>NC_141158.1:81835424-82447174 GCF_053477565.2 Lygodium microphyllum
TAAATTGGAGATATTTCTCACATGTTAGTATTTCGTGTTTTGGTTATTTACGTAATAGTTTTTTGAGAGATCGGAAGTTCAATGCCTATTTAGCCTCCCTTTTTGTTTCTCATGCACTTAGTTTTAATGTTTTGTGATGAAATATTAACGATTGATGTTCTAATTGCCCTTTTTTTTTCATGGCATCCCATTTTACTTTTTGTAAAAGTCGTATATGTATTAAAACTTTGTTTTTCATATAGATCATTTAACATGAATTATTTTATTTTTCATAAATTTATTATAGCTTTTATAAAGATAATACATGCACTAGGTTTCATTTCACGTATTTATCATTCAATATTTCATAAGTGATACTTTTACTAAAATGTGTATCTCACATAACCATACTCTAAGTAATACATCTATTAGAATTCATTTCTCATATAGATCATTTAACAACATTGTAGGCAATACATATATTAAATTCATTTGCCATACAATTAAATGACTTTGTAAGAAATACATGTAAACTATCAATTTCATTTCATTTCTCATATTTAAGAAAAGGTTATAGTCTTCCACATTGATATTAGCAAAAAGGAACACGACTTGTACAAGCAATTACATATGCCAAACCACTATAACAAGCACCACGTTGATGATATGATTCGCATTATAATTTATTTATCCCTTTGTAAGCTATCTTGAAGTTAATGACGTGGCAAAACTTGTGAATGTGCCACATGCAAAGTCTTTTGGGACCCACATTGGTATGAACCTTTCACTAAGCAACAAACTTGAGAGCTTGAGATTCATCCTCAACCTCCATGACCACAAGTTAACGAGTGGGGCCTCCCACAAGCAAGCAATGGTTTATGGCTAGGTGGGCAATGTAGCTATGGAGTGCTTGGGCCAATGTGTGCGGCCTTATATGTAGTCTTGCTCAATGAACATGCAAGGTGTGCACTATAAGATGCATATGCACGTAAACATGTATGCATATAGCCACAATTACACCTTTAGTGTGCTAAGCACAACACATGCTGTTGTTGCTACAACATCTTGCATCCCAGGGTAAGCAAGTTCGCCATATTGTAGACCCCAATCTCTCTCTCTCTCTCTCTCTCTCTCTCTCTCTCTCTCTCTCTCTCTCTCTCTCTCTCTCTCTCTCTCTCTCTCTCTCTCTCTCTCTCTCTCTCTCTCTCTCTCTCTCTCTCTCTCTCTCTCTCTCTCTCTATGTGTGTGTGTGTGTGTGTGCGTGCGCACGTGCGCACATGCGTGTGTGCATTATTGCACTATTTGTGTACCTCTATCTATAGATGTTATATATCTCTTTCTCTATCTTGCATAAGCACAATTAGTGCTTACTAAATAATCAGTATGAATCAACCACATGAAAACTCAATGAAAATCAACATTTATAAATGCACTTGATGTGTGTGTGTATGTGTGTGTGTGCGCGCGTGCGCACGCATTATTGCACTATTTGTGTACCTCTATCTATAGATGTTATATATCTCTTTCTATATCTTGCATAAGCACGATTAGTGCTTACTAAATAATCAGTATGAATCAACCACATGAAAACTCAATGCAAATCAACATTTATAAATGCACTTGATGTCTTCAACCACACGAAAAATCAATGTGAATGAATAGTTTCTTGATAAAAAATGCAATGGTTGATGTTTTGAAATAGAAGAGGATTTTAAAGAAGAATAAGGTTGACAATGTTGATGGAAAATGCAATGGTTGATGTTTAGAAACAGAATATGAATTTAAGAAAGAATAAGGTCAGTATGTAGGCATTTATTCAAACGATCTTACATCATTTAACATGTTGGATTACCATCTTACAATATTTGAAGTGTTGGATTAAATATGTGTATTCTACAGTATATAGATAGTACATACTTGTAATCTATGGAAACACCCATTGGGAGTGAGTAGATTGTCACTTCTTGATTAATCCTTTACTCCCAAGTGGCATGGGCAAGTAGCATCTAAGGTGTCTTATCTTATATGCACTCGCATTCATGTCAATGAACAATATATTATCATGCACAACAATGCAAAATAATTGACTTTAATTCACCTTCAATCTCATTGTGGACAACATCATATTTAATTGCATGTAATGCCATGGCAAGCATAAATAA
Organism: Lygodium microphyllum; assembly: GCF_053477565.2. Lineage (NCBI taxonomy): Eukaryota > Viridiplantae > Streptophyta > Polypodiopsida > Schizaeales > Lygodiaceae > Lygodium > Lygodium microphyllum. The sequence goes on from NC_141158.1 coordinate 81,837,566, forward strand.
AAAGCTCCATGTAATGACTACTTTTGGGCTTCTCACCGAAAGGAAAAGAGGTTTGTGGAGCTGCATGTGCAAAGAGGTGCTACGACACGAGCTTCAATCAAAGGCTTTCCACCCTTGAGGTCACTCTCATTGCCATTGGTGGTCATGTTGGCTAGACAGGAAATCGAGAGAGGGTGGCACATTCTCAACAAATAAGCTTTTAGAACATTCAAATCCTTTGTTCTCATTGGCTCTATCAAAGCTTCCCATCACTTCCATCTATGACAATTGGAGAGAGAGAGAGAGAGAGAGAGAGAGAGAGAGAGAGAGAGAGAGAGAGAGAGAGAGAGAGAGATTGGGGGCTTATGATTTTGTGAAGGCCTTAGATTTTTGTTTCATGGAGGGAGGTAAGTAGTGCAATGCATGCATGTATGGGTGTATGTGTGCACACCTTGCATGGGTGTGCATGCATGTGGTTTTGTGTGTGTGTGCACACGCACATGCAAGTGCGCATGGTAATAAAATTATTGCCTAATACCATCAAATGTGCTAAATAGTAAAGATAAGATTTGAACATAGCATGCAAGGTCCAACTCCAACCATTGTAGTAAGAATTATTTTTGTGCTTTCATGGTTGCACTTTGAACGTAAGGTGTAAAGGCAAAACTTAGTTTTTAAAAAAACATTGCCTTACAATTTTATTTGGGGTTGAACTTGGAAGCATTGGCTTATAATTAAGAAAGATACTTATACATTTATTTACTTGCAATCCATCAAATATTTCTATTTAAAATAATGTTGAAATTCACCACAAAAATAGAATGCCCATAATATAAACTCAAGGGGGGAGGGGTGTGTGTGTGTGTGTGTGTGTGTGTGTGTGTGACACTTGCCAAGTTGTGTATATTTCTATGTGTAAACATGATGTATCTTTCTATGCCTCATTCACAAGCACACATGAGCTAAAGAGAACAAAGACCATGAAAGTATACATTTCAATGCAATCAAGATTGAGCTTGAGCTACAGTCTAAAAGATATGATATCTCCATCCTTGGAAGAAACATGTCTAAAGACCTATATTGTTTTGAGAAAGGATAATATACGCCATTTAACTCACCTTCTTTCACTACATGGCTATGTTCATTGCCTTGTATTGTACATCTATGTATCTTGAATGTAAGAGGATATTTTCATGCACCCTAGGGGCCATGGCACTGAATGCATGTGCATTTGGTTTTGTTTGAATCAAGGCAACCATTTTATGGAAGTAGAGTTTCTAAAAAGGCAAGTGCAAGTAAAGTCTCTCTGCTAGTCCCCTTGATCTACTTTAGTTGAGCTACCAAAATGGTTGTGCTTACATGATGCTTATCACGATGTGATTGCAGTTCTCTAAGAACCTAGAAGGACTTCTGAACCCACACTTGCTTAAAGGATGATCGAGAAAATGAGGTGGCAAAAGAGAGAGAGTGCATGTATGTATTGTAATGGTATCTGAGATTCAACAAAGAAAACACAAAGAATGAGAGAGAATACATACCTATCTCCCAATGGCAACATGGCTTGTGTAGAGAGTTCCCTTACGAGATGGCACATGCATATTGATGTTGAAGTACACAAACCCCACAACTCAATTCTTATATTTCAAATTAGTTTGGGAATATTTAGACACAACCATATTTGACATTGAGACATGTGCACATTGGAGACAAAAAACCAATGTCCTATAGCCACAACACATGTAACTATGTAAAAATGGACTTTCAAGTGCAACTTGTGCACACATTTAGAATTATCAAATCATGACTTATTCTAGCTATTGAAAGGTTCTAAGATGATAAGTACATGACTTGTTCTAGGTGCTAAAAGATTCTAAGACGACAAGCTAGTGTATGTCGGGAGAGTAGAACTTATGCAATTGGAATGCTAGCCCAAGTACTAGGTGATTGATCATGTATCTAACTAGTTATCTATCCCTTAAATGTCAAGATTGTGGGAGAGAAGGAAGGAGTCTCACTTGTAGCTTTTTTGCTTGCACAATGGGGGAATACACACAGAGGTGGAGGTTGAAAACAGTTTTCCTCTTCTTAGTTGTGTAAGCCAAAAGAACTCAAGTACAAAGAAATAGAAGAACCCTATATATGGGTCTCAAACCAAACTCAACTAACTAAGGTGGCATACTAACTAAGCCACGAACTAGAGTAGATAAGGATAGCTATCATGTAGCTATTATTCATGGGCGGTGTACCAACCGCGTCTACAACTGACAAGTTGGTGACATAAATACACAACAGTCACCCTAGCGTATCACGAGTGGAGCTCGATATCTCAACACTCCCCCTCGAGCTCAATCCCAATTCCTGCACACCAAGCAGGTCTCTGAACTTGCACAGCTTCTCTGCGCCCAATGCCTTCGTGAATATGTCAGCTACCTGATCCTCTGTGCTGACATAAACTAGATCAATAAGACCTAGTAAAACCCTCTCTCGCACATAGTGATAATGCACCTCAATGTGCTTTGTTCTAGCATGATAGACTGGGTTATTTGCCAAGTGTATACTACTCATGTTGTCACAATAAATGACAACTGGCCCATCTATAGACTGATGCATATCATAAAGTAGCTTATGCAACCAAGCTACCTCACATGCAGCCATTGCTGCACCCCTGTACTCAGCCTCTGTGCTCGACAAGGCAACTGTAGGCTGTTTCTTGCTGCTCCAAGTGACTGCAGCACTCCCAAAAGAGAACACATATCCACTGGTAGATCGTTTATCGGAAATACTACCAGCCCAATCAGCACAAGTGTATCCATGCAACTGTATCTGAACCCCAGTCTCATAAAATAGTCCATACTGTAATGTGGACTTCACATACCTGAGTATGCGTCTAGCCGCATCCAAATGTGGTTTCCTTGGAGCCTGCATAAACTGACTTATCAATCCGACACCATAGCTCAAATCTGGCCTGGTAATAGTCATATAAATCAAACTTTCTACTATGCGTCTGTACATAGTAGGGTCTTCTAGAAGCTCACCTGCATCTGTGCTCAGCTTCACATTCTGCTCCAAAGGAACTGAAATAGACTTATAGCCTGTCATTCCATATTTGAACAGCATGTCCAATCCATATTGCCTCTGCAAGAGCTGTATCCCACTTGGTGATCTAATCACCTCAATGCCCAAGAAATAACGCAGCTCTCCCAAATCCTTCATCTCAAACTTCTGCTTCAATAGCATTTTCACATGAAGGATATCTTCATCACTGTCACCTGTCATAATCAAATCATCAACATAAATGACAAGTAGCATAATATATTTCTCTGTTTTTCTCACATAAAGTGAGAAATCTGCCTTGGAAATTTGAAAGCCAATAGTGACAAGATACTGTCCTATCTTGTCAGACCATGCTCTAGGTGCTTGCTTCAAGCCATACAAGGCTTTCTTCAACCTGCAAATAAACTCAGGATGAACATCATGCACATAACCTGGTGGCTGCTCCATATAGACCTCTTCTTGCAAATCACCATGCAAGAAGGCATTCTTTACGTCCATCTGATGTAAAGACCATTCCTTTGATGCAGCCATAGCAATGACTGCTCTTATGGTTGCCATCCTTGCAACCGGACTGAATGTTTCTTCATAGTCAATGCCATATGTTTGTGCATACCCCTTGACTACTAATCTTGCCTTGTATCTGTTCACAGAACCATCTGCATTGTGCTTCACCTTATAAACCCACTTACAGCCAATTGCATTTTTACCTTTAGACAAAGGTACCAATTCCCATGTAGCATTTGCTTCCAAGGCATCCATTTCTTCATCCATGGCTTTCTCCCATTTTTCTTTTCCCATGGCTTGCTCAGAAGAAGTGGGTTCTGGTTTCTATATCACTTTGACCATATATGCATAGTGAATGGCTGTAAATCCATCATATTTCAGCCTATCCACAGGATACCTAGCTCTCGTAGACCTACGCAAAGTAGGTTCACTCCCAGGTGCTCTCAAAACATCCCTGGTCTTCCTTACTCCAGGTGTAACAATAGAAGGAATACCCAACTCATCATCAATGCTCTGTTCTGAGCCACTGGATTCACCATCCATATAAGAGTGACTTGCATTCACATCAAACATGGGCTGATCAACCTTCTCTTTTCCTTTTCATGATACCTGCATACCACTATCTGCATTACTTTGAGAAGATTCTCCTGATCTCAATCTGCTTGTCCATGGCGAAGAATGTGAATCACTGCTAGAGGACGCTCCAGGTCCACTAATATTTTGTGACTGCTGCTGTGAATTCTGTGCAGCATTACCATTTTGTGCATCTACATCATCAATCACATTTACTGGTTTATACTAGCTACTCATCTCATCAAAAACAACATCTCTGCTCACTGTAAACTTACGAGTAGAAGGGTTATAACATCTATACCCTTTTTGCTGCAAAGAGTAACCGATAAAGATACACTTCTCAGCTTTTGGATCCAACTTGGATCTCAACTCATCTGGCACATGTACATAGGCAATGCAACCAAAAATTTTCAAATGAGAAATATCTGGTTTCCTACCAGTATACCTCTCCTCTGGAGTCATTCCATGTATTGCTGCAGTGGGAGTCCTGTTCATTATATAGACTGCTGTAGCAACTGCTTCAGCCTAATAAAAATCTGGCAAGTCTTTTTCATTGAGCATGGCACGAGATACCTCTCCAATATGCCTGTTTTTCCTTTCTGCAATTCCATTTTGTTGTGGGGTATGACTGCATGAATATTGCTGCTTTATGCCATGCTCCTGCAAGAACTTTGCAAACTCATTTGAGAGGTACTCTCCCCCTCCATCTGACCTTAGGCATTTTATCTGCAGGCCTGTTTCTTTTTCAACCATAGCTTTAAGAGTTTTGAAATGCCCAAGAACTTCACGTTTCTTTTTCATAAAATACACCCAAACTTTTCTGCTATAGTCATCAATAAAAGTGACAAAATAATGACAGCCTCCAAGAGATGCAGCTTTAGTAGTCCACACATCAGAGTGGATTAATTCCAATGGCTTCTCACTCTCTTGAACATGTCTAGGAAATGGTTTCCTTGCCTGTTTTCCAAACAGACAGGCTTCACATACCTTATGCATTTCTGCAACCTTGAATTTGGGCAATCGTGCAACAATATTTTGGGCCTGCATTGATTTAAGTCACTGTACATTAACATGACCAATGCGTTTATGCCAGATATCAATATCTGCAACTACACCGGTCCCATGTGCAAACATTGCTGCACTCAATTCAGACATGTTTGCATCCAATGTAAACATTCTGTCGTCCTTCTTTCCTTTTGCTATCAAGCGACCTTTATTTTTCATATCCTCAACAAAGCATCCATGAGGATTAAATCTGACTTGCAAGCCCTGCTCAACCATTTGACCAACAGAAACCAGATTCTTGGTGATATTTGGGACATGAAATACATCGGACATGTATTTCTTTTTCCCATCCTGCATAGACAAAGAAATTTTTCCAATCTGCACAATAGGATGTGCAGTATCATCACCAGTTTCCACAAATCCTGGTTTTTCCATTTTCCTTGCATCCTCCATCCATTCTGCATGACCTGTCATGTGGTTTGATGCACCTAAGTCAACATACCATACATCATTGCTTTCTTCTGCACTTGTCACAGGATTGTTCATGTGCTGCACCATAAACAAATGCTCATTTCTGTCATCACCCTGTCTACTAGAATATGCATAATTCCCTTGTTGCAGTTTTCCATTCATGATGTCATTCTACTTTTTATAGCAGTCTTTAGCCATATGACCCATTTTACCACAGTAGTAGCATTCAACATTACTGTTTGCATTTTGGCCTCTTTGCCATCCACCACGACCTCTTTGGCTCCCCCTGCCTCTAGAGTTACCACGTCCTCCTCCATAGGACTGGTTTTCTTGAGTTTGCTGCATATTCTGATTTCTGCCACGGCCTCCAAATCGGCCTCCTCTACCTCTACCTCTACCTCTTCCAGCATTTGAGTAGAAGACAGCTTCTTTTGAAGTTCCTCCTAAAGAAGATGCACCACCATTTCTCTGCTCCTCAGAAATTAGAAGAGCAATCAACTCTTCAAAATCAGGAAATCTTTCACGGACGGAAATGGACGTTCGGAACTGTGCATAATCCTTTCCTAGACCATTCAAGGTCACTGAGACTAAATCATCATCTTCCACTGGCGACCCAATGGAAGCAAGTGCATCTGCAATCTTCTTCACCTTCATGTGGTAGTCATTGATGCTCATACTTTCTCTTTGCACATTGTGCAACTCTTGCTTGAGCTGCATTTTCCTGGCTTGCGTATTTGTGCTATACATTTTTGACAAAGTATCCCATGCCTCCTTTGGTGTACTTGCATCTTGAATATGCACAATCATAGAGTCTGAAATGCTGATAGACAGCTAGTACATAACTTTCCTGGCTCTCTCATGCCATGCTTTAAATGCTTGCATTTGCTGTTGATTGGGAACATCAGGAAGAACTGGTTCTTCTTCATTTCCTGCAACAAATTCCCAATATCCTTTTCCCATAAGAAAATTTGTCATTCTAAACTTCCATGCTTGGAAGTTGTTCTTGTCAAGCTTTTCAGTGACAATCTGTGAAAGAGAATCAGACGCCATTACAGAACACTGCAAAAAATTCTGTCACTGCAAAAAACACAGCTTCACCCTTCCTCACAAGGGAAAATCTGCAAGACTGGCGAAAGTGGTATTTGACCACACAGTCACTTCCTAGTGACGATTTTGCATCAAAAGGCAATAGGGATGATTCTGTAACTCCCAATGTCTCTGCGCACAAGCATACGATGCAATTTCTACAGAAACTTTTCACCGACCTATAGAACAGTGGCTGCACAGCATAAAACTGGGCCTTTTCCTGAGTGCGCGCAGAAAACTTCCGCCTCCAAAACAGGCCCCGAAATGGCCTCAAATTAAAAAAAACAAGGTCACCATGGGCTAAAGGCCTGTCCCGCAGCATATACTGCCCTCTTGCTTCACCGCGAAGGGCGTCTCAACCTGAGACAATGCACTCCTGCACTTTCCGACTATGCTACCTACAGAGATCTGCTCCCAAAACAGAAAATGAAAGCAACACTGCTCCTCTTACCAGAACACCGCGATCTTGGCTTGCTTTCTTGAGCTCCTTACCACGAACAAGGCTCTGATACCATGTCAAGATTGTGGGAGAGAAGGAAGGAGTCTCACTTGTAGCTTTCTTGCTTGCACAATGGGGGAATACACACAGAGGTGGAGGCTGAAAACAATTTTCCTCTTCTTAGTTGTGTAAGCCAAAAGAACTCAAGTACAAAGAAATAGAAGAACCCTATATATGGGTCTCAAACCAAACTCAACTAACTAAGGTGGCATACTAACTGAGACATGAACTAGAGTAGATAAGGATAGCTATCATGTAGCTATTATTCATGGGCAATGTACCAACCGCGTCTGCAACTGACAAGTCGGTGACATAAAAACACAACGGTCACCTTGGCGTATCACGAGTGGAGCTCGATATCTCAACATTAAAGCCCTTCAAAGCCAATCTTCATGGCCTTATTTTGTGAATTCTACAACATTATTGGTGACTATATACTCATAGAAAGATAACAACCATTTAGATCTTGCCAAGGCCTCTCAACCTTATATACATCATGAAACATATATTTGATTTTAATATATCAATATTTCTTTCCTTCCATAAAAAGCCTATATGTTTCATCATTGAGTTTAATAGTGCCAAGACTGAAAACTTGGAAAGGTTTGCATTACAATATAAACTAACTTCTAGATAGAATACTTGGAATGCTTTGCTTAGATGTCATAGAGGATGCCACTTTTCCATTGCTTACACCATTAGTGTTGTTTCAGGTTGCTAGTAACATCAGCACATACATCTTCAGTACATTGCTTTGCGGTGTGGTACAATTGACATGCCATCATGAAGTTTTACATTACCATTACATTTCAAATTTGACAATGCTTGCCATACAATCCCTCATTATTATTGCAAATTGCTGACATCCTCAATGTATATCTCGACCAAGGTTGTAAATGGTGAAGAATGAATTAAAGGATGGTTTCAGAAGCATGCTATTGAGAGGATACCGCATGCATTACTTTCCTATGTAAGATAGGCTATTAGAGTTTGATGACTTGCCTCCACACACACATGCACATAAATGGGATTATAGCACCCTTATCTTTAATCTAACACTCTCTTCACACTAGCTAAGAGATGAGCTATACACAAGCATAGAATATTGAATCACATCTTTACTATAGTTGCTAAGCAATATCCTTACTATACACATGCATAGAATAATGTATCACATGTTTACTATAGTTGCTAAGCAAATGCTTTCTTGGTATTCCTGCATGTAAAAAACCCCCCTAACAAGCCCACTTGTACCATAACTAGTCACACAGAGCACAGTAGCTACTAGTACTAGGCTCCCTCTATTACTCGCCACCTACAATAAAATATCTTGTATTCTTTCCCAAGGTCTCCAAATAGACATGGAAATATATGTACCAGGTGGCATTGTATGGTATTAGCCTTTCATTACTATACTGACAACTATAGTTGGCCTAGGCGTGTTATAGAGGGATGTCTTGCATAACCATGTTAAATGCTACCATTATGCCTTCCTGCATGAGATATTGCACCATAATTTCCCCTTGTGAAGCATTCAAATGGTTGTCCACAAGCACCTTGTGTTCCCCCTCTATTGGTTACTTTTGCTTCCCTTATGCTCCCCCCCATGGATCATATGTCTCATTACAGGTCTTGCCTTTGGTTGTAATTGCTGCTCTCTTCTTTCCACCCCCTCTCTCTTACTATGGCTAGCACTTGTCATCCACTTTTTGCATAATGAATTCTTTAGCCATTTATTTCAAGGATCTCCCAACACAATTAGGTTTTAAAGTAGCTAAAGGGTTAGATTTGACTATGCTTACATATGGATGGATTCTTCTTAACTTTCATCTTTGCTGCTTTTATTTTTTAGATTTTTGTATTACGAGATGGCGTTGTCTTTACCTTTTCAGGTATTGTTAGCTTTATGATTTTTTTCAATGTACTTATAGATGGTGTGGCTGTTGGTTCTTGGGCATTGTCAGTTGTGTTAAACATTAGGATATTGGTGCTTGGCTCTTTGACTATGTTACCAATCTTGGTATTTTTAGATGTTTCTTTAATTCTTATTTTTCCTAGATGTCATTGGCTTTCGAGAATTCATTTGTAGGCACATATATTCCTTGATTTGTTACTTTTATAGGTCAAACTAGAGTGAGGATAGAACGAATTCATATGTATTACACTTGTTACAATGTGAATGGATAGATTAGAAGGCCAGATCCCTCCAAACATGATGGGCTCCTACCACAAAATAAAGGCCTCTCATGCCTATTCCTCCTCATTTGCTATGCCCTAGAAGTCCATGCCTCTGTCTTGGTGACCTCGAAGGTCTTGAGGTTATTGAAGTCCTAGAAGTCCATGCCTCTGCCTTGGTGACCTCGAAGGTCTCTAGGTTGTGGAAGTCTCGTCCAACAATCCAAGAGCCTGCCTCTCCTCAGGAAGTCCAAGCACAATCTCAATCTAGAAGCCAACACATGCTCTAACCTACACGGGTGAAGTTGACAACAACAACCTGGAAAAATGCCTTGTACGAGCGGCTCTCGCCCTTGCGCTCATGCTACTTCGAAAGTACCAGCACACCATGATGGTATGCGCTGAATATTGTGGCTCTCCATGGGGCTCCCTAACCTCTCCTACCAAGGTGACAATATGAACCTCGGTCTGCTCAGAACCATAGCAGCCGTCACCACCGCCATGGGGGGTCCCGGCCTGATTGCAGTGGTATACAAATCACGACAGACGAGTCTCTAGCGGCCTCCCTGTGCTCTCATTCTACCGGTGACAATGAGGCTCAGTTTGCTCATAGCTGTTTGTAGCTATCTTGTCACCGCCATGGGGGTCCCGGCCTGCTCGTAGTGGGGTCAGTTATCGCCATCACCAGTAAGGCGCTGGCTGTTATACACCCCCTCGTTGTTCCCTGCTCGGACTGCGCCTCCAGCGTTATGCAATGGCGAGAGAGAGAGAGAGAGAGAGGGGGGGGGGGGGGGGGGGTTGGGGGTGGTGGGTGGGTGGGTGGCGATAAATCATCGTAAACCAACCGATCTGCTGGCATGACTAGTTAGTTGGTGCCTGCTTACGGCTCACGATACATTCCAAGTCTTACATCCCAAGTCTGGTCATTTCATGAATAGGACCCTTTTCTTGTGGGTCGGAATGCACATAATTTTATACAAATTAAAATGTTTTTATACAATGTATTCCAAATGTCATTGTCTTGATGGTCACCTAATTGAATTGCTCTTTGTGAGGTATGGAGTTCAATTCTTCGTGGACTATATAAACCTTTATCTTCCCAAGTCAGTCTTTTACTTGGAGTCTATCTTTAAAAAAGAATCAAGCAACTTTTTCTCGCCTTTTGTTAATTTAAAGGTAAAGAAGAGCAGATCATATTTTGCATTGGATTACAAGTGTTTTGTACTTTATAGTAAAAAGAATAAAAAGCAATACATGGGATTAAGATTTGTTTTGATACAGTTTTCCATGCTTATTAGAAGACAAATGAGATGAGGTGTATTCCGACGGACCTTCTCTCTAAGAAAACCTCATGCAATGATGTTTAGACATGAAGTCATGCAATGATGTTTGATGGGTTTTGACCCATTTGCCTTCTACCAAATCCACTACATACCTAGCCATTAGGACAAGGTAATCATGTGATAAATTTCGATGGATTATCAATATAGAAAAATCATTATAGATTCCAATTTAAAAAGAAGCTTATGTTCGTCAAATGACTTAAGGGCCAATGGACGACATTCGAGCCATGCCTAAAGGGCAACAAACCCACTCAAACGTGCTCCCTACACTAGTCGATGAATTTACCCACTTGAAATCTATTGTAACTCCTACTTACAGTTGCAACTAGCTGACTTGTTGTACCATGCATAGTTCATACCCTGAGCTTACCTATGACACTATCAAATGGAACATTAGGTAGCCATGCACTCGTCATCCTATATCAATAATAAGCTTACTATATTTGCAATATATGCAAGGCATTACCCCTTCATGTGAGAATTGGATATATGGTGTATTTTGGTGGCAGTCATCTATCTGATACACACAATTTTGTTGGGTACCAAACTTCCACCCCCATAGCATGGGGAATTCACGTTGGTGGTACAAAGGTATCATACCACTTAAACTAATCCTAAGTAAAAGTGCACAAAATTAATACATAGAAACGTATGTTCATAGATATAATTATGATCCTTAGACATGTGCAAAACATATATAAATTAAGGGCAGGCTTATCTATTGATTGTTATCGATGCAACCATCACTCCTTAGCTAATGACTAGGCTAGAAGTAATTTTGTTGTCGCTAGGAGCTCTATACTCAACTTTTACATCGTGCTTGGAAGTAACCCTCCCTAGTTCTAGAATTTCACTTGCAAGGCAACCAAAGATGACATAGGGAATTCATTGGTCCTATAATTCCCCTACTTGGCAAGCTTGGAGTATCCTTCTCGAGGCCACTTATGCTGCAGACAAGGTCCAAAGACTAAGTTGGCTAAATATATCACTTAAGCAACTAGAACAAGGTATTTGATTGCATATGGTGATAAGGATGACAATCAGGTTGTGCCCTCAACACACTTGCAATATTCATTGGCCTACAAGGTTCCAACCTTCTTCTTTTGTATGGATGCAGGTGCAATCTCTCCATTTTTCAAATATACTATGTTTCATCAAAAGCTCTTGTTAGTTGTTCATAGTTTTCATGGCTCTTAACTCTTGGTCTTAGTGTATACTTTATGTAATTTTCGGAAATTACATATTGAAATAGTCAAATGAATTAACCTCTTGTACATTCATATGGTTGTGTGTCCTTCAAATCGATTAGGACTATATAGTAGTTAGTGTGGCTCAAAGGTAGGTAGGAGGAATAACATGTCATATGAGTCTAGAAAGGTGATTGAAATGTGCCATACTTTAAAATAAGAGGAAGTTTGAGATGCACTAGGTTTGAACAACTGATTAGACTTAGCATTCTACTCGAGTTGCTCATTTTGTATTTTCTCTATAACCATGATTGCACTGATAGGAATATCAAATTGGTGCATTGGATGCTCATGTAGGGATAATGGGCTAGGGGATAGTACTTCTTAATTAAACTGTCATTAAAATGTCCAATGCTTGGTCCCTCTTGGGTTTCCAATTCTACACTACCTATTCAACCAATCATGCAAACTCAATATCATCCTACACCTTCAAGTTTCAGTTTTTACTTGTAGTCTTTTATAAAGTATAAGAGTACCAAATTGCCTTTATCAAATGATTGTTCTTGTACATGCTTGTCAAACCAAGCCTTGCATTAGGCCAATTTTAGCAAGGGGGCATGTGTTGCTAATAGGCAAGTCTTGGTGAGATGTTCTAATTCCATAAGGCAATTGGCCCAAAGTTTGGTGCCTTTCTACCATTCTTCCATTGCAATGTATAGATTGGAAATTAGGAATTCTATTGTAATGCATAGTTAGGTACCTTTTTATCATTTTACTTTGCAATGCGTAGATTGGGAATCCAAAATTCTATTGGCATGACACCATTTGTTTCATAAATGAACAAAAATAAAGTCTAGCCCATAGCCATTTTATAGGTTATTTTGTAATCCCACAAGGCTACCATCAACTTATTGTCCTAGTTTGAGTGTGAAGTGGATTGATTTTTGGTCAAGCCATTTATCAAAATCTTATTGATAGATTTCCTTTGGCCACTTGATTGAGAATAGTAGAGAGATGACTTGTGATGGATGATCACCAACATGGACAATAGATGTTCAATCAACATATTAAGGAAATTGATCCACTAAACCAATTCTATAGGCCAACCAAATTAAGAGATCACTTATCTCCACATGTATTTAACTATGGTGGGATACCATTCTTGCATGTGGCTCTAGCTTTTGTCCATTTAATTGTTGAGATATCGAGCTCTACATGAGTTGGCATCTACTATGTGCCTTGGTAACATGGTATGATATTATTCATTAGCATGTTAGTTGACTAATATGAGGATATGTAAGTGATTCTACAGCTGGACTACACCCATGTAATCTATCCTAGGTTATGGCATATTCATTGTGCCACCTCTTCTTTCCTTAGTAGATACACACTTAGTGACCACATGTATTGTAAGAAGCTGGGAAGAATAAGGATTTAGCGTGTGAATAATATTGACGATATGCCATGTCACACTAACCTTGGTATAAAAGGAGAGGACATGTAAATTTTCCTATCTTTTGACACATTAATACATTATTGTCCTTCTTCTCTCACCTTGCTCACAGCTTCAATGGCTTCTTTCTCTTTCATGTCTTTCTCTCTCCTATTCTAGTATTTCTCTCTCCTCATCACTCTATTTCTCTCTTCTGCATTCTTTCTTCTCTCTTCTATAGTCTTCTCTCTCCTCCTTCTCTCTCTCCAGTCCACTTCTTGACATGTACATCGTTGTGATACCTTCATATTAGTCGTTTATGATGTTATAGACTTAGTTCTTTTGTGTAGCAGAAGAAGAAGAAGAAGAAGAAGAAGAAGATTTCAACCCTATCTCTTTGTATTCTCACATCTCCATTGCTTTTGTGTGTGTGCTCCTAGGTTCTTTACCTCTCTTGTCTTTTGTCTATTTTCTGAAGGGGATGCAATGGCAGTGGAGAAGGAGAAGAGGACGATGCGGGAGAGAAGAGCACACACAACGTAGGTGCTGTCCAACTAAACTGACAGCCTTATTGCACTATCGTATTATATATGAATAAAGAATGGGCAGTCATAGTATACACGGGTAGGCCCAGAGGCCTTTTATCCCAACAACCTCCCACTAAAAGGCAAATGTGGCTAGAGAGTGAAAACAAAGAAAAGAAAAAGAAAAAGAAAAAAAAAAGACAAGGTGAGGAATCATAACATCTCACCCAATGCCCAATCGGAAAGCAAACTGTGCAAGAAGTGTCGGAAACCTCTGCAGATTAAGAGTCAAGCATCCCCGAGTCCATGACATCCAGGAGATAAGTGATCCCGCAGCTCCATACAACGGAGCAATCCAAGAATGCTTATCATGAAGCAAGCACAACTCATTAGTGCACGGCTGTAAAGCATTAGAGTCACGCATAGCATCAGTGTGGCCCATATAAGACAGTGGAGAGTAGTCAAACTCTCCAGAGTCAATCACTGAAAGAGGGCCAACGTCCTGGACACTCGTCCAACTGGGTCTCAAGACTACATATGGCCTCAGCGAAGTGGAAGATTGGCATATGGCCGGCTGTCTAGCCTGCAAAACTACAAGAAAACGGCTCTCATGAGCGTGCAAGGGGTCTAGCAACTGACCACCAACATCCTAACCTTGACTGCTATGCATAGCTACATTATCTGGGCCAATAAGTGCCTCATTTTCAGCATAAACAGCTTGCTGTAATGGCACTATAGTTGTTGTAAAATCAGCCGGGTACCGAACGCTCATCAAGAGGGCTAAGAGGTGTCTGCGTCTCATAGAAGACACCACGACGGCTGCGTATGACCTGTTGGGCATCCAAATCCCATAATCTGTAGGCCTTAAAGTCACCGTCTCCATAACCAAGGAGGATACATCTACGTGACATAGGCTCATGTGGCATACGTAGAGATGCTTGGCAGTCAAACATCCTCAAGTAATCATAGGAGGGTTGCATGTCACTCCATGCCTCATGGGGTGTAATACCATCCAAGGTCAAGCACGGCATCCTATTAACCAAATAGATTGTTGTCATAAGGGCCTCAGCCCAAAAGCCATAAGACAACCCAGCTGTGGTAAGCATAGAAACAACCTTTGCCTGTAAGGTCAGACACATGCCATGAGTAATCCTATAATACCATGGGCACAAGAAATCAATGCCATACTACTGACAAGAGGTCCAAAAGTTGGGAGAGAGAGCATGACTCTCATAATCCATCTACAAGCACCTAGGCCTGCTACCAGCAAAATCCATAAACTTGTCAAGCATAATTGCAGCATCCTCAATCTGCACCAAGGGAAAATCCCAAACACAATGGGTAGCATGATCAACAAAGGTCACAAAGTACGACACTCCACCAAGTGACTGGGAAGGCAT
This sequence comes from Lygodium microphyllum, assembly GCF_053477565.2. Taxonomy (NCBI): domain Eukaryota; kingdom Viridiplantae; phylum Streptophyta; class Polypodiopsida; order Schizaeales; family Lygodiaceae; genus Lygodium; species Lygodium microphyllum. The sequence goes on from NC_141158.1 coordinate 81,852,798, forward strand.
AGGTCCATATACTGCACAATCGACAAGATCTAGAGGAGCATGTCTTATACGATCGCCATAAGCCAAGGGGGCTCTGCAAGGACCAAGAGTACAATCAGGGCAAGCATCAAGATTTGTAAGTGACATAGGAGGCATCAATGATTTTGAACAAGACAAGATCTCTATCTCTCTGTGGTGCATATGGCCTAGGCAATAATGCCATAACAATGCATGTGGTACTCGGATAACTGCAACCATAGAATCTCCCACATGAGAGACATGCAATGGGTAATGAGAACCAACTTGAGAACCTCTGGCCAAAACCAAGCAACCATGACAGATCTTCCATGACCTTTCCTGAAGAGAAATAGAGTAACCTGCATCATGCAAGTGACTGTTAGAAATCAGGCTCTTACTGATGAGCATGGGAACATGTAGAACATCCTTGAGCATAAGAGAAGTCCCATTAGGCCAAGCTGGGTGTATGTTCCTTGTACCAACAATAGCATAAGTCTGCTTAAGGCCCAGATCAATACATCCATCAACCTCCCTATAAGAAGAGAACCAAGCTTTATGAGGGGTAACATGACAAGATGCCATAGAGTCAAAAAGCCAATCAAAGGCATGGGCTTGATCATTGAGCAAGTAAGATGTAGGGAAACTAGATGGCAGGAGGACATGCTCAATTGCATCATCATGGGTAACTACATGTACCTCACCACTAGAAAGAGTAGTAATACCTGATGCATCGCGCTGACTCTCTATTCATGTCGAGTCTGTCTTTGTCTTTGCTACTCTATAATCTATCTAAAGCATTTTCTTTGAACATGCCCAAGCTTCCCACAATGGAAGCAAACAACATCTGAAGTAGAAGAACCTGTAGAAGATGACAAGGAATCCAAGTCATCATGAATAGGGCTATCCATAGCATCCACGGAGCTCAAGCAGTCGAGGGTTGTCCCAACATAGGGAACCTGCTCATAAAGACAATCATCTGCTAGTACATTAGTGGTAGAAGCATGCTGCAAATGCTCATGAAACCTCAATGGATGGGAGGACATAAAGGCATCAATCAAGGATGCAAAAGCTCCCACATGAAGAAGAGTTGTAGCCAACTGCATGACATAACCAACCATAGTACAGTAAAGCATAAGACATCTATCATAAGAGCATATGATATTCAGTCATGAAATCAGCCCATAACCATATGCATATGCATAGCTCTGCAGTACATCATGCCACCAAGGAACATCCAAGTCAAGTAAAGACCGACAAGTGGCAAAGCATCCTGCAAGAGTCAAGCTCCAGTGAAGCCCAAACATCTATACAGCAACATTCAAATAAGTGGCTCTGTAAGGTATACAACAATAGACCATGTGCATAGACGGGTAAGCATACATAGCATCTGCTCTCTAACATGGACGAGCAACAGGAGCCCAGCTAGCATAGAAGCTAGACAACAGAGGAGCAAGAAAGCCATAACTGCAAATACCAAGCACATCCAAGTCCACTGATTAGTAAGTATCCTGCATATCAAATGCAAACGAGCAATCACAGCTCAATAGGCAACTGCCAAAACAAGGGAGCAGTTCACTGCTCAATAACTGTAAATGTATCCAAGTAATAGCCAAGATCCATAATCGGAGTATCAAATCCCATATAGCATCCAAGGTTGTAACGAAAAAAGCCAAGTCGTAACGAAAAAAGCCAAGTCAATGTCCAATTTCTCAAGGGAATACTCAAATGAATGTCGAGACGAGCTCAAACAACTGCCATCCATAGCCAAAGCATAAAGCATTCACCAAGACATCATAACCCATATTGGGTAGCTTAGGCATAAACCATGTCATAGATGAAATGCCGGCTACAAAGAAGTGACAGTCAAACCCAAATTGAGCTCTAATCTCAGCCCAAAAGCATTTCGGAGCATAAAAAAGACATGTGGCATAGTCCAAATACATCATGACATCATACCGAGTAGCCGGGAGCACCCCGTAACCAATAGGCATAAGCCAACTGTAGCATAAATAGCTTCAGCCCTGAAGTTTCCAGCAGCATATAAGCTTCGTAAACTGAGAAAATTAGTGCTTAATCCAAGCTTAAATCCATAGGCAAACCATAGGCATACATTCCCGTATGTATAGGCACCAACAACGCATAATCGGGCATCAAATGCCAAGACCTGTAAGCATAAAATTGAAGTAACAGGTGGCTGCCTTGTTTTGGATAGATCTGGGATTGTTCAAAACAGTCAATGGCTGAGCTAAGTCAGCTCCAAATGTGTCTCACATAAGAGGCATAACATCCACAAGTGATCCGGTATCAATAGACATCAGTAGAAGCATCACATACGCCATAGGCATACAAATACATATTATCTCAGACCTAAAATCTGTTGCAGAATATTCTCTCATTAGAATTTGGAAAAATCGACACCACCATCATGTTCGAAGCGTGCCAAAACCCCAACTTAGACTCTTACCTTGCCTGAATTGGGTTCCGAATGCCTGAGATATGACAAAAAGAGTGATTTTTGGGCCAAACTTTAAAACATGCGCAAAAAAAACGTGAGCTGGCTGGGGGGTCTGCTGTCCCACGTGTCAACAATGGGCCCCAAAGGGGGCACAAATGGGGGCCAAAGAAGGCCTACACTAAGCCTTAGCAAGCCTTGATAGGATGGAAGTAAGATCCAAGTGAAGGCAGCTCCAAGAGGTGTGAGCTATGGCTGCCTACAACCTGTGAAAATCCCGTTGAGCTGAAAACTAAGTGAGAATGAAGATCTCATACCTTGTGTGGAAGGCCGGGATGAGCTTTTGAAGACCCGCTCTGATACTAGTTGAAGGGGATGCAATGGCAGTGGAGAAGGAGAAGAGGAAGATGCGGGAGAGAAGAGCACACACAATGTAGGTGTTGTCCAATTGAACTGACAGCCTTATTGCACTATCATATTATATATTAATAAAGAATGGGCAGTCACAGTATACACGGGTAGGCCTAGAGGCCTTTTACCCCAACATTTTCATGGTATCAAAGTCATCCCATAGCTACATGGAGCTTGATTGAAGGCTAAGATGAAGGCGTAAGAGCATGAAAGTAAACAAGCAAGTAACAGGTAAGAAGCTTTTCCACCTTGCTTGATTTTCCTTGGGCTATAGCTACATGAGGCTCTTAAGGTTATCAAGGTTACAGTCTTTGATTTTAGTGAAACTTGGTGACCAGGAAGAACAATGTATATACTATATTAAAGGGCTTATCTATTGTGATTTTTAGCATTTGAGGTAATTTTGGCCTTTGTTATCTGAACATATATTATAGCTTTGGCTATGTCGACTGTTTATAAATGAACAGGTTATAGATTTTGAATCTGTAATGTTTTAGGTGTTTGGTGAGTTGCAGACACAAAAGGGATCTGTATACAAATTGCAAATTGCTATCATTGTTATAGAATTAGAGAAAAAGATTGTGTTTAGCTGTGGTGCACCTAGTGTCAACTTACTTGTGGATTGTAGTTTTTTGCAAGTTGTTGTTTTATCAAAATATTTGACAACTTCAACTAGATTGTTAGGTTCAAATCCTAATAAACCCAATGCCAGGGTGAGAAGCTTGATAAGAACAATTATCTTGCATGGAAGTTCAGGATGATAAATTTCTCAAAGGGCAAATATTTTTTGAGTTACATTAAAGGAGACATGGCATAGCACCTGAAGTTCTTGTGCGAAATTTTAGTGCAAAATAGATAAATGCTAAGAAAGATTGGGAGCACACACAAAGCAAAGTCATGTATTGGCTGTTTGTCAGTATCAGAGATAGCATGATAGGCTATTTGTAGGAATCTGATATCCATGCTATTACATAGAAGAATGTGGCAAGGATATTCAAAGTAAACACAAAGGCCAAAAAGCTATAGCTTGAACCAAGTGAAAAATGGAAACCTATCCATTAATGATTATGCCTTCGAGATCAAGGGTATTGTGGAGGCTCTTGGATCTATCAATATGGTAGTTGATGATGTGCATGCATGCTTAGATGGACTTGAAGATGAATAGAAGAGCTTCAAGTCATCTATGAGTATGAGGGATGATATCCCTAATTTTGCAAACTTGATTTCTATGCTAATACTTGAGGAGAAGAACCTTGGCTTGGATTCCTCTTCTTCTCAAAGCAAAGCCAAGTCTAAACATGTGTTTTACTCTATTAGCGGAGGTAAAGGTCATGATAGAGGCCAATGTGGTGGCCGTGATCAAAGTTATGATGCATGGCAAAATAGAAGAGGATAGTCCCAAGGAAGGAGGGTCAATGAGGCCAAGTTTCGGATTCTAATAGGCAACATAATTCTATGATAGCAGAGAGTGTTGGCATTGTGATAAGAAAGGCCACATTTGTAAGAATTGCTTCAAAAGGAAGATTAAAATTAGAAATGGAAGAAAACAACAAGATAATTATGCATCTAGCAACAGAAACAATGATGATAGAAGTGAACAATTGTTTGTTATACAACCCTTCATGAATACTATGACTACTAATGGTTCATTAAAGAATGATATTTAGTATGTAGACTTAGGCGTCTCTAACCATATGACTTCTCATGGAAAGTGGTTTAGAGAGTTGCGTAGTCTAGAGTCACTAGGCTATGTGGAGATAGAGAATAATACAACTCACCCTATTACTCATGTTGGAAATGTTCATTTGTGTATGCAGAATGATAAAACTAAGTACTTGGCTAAGGTGCTACATGTACCAAACATTACAAAAAACTTGGTTTATGCTGGTGGTCAGATAGTAGAACAAGGATTGCAAGTTCAATTCACATAAGCCTACATGAAATGGATATTACCATGGTTTGCACAAGATTCAGATATTGTGGTTGTTATTGAAATTTGGTAAAAGAGAATCCGTCATGTGAATGTGCAATCGTTGAAAGACATGCAGTGAAAATAGATGTGGATGTCTTGCCCAAGTATAGGATTGATGGGATGTATAAAGTGTGTGAAGCATATTAATTTGGAAAGCAAGCAAGGCATGCATTTCCACATGAAAAGCATGTTTGCAAAAAGCTACTTAAATTGATACATTTTGATGTGCGGGGTCCTACAAAGATTGCTAATTTGAGTGGTTTCAGGTATTATGTTTCCTTCATTGATGATCATACTCGTAAAGTATGGGTTTACTTTATGAGTGAGAAAAGTGAGGTGTTCTCTCACTTTAAAATCTTTATGGTTTCAATTAAGAAGAAGATAGGGTTGTATATTAAATACCTAAGGTTGGCTAGAGGGGGAGAATATCTTCCAATGAGTTTTTTGATTTTTTGTGGAAAAATGGTATACAGAGGCAATATACATGTAGATATACTCCGCAACAAAATGGAGTTGCTAAGTTAAAAAATAGGCATATAGCAAAGATGGCTCATGCATTGATGGTAGAAAGAAACTTGCATCGTTACTATTGGGTTGAAGCCATTGCTACTACTATATACATTATGAACATGACACCCACTATTGCTATACATGGTATGATACCTAAATAGAAGTTTACGGATAGAAAGCCAATGTTGTTCCATTTGAAAGTATTTGAATGTATTTCTTATGTGCATATTCTTGATGAGTTGTGCAATAAATTAGATCCCAAAGTAGAAAAATGTGTATTTGTTGGATATTCCCTTGAGAAAAAGGGATATAGATGTTATAACCATGTTACATGTGAGCTAAGAGTTAGCAAGGATGTTGTTTTTAATGAAATGAGTAGCTGATATAGTAATGTGCAGAATGCAGTTAAGGTTAATGAGCATCAGAGTATGGCTATGTAGAAAAGAGGGCAGTCACAAACATTGAGTGGACCACAAGAGTTTCCTAGTCATGGTTTAGTTGATAGACCTTGGAGTAGCAGATTGAGGTCATAAGTTACTCCATCAAGTGCATCAGAGATGCCAAGAAAATGTAAAGAAAAAGTTGGGGACTCACCTATTATGACATGTGTTAACCCTCAGAATGACATGAGGCACAAAGAAGGCTTAAGAAGATAGCCTAATGGAAAAAGAAAACCAAGAAGCATGAGAAAAATTTTAAAATCAAGAACAAGGTGCGCAAGAGATAAAGCACATTTTAGTCCTTGTAAAAGAGTGCCAGGCTCCCTCTTGTGCAAGTTGTAATGAAAAGGTGCATGTAAAGGAGCCATGAGAATAGGAAAGAATAGGAACAGAGTGAAAAAGAGAACCAAGGCTAGACGATTGGTCATGGAAATGGGTTGGGTGCGCAAGGGGAGAAGGGCATGTATAAAAGCCAAAAAGTGAACGGATAAGCTCATTCTTGGTGTGTATGTAAACAAGCTCTCTTCTTATTCTTGTTCTTACTTCTTGCTTGTGCATGAGAGAGAGAGAGAGAGAGAGAGAGAGAGAGAGAGAGAGAGAGAGAGAGAGAGAGAGAGAGAGAGAGAGAGAGAGAGAGAGAGAGAGAGAGAGAGAGAGAGAGAGAGAGAGAGAGAGAGAGAGAGAGAGAGTGTGTGTGTGTGTGTGCGTGCGTGCGTGCGTGCGTGTGTGTGTATGAGAGTGAGGGACCGTGGAGAAGCTCTTCTTCTCATCTTCTCCTCTTCTCCTTCTTCTTTTCTTTCTTCTCACATGCACAGCTATGGATGTTGGAGCTTGGGCCATGGAGATGGAGCTTGCTTGAGTTAGTGCTTTGAATCGTGGTGCCATCAAAGGATTTGAGGAAGAGAACTACAACCATCAGATTCAACATTAAGCTCATTACATCCTTGTGTGAGAGTACACATGGCTATGTGAGAGGTAGCCATTGCCACTTGCTGAAATGCTTGACTTGATAAGTAGTCCATAGGGTCTCAATAGTTGTTCACGATAGTGGCAACATTTTGGTTCAGTTGTTGTTGGGACAAATGGATTCAAGCTTGAGTGCTTGCGTGCTCCAAATCGAGCAACGGAGTAGGAGTTCATCTTCGAAATAATGCTTGGTTTAGGTAGGAAGAGAGCAAGTTGGAAGGTGTTCAATCTCCTTTTTTGGACAGTTTAGGAAAATTTAGAAATGTTAGTTAGATTAATGGTAGAATGCTTTTCATTATAGGATGCATTAAGGTTGGAAAAATAAGGAAAAAGAAAAAAAAGAAAGATTTCTATAACAACCAGGAAGTAGGAAACATGGAAAGAAAAGAAAAGAGATTCTGAATAACTTAAAAGGAAAACAAAGAGTAAGGAAAGAAAGAGCGAGCATTAAAAGAAGAGAAAAGGGGGAGAATAGCTCATATGAGAGAGAGAGAGAGAGAGAGAGAGAGAGAGAGAGAGAGAGAGAGAGAGAGAGAGAGAGAGAGAGAGAGAGAGAGAGAGAGAGAGAGAGAGAGAGAGAGAGAGAGAGAGAGAGAGAGAGAGAGAGAGAGAGAGAGCAATAGAGTAAAAAATTTGTCGTATCATCACTCCTGGTGATTCTAGGTGCTCTAAACCTTCATTGCTAATTGAGGAATAAGGACAATATCATAACTAGGCGTATATGTGACTTATTGCATTATTGATCATCGATTTGTGTCATTTGGTGTGTTTTTTTCACTGCACAAATGGCACCCCATGCCTCGAATGGCCAAGATCCCTTGGACAGCTGAGTCACTTTTGTTTACTTGAACACACCTTCTCGAACTCAAACGATCCCCACTTAGATGGTCAAGTCTATCCACTCAAACACATAAAAGTCCACTTGGAAAGCCCTGAGCCTTTGATGGCCGAATTGTCCACTTGGACACACCTTCTCGAACTTGGACATGCACCCTTGTCTGATTCAGACCTACTTGGATCCCAGACCTTCAAGTGTGACCTTAGAGATGACCAACACCAGAATTTACCATGATAAGCCCAAGAATTGACCAAATCAGTCGGTCACTTGTAGTTTACTTTCCAATAGAGACATTATTTGATTGCCTAGGTGAACCATTCATTAGAATCCCATAGAGAATCAAAATTGACTGCCAAGTGTGATCGCAACTTGCGTAAAAGAGTTGAAACCATACGAAATTGGCAAGGTGTGTGTGTGTGTGTGTGTGTGTGAATGATTCCATTGAAGGTTGCACATTGTATTAAAGGCGCTTCATTGAAGGCTGCACATTGTATTATAGGTGCTTAGGTGGATGAGAAAAGTTGAAAGCCTGATTGCTCACAACTCACCTTGAATTATACTATCTAAGTGTGTGAGTGAGCATAAACTTATGAAGTGATTTAATCAATAAGGAACACACTGAAGGGGAATTTAGCTAAGAAACCAACCCAATAGCAGGACTTGCTAAAACCTTGGGACCACGAAAACAAACCAAGAAACCCAACATTGAGAAGCAAACAACCTTAAATCACCTAATAACTAAGTGAAGAAAGGAACAAACCACCATTAGAGACTTGTCCTTAGCCGACCTAATCACTCTCATTGACACCTTAGTGGTTTAGGAAACTATCAATATGGTAGGTGCTAGCACGAACGTGGACAACTAAGACCTTGACCTAGGAGATTTTCTAGTCGACATACAACAAATCATATCATGATATGACCATCAAATGAAAATAGCATACTACGAGAGATCTGTAGATGAAATCACAGCTAATCTCGAGGAGGAGAGTAGATTAGGACAAGTTGCCCTACAACGTATAGCTAGTTACAACCAAGAGCAACGTGCTCAAAGGGGCTGTGCTAGAAGATAGAGCTCCAACGAGTCCTAGCCATCATAGGAGGCAAAATTAGACCAGGAGGAAATGCTAATAGGGAGAGAGCATTAGAAGTCGATCTTACATTGAGCGAGCTTCTCATGAAGTGACAGTTAAATCACATTGTCGCAAAGCAAAACGGAGTAGCCCTAGCAGCTTCATTGCTAGCTGGAGTGGGAATCACCACAAACACTAGAAGCTAGGCCAAGATACCTATAGATGCAAAGCAACTTGAGAAGTATCAGGTAGGTAGCAATTCTTACAGCTTCATTAAGTAGTTTGAGTAGGTATGTGAGGCAAATAGCCTCATGGACCCTGCTTAGTGTGCACAAGCTTTTGGACTCTGCCTAGGGGACAAAGGACGGACTTAGTTTATTAGCCTCCACAACACTAAGAGCGCAACAAATTCAATAGCCTAAAGGATCTTTTCATTAAGAGATTTTCCAAAGTTGGATACTCAAGCAACCTCATTGTCAAGTTGATGAATGTCAATCGAAAAGATAAGGAGGAAATTCAAGAATCTGTTACTCATATAAGAAGTCTCTACAAGAGGATTCCACCAACGGAGTGACCCAATGAGAGAGTGGTCTCCACCATGTTTATCGATAGAATTTGAAATGAAGAACTCTATAAGGTCTTAGCTAGTAACTCCAACATGCAAAGGGACGTATTAGCCAAGGTCTTTGAAGAGGAAATACATGTGGAGGACTTGCTGAGAGAGAGAAGCTCAAGAGACACACCGTAAGAGAATATTATCTATAGGAACACCGAGAGAACCACAACCCTTAGTGAAAGCAATCAAGTCATAGCATGCAAGATAAAGGAAAAAACATCGACCAAAACCAAGAGATAACTGGCTTGAAGTTAGAGTTGGCCAAGCTACAAGAGATGTTGAGAAGGCTAGTGTGACCCCATGTGTAGTGTGTGCATTATAGTGGGAACCATCTCCTAGTTGAATGTCCCAACCCTAGATCATGGCCTTGTGCTAACTACGATAGATTTGGACATGACATGTTGCACTACCAATTGCCAAGAAGATTTCCATACGCACAACCCTATATATAGCCCTACTATCCAGGAAATAGGCAGCCCAACTTTGTAAGGGAGGCTCCATTAGCTCTACCAGTGCCTAATGACTTGAAGCTACCTGCCCTTAGGATTGACATCAACACCACGGGAATCCCTAAGCCACATGGACCCATAGTGACCCATCCATTGAGCGATGCTACGATTCACTTTGTAGAGGAACACCTAGAGGATGAAATGTATGTGAACCCCTATGTCTCCTATGACGAGGAGGGTAATCCTGCATTGATGGACTTTAGACCAATGCTGGTTAAGGATTTAGGAAAGGGAAGAGGTAGAGGTCTAGGAGGGGGCTTGAACTAAGAGCCACTAGCATGTTGGACTTGTGGACATCTAGGGCATATTTCATCTTGTTGCCTTGAAAGGGAGTAAGCAAACAAGGACAAGGAAGACTTGAGATGTTTAGAGTGTGGAGTTACACATTTGTTGGAATTAAAAAAAAAGATCTAAAAGATCTTCAAAATCCCTTTAGATCAAATTCTTAAGAGAACTTTGATTTACTCGCTTTGTTTAATGTGTTCAACTTACTTTTCCTAGCAAAATGTTAATGAGCTCATTGATAAAACTTTACCAAAAGTTTGACTCTTTGAGATGGTAGACATATCACATCAAGTGATCATATATATTTTTATAAAAATTATTCACAAATAAGAAATCTAAAACTTGTTGTGTGATGCATAGTTTTTCCATACACCAATCATACAACAAACACCTTATCAGCATTAACTCAAGCAACAGGGTTACACATCATTGTTGTCGCTCAATAGACAAATGTAGGTTTGTTAAATAGTGAACTAAAACAAAATTATTGACTCCATTTAACAACAGCTAGAAATCTAAATGCTTCCAATACTTATTTTCATTCCTTCCAACAATAAAGTGAGTGCTCAAAAAATGAGTAGAAGAGATGAGCTGCAATATATCATTATGCAAAGACAATATTCTAAAGGCTACATAACTCCATCTTGGAATTTAATCTTGATTTTAACTAGCACGATTGACTAATTATAACATATATACTCACATTCTTGGATCACAATAAACCAAAATGATCAAAATTAAAAGTACATAAAAGTTTGAAAAAAGTTTGTACTCGCTCTTTATAAGAATTTTTACAAGGATTCCACTATCTCAAGGATATGCAAATCACATTGCTTTCATGTCAAGGATTATTCACTATGAGTCTTGACTTTTATATTATTAAACTTGAAATAGAAGTTGCAAAAGGGCTTATTGGACATTAATTGGATTTCTTGTCTCAAAAAAGAAATGGGCCAATGACTATCTACATTGACTACAAAACGACTATGACTATTCCACAAGATAACCACATCTATGAGAGCTGTATGTATCTCATCTTGGGTATCTTGATCCAAGTTGATCCGCTCCCCTTACAAAAGTCACTATCTTCTAGTATATCAAAAGAAAATTCACAAAGCTTGTCTAGCGATGAAATACCTATAATTAAAACAAAAAATATGGTAAGTAAAAGTGATTAGCATAACAATTCATCTAAGCAACATCTATATCAATTAAATCAAGGCATACAAATTGGTAAAAAAGGTTTACTTGAATGTAGGATTTGATTGGTTGACCCTATACTCGATTTTCTTATTAAAATGTGTTCGTGTAACCTACCATGACTCACCCAATAGCTAACTTATCTATTCCTTGGATGGACACTTGCATTGATAAGTAATCTTCGTTTTCTTCAAAACCTGACAAGAACCAAACAAATGTGCAAACAATGAAAATGGAATAAACTAACTAAGATGCACATCTTTGTAGCCTATGGTAGGATTCATAGCACTATTGATGTTAGATTTTATCTTGGACTTACATGCTCTTGACAACTCCAAGCTACCAATCAACCATTCACACAACTAGATAATGGTGGAAATGGGATATGTTGCAATCTCTAACTTTCTACTATATATAATGAATTATGAAAAATATATTTTGAGTTGCAACTTGACTTGTAGAGTTATTATGATAGATCAAATAACCTATATCTTCATGCCAAACATGTATCTTGCTGTTGAAACATTCCACATTCTGCCATGCAAACTCGATGGATATAGAGTTGTCAATAAAACAAACTTGAATTAGAATACTACAAAGATGATAAAAAACAACTCAGATGCAAAAGAATAAACAAGTATAAAATTCAAAAACTTACTATTTTGTTTATATTTTGCAATGTAGTTCTTGTTATGCACACATATTTATTTATGGGTATAAATATGTTGAATCAACGCTTTTGTTATTGTACTTATTCCATTAAACACTTTTTAGAACTCTAAAATTTTGCCTTTCCAATGTTTGATGAGGTCTACAACATCCTTACACTTGACCTCGAAACTCCCTCAAGTACCAAGGCCATCTGACTTATAGTATTTATCATAAATCCAATTATCGCTATTATCTTTCTTGTTGAAGACCTCCATTGCAAGTATGCTACTAATGTTTTTTTCTCCATGAAGACATCTATATTAACCAAATACAAAAGTTACTTATCAACAAGTTTTATGTTCTTTTATTATTATATGTAAGTGACTTTTTCCATATATAGTGTTAGATATGATCAATGCCCCACCCTCATTAGGTGCTACCAATGATCCATGGTGCTCAAAGTTGTATGGCCCCCATTATGAGGAGAAGCCAAATGTGAGCCCGGACATTGGTTGAGTCCTGACTTGTATATCAGATGAGGTCTATGTGACCGGATGGCAAAAAGGTGACTGTTGTTTGTCTAATCTTTGGGTTAGACGGAGTGGTTAAGCTAGTAGGGCCCGATGGTAAAGGGAATATTCCCTGGCCGACTAGTGGAGGCTCATATGATAGGTCGGGACCTAACGACCTTCGCGGGCTATAAAAGCTAAACCCCTTCGCAACCATCTATCACTCATCTTTCACCCAGTCAGAGTTGTTGTTCCAGCTAGCCTTAAGCTCTTCACCTATCTTCTGTCTAGATCACCATCTAAGCTTCACACAGTGGAAGTGCACGGGTGGACAGAGCCATCTTTGTATTAGTTGTTTGGAATTAAAGAATTTACTGATTCTCCTCTTATCTGTTGTGTACTCTCTATCTCTTTCTCAGATTCTGTTCACTACGCCATGTAATATTTTACATGGTATCAGAGCCCAGGGGGCTCTAGAGATCGAAGAGTGTGCAAGAGGCAAAGGCTTCAATAGCAAGGATAAACTATGTCGACTTCCGGAAGCAGTTTTGGCGCATTAGGAAGCGGTGCAGGAGGTGGTGCTGCTGTACCGGCTATTCAAACACTGAGGATTCGTCCACCAACCTTCAGCGAAGGCAAGTTAGATGGTACAAACTACACCTTGTGGAAGTTCAAAATTACAACTATCCTTGATTCTTATGAGCTTCTGGAGACTGTGTTGGGGACTGACGTAGAACCATAGCCTACCCCCGACCCATCAAATCCTAGTGTGATGATTTCTCCGAATGCAGATCTTTTATGAGCTTGGAAACGAAGGAATGCAAATGCATTGTGTGCCTTAGTTACAAGCTATTCTAACAGTGTTCTGAATTTGATTCAGCATACAACCAAAGTGTCACAGGCTTGGAATGTACTAAGGAGTCAGTATGAAACACAAAACCAAACAAGGATTCAAAACTTGGAGAATCAACTAGCAGCGGAGAAGTTTGCTGAACGAGAGACAGTTGAAGCATTCATCACTCGGATTAAGAATCTGCACGACCAGATGGTTGGCGCTGGGATACAAAAGACTAGCGAAGAGCTAGCTCGGAGGTGTCTTCGGATTTGTCCACAAAAGTTTGATGGACTAGTAACTGCCCTTAATACTCAGGTGAGACCTCAAGCTTTGAATTTTGAGGAGTTTTGTGCATTATTAATGGAGGAGGAGTTGAGGCTGAAAGCCCGAGAAGGAAGCAACAATGGAGATACTGCATTCTCTGCCAATGCAAAAGGCAAAGGTGGTTCCTTCACCAAAAATGATGGTGACAAAAAGAAGAAAGGCGGAAAGAAGAAGTTTCAAGGAGAGTGCTTCTACTGCAAGAAGAAAGGACATGCAATTGCAGATTGTCGTGTCAAGAAGGCAGATGAAAAGAATGGTACCCTTAAAAGTAAAGGGAAAGAGACAGCCAATACGGCTGAAGCAGAGCTGGAATTATTCATGGCGACCATTGAGGAAGTGTGCTCCTCGGCGCAAGAAGAATCTACCACTGACTCATGGGTGTTGGATAGTGGGGCCTCCCGTCACATGACCAACAAGAAAGGTCTATACAATTCTATGCAGCCTCTACAAGAATCCATCACTGTGATGGTTGGAAATGATACTAAATGCCCTGCTGCGGACATAGGTACTATTTCTTTTGTTGCTGCAAATGGTGAAGTCAAAAAGCTTTCAAATGTGTTGTATGTTCCCGAAATCAGGAGAAATCTCTTATCAGTTGTTGCTGCCATAACTAATCTTGGTCATGAAGTGAGGTTCAAGAAGACAGGTGCAGAAATTCTTGATAGTGCTGGCACAATTGTTGGCAAAGGAGAAAGAAGGAACAACCTGTATGAGCTAAGTGCTCTTACAGCCACCGCTGGAGTGGGCACAAGTAAGCTTTGGCATGAAAGGTTTGGACACATCGGATTTGCAGTGTTGAAGGAGATGCAAAGCAAGGTATGGTTGCTCACCTACCTACAATAACTGAATTGAAGGAACCATGTGAAGCTTGTATGATGGGCAAGCAACAGAGAAAGGTATTTCCACAAGAAAGCAAGAATAGAGCACAGGCTCCTCTAGAGTTGGTGCATGCTGACTTGTGTGGTAAGATGCATACATAAGCCTTGGGGGGATCTTCTTATTTTATGTTGATTGTCACCGACTATAGTAGGAAGATGTGGGTGTACTTCCTTCGTGATAAGGCTCAAGCTTTTGGTAAGTTTAAAGAATGGCTAAAACTTGTTGAGAATGAAACATGGAAAAGTGTGAAGAAATTTAGAACAGATGGTGGTGGTGAGTTCAACTCAAAGGATTTTGAAGGCTTTTGCAAGAGCAAAGGGATCAAGCGTCAATTGACGACGCCTCACACACCTCAGCAGAACGGTGTTGTGGAACGCAGGAATCGCACCATTGTGGAGATGGCAAGATGCATGCTAAAGGGCAAGGGATTGCCTAACCATTTTTGGGCTGAAGTTGTTAATACTGCAGTCTACATTCTAAATTGGAGCTACACAAAGGCTCTCAAGGGGAAAACACCTCATGAGGCTTACACTGGTAAGAAACCATTTGTCTCACATTTCAGAATTTCTGGATGTGAATGTTATGCATATGTTCTAGATGAGAAGAGAAACAAGTTAAAACCAAAAAGCAGAAAATGTATCTTCTTGGGTTATAGTGATGAGTAGAAGGCTTACAAATTATATGACCAAGAGGCAAAGAAGATCATCGCGAGCCGTGATGTGATGTTCAAGGAGGAACCACATATAGTGGAGGAGGAGAAGGCAAGTTCTTCCACTTTATCATCAAGCGAAGAAGTAGTCCACTATGAACCTGTCCCGAGAGCTGTCCCTATCCTTAAGAAGGAGGAAGCATCATCTTCAGATGATGAGGAAAAAGTTCACCAACCTGACATCACCCCACCGGAAAAGCCATTGCCGTGCTGGGTGAAGCAGCTCTATGACCACAATAATCCTATGCTTTCATCTGTTGAGGAGAAGCCAGACAGACCAAGGAGGTCTCAGATAATAGAGGAGCAAAGGAGGGCTTCTGCTCACATAGTCAATATGGCCTTGATGGTTGAGATTATGAGAGAAGTAAAGGAGCCAACTGACTTAGAAGAAGCACTTGCAGATCCATCATGGAAGGCTGCTATGCAAGCGGAGTATGACAGTATAGTGAAGAATGACACTTGGGAGCTAGTGGATCAACCAGCAAAGTGGAAGGTTATTGGCACCAAGTGGATCTGGAAGGTAAAGTACAAGGCTGATGGTACCTTAGAAAAGTACAAAGCTAGACTGGTTGCCCAAGGATTTTCACAAGTTGAAGGGTTTGATTTTCAAGAGTCATTTGCCCCAACTGCCAGAATGACCACTATTCGCACGGTACTTGCAATGGCTGCCCACAAGAAGTGGCCAGTGTACCAAATGGATGTTAAGTTAGCGTTCTTAAATGGTGACCTCAAGGAGGAGGTGTATATGGCTTAGCCACCAGGGTTTGAGGCCCCCCATTTTGAGAACAAAGTGTGTAAGCTGAAGAAGGCATTGTATGGGCTGAAACAAGCCCCCAGAGCATGGTACCAGTGGATAGATAGGTTTTTTTTAAACCTAAACTTCAAAAGATGTGCCTCAGATGCTAACTTGTATGTTTACAGGGATGGTAAAAAGTTTGTAGTGATTGTCCTATATGTGGACGACCTTCTTATTACAGGTGACTATGAAGATATGGTCAACCAAACTCAAAAGGCTTTGAGTTCCGAGTTTGAAATGACAGACTTAGGCTTGCTGCACTATTGTTTGGGGATTGAAGTCTGGCAAGAGCTAGGAAAGATCTTCATCTCTCAGAAGAAGTATGCATGGGAGATCTTGAAGGCATTTGGCATGACCGAGTGCAAGGAGATAGCTATACCTATGGAGGTGAATGCAAAGTTATCCGTCGAGGATACATCAGTACTAGCAGACATTGGGAGGTATAGGAGGTTGGTCGGCAATCTGATCTACTTGTGTAACACCAGACCAGATATCAGTTTTGCTGTTGGTGTTTTGAGCAGGTTCTCAAACAAACCTCATGAGAGTCATTGGAAGGCTGGGATGCGGGTGCTGAGATACTTGAAGGAAACTCTTGACTATGGTATCACATACAGTTTCGGAACTTCTCTTGTGGGGAACTGTGACTCAGATTGGGCAGGAGACATTGATTCCAGGAAGTCAGTTTCTTGTTATTGTTTCTCTTTGGGTTCATGAATTTTCTCTTGGATTAGTAAGAAGCAACCAACCGTGGCATTGTCTTCTACCGAAGTAGAGTACAAGGTAGCTTGTTTTGCTGCATGTGAAGCCATATGGTTGAGAAGGGTTCTATGGTATATGGGAGTGCAGGATGAAGAATCAACTGTGCTGAGATGTGACAATCAGAGTTACATTGCCATTGCCAAAAATCCAGTGTTTCATGCACGCACCAAACATATAGAGATCCAGTATCACTATGTGCGTGATTTGATGGAGGATGGGATAGTGAAACTGGTCTACTGTCCAACATAGGAGAATGGAGCAGATATCTTCACCAAAGCACTTACGAAGGATCTGCTTCAAGTTCATCTTCAGAGACTCGGCATTGGGCCGAGGAGATAGTTCACCTATGGGTGGACATTGAGGGGGGGTGTTAGATATGATCAATGCCCCACCCTCATTAGTGCTAGCAATGATCCATGGTGCTCAAAGTTGTAAGGCCCCCATTATGAGGAGAAGCCAAATGTGAGCCCGGACATTGGTTGAGTCCTGACTTGTATATCAGATGAGGTCTATGTGAGCAGATGGCAAAAAGGTGACTATTGTGGGTCTAATCTTTGGGTTAGACGAAGTGGTTAAGCTAGTAGCAACTCGAGGCACATTGCATCGAGTTGTGTTGTAAGAGAGTTAAAAGGGCCCCCTATTGTGGGGTCCAGAGGCCGTGGAAGTGGCCCCTGGTTGGGGGGTCCCAGGGGGGCCAGCGGCCCCCTTGGCGGGGGTCCGAGGGCAGCGCCCCCGGCCTGATGGTAAAGGGAATATTCCCTGGCTGACTAGTGGAGGCTCATATGGTAGGTCGGGTCAGTAGGCCGACCTAATGAGCTTCGCGGGCTATAAAAGCTAAACCCCTTCGCAGCCATCTATCACTCATCTTTCACCCAGTCAGAGTTGTTGTTCCAGCTAGCCTTAAGCTCTTCACCTATCTTTTGTCTAGATCGCCATCTAAGCTTCACACAGTGGAAGCACATGGGTGGACAGAGCCATCTTTGTATCAGTTGTTTGGAGTTAAAGAATTTATTGATTCTCCTCTTATCTGTGGTGTACTCTCTATCTCTTTCTCAGATTCTGTTCACTACGCCATGTAATATTTTACATATAGAATCATTAGTATAACAATATTTTCATGCACAAGCATCCCTTTGTCATTTTACATATACAATTTTAATATTATGCAATGCTATGAGATTGCATCATTGATGTTTTCTCGTGATATTTCATGGTTTTAGAATCTAAACAAAATTATCCTAACGAGATAAAAAACTAACAAAATCTTTTCTTACTCATACCATTTTAGTTTTGGATTTCTAAATACAAGAATGCATTAACATTGCAAACTTAATGTTTCAATCTATACTAGATATTTCCTTCCATCGAAACTAACTAGATGTCAACAACAATAATTCATAAAAAATACTTACAATTGAAACAAAATTTTACATTTAATCAATGTAAAGAGCAACGCACTCGAGAAACTTTGTAGCCCCTCTTAATCTAAGCTCAACCATAAGGCTATTAGAAAAGAAGTCGATTTTTGGACAATATGTGTATCTTGTTGAGATGGAGGCCTAGATGATACAATTGCGGAAGGTAGTTTAACTTAGAATATGCATAGTTTGCAAATGTTTTCTCCAAATGAAAGGAAATTTAACCATGGAGTAGTTTTAAAAAAAGACAATTGTACTTGTAATTCTTTTCACAAAGAAGCCCATAGAGGTTGAACAAGAAGTTGAGTTATTACAAGATCATTGTTCCTTCACTGTGAGATTCCTAGAGTACAAAAATAAAAGAAATTTTAAGCCAAAGTATGCATATAACTTACAAAAGCTTTGTCCAAATGAGTTAAAATTTAACCATGGAGCAACATAAAAAATGACAATATAGAGTGGCCCTCTTTGTAGAAAAGCACAAAGATATTGAAGAAGTTGAGTTTTTAGAAAATAATTGTTATTCACTATGGGAGATTCTTGGAGTATAAAAACAAAGGAAAGCTTAGTATATATATAACTTGCATAGTTTTATCCAAACGAGACAAAATTTAACTATAAAGCAATAAAAATACAAGACAATATACCTGTAACTTTGTTTATAGAGAAAGCCAAAGATGTTGAAGAAGAATTTGAGTGTTTAAAACATCATTGTTCTTGACTGTGAGAGACTCCTAGAGTACCAAAACAAAAAAAAGTTCATGTGAGAGCGTGCACATAACTTACACAGGTTTTTTCCAAACGAGATAAAACTTTACCATAGAATATCCATGGAAGAGAATAATATATCTATACATTTTTATTGAGAAAATCTCAATGCTTTTGTAGAATAAGCTCCGCTCTCATAAAACATGTGAAACTCACTCTA
This sequence comes from Lygodium microphyllum, assembly GCF_053477565.2. Lineage (NCBI taxonomy): Eukaryota > Viridiplantae > Streptophyta > Polypodiopsida > Schizaeales > Lygodiaceae > Lygodium > Lygodium microphyllum. The sequence continues at coordinate 81,871,875 of NC_141158.1, forward strand.
TGTTTGTATAGAGGCAATGAAATTTCATAGGGTTACAAATACAACAAGCAACAATGAGGCTATAAAATTCATCAAAAAAGAAGAAGTGAGAAAAAGAAATGATAAATTTGAGTTATGCCTAAGAAAGAGAGGGAAACTGAAAAGGAGAGGTATGAAAAGTCAAACATTAAAAAAATGAGGAAAGAAAAATTCGAGTCACAAACTTTCAAGAAATCACAGCCTTGTATTTCCCACATTTTCCTTATTTTATTGTTGAGGGAAGATTTGGACCAAGATACAGTTAAACGATTCATGTTACGTGAATGTAGAATCCTAGTCTCTCATTTGCTAGGCCTATTTTTGTTTCTTCACTCCTTAAGGGAAAAAAAAGAGAGTCCATATTTCTCCTAATGCACTCACTCTATGTATATGAGAGTGATGTGAGTATTGTGGTAATTACTATATATGTGGATGATTTGATCATTGTGGGTGATAGTGAGACAGAGATTGACAATGTGAAGGGTCTCCTCAATACTAAATCTAAGGTGAAGGATGTAGGAGAGTTGTGTTATTTTCTTGGCATAGAGATAATTGTGGGGGGTAAAGACACCTCCGCGTAATCGCCCGTGTATTACTACACTGATAGTACCCGACATGCTTGCACACTACATGCGACGGTTGCCCATCATCGTCACTTTATTCTTTATTCTTTTAGTGACAGATGAATAAAGGGAAGACCGGTCACACATTGTGACTGTTGGAGTTCCCACATTGTGAGACTCTCTCTCTCTTGCTCTTGCTCTCCCGCCATAGCTCTCCCATGCAAGCTTCAATCCTTCTCACCTTTCAACTGGTATCATAGCATGGTTGCTTGAGCATTCGACCTTGGTCCATGACTCCTTTAGCATTCATTTGAATCCCTACACCATTGGTTCTCACTCTTGGTAGCTATATCCGACTCCTTCGAGCTCCAAGCTTCTTGAGCACCTACCCGGCCCATTTGGGCACCCTCCTCAAGGCATTTCTTTAGAGGTATTGAAGCATTATTTTGAGTATTTATTTCAATTTGTAGGGTACATCATGAAGAGGAAACCATAGCTCCAACCATTGAAGCTCCCCCATTTCATATCTTGGCTCTTGCCCGATTAGGCATGACAAGACTTTGTGTATGCATTCTTTAGGCCCTACTTGAGCCCCCCTTCCACCCCATTAATGCCACATGGACCGGCAGCATACGCAACAACATTAGCCCTATTTGGGCCAGCTTGAAGACATGCAAAATTTGTTTTTTACTTCAGCCCTCCCTTGGCACTCATTGGCAGCATGAAAACACTTCATTTGGCACTTGGGAACACCCCCTTAATGCTCGGCATGGGTGGCTATCATTAGCATTGATTTGTGGACTAATTTACCTTAGGTCAAGACCATTTTCCATAGTCCATAGGTAGCCACAAACAATGTTATATCATCATTTTATGTTTATGCTTGGTTGGCATTGATATTTGATGCCCGGTTGGTCCTGAATGGTCCCTAAATGTTTTGAGAATGTATGCTTATTGATTGGCCATCATTTGGAGCAGATTTAGTGGACTTAAATTTTCAATTTTACATAGTAAATCACTACTGTATACTCCAGGGCTGAAGCTTATTTAATCACTTTATGCTTTGTCTATTGGTCAACCGGGTGCTTCTCATGTGTTTCATATGACTATTGGGATGCAAATGAAGGTTGGCAAATGCTTTGGATGGTTCTGGAATGTATTTTGAGCCTTGTTTGAGATTTTTATTGGTTGGCATTTACTTGACATTGGTCTACATTGGCATGCTTTGTGACAGAGGTCATACCTATGGTCTATGTATGACCCGTTGATACATGGTTGATGCTTATGTTACCTACACATGCTAGTTTTATTGTTTTGACTTGAATGCTACTGGAGCTTTGTTTGGGCTTGCCTTTGGATATTTTGGAGTTTATTTTGGTCTTGCTTTGGCTCGTCAAAGATTGATTGGGATTGTCTTCATGACATTGGATGCTATCATTGGATACTTGATTGCTTATATGCTCTCGATGTCTTACTGATGTATGATCTTGGATACTCCGTCATTGGTGCTCTTACATGCTTTGTTTGAGCTTATTTGCTTGACACTTACGGCTTTTGTGCCAGTGGGAGTGTCTTTGTACGCTTATCAGACATTGAGTAGTACGGGTTATGCATATTAAGCTTTTGGATCTTTGAGACCAGGATCTCCTCATGGATGATGTATGGTTGATATACCTTGGTCTGTGTAGATGTACTTAGGCTGATTCGGCTTTGTATTCACTGAGCAGACATCGACTTGTGTCAGGTCTTGGCAGTGGTATGTACATTTTTGCCCTATTAATTGAGGGGGGGGTACCAACTTTACTGACAGACTTTGTCTGACATGCTTGGGTGTTGGCTCATGTGAGTTTGACTGTTACATGCTTGTTTATGCTCGCTTGATATTGGTTTTGAATTGAAAATCAGTGATTGACTTTGAATATTGAGTTTTACCTACTATCAGCTCTCATTGTACATTGCTGTCATAAATTATAGCAAGCATATATCTCTGGACTATCATATATTTTTCATGCCGAATCATCCTAGTTTGATGTACTTTTGATGGTACTTGGTGGGCAGCATCATTAAATACTCGTTTCTTGCCATTTTGCCTTGGTTTTGGTGGTTTTTTTTGTTATTTTCTACAGTTTATAGCAAGCAGTTTTGAACTGTTTGTATTGTTTTAGCTTGCAGTATGACATCTTTTTCCACTGATAGTGCTATCTTCAACATCACTAAGCTTAATGGTACGAATTATGCCTATTGGAAGAGCCAAGTTTGGTAGGTATTGGTGTAGAAATTGCAGATAAAGCCACTAAGGTTATGTGGTTGAGGAAGGATAGAGTGCTTGGCAGCTTTGGGACAAGATCAAGAACCTCTATGATAAGCAAAGTCTTGCAAGTCAAATGCATTGGATGAAACAACTTATGGATCTTTGCATGAAAGAGAATGTGACCATGTCAGCTCATCTAAGCCAATTTCATGCTATTCTTAAGAAGTTGGTTTTACAGGGCGTTGATTTCAAAGAGGATGTCACTCCGTTCCTCCCAAGGTTAGCAAGAGCATATTTTGTTTCCCAACTTAATGCCTTAGGTATTGATACATTAAGGTTACATCATTATGGACATTCATTACATTGGTTTCATCAATTTTTACTTTTTCTTTATGTTCTTTCATGTTAGCTTTTTAATGTTTTACCATCTTTTTTACTAGCTTTTCTATCCTTCTCCTTTTTATCCTTTTGCTCTCATTTCCATTTATAAATGTCCTTCTTAATATGACCTATTTTACTAGAATGGAAGCATTCAATGCCTTGCTTGGACATGGATTTGATGTGTGACCATCCACGGTCTTAGTTCTTGCTTTTATATAATTTTCTAACTCTTGCATTCTAAGTTGCTAATGCTTGACCATTTCTCCCTTAGTTCATGGATTTCTTATGTATCTCTTCAAGCAACAAAGCATCCACAATATCATTAAACTTCAACTTACCATCTAGAGTTGAATTATTGCTGGCTATTCTAAAGGCCTCCCACGAGGCATGCAATGAGCATATAAGAAAAGTTGCCTTAGCCTCATCTTTGAACTTCAACTTTTGAGCCTATATTTGACTGAATATGATGCTGAATTCACTAAGGTGGGAGGTGATCATAGATCCCTCATTCATTTACAACTCAAATAACTTTTTTATGAGATGCACCTTCTTAGATGCAATTTCTTTCTTATAAGTGTCACATAGCTTCTTCCATAAGTCATGTGTAGTAGTCTCATTCACAATTATGAAATACATAGATTCTACGAAGTGTAGCCTAATAGTGGATTTAACCAATGCATTGAGATTTGATCAATCACCTTTGGACATTAGAAGGAAGCAATAGTGGAATGTGAGGTAAGAATGGAATTGACTTTGATGAGATATTTTCACTTGTAGTCAAGGTGACCACCCTTCATACAATTCTTACTTTGGTGGCTAGAGAGGATATATAATTGGTTCATATGGATATAAAGACTACTCTCTTACATGGAGGCTTGTATGAGAATATTTACATATGGTAGCTCGAGGGTCTTGTTGTGAAAGTTAGCCAAGAATCATTTGTCTACCAATCTTGCCTTTGTACCTAGGCAATGCTTTAGATGGCAATACCTTTAACTTATAGACCTACTTGCATGGTAGTGCATGTTTGCCCTTAGGCAAAGAGTTTAACTCCCATATGTAGCATTTTTTTCCAAAGAATCCATCTTTGAATGTATAGCCCTCTTCCACTTATGATTGTCACCCCTAATCAAAATATCTACATAACAAAAAGACTCACCACAATCTGTGACCATCACATAGTTTAGAGATGGATTGTGCCTATTGGCAATATAGAAACCCTCATAAATCTGCATGAAACTAGCTTAATAAGATGTTAAAACTATAAATAGATGATATGCATTTGGGAGACTTGAATAAGGGTCAAATTTCCTAATTTAATTTAATTTATTATATGGCTGTATCCATCAATGAAGGGATATTCTCCCTACATCCATTGCACTATGTGAATCCACATTTAGTTATCAACCTTATCCACCTAGAAACCACTAATAGAAAGGTACATACCAAAACTACTATCCATAATCATGTTAGATATGCTCAATGCCCCACCCATGTAAGTTGCCACCAATGATCCATGGTGCTCTAAGTTTTAAGGTCCCCATTCTCAAGAGAAGCCATGTGTGAGCACGGATATTGGGTATGACTTGACTTGTATGTCAGATGAGGTCTATCTCTTATTTGGATGCAGAATAGTTGCTGCTGATAGTTACACCATGGCTTGGTTTTTCCAATTTATAAATATGATTTTTTTTTCTAGAAATATGTTCCTCCTATCAATTTAAGGGGAAACTTGCAATGAGCTGAAAGAAAAAGCATTACACTGGTATCCAAAATATAGACAGAAGGCCAAAGGCTGTAGGATCGGGTTTTCCCCCTACCATACTCCTTGTTGGGTCACTGCAAGGTTAGAATCATAATTGAGATAGAAACCATTCCACTTCTCTTCTATTTTCTCCCAAACATAGAAGGAGTTGGTACCAAGATTCTCTTGAGATGCACCTTCAAGTATCATAACAATTGTCATAGCAACTACCTTGACAAACACATATTCAGTTGACTGATACTTATGTGATTACTATGTTTGCCTCCTACAATGGACAACCTAAATCAAATTCAAAGACTGCCCTTATGATTAGATGTCAAAAGGTAACCTTTGTGGATCTAGCCTTTGGATTAGATAGAATAGTTATGTTGGTAGCAGCTCGAGGCATAATGCATTGAGTTGCGGGGTGTGGAAGTTATCATGGCCCCTATTTGAGGGTTTGAGGGGGCTGCAAATGTAGTCCCTAGCTAGGGGTAAGGGAATATTCTTTGGCTGACTAGGAAAGGTTCATAATATGGTCAAACATACCGACTAGACTACCTTTTCGAGCTATAAATGGAAGACATCTATAAAGCCACTGTCAATTTATCTTTCACCTAGTCAGAGTTCTTCTAGCTACCCTTAAATTCTTTGCCTTTATCATCTGTCTAGATCACCATCTAAGCCTCACAATGGAAGCACACAGGTGGGTAGAGCCATCTTTGTATCAATTCATTTAAAATTAAAGAAATATCTATTCTTCTCATATTTATTGTGTGTTTTCTACTCCTAGCTCAGATTTTGTCCACTGTGTTATGTAATTTATACATGGTATCGAAGTCCATGGGACTTTGAGGAGTGAATCTTGTTTGTCATCTTACTTTGTCACACTACTCTCCACTATCAAGATAAATCATCCTACAATCAACATCTAAGACTTGGCCACATGTTTGTATGTTTCTCTATGGAATGTGCAATGTGCATGAAATTTTTTTATTGTGGATAATTATTGAACTTGAGATAAGCCTATCATGACTACAAATCTCATCGGAGCTTTTTGCTAGCAAGTTTGGTAAGCCATACCTTGTTTACACTTGTTTATGTTTGCCTTTTCTCACAAGTATGATAAACTTGAGCTAGGATATAATGATTATTCACCTTTTTATCCATGGCTTCCACAATGCCACAATATTTCACACACCCTCATGCTGCAATGCTTGCTCACCAAGGCTATACTTAGCATAGCCTGCTATGAGAACATATATATATATATATATATATATAACAACTTCAATTTCTCGTGTTAGTCTTGATTTTGTCATGGCCCTTTCACACACACACACACACACACACACACACACACACACACACACACACACACACACACACACACACACACACACACACACACACACACACACACACACACACACACACACACACACACACACACACACACACACACACACACACACACACACACACACACACACACACACACAACATCTCTCAGTATTAAACAATCAAAAACATATTGTATTAAACAATCAAAAACATATTGAGCTTCAATAAGTAACCGACATTTAGCATATGTATCCACTAGACCAATGGCCACAAAGTGATTTGTATCGAGCCCCACATAGAAAAATTTCCTTGTGTAGGTGCCTTGGTTGTATGTGCTTTGAATCAAGGTCATAACATTGTTAGAATAGCTTGTAAACTAAGGCACACAATGCATCTTTGTTCCTTCTTTTCCAAGATCGTAGAAGATTTGTATTTGGAGGAATCATAACACTCAAATTTGATGGGTGAGGGTGGGTTGTGGTTATGGATCAATCCCCAACACCATCTCCAAAAGCTCATAAGAATCAAGGATAGTTGTGATTTTAAACTTCCAAAAAGTTTAGTTTGTACCATCTAACTTGTCTACTTGAAGGTTGGTAGATGAATCCTTAGTATTTGAATTGCCAATATAGTACATCACCACCACTACTTGATATGCCAGCACTGCTACTTGATGCAGAAAATGACATTTCTCTTCTTTGCTTTTGAAGCCCTTGCCGCTAAAGGAGAGATAGTTGAAGCATTCATCACTCAGATCAAGAATATGCATGATTAGATGACTGGCACTGGGATACAATAGACTAGTGAGGAGCTAAAGTTTGGATTTGTCCACTAAAGTTTGATTGATTGGTAATTGCCCTAAACACTCAAGTGAGATCCCAAGCTTTAATGTTTGAGAAATTTTGTGCACTACTAATGGAGGAAGAGTTAAGGCTTAAATCTTGAGAAGGTAGTAGCAGTGGAGATGATGCATTATTTACCAATGCAAAAGGCAAAGGTGGTTACTCTACCAAAATGGTGACAAAAAGAAGAAAGGTGGTAAGAAAAAGTTTCAAGGAGAGTGCTTCTACTACAAGAAGAAAAAAAGGATATGCAATTGTAGATTGTTGTGTCAAGAAGGTAGATGAAAAGAATAGCATTGTGAGAAGACTAAAGGGAATGAGACAACCAATACAGATAAAGCAAAGTTGGAGTTATTCATAGCGACCATTGAGGAAGTGTGTTCCTCTCTGCACAAGAAATATCTAACATTGACTCATGGGTATTGGATAGTGGCGCCTCTCGTCACATGACCAACAAGAAAGATCTATGTAGTTCTATGAAGCCTCTACTACAAGAATCCATAACCGTGATAGTTGGAAATGATGCAAAATACCATGTTGAGGGCACATATACTATAATGGTGAACTCAAGAATATCTCAAATGTGTCATGTATTCCAAGGATTAAAATAAATCTACTATATCAGTTACTTTTGTAACTAATCTAGGCCATGAGATGAGGTTCACTAAGATAGGTGTACAATGTTGGTAAAGTTATCGACAAATGAGAAAGGAGGAACAACCTATATGAGCTAAGTGCTCTTACAACCACCACTAGGTGTGGATGCAAGAAAACTTTGGCATGAAAGATTTGGTCACATTGGTTTTGCAGTGTTAAAGAAGATATATAAGCAAGGTATGGTTGCTCACCTACCTACACTAACTAAAATGAAGGAACCATGTGAAGCTTGTATGATGGGCAAGAAATAGAGAAAGGCATTTCCACAAGAAATAAAAATAGAGCAAAGACTCCTCTAGAGTTAGTGCATGTTGAATTGTACAGTAAAATGCCTACAAAAGCCTTAGGAGGATCTTCTTATTTTATATTATCATTGACGACTACTGTAATAAGATGTGGGTGTACTTTCTTTGTGATAAGGTTCAAGCTTTTGGTAAGTTTAAAGAATGGCTAAAACTTATTGAGAATGAAAGAGGGCAAAGTGTGAAGAAGTTTAGAATAGATGGTGGTGGTGAGTTCAACTCAAAGGAGTTTGAAGACTTTTACAAGAGCAAAGGAATTAAGCATCAATTATTGATACCTCATACACCTCAGCAAAATGGCATTATTGAATGCCAAAATTGCACCATTGTGAAAATGGCAAGGTGTGTGTCTAAGGGTAAGGGATTGCCTAACCAGTTTTGGGAAGAAGCTATTAATACTATAGTCTACATTCTCAATCGGAGCTACATAAAGGCTCTTAAAAAGGAAAAATTTCCATATGAGACCTATTATAGTAAGAAATCATATGTCTCACATTTTGAGACTTTTGGATGTGAATGTTATGCACATGTTCCAAAGGATAAGAGAAATGAGTTAAATCAAAAAAGCACAAATGTATCTTCTTGGGTCATAGTGATGAGCAAAAGGCTTACAAATTGTATGACTAAGATGCAAAAAAAGATCATATTGAGAGCTTGATGTGGTGTTTAAGGAGCAGCCACATATAGTGGAGGAGGATAATATAAGTTCTTCCAATTTATCATCAAATGAAGAAGTAGTCCACTATGAACCTATCCCAAGAGCTATCCCTACTCTCAAGGAGGAGGAAGCATTGTCTTCAGATGATGAGGACAAAGTTCACCAACTTGCAATCATGCCACCAAAAAAGCCATTGCCATGATGGGTAAAGAAGATCTATGATTGTAGCAGTCCTATGCCTACCGCAATTGAGGAAAAGGCACATGGACCAAGAAGGTCATTGAGAATAGAGGAGCAAAGAAAGACTTCTGCTCACATAGTCAATATGGCCTTCATGGAATGTGGCTGAGATTATAAGAGAAGTAAAGGAGATAGCAAACTTGGAATATGCACTTGTTGATCTAGCATGGAGAGCAACTATATAATCTAAGTATGATAGCATAATGAAGAATGATACTTTGGAGCTAGTGGTCGGCTAGAAAAGGGGAAGATTATTGACACTTAGTAGATTTGGAAGGTAAAGTACAAAGATGATAGAAACTTAGAAAAATACAAAGGTAGATGATTAGTTGCACATGAATTTTCACAAGTTGAAGGATTTGATTTTCAAGAATCATTTGCTCCAACTGCTAGAATGACCACTATTTGCACAGTACTTGTAGTGGCTACTCATAAAAAGTGGCCAGTCTACCAAATGGATATCAAATTAGCATTCTTAAATGGTGAGCTCAAGGAGGAGATATAGATGGCTCATCCACTAGGGTTTGAGGGACCCATTCTAAAAACAAAATTTGAAAGCTACAAAAGGCATTATATGGGGACTAAAATAAGCCCCTAGAGCATAGTACTAGTGGATAGATAAATTCCTTTTAGGCTTGAATTTCAAAAGATGTGCCTCAAATGCTTACTTATATGTTTACAAGGATAGTGAAAAGTGTGTAGTGCTTATTCTATATGTGGATGACATTATTATTACAAGTGACCATGAAGATACGATCCATAAGACTCGAAAGGCTTTGAGCTCTTAGCTTGAAATGATAGAATTGGGCTTATTGCAATATTGTTTAGAGATTGAAGTTTGACAAGTGCCTAAAAAAATCTTCATCTCTCAAAATAAGTATGCATGGGAGATCTTCAAAGCATTTGGCATGACCAAGTGTAAGAAGATAGCTACACCTATGGAGGTCAATATGAAGTTATCCATTGAGAATATATCAATACTAGAGAACATTGGGATATGTACATGAGGTTGGTTGGCAGCTTCATCTACTTATGTAACACAAGAGTGGATATCAATTTTGTTGTTGGTGTTTTGAACAGGTTCTCAAACAAACCATGAGAGAGTCATTGGAAAGCCAAGATGTAGGTGCTCAAATACTTGAAGGGAACTCTTGACTATGGTATCACATACAATTCCAAAAGTGCTCTCATAGGAAAGTGTGACTCAAATTGGATAGGTGACATTGATTCTAGGAAATAAAATTTTGGATATTGTTTCTCTTTAGGTTTAAGGATATTCTCTCAGATCAATAAGAGAGATATGCTCAATGCCCCACCCCTGTAAGGTACAACCAATGATCCATGGCGCTCTAAGTTGCAAGGCCCCCATTATGAGGAGAAGCCATGTGTGAGCACATACATTGGGTGGGTCCTGACTTGTATGCCTAATAAGGTCTATGTGATCGGATGGGAAAAAGGTGATCTTTGTGGATCTAGCCTTTGGCTTGGATAAAGTAGTTATGCTGGTAGCAACTCAAGGCACAATGCATTGAGTTGCAAGGTGTGGGAGTTATCGGGGGTCCCTATTTTGGGGTTCGAGGGCTATAAAGTGGTCCTTGGTTGGGGATAAAGAGAATATTTCTTGTAATATTCCCTGGTTGACTAGGGAAGGTTCAGACATGCCGACCAAACTACCTCCCCAGGCTATAAAAGGAAGACCCCTCTAAAGCCATCGCTAATATATATTTCACCTAGTTAGAGTTATTCTAGCAATCCTTAAAATCTTTGCTTATCGTTGTCTAGATCGCCATCTAAGCTTCATAGTGGAAGCGCATGGATGGACATAGCCATCTTTATATCAGTTCTTTTGAAATTAAAGTAGTTTCTATTCTTCTCATATTTGCTATGTGTTCTCTACTCCTTGGTCAAATTTTGTCCGTTGTGCCATGTAATTTCTACAAAACACTACTCTAAACTACTATCCATATCCACTACCCTAAACCACTTGCTTGTAAGCCTATATAAAGGCACCCTTTCTACATGAATAAACAACTCTTCTTTTTGCATTTTACTTTTATTTTGGTTTATTTTACCTGATTACTTTTTCTCCCTCCTATCTCTCTTTCAAATATCTCAACATGGTATCTTGAACAATGAGAGATATGGATCCTTGAGCTCTTGTTGCTACCATCTCTTGAAGCTCACTACCATTTGTTATAAGATTCGAGATACACGCTAGACTTTCTTATATACTTAAAATATATAGGGTGAATAGTATGCTGGCGTAGAGAGAGAGAGAGAGAGAGAGAGAGAGAGAGAGAGAGAGAGAGAGAGAGAGAGAGAGAGAGAGAGAGAGAGAGAGAGAGAGAGAGAGAGAGAGAGAGAGAGAGAGAGAGAGAGAGAGAGATTGACAACATACTAGGGACTAGAAGATGGGCCAGTCCCCCCCTTGTGGAGTTGTATTATTGACAAGGAGCAAGCTCCTCTGTTACACATAAACCATTTCTTACTTGTAGATCTTGGGAACAAGATCACTGTTCCTTGCACGGTATACAACCGGCTAACACTTGCACAACTTGGAAGTTGACACCTTTTGATCATTCTTGAGTTTCTCCTTCTCTCCTACACAATATGTGTAGGAATCTCCTCTTGGAACTTGATTTCAGCAGAGCTTCCGCAGCACTTACACCTTCTCTCCTACACAATATGTGTAGGGATCTCCTCTTGGAACTTGATTTCAACAAAGCTTCCGCAACATTTGCACCTTCTCTCCTCCTCTTGGAACTTGATCTCAACAAGGCTTTCGTAGCACTTGCTCCTTCTCTTCTCCTCTTGGATTCATGCAAAGTGATGCTTCCTTCACCTCCCCCACACCCAAGGAGATCCTCCTCTTTTATAGGCTTTCAAGAGCTTTTCTTCTTGGAGAGAGACTTGAGTGCCAAGATTGGAAAAGTTGATCTTCACATGCAAGATGTGGTTGTTCCAAGACCTACTCTACAGCACCAATTTTGAGATATCTCTATGTGCATTGCTCGAATAAAAAAATGTCCAACAAGAAAGTTGTAGATCTCATTTTTTTCGATAACCCAAGCTGGCTGTTTTTAGAGATCGTCTTTCTATCATGAGATAGTTTAAAAATGGATTCACCATGTCTATTTAAGAAAAACAACTTTTTAAACTGTACTCTTAACTTATGGTCATGCAACCACCTTGAGCCATAGATAAGGAGAGCTCATTAGACTACCTTGGGTCTCAACCTTAAGATTGAATTCCACACAAAAGCTTGTGTCATTTTAGACCTTAGAAAGAGAAAATCACTTCTCTCCTCACTTCCAGAGGATCATGTCTCTCGTCTTTCTTAGTGAGAGAATAACCTCTCTCATCTTTCTTAATGAAAGACCTTAAAACCTTGACTTGTAAGGGAGAGGATGACCCCAAATGAATGCAATGCTCATTACACACAAGTAAACGTTCCCGGGCATCCCTGGATGCACACATAAATACATATACACAATGCTAATACACTTCCTCTTCTTAGAACTCAATCCATCTTCATTTATGTGTAACTCATTGGTTCTTGTGTACACTCTTACACTTGGTAGACACTTCTTTTCCCCTTCATAACTTGTACTGCATGTACTAAATATCCCTGTCATAGTGCTTTGATCACCCCATTAAGCGATGCACTAGGAATATTGGTCTCTAAATGGTCTCACGGCCATGCTAGATCATCATCAACACTTAAAGAAAAGTGAGTCATTAATTTATTGAAATAAATTTATTAAATAGAGAATGTATAATAAGCAATCAATTTAGTGACACCATAGGTGGTGAAAGAATAGATGAAGTCAAGTATTTCTCTTACTACTACTTAGCTATCCATCATGGTGTTACCCATAAAAGCTAATGGAGCCAAATCTATTGTTGTCTTACTAGATAGATCTACCGCTCAATGATAATATCATTGTTGCTATTCATGTTGCCGTATGCCCATTTTTTTCTTGGTAGCTACTATGTTATTATGAGCTACTATATATAGCATTAATAGAAACTTTGTTGATAAAATTAAATGCCATTATCTACTATCAAAATAAAGTAGTTGAGCTTCCACATTTTCCATCATTTATTCAGAACTACTTCTTTGATGAATGCCATACTAGGTCTGCTAGGGAAAAGTCAAGTTGTTGTTGTGCTCACTCTTCCTTCATCTAATGTGTGTTACTCCTAATGATACTTGCCATGAAAAGCTGAGTTCACACCATACATTCTTAAAAACAATGCCCTTATAGCTATTATCCAATCACATGATCTTGTGTGATGTTGGTAGGAGTTTTTTGTTGTTGCTCAACAGAATTGAAAGCCATGATTAGCTTTATTGGTTGATATTGCTATCAATCCATGTCTATAAGTCTCAACTAAATATGTGCCACTATTCTCTAGATCCACTATTGTAAATGATGCTAAAAATGTATATGCTAAGACAAATCATGTGGAGAGTTTTTGGTTCTCTTAGATCTACTACTACTCCTACCTTCATATCATTGTTGAATCAAATAAAGAATGAGTTGCTAGTTACCACTATTTATTGTGGATATAATGCATAATTGAAGTTCAAGATAAGTCCCTCATCTGCTGTCCAATTGTTTTCCATGAATAAAATATATTAAAGAATATCCTAAACCATGTCAAATAAGCTAAATAATTGATAACTGTAACCTACCATTACTCAAGTGTACCTCTAGTGAATCAAATATGAGGTATGATCTGCTATTAGATATGAACTATGAGCTACTTCTTCACTCTTGTTTATACAAGCACAAGCATCAATCAACTTATCTCTCTGTTGTCTTTGTTGAGAATCAGCAATCACACTCAAACAGCCTCTTTGTATGGAGTCTCAGGGTCAAGGACATGCAGGCTAACTTATCCCATATGCACAATGGTGCCTACTGCAGTTTCCTACTTTCCTATAAAGCATTGTACTTGCTTCCTTTCTTAATGCAATGATAGTACTCTTTTCATTTCAGTAAAGTGTCAATGTCATTGTCCACATACACAAGATTGTGTTTATGAGTCCAAGTCTCAATCTTGGAACCTAATTCACTTGTGTAACAAACAGTGTCCATTCCATCATGAGTCTACACTTCTCCTTCCATCCTCCATAGCTTCCGGTTATGTCATGCTCTAGATCCCGCATTTCTAACAGTCTTGAGATATAGTGAGTTGTCATGCAAAAATTACATGGCGCAACGAATAGAATTTGAGCAAGACATAGAGAAAGAGAGTACACAACAGATAAGAGGAGAACAAAAAAATTCTATAACTCCAAACAAGCTGATACAAAGATGGCTCTGTCCACTCGTGTGCTTCCAATGTAAATCTTAGATGGCAATCTAGAAAAAAGATAGGTGAAGAGCCTAAGGCCAGCTAGAATAACTCTGATTGGGTGAAAGGATAGATAATGAAAGCTGTGAAGAGGGTCTACCATTTATAGCCTGTGAAGGAGGTCATGATGGATGACCTTCCATATGCATCTGTGTCTATTGACCTTCCATATGCACATGTATATGTTGACTTTTCATGGTAGTCATTGTTTCTTCCTCCCGAGGTATGTTTTGAGTCTTCCCTACTCCTGGCTTGTTCTAGCTTGTTGCCATCTTGTCGAGGACCTTTCTAGGGATTAACTAAGACCTAACGAGTACTGCAACTAGTCTGTCCATTTTGAGTGGAAATAGAGCATGTTGCAAAAGTTGTGGAAAGATATGGCAACTTGATAACACTTTGGTATTTTGGCTATAACTTTTGCATACAATATCAGATTTAGGTGTCTAAAGCTAGAAATCAAGAGTGCGATGCGAGCTATAGGTTTGAGTACCCAAATAGTTGATTCTATATATTTTTTAGTTATTTGTTTCACATAGAACTGAACAATGCTAGATTAGATAACAAATAATAAATTCCATAATGCATGTTTGATACTTCAAGGATGCTATTTTGATACCCAGATGGTATGGTTATGCTTTGGAATGCTAGAGCTTTATTAGCTTAGTTTTGCAAAGATTTATTGCTTTCACAATAGTTTGGATAATAAGCATACAACAATGAGCTTCATGATTTAAATGTCTATTGTACCTACATGGTACTTTCAGATATGCTACATGTCTATGGTAATGTCTACCATTGTTGTATGAGCCTCAATAATGGTTATGGCATGCTTTCCTCCCTTGTTCTTGCTTATGACACTTTACAAGTCATGGGACACTTTTTTTCTATATTGCCATGTGTGCTAATATGCCTAACGATGGTTTGAAACTCCAGGATGTTGAGGGTTTCTTACTCATAGAGGAAATCAATAAAAAGAATGTGAATGCAGCATATACTTCTCATGCATTGATTGCTAGGGGTAGACATGATGGTAAGAGTGGTAATTATCATCGTGGTAGAGAGTCATAGGGATCTCACTCTCACGAGCACTATTGCAGTAAATCTCGTGGTCATAAGGCCTATCTTACATATCATTAAAGTGGGAAGTAGGATCATATTTGATTGCAATGCCATAAGATGTGTGATGATAAGCCCAAAGAGAAAGACAAGGGCAGAGTGCAAGAAAATTTCGATGATCCCAACATTGCTCTTAGTAATTGTAGTGTAAAATCAAGGAGATAAATGCATTGGAGCCTGATTTTGATGATGATTATTGGATACTCTTTAGAGTAGAAAGGGTATTGCTGTTATAACCCTGTCACATGTAAGTTCAGAGTGAGTAGGGATGTCATCTTTGATGAAATGAGCAGTTGGTATGCATCTAGTGGTGATGCATTGGATGATGATGATGATCATGGCACTCATGTGCAGGCTGAAAAGTAAGAATCACGGACTCTTAGTGGACCAGAGACATCATTTGGTAGTCCTTGGTTTGGGAGACTAAGGAGTAGCTCTACATCTTCAGGTGCATCTGGTAGCACTACAGGTAAAGACAAAGGAAAGAATAAAGTGTCAGATGGCATTGATGCAGTTCTTGATGGATACTCCAGTGACTCAGAGAGCTTAGATGATGAGCTTGGTATTCCTTCTGTCAGGACACCAGGTGTACAGAGAGCTCATAATAATGTAAAGGCTCCATTGAGTGATCCGGTGGTACGCAGATCTAGCAGGGTCAGATACCATGTTAAAAGATTTGGTTTTGAAGGTTATGCAGCACATGAAGAAATTGTGGAAATTAATGTTTTTTCCTAGTAAAAAATACAACATATTAGAGATACCTTAGAGTGTGTTGACAAGGCAACACAACTTTTGGATATAAATTCAAGGTCAATGGTTGTGAAGAAAGAATTGGCAAAAACTTTATACACTTCAATATGATTTCATAAACAATGAAGTATTTCACTTATATATTTGAAAGTATTTAACTACATCATGAGTTGTAAAATGTTAGTATATATGTGTAAAGATATAAAACAATAATTGATCCTTGTCATGGATTCTTAGCTAGGTCATCAAAGTATGAAAATATATATTTACAACAATGATTTCACAAGTTTATCTTCTAAGAATACAATACTTGCTTGTTGTAGTAGTAAAGAAACAATAAGGCTACTCTTCTTCTTGATTTTGCTCTTTAGTTTCTTCTTTCTAGGCCTTCTTTGGCTCTTTAACCTCTTCCTCCATTTCATCAAAGACAAGAGGTTTCTTTGCAGTGGGTGTTTTCTTTGGTTTCCAAAAGAATGTAAATCTCAAATAAACCCTCTTCTCTTTAGACTTCAAAGGAGATGGATGGAACTTCAGAGAAGAAAACTTTGGCATTTCTTTCCCTTTAGACTTGCTTATGGTCCTCTTCTTAGTGGTTGATGCCCTTGCCCATGGTTATCGATATTGGAACATAAGATTCTATCTCCATTGTCTCTACATAATCCTTGACAATTTTAGATGTATTGAGTCATATAAAGTCAAAACATAATAAGAAAACAAATTATACAAAAAAGAATTGTACTCATGACTTCTACTTACCTTTCAATATAAGAAAAAAAAGTGAAAAGGTGATAGTTTGCTAGGCTATCATATGGATTGAACATTTTGCAATATTTGATTCAAGTTTTGTAAGCAAATCCACTGAGAGAAGTGGATCAATGGCAAATATACTCCTTGAAATATCATTGCTAAGAGAAGCAATATATGCCCTCCACACAAAATGAAGCAAGTATAAAACATTGAGTTGATCCTAGGATAACAATCCTTAAACATGCCATCAAAATATAAGAGACAAGTAAGAACATTTTTCTAATTTGGTAGTATGCCAGTGAGTTAGATAACTAGACATACATTTTCTCAAACATGCTCTTGTTCTCAAGAGATGTGCTTAGATACTCATCCTCTAGAATAGGACACATGTTCACAAACATCTGAGCATATACATTACTCATCCTCTTTTACTATAGTAGAACAACTCACTCAATATTCTTGCAAATCTATTCCTCTATTTCAAGGTCTTTTTTGACCTCTTCTACTAACCTACAGACCTTTTGTAGCACTCATGGGTCACATCCTTAACCTTGATCTCTTTCTCTTTGACCATTTTGGAGGAATGTTAAGAATCTCAAGGCCTTGGCATCATCACTAGGAGAGGGCTTCTGAACTGATTGAAAGATGTATCTAATTTTGCTCATTGTATTAAAGCCGTTATTCATTAAAGTGTTCCTATGTGGATAAGCAACCTCAATGTATACATCATTTACAAAGTCAATAATAGAATCCTTTGTTGCCTCTTGTAAACACAAAATATCTTATACTTGCCACTTCTTTTGAAGCCCGTCCATTTTGGATACCTTGTACAACCTATTAGAAATATATTTGAAAACCCTAATAAATGTTGACTTGGAATGAGATGATTGATTGCTCTCTAAGGTCTCTTGAGTTTTTTGAAGCACTCTGCATGTGAAACCTTTTGAATTACATTTGCTTTTTATTATTGACAATTTTGAGGTTATATTAATTAGAAGAGTTGAAGGTTTATCATGATCTAGAAGAGGCAAAGCTTCATCGATATTTGAAGGATATTTACATTCACCATAATCTAAGCGGCAGAGCTTCACAAATATTTGAAGGTGATCTACACTCATGGACATTTGGAGGGCCTCCAACATCTTGCTAGTAATATTTTTAATATAAGATTTGTGTGCTATATTTGGTCCTTTGGCTATGGAAGTCTAGAAGATATTTGTTAGGAAAATAAAGATGTTAATATGGTGCAATTTGAGGGGCTTTTGTTTTGGGTGGAGGGGGGGAGGGGTTTGGAGCTGGCCTTGGAGTGGCCTAATCATGTCATGCCAAAGAAGAGAATCACAACATATATGTAATGTAAGTATGGTGTGATAGGGAGAAGGGGTTTGACTACATTGGAGTGTCCTAATCATGCAATATAAAAGAAGAAGAACTCAAGTGATCTAGAAGTTTGGTCATATGAAGCTTTATATACTATAGGGTTTTGAGGGACATGTGTCTTTTGGTTATTGATCCAATTATTGGGGTTTTCAATGGATCTCTTGTCATGAATCGCGTAGTGGGGAATTTAGTTGAGCTGCTATGTCAAATACACACTGTAAAATAAGGGGAAACTCACTCCAAGAGCACATAAAGAGAAATGGAGGCCAAAACATTTTCTTGATGGTTTCTTCTTTTTCTTTCACACACAATACAATGTACACAAAGTACATATAAGATACAATATAAAGGAAAGTGTCATACTAAGTCAAACAATGCATAATATATATACTAATCAACTAGCGCTATAACTATGCCACTTGTAGATAGGTGTAATAAACTAAATATAATAAGTCAATGGCCATGTAAGAGTCATAATAACCACCAATATGCTAAGTGTAGACGTGTAGACCCATCTTACTAAGCGGTCCATCATTGAGCTTGGCATCTCAACACTCCCCCTCAAGTTCAACTACATCTTTGCAACTCCAAGTAAGCTTTGAAAGTTCAATGTGTTTTGTCCTAGCATAGAACACAGGTTCCTATCCAATTATATACTACTCATGTTGTCATAATAAATGACAGTTGGACCATCTACTTGCACATCCAAATCACCCAAATTATGGTAAGTTATACAAGGTAGCTCTATTAGATGTATGGCATGTACCATCCATCACAAAGAATTTAGTGCCTATTAGTTAGAGCAAGGGCGGTAGACTTGATTTAATGCAAAAGGTTGTTTTGTAAAAGATTCTAATGTTAAGTGTAGGTTGGTTGCACAAGGAAGAGAGTTAGCCTCATGTTTACTTTAGATACTAAAACTCTTGTTATGAATGTTGTGCAACATGTGAAGTTGAGTGCTGATGTTGGGAATAAGTTAGAAGACCCTTCTATGTTCAAGAGGACAACAGGGAGTTTGATTTACATGACTATCACAACGCCAACAACCTAGTTTGGCATTGTGATAGTCATGTAAATCAAACTCCCTGTTGTCCTCTTGAACATAGAAGGGTCTTCTAACTTATTCCCAACATCAGCACTCAACTTCACATGTTGCACAACATTCATAACAAGAGTTTTAGTATCTAAAGTAAACATGAGGCTAACTCTACTTCCTTGTGCAACCAACCTACACTTAACATTAGAATCTTTTACAAAACAACCTTTTGCATTAAATCAAGTCTACAGCCCTTGCTCTACCATCTAACTAATAGGCACTAAATTCTTTGTGATGGATGGTACATGCAGTACATCTAATAGACTCTCTGTCTGACCATCATGCAAGGATAAGATGAAATTTTCAATGTGTGAAATTGGGTGGCATGAATTATCACCCATTTGCACATAACCTAGATTTTGTAATCCTATATCTCTCCAAACCATTCAACATGGGTGATCTGTAACTTGTGTATCCACTTTTGATTAAATTTTTGAAATCATAGTATATATTGAAACCGCTCTTCACAACCTTGCGGATCTAAACAAGACCGGAAATGGCCTTAGATGGCCAAAAGAGTAGCGAGAATTCCCTAAAGGGCTCATTTGTAGAATATATAATGCTTTGCTTGCATACCGAATCTCACAGTACTCTAATACTTTTGCTCTACCTTGCTTCTAGTGCCTCCACAGGTACTATCCAAGAAAAAAAGTGGGAGAATGGAAGAGCTTTTTACCTGTTGCTTGCTTTCTCGAATCTTGCTTCTTCTCCTTCACTTGAGTCTCCAAAACTAGCCTTCATCAATGGGGCAACTCTAACAGCATGTCACAAATCACATGGTGGGGGGACTTGCTTGAGTTGTTATGCCAAACAGACACCGTACACACAAGAGGAAGCTTACTCATGAACACACAAAGAGAGATGGAGGCCAAAACTTTTTCTTGCTAGTTTTTTATTTTTCTTTCACACAATACAATGTATACAAAGTGTAGATAAGATACAACATGCAGGAAAGTGGCCTATTAAGTGAAGTAGTGCATAATGGACTATACTAATCGACTGGTTCTATAACTATGCCAACTATAAATAGGTGTAACAAACCAAACATAATAAGCACTAAGTCAATGGCTATGTAAGAAGCATGATAACCACCAACGTACTAACTGTAGACATGTGGACCCATCTAACCATGCAGTCCATCATCAATGTCCGCATGTATTGAGCTTGCCAGCTTAATATCTCCAACTTGCAATAATAGATCGTGTGTTATAGCCTCTTAAGACAAAGATCATCCTGCTCTGCTTGCTTTTTATGCTCTTCTTAATCTTTCATCTTGTAGTTTAATACAACATGATATGGACTATTCTAGGGCTACTCTAACTCCCACCATTGCACCATGTCCACAAATTCTTCTTGTCTTCTCACCCTCACAATTCAAATGACACAATCCAGGCCCCTCAAGGTCTATTCCAACCCCACCATTGCACAAATATTAAAAAGTTTTTCTTGTCATCTCACACTCACAGTTTGATATGGTACAATCTAAGCCCTTCAAGGGCTACTCCAACCCACTAGTGCACAGTATTGGAAAGTTCTTCTTGTTATCTTACACTCACAATATAGCATGATCCAAGCCATTTGAGCACTGCTCCACTGGCCAATATTGACAAGTCCTTCCTGTTTCATGCAGGTCTTTGAAGTTTGTTTTTAGTACTCTCTTGATCTTCAATCATGCAAGTCTTTGAAGTTTGTAGCATGCTTTGTCATGAAAGAGGGCACAACTTCTACAACAAAATCCTCTCATAAAGAATTTACAAAAGGTTTGATGCAAAAAAGGACAAGAAATGAACCCTTTAGCAGACCTAAGGCTTCTAAAAGGGCTCCATAGATGCCTAATGTTTCTTCGACCACTTCTCAAAGCTCTCCAACAAGTGCAAGAAAATTATCAAAACCTCCAATTAGGTCAAAGATTCACCAAAGACCTCTCCTAGATTAAAGGAGTCACTCTCGTAGAGAGGCTTCTTGAATTTCTTATTCTAAATGATATTGATTTGTTCTTTTATCCAATGACTAGGGACATGTTTAACCCTAATTGGGATCCTAATCTAGTGGTAAACCATTGTAGAGACTTTTGCAAAGAGGACTTTGTTGCATTTCATCATTTATCATGGCCTTTGGTATAGGTAGATGCAAAGGATTTTGGCCCCACTCTCATTGGAAGTTCAGCTACAAAGAAGGCATTGGTTTCTAGAAAAGCTTTTTCTTAGAAGAGATTTTTGGCATAGAATGTAGTTTTCTCTCTTCATCCAAAGAAATGTAAATAGATGGCAAGGTCTATTGCATTGATTGTTTATGTATGCAATTAAAGATGAAGACCAAGTGAAGGGAAAGAGAGCTTCTATTTGTTGCCTACTAAAGGAATTAGTGGACGAGAAGGATTCAAGGGAGCAAGTGAATCCTCAAATGGAGGCATCTCTAGCAACAAAACTTGATGTGGCTCACTTTAAAGCTGAAATCATTTTGAAGAAAACCATGGAGGTAGCTAAAGAGTCGCAGTCTCCTACTAGCCATATTGTGCATTGTCTTCCAAGCTTTCCCATCAAGGACAAAGAGCATTTGCTAGTGTCAAATATCCAAAAGCTCTTCAATTTGAGAGAAGATTATTATTTAGCAATTATTGCAAAGACTTATATTGTTGTTGATGGTGTATTTGAAGTGGAGAATGAGTCTAAGGAGGAATTACTAAAATTGGATACCCAAGCATGAAATGACAAGTTTATTTATGCATCTAATGCCTTGTCTTTTCATTTGAGCAAAGCAAAAGGGCAAAATAAAGAGTTATGATTTACTAAGGAATTTGACTAACTTTGAAAGAGGTCTAGAATTTCCAACTTTGGAAAATAACTAAGTGATTATATATATAACTCAAAGATATCAAGGAGACATGGAATTCAACTATAGTTGAGGATGATGAAAAGCAGAAGGTAAGACACTACTCTTAGACATTGCGTTGATCAACATATTTACTTGGTATTCCATAACACTTACTCAAAAGTAGTATGACCTACACTCTGAATATAAGCTCTTACCAGACTTCTTGGCTACTCAAGGTTAGAAAATAATGGTAACAAAGTAATGCTTATGGAAAAAACATCTACCATTAGGACTTCCATGTATGGCCCTAGCTATGTTCATTTAGAGGTTCTTCTTGGCATTCTTGTCTTATGCTTTAACAATAAAGCAAACAGATGTAAAAGCCATAGCTAAGTATAGGAGGAGAAGATTTTTACACTACAAAGGAAAGTTTTCTAAGAAAAAAAGAATGTAAAGACTTTGAAAAACGATGTGTATAAAATTATGTTAAACATACAATGATTCTTCATAGTTTCCTTTCATCTCTTGTGTCTCTCAAGCTTAGTAGTTTTCTCCAATAAAATTTAAATAACTCCACAAGAGTATTGCTTTTTGTAATTCTTCCATCATGTTGTTCTCGAAAAAAAGGTATATGCTTGATAGTGTGCTTTTTTCACGCCTTGGCTTCTATTTATTACCAGGGGCGCTAGAAATGCTATCACTAAAACAAACCAAACAAATAAAGGTAATCTATGTATGGTCATTCAAGGTCCACGCATGTTCAATATAGTAGTTATGAAGCTGAGTCCAAAATAGAGGAAACACATGATAGATGAAGACTAAAAATGGCTAAATCAACAGCTCCTCCAAAATGACTTGTTATACTACTTAAAGGGGGATAAACCATCCACCCAATGCCACTACCTACCTCTATTTAAAGCTTAACTTAATAAAAGCAACAGCCCTTGCTCTTCCACAAAATATATGAAGGATATGTAGCATGACAAAATAAGCAACAAATAGTGTATATTATTTGTATTTATATTTCAAAAATGCAAAGAGATCTACCTTACCAAACAAAAAGTGATAAGGGGTCTCCAACTCTACACTAAGAAAAAAGCTTTTGGCTCTCTATCTCCAACTCTTTTCACAAACGATTGAATAGGACAAGGCAACAATTTAGATAGACATGAGGAATCTCAACGTCTCAATGAACAAAGGATGGATTATCTCTTGGAAAGGAGGATCTAAAATTCAATGTATTTGTCAAACATGTACAATACCTTGAAGCACTGCTCAAACATGTATTGTCCAAGTCTAAGGAAACATTGCTATAGATGTCACTGGTAAATAATAACACCTCTTTTCATGATGATTGGATAGGACAAGGCAGCAATTTAGATAGACATGAGGAATTTCAACATCTCCATGAGCAAATGATGGATTCTCTCTTGGAAAGGAGGATCTAAAATTCAATGTATTTGTCAAACATGTACAATACCTCGAAGCACTGCTCAAACATCTATTGTCCAAGTCTAAGGAAACATTGCTATAGATGCCACTGGAAAATAATGACACCTCTCAGTCAACTTACACAGCTGATCCATTT
This sequence comes from Lygodium microphyllum, assembly GCF_053477565.2. NCBI lineage: Eukaryota > Viridiplantae > Streptophyta > Polypodiopsida > Schizaeales > Lygodiaceae > Lygodium > Lygodium microphyllum. The sequence goes on from NC_141158.1 coordinate 81,895,730, forward strand.
CTCTTGCTCAGGCTTTCCTAGGACAATCATCATCAGTCATGCTAGTAAGCTCTATCTACTCAAACATCTTGAAACCATTGGAAAACAATGATGAAACATCGTAGTCAGCTTATAGATGGCCCATTCCTCTTGCTCAAGCTTTCTTAAAACAATCTTCATCAGCCATGCTAGCAAGCTCAATCTGCTCATACATCTTGAAACCGCATGCAAGGCCTCAACAACGACCACCAATCAACTAGTACATTAATTCAGGGGTGGGACTGCCAACGATTTTGTCGTGTAATAGCAAAACATGTAGACAGCCAGCCATGCGAAAAGAATATTGTGTGTGATTGTCAACATGTACTCATTCTAGCAAAACATGAAGACAAGCCAGCCATGTGAAAAGAGTATCGTGCATGAGCATATATTCATGCATGATGCCACATCTACCCTAAATACATGTCTATTTGGAAGAAAGCATAAAAAAGCATGATACAAACCTGTGCATCAAATTTAAATTTTAGTGAAGATGTAACAAGTTGCATACGATATACAGAGATCTTAGAGCCATCTTTAAGGAAGATGTGCTGTACATAAAAAAGTCATCATGAGTATGTGTATAAACTCTCCATCAAAGTTTGTCTGTTGTGAGACAATTTGCACAGCTTCAAACACCAGACATCCACCGAGATAATTGATAGCTGATGCTGCCACAAAATTGTACAAGCTTTCAAATTTGAACTAAATGTAGGCACGTACAGCTTTTCAAGTTGGAAATCATCTGATTCTATTTTTATGATAGATACAAATTTGTACAGCACTCTGCAAGCACCCAGAGCTTCATACATTGGAAGTTGTCTTGAACAATTAGAATGATTCGTGATCCAAATATGACTCCTCTGCAAAGAGATCAAACTCACCTCGTCCTTCTAGGAATGCACACAGCTGTGGCTTGCAGAGCCTGATGTGTATTGAAAATTGAATGTGTGACAAAAATCTCAGTCGTCTGCAAAGAGAACAGACTTGCCACTTCCCCCTACAACTGCAGAGTACTAGTGCTCAAAAGCATCAGCTCATTAACTTCATCAGGCACAATGGTGACATTGGGGCGAGCCATCTGGAACACCTCTAAAGCTGCATCAGAGATCGCAGTTGAATGTCTGCTCAAACACAACTGCTGAAGCCTAGGGCAATGACTCTGAAGGGCAAGCAAGCTGCCATCGGTAAAGGTGAAGCACCTGTTGACATGAAGAATTTCAAGACGGGTACAGGACTCAACCATGGCCTGCCAGCCATGAGCCGTGACCCCAGAGCAAACCGCCAAATTCAATTCGCGCAGGTTGCAACATCCCCTAACAATGATCTCCAATGCTGTGTCATTCAGGACCCGGCACTTGCGAAGGCTCAGAGCCTCAAGCACTGTGCATGTTCGGCCAATGCTTTCTAATGTTGCAGGTCCCAATCCTGCTATGCTGCTGTCGTACCTGCAGTCCCCCAGGTCCAGAACCTGCAACCTGGTTGCTCCTCTCAGCCCCTCCTGCAAACCTGCGTCACTGAGCTTGCACTCCCCGGCACGCACAATCTTGAGGCTCCTGCCATGGCGCAGCCCCCAGCCAATTATGCCAATGCAGTTGGTTATGGTCAGGGATGCAAGGCGAGGGCATGCATTCGCCACAGCCTCGATGCCGCAGTCGGTGACATGCATGCAGGAGGAGAGGTCCAGGGTCTCGAGGCAGGGGCAGGAAGAGGCAATGATGGCAATGGCAGGGTCGGTGATGTCGAGGCAGCGGAGGAACTGCAACTCCCTCACGGAGACAAGGGGTTTAGCGAGGGCGGAGACGAGGGGGGTGCGGTAGCGGTAGCGGAAGGAGATGCGGGAGACGTGCGGGCACTGGCGCAGGAGATGGCAGGGTTGGTAGTGTAGGGTGAAGCGGAGGCCTGTGCGCAGGAGGCGGTCGATCTTCCGCCATCGCTGGCAGGCGAGGGAGGCAGCGTCCCTGTCGCCGCTGCCGCCCCGCGAAGGCTTCTGCAAACACTGCAAGATCAACGACAGGCACTCGTCTGGCAAATCCTCGACGCTCGTGGTCGTCGTCCCGCTTCCTTCCTTCGTTGCTTTCTCTACCATAGCCAAGGATTTAGCCTCAAAGCATCCCTCTCCCGCACAACGAATATCGGACTGTTGATAAAATTTCCCGTGTGGAAGAAGGGGCTCTCTTTTCTTATTTGCCCCTAGAGTGCTCCACATCATTAGCTTCTCCCATGGACTCACACCGGAAGAAGGGGCTCTCTTTTCTTATTTGCCCCTAGAGTGCTCCACATCATTAGCTTCTCCCATGGACTCACACCCCCTCCCCCCCCCCCCCCCCCCCCCCTTCTTCCATTAAAGGATATGGCCTTTGTAGCTATACCATAGCATTGGAGTTAGAAACACTATGTAAGGAGTAGTAGTGATTGTGAGCTTTGCTTAGTTTTCACTCTATATGTGATTCTCTATACTCAATGGTGAACCCTCAGAGGTGCAATGTCACAAGGGTGTAGTCTTGAGATGTATCTCGATGTTGTATCTTTTGATATCATGAACACAAAGATTCCTTATCAATATATCTTGTATGCCATTCTGATGTGTCTTCATGAGTACGTGAAAATTGTGATATGGGGAGCTGGCAGTGTCATAAATGGTCACTGTGGGGCACCTTGAGATGCATGCTTAAATAAGATCTCTACAGGAAGGTTAAGAGGTGTGATCGAATGAGGTGCTTGCGAAATCGGTCATTGTGTTTCGATGTCACGGCTGATTCTCGTGAAGCAGCCTTGAGTATTTAGACTCGTATTAAGGAAGAATGTATGTTTTGTTGATGGCACACTCACCTGTCGGTACCTTTTAGAGAATGCAAGGTTGCGGCCCCGTCACAACCAAGCCAAGGCCTTGATAAGAGACCTATCTTTGTGAGTCTGAATATTAACACACTTCGCTCCAAGCAAGGTGAACTTGATATGCTTGCTCGGAAAGAAAACTGGTACGTGATTGGACTGCAAGAGAGCCAAATTTTCCAAGGCAGATGGCCACTACGGTTATTTGGATACGATTCATTCCAATGCATGGGCTTGAATAAGCCCAGTGAGAGAGGATTTGTTGTTGAGATGACAAGCCCAACACATGCGGACATTGATGATGGACCGCCTGGTTAGATGGGTCCACACGTCTACACTTAGCACGTCGGTGGTCATTATGCATCTCACATAGCCACTGACTCATTACTTATTATATTCAGGTCGTTACACCTATTTACAGCTGGCATAGTTATAGCGCCAGTCGACTAGTGTAGTCGGTTATTTATTGTTTGACTTAGTAGGCCACTTTCCTTTTATGTTGTATCTTATCTATACTTTGTGTACATTGTAAAGTGTGTGGAAGAAGAAGAAGAAATCATCAAGAAAACGTTTTGGCCTCCATCTCTCTTCTTGTCTCTTGAGTGAGCTTCTCCTTGTGCATTCTGTGTGTGTTCGGCGCAGCATCTTGAGCAACCCCCTCCACCACGCGATTCTTGACATGGTATCAGAGCCGCGCCATTGAGAGAGGCTGATTTCGAAGGTTGAAGCAAAGGATAAGAAGCAAGGTTCGAGCAAGCAAGCCACGGGTAAGAAGCTCTCCCATCCTTCAACTCTTTCTCTTGGATAGTACCTGTGGAGGCACCGTAAGCAGGGCAGAGCAAAAATCTCAGATTGCAGTGAGATTTGGTGTGCGCGAAGAGCGCTGTGTATTGCAGTTATTTTGGACATCTGAGACCGTTTCAGGGCCCGTTTTAGAGCCGCAAGGTTGCGGACAGCAGTTTCAGGGTACACTGTGACTTCAACTATATTGACCGAAAGTGGGTGCGTAGGTTACAAATTTTAAATTTGTAAGTTCAAAGGTGTTTACCAGTGAGTAAACACAAGGTTTATCTGCAAACAGGTTGCAGATTGCATGTATTGTTGAGCAAATAGTGGAAAAGGCTGTCTAGTGTATTGCTGTGCACTACAAGTCTAGGGTTGCAGAAGATTTGCTTGCTGTTGGTATTAATTTTGTGATAATGGCAGAGAACAGTGGAAGCCCCATCATTGAGAAGCTCGACAAGAACAACTACCCTTCATGGAAGTTCCGTGTCACGAACTTCCTTATTGGAAAATGCCTCTACGAGTTCGTTTCAGGTGAAGAAAAGGAGCCGGAGATGAGTGATCCTCCAATTGCAGAAGAGACAAAGGCACGGAAAGAATGGAATGCAAAGGATAAAAAGGTCATGTATTGGTTGTCTGCAGTAATTGACAATAATATGCTGGGACACATTAGAAATGTAGAGAATTCATATGCAGTTTGGACTATACTTGAAAGTATGTTTTTTGTAAATACAAAGGCACGAAAGATTCAACTCAAGCAAGAGTTGAATACATTAAAGAAAGGGAAGATGTCTATCAATGAGTATGCATTGAAGGTAAAAAGCATTGCAGATGCATTGGCAGCGATTGATGCAATGCCCGATGATGATGATTTGGTGTCGTCTACCTTGGGTGGACTTAACAATGAAAAGGCTTGGAAGTCTTTTGTAACTTCCGTATATGTCAGAAAGCCATTTCCAGATTTCGATCAATTGGTCTCCCTTATGATCACTGAAGAGATCAACATGCAGAGTGAGACATCTGAAAGAAGTGGTGAACAGGTCCAAGCTTTCTACTCCAGTTCTGGAAGGGGACGTGGCAAGTTCTCTTCAAGAGGCCGTGGTACAGGACGTGGTAGTGACAACCAACAAAACAGATTGAATCAGCAATTTGGCGATATGCAGGTTTCAGGAGGTCGTGGTAACTTTAGAGACAGGGGGGGCTTTAGAGGAAGAGGTGGATGGGAGAACAGAGGTTCTAACAACTCTGGTATTGTGTGCCACTAGAGTGGCAAAACATGTCATATTGTAGCCCAATGTTATGCTAAGAAAGATGATATCCGCAGTGGTAAGTTGCAGCAAGGAAACTATGCATCGTCTTCACGACAGAATGAAGATAAAAATGAACGTTTGTTCGTTATGCAGCATATGCTGAATGCTGTTACAGGAAAGGGAACACATGAAGATGTTTGGTATGTTGATTCAGGTGCATCCAATCATATGACCAGCCATGCAGAATGGTTTGGAGAGATGCAGGATTTGCAAAATGTAGGTTATGTGCAGACGGGTGATGACTCATGCTACCCAATTTCACACATTGGAAAAGTTCCCTTGTCCTTGCATGATGGTAAGACAAAGAGTCTTTCAGATGTATTACATGTGCCATCTATTACAAAGAACTTGGTGTCAGTCGGTCAAATGGTAGAGCAAGGGCTGCAAGTCAGATTTAATGCAAAGGGCTGCTTTGTAGAAGACTTCAATGACAAGTGCAGGTTGGTAGCAAAGGGAAGTAGAGCTGGACGTATGTTCACTCTAGATGTTGGAATTCCTACTATGAATGCTGCTATGTATGCCAAAGGAAAATGTGTTGTTGCAGACATCGAAATTTGGCACAAACGCATTGGATATGCAAATGTACAAAGGCTGAAATTAATGCAGTCCAAAGGGTTGGTTACAGGTTTGCCTACATTTAATGTTGCAAAATTTCAGAAGGTATGTGAAGCATGTCAGTTTGGTAAGCAGGCAAGACAACCCTTTTCACATGACAGAGATGTAAGCAGAAATATCCTTGATGTTGTGCATACAGACATTTGGGGGTCTACACAAAATGTATCTCTTGGAGGTAGTTCATACTTCGTCACATTCATTGATGATTGTTCTAGAAAGTAGTGGGTATAATTTATGAAGGAAAAGAGTGAAGCTTTTGAGCACTTTAGAACTTTCAAGGCTGCAGTTGAAAGAGAAACAGGCTTGAAAGTAAAGTGCTTAAGGTCAAATGGAGGGGAGAGTACCTCTCCAATGAGTTCAGTGATTTTCTGAGGTCTCATGGGATAAAGAGATAGTTCACATGCAGGTATACCCCACAGCAAAATGGGGTTGCAGAAATGAAAAATAGGCATATTGCAGAAGTTGCACGCGCCTTGATGGCTGAAAAGAATATGCCTAAGCATTTTTGGTCTGAGGCTGTTCATACTGCTGTTTATATTATGAACAGAACTCCCACAGTTGCAGTTCATGGTATGACCCCTGAAGAATGTTTTACAAGTAAGAAGCCTGATGTTTCACACTTGAAAGTATTTGGCTACATTGCGTATGTTCATGTGCCAGATGAGTTGCGGAAGAAACTGGATCCAAAGGCTGAAAAGTGTGTCTTTATTGGATACTCTTTAGAGTAGAAAGGGTATCGCTGTTACAACCCTGTCACATGTAAGTTCAGAGTGAGCAGGGATGTTATCTTTGATGAAATGAGCAGTTGGTATGCATTTAGTGGTGATGCATTGGATGATGATGATGATCATGACACTCATGTGCAGGCTGAAAAGCAAGAATCACGAACTCTTAGCGGACCAGAGACATCATCTGGTAGTCCTTGGTCTGGGAGACTAAGGAATATCTCTACATCTTCAGGTGCATCTAGTAGCACTACAGGTAAAGACAAAGGGAATAATAAAGTGTCAGAAGGCATTGATGCAATTCTTGATGGAGACTCCAATGGCTCAGAGAGCTTAGATGATGAGCTTGGCATTCCTTCAGTGAGGACTCCATGTGTGCAGAGAGCACGCGTTAATGCAAAGACTCCATTGAGTGATCCAGTGGTACGCAAGTCTAGCAGGGTGAGATACCCTATTAAAAGAATTGGTTTTGAAGGTTATGCAGCTCACCATTATGCTTATATGGTGAAACTAGTTGAGGATGTTGAGCCCACATGTTTTGAGGAGGCTGTTGGTCATGCTCATTGGGATGCAGCAATGGATGAGGAGATGGCTGCATTAGAGGCCAATAAGACTTGGGATCTAGTATCATTGCCGAAGGGAAAGAAAGCTATTGGATGTAAGTGGGTTTATAAGATTAAGCACAATGCAGATGGTTCTATTAGCATGTACAAAGCTAGGCTGGTTGCAAAAGGCTATGCCCAGACATATGGCATAGATTATGATGAAACCTTCAGTCCAGTTGCTAGGGTGGCAACTGCCAGATGTGTGATTGCTTTGGCAGCAGCCAAAGGTTGGAGGTTGCAGCAAATGGATGTAAAGAATGCATTCTTGCATGGTGATTTGCAGGAAGAAGTGTATATGGATCAGCTAGCAGGTTATGAAGATTTAGAGCATCCCACGTATGTGTGCAGGTTGAAGAAGGCACTCTATGGGCTCAAGCAAGCACCTAGAGCATGGTCTGACAAGATCAGAGAGTATCTTATCAATATTGGCTTTTATGTTTCTGATGCTGATCACTCACTTTATGTGAGAAAGGGAGATGTAGGTTTGGTCATCATAGTCATCTATGTGGATGACTTGATTATTACAGGTGATAGTGATAGTGGGATTGCTGAAGTCAAGGGCTGTTTGAAGATGAAGTTTGAGATGAAGGATTTAGGTGAGCTAAGGTACTTCCTTGGCATTGAGGTGATTAGATGTGATGATGGTATATGGCTGTCCCAAAGACAGTATGGCTTGGATATGTTGTCCAAGTATGGTATGACTGCATGCAAACCACTTTCAGTCCCGTTGGAGCATAATGTAAAGCTGAGTGCTGATGTTGGGGATGAGATAGAAGACCCTACTATGTTCAGGAGGATAGTGGGGAGTTTGATCTACATGACCATTACAAGGCCAGACTTGAGCTACGCTGTTGGTCTTGTGAGTCAGTTTATGCAAGTACCTAGAAAGCCACATTTGGATGCAGTCAGACGCATATTGAGATATGTGAAGTCCACATTACATTATGGACTTTTCTATGAGACAGGTACAGATGTACAGGTATTTGGATACACAGATGCAGATTGGGCTGGTAGTATGTCTAATAGAAGATCTACTAGCGGATACATGTTCTCTCTTGGTAGTGCAGCAGTTGCATGGAGCAGCAAAAAGCAATCTACAGTTGCTTTGTCGAGTACAGAGGCTGAGTATAGAGGTACTGATGTTGCAGCATGTGAGGTAGTATGGCTGCAAAAGCTATTGGCTGATTTGGATGTCTAGGTGGAAGGTCTAGTTGTCATTTACTGTGACAATATGAGCAGTATACAGCTGGCTAGGAACCCTGTGTTCCATGCCAGGACAAAACATATTGAGGTACACTACCACTTTGTGAGAGAGAAGGTACTAGCAGGTGAGATTGACTTGGTGTATGTCAGCACACAGGATCAGATAGCTGACATCTTCACGAAGGCATTGGGTACAGAGAAGCTTCAAAAGTTTCGAAGCTTACTTGGAGTTGCAGAGATGCAGTTGAACTTGAGGGGGAGTGTTGAGATGACAAGCTCAACACATGCGGACATTGATGATGGACCACCTGGTTAGATGGGTCCACACGTCTACACTTAGCACGTCGGTGGTCATTATGCATCTCATATGGCCACTAACTCATTACTTATTATATTCAGGTCGTTACACCTATTTACAGCTAGCATAGTTATAGCGCCAGTCGACTAGTGTAGTCGGTTATTCATTGTTTGACTTAGTAGGCCACTTTCCTTTTATGTTGTATCTTATCTATACTTTGTGTACATTGTAAAGTGTGTGGAAGAAGAAGAAGAAATCAGCAAGAAAACGTCTTGGCCTCCATCTCTCTTCTTGTCTCTTGAGTGAGCTTCTCCTTGTGCATTCTATGTGTGTTCGGCGCAACATCTTGAGCAACCCCCTCCACCATGCGATTCTTGACATTGGTCACCATAATCTCATAGGATTATCGAGCATTTGAGCTATGCCAATCGACTCCCAACTGCCTACTCGTGCAGTTTTTCCCCTGCGGCGGCACAGGGAGGCAAGGGCCATGGATCCATGGGAATGTGTATATCCCCTAGAAGCAGCTGTGCACAACTTGAAGAGAAGTCCTAAGGGATGTGTGCTAGAAGTTGAGGACCCTACATTGAAAAGGCATCCCAATCATTGTCAGGGGTGATTGGTATTGTAAGCAAAGGATACTAAGTCGGTATTTGGAGGCACACTACCCCGAATTCTCTATATCACACACTGTTGGCTCTAGGCTTACATACCATTCCAAGATGGGGCATGGAAAGTCGTGGACCTGGATTTTTACATCACGAATGATGCTGCGATTGCTAGACTCTCAGTAGCCCATGTCTTCAGAGAAACTGACATATCCAACCACTGGCTTGTCACCTGTAAGATGCAGGCAATGGATGATGTGGTAACGGTCCCAAACCCCAATACTCCACATGTGCTCTTGCATCGATGCGAGTAGGGTAGATGCAGTGGCGAATGCCTTCCTATTTAGCAATAGATGGGCATCATTAATCAACCTTAATGAGGAAGTAGAAGGAGAGGGTCCACTCCTAGAACAATTGGCAAGGGCCTTCATTGACACAATGCCGACCACTAGAAGTATATGGATATAGGCTTGCATCTAAGGCCCCACATCAAGGACTTAGATGTTCCTATCACATGGTACAAGGTCTTGAAATGTACTTATGAAACTTAAACGGCACGAAGCCACATGCATAGATGGCATCCCTCTAGAGGTATTCAAGATTGCATACAAGAACGATGGATGCCATTGACAAAGGGAGATCTCGAAGTCCCCTTCTAGGCTAGCAATGTTAACGGTATTGAATGTGATATTTGAGGCTGATAAGATTGCGGAGGTGTTGGAGTCATCCATAGTGGTCTCCATTCCGAAGAAGGGTGATCTCACCGATCTTGACAATTACCGCGGCATATCTCTAACATCACTACTGCTCAAAGTGCTAACGTCAATTGTACTCTCTAGGATCTATAAGGCTATAGATGTTAGAATATCAAGCTCCCATTATTCTCCTGTCAGTATGTATGACCGACATTAGCTGTGTCCAGCTATATCAGCAAGTGTGGGACATTAAATAAGTCGGTGGTCTTAGACCCAGTGTGAATGGTCCTACAGACCTTAGTACTATTGTATACATTTATGTTATGTGTGTGGTCTATTAGATAATGGAAGAAGGAGAGAGCACTTAGCTCTTCACTCTTGTCTCTGTCTTTGAATCGTAACATGGTATCAGAGCACCCATGACTGGGCTCTGTGGAGTGCATGCAGAAAGAAGACTTGAAGACTGACCTGCCAAAGTTGAAAAGAGAAGAGGGCTGCCTGTCATTTCTCACCATTGCTCACACAGGGTATGCATTGTTGTCATTTGGTCTTGATCTTGCTCAAGAGTTGTTCCTGACCTGGTTGGAGTCTCTCAAAGGCTCTATTGAACATCTTGGAGAAGGTATTGAGCATCATTGGTGAAGAAGCTTGCTGCTGTGAACTCCCCAGGCTGCCAACATGTTTGCGCCACGTCAGAAGACTGCCTCTGTTGGCTGAAAATCAAGCCATTGATCATCTACCAAGTGCTATAAAGCATGTTTGCACACTTTAGAAGGTACTTGAACACTACAAGATGCTATTGCTTGGGTAGGATCTTTGCTATGAGCTGGAATCAGAGTATACAGATTTGTAAAACGGTCTTAAACTGTTGGAAAAGTGAAAGGAAAGCTTGCATTTGATCATCTTTGAGCTACAGAAGCTCCTAGTCATGCCTAAAAGCATCAACAAGACTTAGACATTTGCTTGGAGGCCATATGTCCATGTTCTCATGTGCTGGAGCTGATATGTTATGATTGAAATATTCTGATCTGGAAGCCATTGACAGGCTAAAAATTGTCATTGAATGAGGGCAGCAAGCATCATCTTCTACTGAAGCATGTTATGACACTGTTGGTCTCTAACAATTGTATGCTATTGGGAATATATCTGGGAATGCTTGGAGCATTGAATCGAGCATTGAGCATGATTAAAAACTGAAATCTGAAGCTAAAATTGAGTGCATTTACATTGTCTTAGCTGGGTACAAATTGTAAATGCAATGTATACCACTAGTTTTTGAAGACAGCTTGTCTATGGGTGCCCAAATGGTCATGCAGTGACCTTGATACTTTAAAGTGGATGTATGGCATGTTTTAGAGCTAGTTTAGAGGTAAAAAGGCTTGACTTCACTGAGTATTTGCTGATTGCAATTTGTGAACAAGTTATTTGACAACCGTACTCACTGGTTATGCACTGTGTTGTAACCATATGCTTATGTCTGGATTGCCACATGTACTAGCAGATATTCTGGAGGGTTTGGAACATGTATGACATGTATACACATTGATTTTGGCCTTGAAATTGCTGCTGGTTACTTATAGTTTACAGTTTTCAGACTGTATGTATTTATCCTGGCAGTGAGGTTGCAGGAGTTTAAGATGAAGCAACTCCATAGCATATGTATTGACTGCTATACTTATGAGTTAGACCACTGGTTTGTGGACTATTATGAGCTATCATTGGACTGAAATACCCTGGTTTTTTTATTGTAATTAATTGCAGAAAACTGTCATAAACAGTTGAGGATTGAACTTGGTCAGTCAAACTTGTTGGCTTGCAGGAAGTCAGGCAGTGACTAAATATTGTTCGGTACAATATGGCTAATGCAGAGAGGACTGACAACATAACCCAGATAGTGGGGGAAAAGATTGACAGTAACAATTATGCCATATGGAAGTTTTGCATGGAGAACTTCTTAATAGGGAAAGGCTATTGGGAGTTGGTGACTGGAGTGGAAGCTGAACCTGAGCTCCCAGATCGACCTACAGTTGATCAGAGATGATTACATCGAGCTTGGATAGAAAGAGCTCGTAGAGTCTTGCATTGGCTCTCTTTATGTATCTCAGATGTCATGGTAATGTAGATAATGAACTGTAGCTCTCCTAAGAATACATGGGACATTTTGGTCAAGTATTATGGCACAACCACAAGTGCCATGAAGATACAGTTGAAGTAGAAGTTCAACAACATGGAGAGAAAGAGCAGATCTATACAGGATTATGTCACGGAGGTTAAGACCATTGTGGATCAGTTGGCATCTGCTGGTTCACAGGTTGAAGATGAAGACATGATTGCTGTGAATTTGAATGGTTTGGGGCTCGAGTATAAGTCTTTTGACACTTCTGTGTCTGTGCGGGCTGAAATGCCTGATTTCAATGAGCTGGTTGCATTGCTTATCCATGAAGAGGTTAAACTTGGCTTGGCTACAGGGTCAAGCAGTTCTAAAAATAAGGATGCAGTTTTCTATTTAAATCAACGTGGCCGTGGCAGCTGTGGTAGAGGCTATGGATCTGGCAGAGGAGGCCATCAGAATGCATCCTATGGCAATAACAACCAGCAGGTATCAAACACAAGAGGTGGTGGAAACTTTAGAGGCAGGGGGAGATCTAGCTCTAGAGGTAGAGACTCTTGGCAACAGCAACGTCCATCTGACAATCCGAACAAGGATAAGGATTGTCATTACTGCGGGAAGTATGGGCATATTACCAAGGACTGCTGGAAGAAGCAGGGCAATCAGAAAGGCAAACAACATGGATAGTTTGCTACGTCTAGTCAGGCAGATGATACTTCACGAGATAGATTGTTTGCCATGCAGTATGTAAAAGATAGAGTTGCTGAAAAATCCACTAATGATGCAGTTTGGTATATTGATTCAGGGGCATCGAACCACATGACTCCTCATGGTGATTGGTTCACTGATATGGTGGCTGAAAAACATGGCTATGTCTGTACAGGTGATGACATGCAGCATAGCATTGAGCATAAAGGCAAAGTGCCTCTTGTGGTTTATGATGGCAGAAAGAAAAATTTGCATCATGTATTGCATATTCCTTCAATTACGAAGAACTTACTGTCTGTCGCGGAGCAGAACTTGCAGGTTAGATTCAATAAGCATGGCTGCTTTATTGAAGAGTTTGGCAATGGATGCAAGTTGATAGCTTGCGATCACGGGAATGGCAAAATGTTTACTCTTGATGCTACCTTGCCAGAGCTGAATTCAGCTATGTTTGCCCATGGTTCTGGCACTATCAGAGATTTGGAAATTTGGCACAAGCATGTGAATTTGCAAAGGCTGCAAATTATGCAGAAAAAACAGCTTGTTACAGGTTTACCCAAGTTCCAATATTCACATATTGGTCATGTATGCGATGCTTGCTAGTTTGGTAAGCAGTCAAGGTTGCCATTTGTCAAGCATGTAAGGCAGAGTACATGTCCGTTGCAGTTAGTGCACTCTAATGTTTGGGGGCCAGCCCATAATGCATCCATGAGAGGCTCGAAGTATTATGTGACATTCATTGATGATTACAGTCGCTATACTTGGGTTTACATTCTGAAGACAAAGGATGAGGTGTTTGCTATTTTTCAGTAGTTTAAAAAGTAGGTTGAAAAGGAATTTGATTGCTATATCTCTTGCTTGAGATCAGATAGCAGTGGAGAGTATGTGTCAAATGAGTTTGACAACTTTCTGGTTGAAAATGGCATACGCAGGCAGCTTACCTGCAGCTACACTCCTCAGCAGAATGGGGTAGCTGAAAGAAAGAATAGGGTCTTGATGGAAGCTGCTCGTGCCATGACGAATGAGAAGAAGATGCCACTCTATTATTGGGCTAAGGCTGTTATGACAGCCATGTATATCTTGAATCGGACTCCCACTATAGGTATTCATGAGATGACATCGTTTGAGAAGCTGTATGGCTATAATCTGGATGTAAGTCACATGAAAGTCTTTGGCTGTCTTGCTTATGTGCATATTCTAGATGAAAAAAGGAAGAAGCTAGATCCAAAAGCGCATAAGTGTGTTTTCATTGGAGATTCGTAGGACAAGAAGGCATACAAATGCTATGATCCCTCTACCAGGGAGACTTTGGTGAGCAAGGATGTTATTTTTTATGAGATGGGTTCTTAGTATGTATCACCGGCTACAGTGCCATTGGATATGCCTTCTACTCATGTACCTACAGTTGATTCGCAGTAGAGTACTGCTATGACAGGACCTAATGGTCAGACAGTATCCCCATGGACAGGGAGATTGAGGAGCTCACCGTCCATTAACACCAGTATGTCAGTGAGGGGGAGATATGATGTCGTGGACATCAAAGGAAAAGAGAAAGTTACTGAGGATGCATTTGGTATGATGAGACCTGGTAGAATGACTTTTGGATATGAGTCTGCTGACACTTTAGATAGTGAACTTGGTATTCCGATTGTCTATACGCCTGGCACAAGGCAGAGCAGGTACATTCTACCTCATGAGAGAGGGGAATCGAGCAGTGCACCACAGCCTAGACGCTCACAGAGGGTCAGATACCTTGTTGACAGGTTGACATACAATGGCTACTCTGCAAAACATTATGCTTATATGACAAAAGTGATGGAGATCAAAGAACCAGGTACATATGTTGAAGCAGTGGAAGATGAGAACTGGTGTGTAGCCATGGATGAATAAATGAATGCCTTGGCTGAAAATAAGACATGGGATCTTGTGCCACTACCTGAAGGAAAAAAGACCATTGGCTGCAAATGGGTGTACAAAATCAAATGCAAATCGGATGGCAGTGTGGAAAGGTTTAAAGCCAGGCTGGTTGCTAAGGGGTATGCCCAATAGTATGGACTTGATTATGAAGAAACATTCAGCCCTGTTGCCAAGATGGAAACCATATGCACTGTGATTGCTTTGGCTGCTGCTAGAGGCTGGAAATTACAGCAGATGGACGTGAAGAATGCCTTTCTTAATGGTGACTTAGCAGAGGATGTCTATATGGAAGGGTATGCTCACCCTTCAGCATTATGTATGTAGGCTGAAAAAGGCATTGTACGGGCTGAAGCAGGCTCCAAGAGCTTGGCATGCTAGGATCAGTAACTACTTGCAGAGGTTGGGATTTACTGTTGGTAGGGCTGATCACAACCTATTTACAAAGAAGATTGACAGTGGCTTGGCAGCGCTGGTCATATATGTTGATGATTTGATAATCACTGGTGATGATGACTTGGGCATACAGCATGTAATGAAGACGCTAAAATATAAATTTGACATGAAAGATCTCGGTGAATTGAAGTACTCTTTTGGCATTGAGGTAATCAACACTGAAAATGGTTTATGGCTGATGCAGAAACATTATGCCATGGAAATGCTGAAAAAGTATGGCATGGCTGAATGCAAACCATTGGATACACCCCTTGATCAGAATGTCAAGCTGGACATTAGCATTGGAGCTGAAATTCAGGATGTGACTATGTACAGGCAGATGGTTGGAAGTCTGATCTACTTGACCATCATTAGGCTAGATTTGAGTTATGCAGTTGGGCTCATAAGTCAGTTTATGCAGAAGCCTGAGAAGCCACATTTGGATGTTGTTAGGCAGATTATGAGATATGTTAAGTCCATTGTAGACTATGGGTTGTTCTATATGAGAGATAAGCCCTTGAAACTGGTTGGATACACAGATGCGGATTGGGTAGGATGCTCATATGATCACAGATCTATGAGTGGTTATGCTTTTGGCTTTGGAAGTGGCATGATCAGCTGGAGCAGCAAGAAGCAACCAACGATTGCATTGTCTAGTACTGAGGCAGAATACAGGGGTGCTGCATTGGCAGCATGCGAGATTTCATGGCTGCTCAAGCTTATGGCTGATTTGGATATTCAGGTGGATGCTCCAGTGACCTTATTATGCGACAATCTCAGTAGTGTACTCCTGACAACGAATCCAGTATATCATGCCAAGACAAAACACATAGAGGTACACTACTATTTTATCAGAGAGATGGTTCTTGCAGGGAGAGTAGATCTTATGCATGTGAAGACTGATGAACAGGTTGCAGATATCTTTACCAAGTCTTTGGGTAAAGATAAGTTTAGTAGTTTTAGACAGCTACTTGGAGTTCATCAGATGATTTGAGCTTGAGGGGGAGTGTTAGAATATCAAGCTCCCATTATTCTCCTATCAGTATGTATGACTGACATTAGCTGTGTCCAGCTGTATCAGCAAGTGTGGGACATTAAAAAAGTCAGTGGTCTTAGACCCAGTGTGAATGGTCCTATGGACCTTAGTACTATTGTATACACTTATGTTATGTGTGTGGTCTATTAGATAATGGAAGAAGGAGAGAGCACTTAGCTCTTCACTCTTGTCTATGTCTCTGAATCGTAACAATAGAGAGTAGCAAGTTCTTCCTCAAAGCACAAACTGGATTTTGTGAACATGAGGAGTCTATCGGACAAATTGCATGCCTCGAGGAGATAGTGAAGTGCTAAACCAACATACATCACCTTCAATGACTTCAAAAAGGCATATGAAACGGTGTCGCACCAAGCCTTGTTTTGCAAGCTGCGAGCTTGCAGAGTGGAAGGACATTGTATCCAGTTCATAGAGGGTCTATATCAAGCTTCTAAGATAAGGGTAAGGGTGGGGGATCTCCTATCCAAAGCCATATCAGTGAAACGAGGTGTATGCCATGGGTGCCTCAGATCTCCCACCCTATTCAACATATTAATTAGTGATATCACCAATGAGGGTGATGGATTTGGAGTTAGCATTCTTGACCTTCGAGAGAAAATTCAAGGGTTGCTTTTTGCAGATGACTTAATACTACTTGCAGAATCCCTGGAGGATCCAAGTGCAATGTCATGGTATTCTTCGGAAACTTGCAATCTTTGAGGGATTAGCCATTCCACTTAGGGGCCAAATGGATCGAAGTCTGCGAGAGATACAATTACCTTAGCATCATCCTAGATAGTGAATTCTCAATTGAGACAATACTTCAGGAGAGGATTGAGAAAGGTCGCAAGACCCTTCGTGTCTACCAGGCCTTCCTCTCTTCCCATTTGATCCCTACATGGACTAGACTCAATGTCTTCAAGGCGTACGTGCTTTCCGTGCTTACATACGGAACGTGCTTTCGGTGCTTACATATGGAGCCAAGATTATGGGAGGGCATCATCAAACACCCCTTCAGCCGTTGGAGATGTTAGCAGTCATCAGGATGAAGTGGATTCTTGGCAAGGGAGCTAAGTCGATAGCAGTCGGGCTAGCCACCCTGCATAAGGAGTTTCATATTCCCCCATACTAGTGTTTTGCGACATGCAACGTGCACATGCGTTGGAAAAGTACCTGGGACTCAAGATGTGGATTTGAGAGCTTGTGAAACGACCGTCATTTTCTAGGAAAGTCCACAAATGTACATGAACCTCCAGGACCAAGTGTTGGCTGGAAAGCTATGTCCCTGAAGCACCTCTACTCGTTATAAGACATCATATCTAGAAGAAATGGGAATGACAACACGAGTATTTGAGGATTTCCTCTTATAATGAGAACAAGTTCAAATGCTCGAGGAACTACCTCTTCCATTCAAAACTATTGGAGAATGTCAAGGCTACAGAGGAATGGTTTTTGTGCTTGGCATGAGTCGGTGGTGTGAAGATGGCAGATAACTACTGTCACTCTCGTCGACAAACCTGCCCCCTGTGCGGCTCTCACGAAGTAGGAACCTCTTATGCACACATCTTGCTCACCTTTCCTGCATTGATTGATGAATGCAACATGCACATTTTGGGTACTATAAGCGAAGCTCATGACCTTTTGTCCTGGGGGAGTACCTTAGAGGATGAAGTTGTGCTACTTCTTGGTGGGCAAGTTGGTGGGGTGTGTTTACCCAATTGGGTGAGCACTCCTTCGCACTTGAGGAATGTTGTTTCAGGGCAATCATTCCTCGGCGAGGTGATGTTGACATACTTGGAAGCATTGCATGTGTGATCCCTATTCCCTCAAAAAGGATAGGGAAATAACGATATCCTCCCTTTGCGAACATATGTGCAAGCTCGTACTCGTACCTATGATGCACCACCTTGCCCAAGCAAGCGAATGCTATTGGGAGGCAGTGTTTTCTTGGGTGCAATGGGACACCACCTTTGAGCTGACGCCCAAGCTTGGGGTATGGCATCCCTCTAGGGGAAATTGCCGGGATTGGCAGTTTTAGCTAGTGCAGCACTACTTGGACCCGTGAACCGGGGTGTTACGTGCCTACCCATAAGCGGAGTCTTCCAAGGATCTTTGTCCTGAAGGAAGTAGTGAAATCATAAGCTAGTGGCACATGGTTCCACCTTTGGGCCTGATTAGGCGCAAGGCCTCCAAAATAATTTAGGAGAGATACCTGACCAAATGGATAGTGCGGTAGTGGTAGCCATACCTAAGAAGGGAGACCTAACTATAATGGGCAACTACTATGACATCTCTCTCATAGCAGTGGCACTCAAGGTCCTCTCATCCATCATAGCAAAATGCTTGTCAGACAGCCTCGAGAAGAGGAAATTATTCCTTCGAGGACAAGCGGGTTTCAGACCGATGGAGGAGTGCATTGTGCAAGTTATGATGCTAGATGAAGGCATTCGCCACCAACATAATGAGGGTAAAGGTACATATGCGGCATACATTGACTTTCAGAAAGTGTATGGCATTATACCTTAGAAGCACTCTTCATGAAGCTACAGGTTGCAGGGGTGGAAGGGAAAACACTACGATTCATCAAAGCACTATACCATATGCTCTGTAGTGCGCATCAGGATCGCTGTCCCCATCCCTATGCAAAGGGGAGTTCATCAAGGATGCCCCATGTCACCCACCCAGTTCAACATCTTCATTAATGACATCATTCAAGAAGGTGAGAACCTAGGGTGTGACATCCTTGGGCTCAGGGAGAAGCTACAAGCATTGCTTTTTGCAAACGATGTAATACTCCTAGCAAACAGCCTGGAGGAACTACAAAAAAGCCTTGATAGGATAGCTACTTGGGTAGACAAATGGGAAATGAAATTGGGGATCAGCAAGTGCAAAGTTACCATATTCTTTGGTAGTGATGTGGAGAGGATAGCCTTCAAGAGAAGATAGTTCAATATTGATGGAAAGAATATCAAGCAATGTGCCGAGTACAAATACTTCGGAGTGATGCTAGATGAACATCTCTCCATTGATAAGATCATGAAGGAAAGATTGGGATCTGGATAGAAAGAATTATATGCTCACCAACACTTTCTTAGCTCATGATCTGTGCCAATTTGGATGCGCCTATCCTTCTTTAAATCTTGCGTAGTCCATGTACTCACATACGACGCTGAGCTCACGGGTGCCCATAATCAAGGGAAATTGCACACACCGGAGAAAGAATGGTGGCAACCGGGATGAGGTGGATTGTAGGAAAACGCGAAAACTCAACCACAATTGGGGGTGCCACCCTTCACCATGAACTGCACATGCCACCTGTGGTAGCCTATTGTGGTGGCCAAAGAGCTCAAGCACTAGCCAAGTATCCACACCTCAAGACATGCATACAAGAAATGACGAGTACCCCTACTCCAAAGGGCATAAGAGGGAAGTGGACGGGAAATGTGAACCTGCAATTGGCTAAAGTGCTACATGCCTCACGCCCCGCTTAGAGCGGTGCGCTCTCACGTTTGGGCCAAGTAGGACAAACAACATGACTGCATGTCCCTCAAGCCTTACCTAGAACACAAGCACACTAGCATGACAAGGCATCTATTCCATAGTAATCTTGCCGCAGAGGAGTGTATTGTGAACATTGTGCGTATTTTACTCACGCAATGGCAAATTATTTCGCAGGACCGCCAAGGGGAATTATCTTAGACACTCCTTAGGGAGGCAAGGAACAAGCTTGAAGGACGACGGAGACTCCACCCGGTCACTTTTGAGGCAAATGAGGAAACAAGTGGTGTCGTGTAGTCAAGGTCTCACTCCCTAATGCAAGTCGTGGAAGGGAACTCTTTTGCCAAGCAAAAGTGTTCGGTGAGCCATGAACTCATGCCTTCCTCTGAACTTGGTCTCAACTCATGCTAAGCATGAGGTGGGTTCAAAATACGGCAATGACATGATGTATCTCTTCAAGAAATGGGGTAGTGCGTGTGGTGACATGTTTGATGCCCACACTTGCCTTATCATAAGGAGTATGTGTTGATATGTGTCGTATCTGCATACACTTGCCGTAGAGAAGTGGGTTGTGGACACTTGGACGTATTTTACCCAAAATTGGAAAATAAGCAAGGTTTTTTCCTTCTCCAAGGGAAACTTAGGCTAACTCCAAGTACCCCAATAGGTTGAGTAGATTGTTGGGAACTTGAGGAAGTTGAAACCGAAGACTTGAGGCAGGTTGAGCACTTCAATGCCAAACAATTTGAAGACAGGTCTGGGTAAGGGTGCTAAGTCGACAGTAGTCGGCATAGCCACCCTACATAAGGAATTCAATATCCCCCCATTCCAGTATTTTGCGGCGGGCAACGTGCACATGCCTTCAAAAAGTACCCATGTGTCAGAACGTGGATTCGAGAGCTCTCGAAACCCCCATCATGTACTAGAAAAGTCCACAAGTGGACCTGGGCTTCCAGGACCGTGCATTGATTGGAGAAGTACACCTTTGAAGCACCTCTACTCTTGCTGTAAGGTATCATGTCTAGAAGAAATGTGAATGGCAACATGAGTGTGTGAGACTCGCCTTTTATAATGAGAAAAAGTTCAAATGCTCAAGGAATTACCTCTTTCGCACCAACCTATCGCAGACTATCAAGGCTTTAGAGGAAAGGTTTTTGTGCCTAGCACGAGTCGGCAGGGTGAAGATGGCAGATAGCTATCGACATTCCCGGGGCAACAAACCTGCCCTCTGTGCAGCTCTTGCGAAGAAGGAACCTCTTATGCACAAATCCTGCTTTCCTATCCTGCGTTGACCGAGGAATGCGATAGGCACATCTCGGGTATTATAAGTGAAACTCGTGACCTTTTGTCCCGAGGGTGTACCTTAGAGGATGAAGCTAGCTACTCCTTAGAGGATGAAGCTACGCTACTCCTTGGTGGGGAGATCGGTGGGATGTGTTTACCCAATTGGGTGAGCACTCGTCTGCACTTGAGGAATGTGGTCTCGGGGCATTGCCTCATGGCAACATTCCTCGGCGAGGTGATGCCAAGGCACCTAGGAGCATTATATGCGTGATCCCTACCCTTCGTGAGTAGGGAAATGACAATATCCTCCCTTTAAGATCTTGTGCGCAAGCTCATACTCATACCAATGATGGCACCGCCTCATTCAAGCAAGCGAATGCTGTTGGGAGGCAGTGTTTGCTTGAGTGCAACGGGACACCACCTTCGAGCCGACGCTTGACCTTGGGGTATGGCATCCCTATGAGGGAACCCAACGGGATTGGCGATTTTAGCTGCTGAGAGTCCCAACACTACCTGGACCCTTGAACCGAGGTGCTAGGTGCCTACCCACGCTCCGCCCATTGGGGGGAGTCTTCCAAGGACCTTGGTCCTGAAGGAAGTAGCAAAATCATAAGCTAATGGCACAGGGTTCCGCCTTTGATTTTGATTAGGCATGCAGCTCAAAAAACAAAAACAAAAACAAAACATGTATAAGTGACTTGGGATTCCCCTACGGGGGTATCTCGTCATGGAAACCAAGGGTCCAAGAAGTGATGAGTTATGCTAGGTGAAGGAGTTGTGCAACCAACTTGGATGGCCCCAGAGTATGCACAACCCTCACCCTCTCAAAGATACCAAAAGAGAATTGTATTGTGACAACAACTGGAAGTGATATAATGGATCCCGAGTTGTCAACTACCTCTTAGAAAGGTTAAAATTTGTGCAACTTGTCATGATACAGAAGAAACGTAAACTGTGAATCGTGGCCACAAGGCCTAAGGGTTAGAAAACCCATGATAGGAGGGGAGGACCCGTAAAAATGTCCCAAGGCAAGACAATGAGCGGCAACCGAGTAGAAACACCCCACATTGGCGCACCACAGAATTTATGTAGAGTCTCCTTGGGGGAGAGTATGATACCCAGTAAGTGGAACACTGCCAATATGTGGTGTGTAGGATAAACAAGCTCGGTTGCCTTGAGTATAGTGTCCCGACCCTAAAATCAACGAGGCAAAAAGTGGGTGGTTGAAGCGTGTAACGCTCCCCTAGGTCTCATTAGGATGGAAGGGGATAAATGTGGTATGAAGTCATATGGTCCGTTCAAGAGCTCGAGGGGGATGGCAACCCCAGGGACTGCGGGAAACTGAGTTTGAACCCGAAAGAAAAGGGCGATGGATAAGTCCCTAGAATTGCCTCTAGTGACAAACATGTTGGATCTCCGGGAAACCAATGCTAATCTTCGAGGAGTGGATTGATGCCAAGAGATCCTAGTGTGCATCATAGCACTCGCCCTAGGTGACCAGATTGCGACATGTGCCGATCCTAACTGCCTAATGCACAAGTCCTTTTCGGGGGTGATTGAATATTCTTAAGTAAATGGACTCGAGCACACATGGTCCCTTGGAGCTATGAGGCACAAGTGAGGGTGACCTCATCCCCTCCGAATGCTTCATAGGGATGCTGCTCGCTTGCCGCCTGGACCCGAACTTTGCTTGCATGTCCATATAGATTTGGGCACATGAGTGGGTGGGTGTTGGTTCTTGTAACGAGTTCAACGCCCCGAGCGTGGCTTTGCCAAAACCCAAGACGTAACGACCTAATCTGGGGTTGATTCAAGGGTGGTAGACATTCAATGCGTCGGGAAACATGAGGCCCCGATTTCGGCCGCGAGGGGGTGCTAGCCCCTAAGGGGTGAAGATGCTCCGGGGTGGCGGACTGGACATCGCCTACTCACTAGTCCCTAAACTAAAAAGAGAAAACCTAGAGCCGGGCGATGCAAATGGCCTAGGGGTGGGTTGGCATGACACAATGCCCCCCCGAACGAGAAGTGTTCCTAATCCTTATGAGTTAGTTGTGCCAGCCGGGACTTTAAATTGGGGCAATGGAGAGGGTGGAAACCCTAATCCCTAGGCATACCAGGACCGGAATGGAAATCCTATACCCAACGAGTGTCGTCACCCTAGCAACCTCACGTGATGGAGGAGATGCAGACCCAACCGGTTCCGTGTTTATACCATTACCAAACGAGACAAGCAAGACAGGTGCATTAACCCACAATCAAGGGTACTATTGTGGGAGAAGAAGGAGAACAATGACGTATGCCTGGGCCGATGCGTGGCAAAGCTCCCAAGTGAATAGACACAATGAGGGTGAGAGGAGCAGGGAGGGACCCTGTAATAGTACGATCGATAACGCCTCGATCGTGCATAATTCAACCAGTGTCGGTAATGGCGACATGATTGCCTCTGCCATAGTGGGACCCTCGATGCCTCGTAGTGAGACCGACACTGTCCTCATGGGGAGGGACAAAGACATGGCCATAGTGTTAAGGGCAGCAAGCTTGCATACATACCTAAGAATTTTGATATAGGGGGCTGGAAGCCTCACAAAGTGGTCTATGTGGGGCGCCTTGAGATGAATGCTCTGTTCAGATTGGTATCGAAAGGTTAAGAAGTGCAATTGAATTAGGTGCTTGTGAAATCGATCTGTGCGGTTCGACATCATAGTCGAGACTCTGAAGCAACATTGAGCATTTTGACTCGTATGAAGGAGGAACGCACGTTTAATCGGTGGCACGCCTGCATGTTGGTTCCCTTCACAGAACGCAAGATTGCAACCCCATCCAAAGCCAAGGTCGCCTCGACAAGAGACCTATCTTTGTGAGTCTCAATATCAACTCACTCCGTTCCAAGCAGGGCAAGCTCGATATGCTGGCTTGGAAAGAGCATTGGCGTGTAATTGGACTGCAAGAGACACGGATTTTTCAAGGCAGATGGCCGCTATGATTATACGCCTACGACTCATTCCAGTGCATGGGCTCAAACATTCTCAGCGAGAGAGGATTGGTCACCATAATCTCTCGAGAATATAGAGCATTTGAGCTATGCCAGTCGACTCTCAACTGCTTACTAGTGCAGTTTTTTCCTTGTGGCAAAGGGAAGCAAGGGCCTTGGATCCATGGGTATGTGTATATTCCTCAGAAGCAGTTGTGTGCAACGAGAAGAGAAGTGCTGAAAGACGTGTGCTAGAGAATGAGGACCCTGCATAGGAAAGGAATTCCAATCATAGTCGGGGGTGATTGGAACTGCAAGCAAAGAATATTAAGTCGGTATTTGGAGGCACAGTTCCCTGAATTCTCTGTGATGCGCACTGTTGGTTTTGAGCTTACATACCATTCCAAGACGGGCCATGGAAAGTCGGATCTCGACTTCTACGTTGGGAATGACGCCGTGACCGACATCTCCGATCATTGGCCTGTCATGGCCTATCATGTGTAGGACGCAAGCATTGGACGATATGGTAACAGGCCCAACCCCCACTACCCCACGTGTGCCTTGTATCAATGCGAGCAGGGTAGACGCGGTGGCGAGCGCTTTCCTGTCTAGCAATAGATGGGCAACATTGTCCGACCTCAATGAGGAAGTAGAGGGATAGGACCCGCTCCCAGATCACTTGGTAAGAACCTTCACCGAAACAGTGAAGGCTATTGCACAAGAAAATGGAGTCATGTTGGTTAGACCCCCACCACCACCCAGGAAACGTTTTAGGCTTAACCCCAAGGCACGCCGTGCTATCAACTTGAAAAGGAAGGCTTGGAAGCGACTCAGATCTCAACCTGAGACCTTGAAAGAATACACTGAGATTCGGAAACGAGCCAGACGACCCTGTCATGATAACAAGAACCAGAGCTTCTCTCGTATAATTGCCAAGGGGAAAGGTCTACAATGAGCCAAGTTGGCTTACAAATGATGGAAGCTCCAAAAAGGCATCGCAGGAGTCAAGAATCGGGGCGGGCAAAAAGCCCAACCCCTCAAAGACGCTTTTGGAACTTTGCAGACGGAACCCCCTGAACTCATGAAGATATGGGAGAGCCACTACTCTAAGGTGTATGATGACCCCAAAGGAACAAGTAACAACGCTAACCTCTGGATGCAAATGGGCACAAGCTTACACCTAAGGCCCCATATCAAGGCCCTAGACGTTCCTATTGCATGGTACAAAGTCTGAAATGTACTCAGGAAACTTAAAAGACACAAAGCCACAGGCATAGACGACATCCCTCCAAAGGTTTTCAAGATTGCATACAAAGATAATGGATGCTGTGGACAGAGGGAGATCCGGAAGTCCCCCTATGGGCTAGTGATGCTAAAGGTACTGGACATGATTTTTGAGGCTGGTAGGATTTCGGAGGAGTTGGAGTCATCCATTGTGGTGTTCATTCCGAAGAAGGGTGATCTTACCGACCTCGATAATTACCGTGGCATATCTCTAATATCGATGTTGCTCAAGGTGCTAACGTTGATTGTGGTATCTAGGATCTATAAGGCCCTAGAGAGCTGCAAGTTCTTCCTCAAATCACAAGCTAGATTTTGGGAGCATGAGGAGTGTATCAGACAAGTTGCATGCCTCCAAGAGATTGTGAAGCGACAACGTGTGGAGGGCAAACCCACATACGTTGCCTTCAT
Organism: Lygodium microphyllum; assembly: GCF_053477565.2. Classification (NCBI taxonomy): domain Eukaryota; kingdom Viridiplantae; phylum Streptophyta; class Polypodiopsida; order Schizaeales; family Lygodiaceae; genus Lygodium; species Lygodium microphyllum. The sequence goes on from NC_141158.1 coordinate 81,921,067, forward strand.
CGATTTCCAAAAGGGATATGACACGGTGCCACACAAGCCTTGTTTTGCAATGTGCGTGCTTGTGGAGTGGAAGGACGTTGCATACGGTTCATAGAGGGTCTATACCAAGCTTCTAAGATAAGGGTGAGGGCAGGAGACCCTACTGTTTGAAGCCATATCATGTGAAGCGAGGCGTACGCCAAGGGCACCCCGGATCCCCCACCCTCTTGAACATATTTATTAACGATATCATAAACAAGGGTGACAGATTCAGAGTTAGCATTCTCGATCTTCGAGAGAAAATTCAAGGGTTACTTTTTGCAGATGATTTAATTCTTCATGCAGAATCCACTGAGGAGTTGCAAGCAGCATTAAACCGGTTGAGTGAGTGGGCAACCAAGTGGGGAATGAGCTTAGGCCTATCAAAATGTAACACCATGGTTTTCTTTGGTAACTTGCAAGCTTTGAGGGATCAACCACACTCTACTTGGGGATCAAACGGATCGAAGTGTGTGAGAGATACACTTATTTGGGCATTGCCTTGGACAGTGAATTCTCAATTGAAACAGTAATCCGGGAGAGGATTGAGAAGGGCCGTAAGATCCTCCACGCCTATCAGGCATTCCTCTCTTCTCGTTCAACCCCCATGTGGACTAGACTCAATGTCTTCAAGGCGTGTGTGCTCCTGGTCCTTACGTACGGAGCCGAAATTATGGGAGGACATAGTCAAACACTCCTTCAGCCATTGGAGACAATGTCAGTCATGGGGATGAAGTGGTTCCTAGGTAAGGGAGCTAAGTCGACAGCGGTTGGTGCAACCACCATGCATAAGGAATTAAATATCCCCCCCATTCCAGCATTTTGTGGCGGGCAACGTGCACGTACTTTTGAAAAGTACCTGGGGGTTAGAACGTGGATTTGAGAGTTTTCAAAACCTTCGTCATGTACTAAGAAAGTCCACAAGTGGACCTGGTCTTCCAGAACCGTGCGTTGGTTGGAAAAGCATTTCCTTGAAGCACCTCTACTTGTTGTAAGATATCATGTTTGGAAGAAATGGGAACGGCAACATGAGTGTGTGAGACTCTCCTCTTATAATAAGAACAAGTTCGAATGCTCAAGGAACTACCTTTTTTGCACCAATCTATCAGAGAACGTCAAGGCTTCAGAGGAAAGGTTTTTGTGCTTAGCACGAGTCAGTGGTGTGAAGATGGCAGTCAGCTATCATCACTCTCGGCGACAAACTTGTCCCCTATGCAGCTCTCATGAAGTAGGAACCTCTTATGCACACATCTTGCTTTCATGTTCTGCGTCGATCGATGAAGGCGACATGCACATTTCGGGTAATATAAGTGAAGCTTGTGACCTTTTGTCCCGAGGGTGTACCTTAGAGGATGAAGCTACACTACTCCTTGGTGGGGAGGTTGGCGGGGTGTGTTTGCCCAACTGGGTGAGCACTCGTCCGCACTTGAGGAATGTGGTCCCGAGGCATTGCCTCATGGTAGCATTCCTCAACGAGGTGATGCCGAGGTACCTAGGAGCATTATATGCATGATCGCTGCCCATTGCGGGTAGGGAGATGACGATATCCTCCATTTGCGATCTTGTGCACAAGCTCGTACTCGTACCAATGATGGCACCGTCTCGCTCAAGCAAGCGAATGCTATCAGGAGGCAGCATTTGCATGAGTGCGATGGGACACCACCTTTGAGCCGATGCGCACAACCTTGGGGTATGGCATCCCTTTGAGGGAACCCACCAGGATCGATGGTTTTAGCTGGTGAGAGTCCAACACTACATGGACCCTTGAACCGGGGTGCTAGGTGCCTACCCATGCTCCTTCCCTTGGGAGGAGTCTTCCAAGGACCTTGGTCCTGAAGGAAGTAGTGAAATCACAAGCTAGTGGCACAGGGTTTTTCCTTTGAGTATGATTAGGCACCTGGCTCAAAAAACAAAAACAAAAAAGACGGGTGAAGTATGGAGCGAAGCATTACCTGCTATTGGCATGCGCTGGAGGACTTATGCTCCAAGATAAGATCCACTCAAGAAGATCACAACAGTGCCCTTGTTGCAATATGACAGAGGCAGGATCTTCACTCAGTCACATTATGCTCCGATGTGATGCATTCAAGGACCTTCAAGTCAAACTTGTCGACAACCTCATTTGAGACACTTGAGAGATATTAGGCCTCAATGGGACCAATGAGGAAGTTGTCGTGATCCTCTTTGGTGGGGAGGCTCGCAAGGAGAGGCTATCCAACTGGGTAGCTCCAAAACTGCACATGAGGGATGTGGTGGTTGGCATGTCCCAGTTGTCACATTCCTTGGTGAAGCTAACTACATAGCTCATAACTTTCGATCCCCTTGGGAGATGATGAGGATACCCTGAAGACATCAAATACATGTGCAAGAGAGCATAGTTCTTGTGATATCACCAATAGTTAGCTTCACCTAAATGAGTTACCATTAGTCTCGGGGTCTAAGGGTAACCTGTGGGGATGGACTCAACCTACGATTCGACGTCCAAGCTAGACATGGCACTCCCTCTACGGGAACTTGTCGGGATGGGGCATTTTATTGGGTGCAAGTTAGGGTGAGCCTTTCTCAAGTCCCGTGACTACTTGGGCTCCTAATCGAGGGTCTTGGTGCCTATCCCCAACCAGTCTTGTATTGGTCTCCCCAGAGCTATCAGCCGAAGGGAGCGAAAATAAGTGGACTTGTCCAAGAAAACCAGGGGTAAAAGGGCTTGGCCTTGTAATAGCACATGCATGATAGAATCTTGGTCACTCATTGAACATGACATAGGAAATTACCAAAGAGAAAGCTACAAGGGTCCTGGTCACTAAATGAGCAAGACAATGAAATGCACACCCGACTCACAAAACAAAAAAGGCAATGTCCTAGGGAGGTGGATGCTCAAATCGGTGCTTCTCTCCCGAAAATAACAGTTTGCTAAAATGGCCTAGGCAAGGGTGGAAACCCTAAACCATAGGTGCATCGGGATAGTGACAGTCTTGCGTCCCCACCCCGAGTCGGTACCTATCTGACCTTAAACAATCGAGATGGAATGAATGAGGATCCATCAGGTCGCACTTTCATTCTAGTGCCGGATGAGACAGGTGCATTGCCCCGCAATCAAGGGTAGCACAACTGCCTCTGTCGTGGTGGGACCCTCAATGCCTTGTGATGAATCATGAGACCCATCTTGAGACTTAGCTTGCAAAGGTTGATGAGCTTTTGTGAATACCCAAAAATTGTCATATGGGCGGCTACAAGCCTCGCAGAACGGTCTATGTGGGGGACCTTGAGATGCATGCTTCGATTAGAGCTCTTTTGCAAGGTTAAGAGGTGTGACCGGATTAGGTGCTTGCAAAATTGGTCCATGCGTTTTGATGATGTCACAATCAATTCTTGTGAAGTGGCCTTCAACATATTGACTCATGTTAAGGAAGAACGTATCTTTTGTTGGTGGCATGCTCACCTCCTGGTACCTTTTAGAGAGTGTAAGGTTGCAGCCTCGTCACAACCAAGCCAAGGCCTCGATAAGAGACCTATCTTTGCTATCGGGGACAAAGAGAGATCCCGAAGTCCCCTTATGGGTTAGCGATGTTAAAGCTATTAAATGTAATGTTTGAGGCTCCTAAGATTCCAAAGGAGTTGGAGTCATCCATTACGGTCTCCATTTTGAACACCTTAACGTGTTTTATCCTAACATAGAACACTAGGTTCTAGCTAACTATATGCTACTCATATTATCATTGTGAATGACAAGTAGACAATCTTCATGCACATCCAAATCACCCAATAACTTTTGCATCCATACCACCTGTAACGTGCCCGCCTATCGGTTGTCCAAGCACGTTTTAACAGTCCATAGAGAAACAATTCTAGGCGTTGCCGCCCGACACTCCCATGGAATGTTTCGGGGTTTGTTGCCTAGGGTTTCTCGAGTACGCCTCGCAATAGAACGTCAAACCCACTAGGATCGACTTGAAATCTGGGTTCCTAGTAGACAAAGTCTCCTGGCAACATCCTAGCGTCATAAGTCAGATTTTGTGAACATTAGGAGTGTATTGAAAAATTTGCATGCCTTGAGGAGATAGTGAAGCACCGATGTGTGGAGGGTAAACCAACATACATTGCCTTTGACTTCAAAAGGACATATGACAGGGTGCTAGACCAAGATTTGTTTTACAAGTTGGGAGCTTGTAGTGTGGAAGGATGTTGTATCCGGTTCATAGAGGGTCTTTACCAAGCTTCTAAGATAAGGGTGAGGGTGGGAAATCTCCTATCCGAATCCATATTAGTGAAGCGAGGTGTATGCCAAGGGTGCCCCAGATCCCCCACCCTATTCAACATATTTATCAATGATATAAATGAGGGTGACTGATTTGGAGAGCATTATCGAGCTTCGAGAGAAAATTTAGGGGTTGCTTTTTGCAGATAACTTAATACTGCTCCCCCAAGGAGCTCCAAGTAGTGTTAAACTGGTCGAGTGAGTAAGCTACCAAGTGGGGAACGAGCTTCAGTCTATCCAAGTGCAATGTCATGGTCTTCTTCGCAAACTTGCAATATTTGAGGGATCAGCCACTCTACTTAGGGACTGAATAGGTTGTTGAAGTCTGTGAGAAATATACTTATCTTGGCATTGTCCTCCTGGATAGTGAATTCTCAATTGAGACAATAATTTGGGACAGGATTGAGAAAGGTCGCAAGACCCTTCACGCCTACCAGGCCTTGCTTTCTTCCCATTCGATCGTTATGTGGACTAGACTCAATGTCTTCAAGGCATGCATGATTCCGGTGCTTACGTACAGAGCCGAGAAAATGGGAGGACAATGCATAAGGAATTTCATATCCCCCCGTACCAACATTTTGCGGCGGGCAACGTGCTTGTGCTTTGGAAAAGTACTTGAGACTCAAGACGTGGATTCGTAAGATTGCAAAACCATTGTCATTTACTAGGAAAGTCCACAAATGGACCTAGACCTCGAGGACCAAGCGTTGGCTAGAAAGATATGTTCTTGAAGCACCTCTACTTGCTCTAAGACATCACATCAGGAAGAAATGGGAATGACAACAGGAGCATTTGAGGTTTTCCTCTTGTAATGAGAATAAGTTTGAATGCTCAAGGAACTACCTCTTTTGTGTCAATCTATCGAAGAACGTCAAGGGTACAAAGGAATGGTTTTTGTGTCTGGCACAAGTCGACAATGTGAAGATGGCAGATAACTACCGTCACTCTCATCAATAATCCTATCCCGTGCGCAGCTCTCATGAAGCATGAACCTCTTTTGCACACATCCTGCTCACCTGTCCCGCGTTGAGACTAATTAACATAATAGGCACATTTTGAGTATTATAAGTGAAGCTCGCGACCTTTTATCTTGGGGGAGTACCTTAGAGGATGAAGCTGCACTACTCCTTGGTTTGGGGAGGTTGGCAGGGTGTGTTTACCCAACTGGGTCCACACTCGGGGAATGTTGTTCTAGGGAACCACCTCGTAGCATCATTCCTCGATGAGGTGATGCCGAGGTACTTGGGAGCATTGTACACATGATCCTTATTGTCAAAAAGGAATAGGGGAAATGATGATATCCTCCTTTGCGAACTTGTGCACAAGCTCGTACTTGTACTAATGATGGCACCGCCTCACCCAAGCAAGTGAATGTTGTCGAAGTAGTTTCCAAGATGGGGCATGGAAAGTCAGATCTAGACTTCTACGTCGAGAGTGACGCCACAATTTCTAGGCTCTCAACAGCTTATGTCTTCAGAGCAATTGATATATTCGACCACTGGCCTATCACTCGCAAGATGCAGGTGGTGGATGATATGGAAGCAATCCGAAACCCCAATGCTTCACCTGTGCCCTGCATTGACGTGAGCAAGGTAGACGAGGCAACAGATGCCTTCCTATCTAGCAATAGATGGGAAACATTAATTGACCTCAATGAGGAAGTAGAAGGAGAGGGTCTGCTCCCAGATCAATTGGCAAGGGCCTTCACCAACACAGTGAAGTCCATCACACAAGAAAACAGAGTCATGTAAGTGAGACCCCCACCACCACCCACAAAAATTGTTATAGGCTCAACCCCAAGGCACGTCGTGCTATCAACTTGAAAAGGAAGGCTTGCAAGTGACTCAAGTCTCACCCTAAGACATTTGAAGAGTATGTCGAGATTTGAAAACAAGCCAAACAAGCTTGTCGTGATAGCGAGAACCAAAGCTTCTCTTGTGCAATTTCCAAGTGGAAAGGGTTGCAACAAGCGAGGTTGACTTATAAATGGTGGAAGCTCCAAAAAGGCATTGTGGGAGTCAGAAATCGTGGTGGGCAAAAGGCTCAGCCCCTCAAAGACTCAATTGGAACGTTGCAGATAGAACCCTTGAACTCATGAAGATATGGGAGAGCCACTACTCTAAGGTGTATGATGACCCCCTAGGAACAAGTAACAATACTGGCCATTAGGAGCATATGGATACATGCTTGCATCTAAGGCCCCACATCAAGGACCTAGATGTTCCTATTGGGTAGTACAAAGCCCGACATGTGCTCATGAAAGTTAAGCGGCACAAAGCTGCAGTCATAGACGACATCCCTCTAGAGGAATTTAAGATTGCATACAGGGACGATGGATGCCGTGGATAGAGGGAGATCCCAAAGTCCCCTTATGGGCTAGCGGTGTTAAAGGTGTTAAACGTGATTTTATAGGATGGTAAGATTTCGGAGGAGTTGGAGACATCTATTGTGGTCGCCATTCCGAAGAGGGGTGATCTCGCTGATCTTGACAATTACTACAGCATATCTCTAATATCGCTACTGCTCAAAGTGCTTATGTTGATCATAGTCTCTAGGATTTATAAGGCCCTAGAGGCTGCAAGTTCTTCCTTAAAGCACAAGCTAGATTTTGTGAGCATGGGGAGTGTATTGGACAAGTTGCATGCTTCGAGGAGATAGTGAAGCACTGATGTGTGGAGGGTAAACCAACATACATTGCCTTCATGGACTTCAAAAAGGCATACGACATGGTGGCACACCAAGCCTTACTTTGCAAGTTGCAAGCTTGTGGTGTGGAAGGACATCATATTTGGTTCATAGAGGGTCTATACCAAGCTTCTAAGATAAGGGTAAGGGTGGGAGATCTCCTATCATGTCAAGGGTGCCCCCGATCCCCCACCCTATTCAACATATTTATTAACGATATCATGAACGAGGGTGATAGATTTGGAGTAGTGTTCCTAGGTGTCGAGAGAAAATTTAGGGGTTGCTTTTTGTAGATGACTTAATACTGCTTGTAGAGTCCCTTGAGGAGTTGCAAGCAGCATTAAACTAGTTGAGCAAGTGGGCTACCAAGTGGGGAATGAGCTTCAATCTATCCAAGTGCAACGTCATGGTCTTCTTCAGGAGCTTGCAATATTTGAGGGATCGGCCACTCTGCTTAGGGACCGAACGGATCAAAGTCTGTGAGAAATACAATTATCTTGGCATTGTCATGGATAGTGAGTTCTCAATTGAGACAATAATTCAGGATAGGATTGAGAAGGGTCGCAAGACCCTTCATGCCTACTAGGCCTTCCTTTCTTCCTGTCCAATCCCTATGTGGACTATACTCGACGTCTTCAAGGCATGTGTGCTTCCGATGCTTACGTATAGAGTTGAGATTATAGGAGGGCATCGTTAAACACTCCTTCACCCTTTGGAGACACTAGCGGTCACAGGGACGAAGTGGATTCTTGGCAAAGGATAAGTCAACAGCACTCGTGGTAGCTACCCTATATAAGGAATTTCATTTCCCCCCATACCAGCATTTTGTGGTGGGAAACATGCACATGCTTTGGAAAAGTACACACAAATTAAGACATGGATTTGAGAGCTTGCAAAACTACCGTCATTTATTGGGAAAGTCCACAAATGGACCTAGACCTCGAGGACCAAGTGTTGGCTAGAAAGTTATGTCCCTGAAGCACCTCTACTCGCTATAAGACATCATATCTGAAAGAAATGGGAATGGAAGCATGAGTGTTTGAGGCTTTCCTCTTATAATGACAACAAGTTTGAATGCTCAACTACCTCTTCCGCACAAATCTATCGGAGAATGTTAAGGCTAAAGAGGCAATTTTTGTGCTTGGCACATGTCAGCGGCGTGAAGATGGTAGATAGCTACCGTCACTCTCATCGACAAACATGTCCCCTATGTAGCTCTCACGAAGCAGGAACCTCTTATGCACACATCTTGCTCACCTATCTTGCATTGACTAATGAACATAATAGGCACATTTTGGGTATTATAAGTGAAGCTCACGACCTTTTATTTGGGGGGTACCTTAGAGGATGAAGCTACGCTACTCCTCCTTGGTAGGGAGGTTGACAAGGTGTTTACCCAACTAGGTGAGCACTCCTCCGCACTTGGGGAATGTTGTTCTGAGGCACTGCCTCATAGCATCATTCCTCAACAAGGCAATGCCAAGATACTTGGGAGCATTGTATGTGTGATCCTTATTCTCAAAAAGTATAGGGAAATGACGATATCCTCACTTTGCAAATTTGTGCACAAGCTCGTACTCCTACCAATGATGGCATTGCCTCGCCCAAGCAAGTGAATGCTATTGAGAGGCAGTGTTTGCTTGGGTGCGATGGGACACCACCTTCGAGCTAATGCCCAACCTTGGGGTATGACATCCCTTTAAGGGAATCTGCTAGGATTGGTGGTTTTAGCTGGTGAGAGTCTAGCACTACCTAGACCCCTGAACTAGGGTGCTAGGTGCCTATCCACACTCTATCATTTGGGTGGCAAGTGTTGGGGGTAAAGGCGCCTTCGCCTAGCCTCCCGTGTATTACTACACTGACAGTCACTGCCACTACACACTGCAGGTGGTGGGCGACTGTCACCGTCACTTTATTCTTTATTCTTTTAGTGACAATTTGAATAAAGGAAGGCCCGGGTCACACATTGTGTCTGTTCGAGTTCCCATTTCTTATCTCTCTCTTTCTTGGTCTTGCTCTCCCGCCATAGCTCTCGAGAGCAAGCTTCGATCATTCTCACCTTTCAACTGGTATCAGAGCTTGGCTTCCTGACTCTTGAGCTTGGCTCGTGGCATTCTTAGCTTCCCATCGACTCCCCAGTTGCATTGGGTCTCCTTCCCTACAGCCATATTCGACTCCTTCAAGCTCTCATCACTCCCTGGCTTCCCGAGCACCTTCCCGACCCCTTTGGGCATCCTCAAGGTATTCACAAAGAGGTATTGCTTCACTCTTTACAGGGTTTACCTCAATTTTCAAGTCTCTTGAAACAGGGGCAACCATAGCCCAAAACCCTTGAAGCTTCTTTGCTTCATATCTTGGCATAGACATCTTGTGGCTACTTGAGGCTTCTTGTGTGCCTTCCACAAGCCCTCCTTGAGCTCTCTTTGGCCTCAATCTACAAAATGTTGATCAGCATGAAGCCCTTTTAACATCAATAAATTTGCACTAGTTTTGGCCTGTCTTGGACTGCATACACACTCCAACAATTTACCACTTCTTGGGCAGGCACTTGGAAAGGCTCCATTTCAGGCATATGAATATGCTTTGATGCTTGGTTTTGATGGTTGATGTGTTGACATAGAATTTGGACTAATTTAACATTGTTTTGGGACTGTCATAAGAGCCCACAGGCAGTTTATGACAGTGTTACACTGACATTTGATGCTATAGCTTGTTTGGCATTGTCATTTGATGCCCTGCTGGTCCCGTTTGATGCCTGGATGTTAGGGGAATGTATGCCTATTGTTTGGCAACCATTTGGAGTTGTCTTTGGTGTTCTCAGTTTTGAATAGTAAATCACTGCTGTACACAATTGAGCTGAAGTCATTTTACTCATGTATACTTATGCCTATGCTTTTCGGGCATATATGGTGATGTATTGACACTTGGGGCTCGACATAGAGCTTGGTTTTGATTCGGGATCGTTGGTTGAGCTTGAGCTCACTTTGCAAAGCATTTGGATGCTCTATCTTGGATGTAATTATGGCATGTATGTTGCTTATGTCTGACCGGTCTTGACATGCTTAGCCTATGTCATTACTACATATGCTGGTTACATTCTTTGGAGCCTATTGCTACTGGAGCTTGGTTTTGGCTTGACCTTGGATTCCCGGAGCTTACTTGAGCTATTTATTGGCTTGTCAAAGTTGTATCTTGGGATGTACTTGATGTCTTACATGCTTATGGATGGTACATACGGATGCTCTATCAGTGCCTTGGTAATGCAATCAGGCTGGTTGTCAGTCTCTTAAGTGATGCATGGGGAATTGGAGGACATGTTAGAGCATCACCATGTTGGCATTAAGGCCTACAGGGTGTTATCAGTGTGCCTTCCTCCCCCCAGACTCAAAGGGAGGTCGTATCTAGAAGGCATTTACAACTAGTGCTGGTGATGGTGGCACAATCGGCTCTGCCATGGTGGGACCCTCAATGCATCTTGACAGGACCCACCATGTCCTTATGGGGAGGGACAGAGACTTCGCTCTTGCACAAGGGTTGATGAGCTTTCGTGAATACCTAAAAATTGTGATATGGGGAGTTAGAAACGTCATAGAACAGTCTATGTGGGGCGCCTTGAGAGATATGCTTCGATTAGAGCTCTACTGCAAGGTTAAAAGATGCGATCAAATTAGGAGCTTCTGAAATCGATCTGTGCATTTCAACGTTGCAATCAAATCTTGTGAAGAAACCTTGAGCATTTTGACCAGTGTGAAGGAAGAACATATGTTTTATCAATGGCACACTCGCCTATTGGTGCCTTTCAGGGAGCGTAAGGTTGCAGCCCCATCACAAACTAGGCGAGGCCTCGATACGAGACCAATCTTTGCGAGTTTGAATATTAACTCATTGTGCTCCAAGTGAGGTGAACTTGATATGCTTGCTCAGAAAGAGCATTGGCAGGTGATTGGACTGCAATAGACTCGAATATTTCAAGGCGAATGGCTATTGTGGTTGCATGGATATGACCCATTCTAGTGCATGGGCTTGAATAAGCCTAGTGAGAGAGGATCAATCACCATAATCTCACGAGATTATCGAGCATTCAAGCTATGCCAATCAGCTCCCAACTGCCTACTCATGCAGTTTTCTCCTTGTGGCATAGGGAAGCAAGGGCCATGGATCCATGGGAATGTGTATATTAGCCAGAAGCAGTTGTGTACAACAAAAAGAGAAGTCCTAAAGGACGTGTGCAAAACATTGAATACCCTACATTGGAAAGGCATCCCAATCATTATTGGGGGTGATTGGAATTGTAAGCAAAGGATATTGTGCACAGCTGGCTTTGGGCTAACATACCATTCCAAGATGGGACATGGAAGGTCGGACCTAGACTTCTATGTCAGGAATGACACCGCGATCGCTAGACTCTCAGAAACCTATGTCTTTAGAGCAACTAACATCTCTAACCATTGGCTTGTCACCTACAAGATGCAAGCGGTGGATGGGCTAGAAATGGTCCCAAACCCAAATACTTTGCATGCCTTGCATTGACACAGTGGCAAATGCCTTCCTATCTAGCAATAGATGGGCAACATTAATCAACCTTAGTGTGGAAGTAGAAGGCAAGGGCTTGCTCCCAAAACGATTGGCAAGGGAGTTCACCAATACAATGAAGGCCATCGCACAAGAAAATAGAGTCATGTCAGTAAGACCCCCATCACCGCCCAAGCACCGTTACACGCTCAACCCCAAGGCATTCCATGCTATCAACCTAAAAAGGAAGGTTTGGAAGTGGCTCAAGTCTCATCTTGAGATGTTTGAAGAGTATGCCGAGATTTGAAAACAAGCCAAAAAAGCATGCAGTGATAGCAAGAACCAAAGTTTCTCTCGTGCAATTGCCAAGGGGAAAGGGTTGCGATGAGCGAGGTTGGTCTATTAATGGTGGAAGATCCAGAAAACCATTGCGGGAGTCAGAAATCGTGGTGGGAAAAAGGCTCAGCCCCTCATCAACGACTCAACTGGAACACTATAGATGGAACCCCCTCAACTCATGAAGATATGGGAGAGCCACTACTTGAAGGTGTATGATGACCACTAGGAACAAGTAACAACGCCGACAATATTGATACGGGCTTGCATCCAAGGCCCCACATGAAGGACCTAAACGTTCCTATTGCATGGTACAAAGTCTAGCATGTGCTCAGGAAACTTAAGTGGCACAAAGCTGCAGGCATAGATGGCATTCCTCTAAAGGTATTCAAGATTGCATACAAGGATGCTGGATGTCGTGGATAGAAGGAGATCCGAAAGTCCCCTTATGGGCTAGTGATGTTAAAGGTGTTGAACTGGTAGGATTCCAGAGAAATTGGAGCTATATTGTGGTTTCCATTCCAAATAAGGGCGACCTCACCAAACCTGACAACTATCACGGCATCTCTCTAATCTTGCTTGCTCAAAGTGCTAACGTTGATCATAGTTTCTAGGACCTATAAGGCCCTAGAAAGATACAAGTTCTTCCTCAAAGCACAAGCTAGAATTTGTGAGCACAAGGAGTGTATTGGACAAGTTGCATGCCTTGAGGAGATAGTGAAACATTGACGTGTGGTGGGCAAACCAACATACATCTCCTTCATTGATTTCAAGAAGGCATAAGACACGGTTCCCCACCAAGCTTTGTGGTGTGGAAGGACATTGTATCCGGTTCATAGAGGGTCTATACCAAGATTTTAAGATAAGGGTGAGGGTGGGAGACCCCCTATTCGAAGCCATTTTAGTGAAATAAGGCGTATGCCAAGGGTGCCCTGGATCTCCTACCCTATTCAACATATTCATCAATGATATCATGAACGAGGGTGATAGATTTAAAGTCAATGTTCTTGGGTTTCGAGAGAAAATTTAGGGGCTGCTTTTTGCAAATGTCTTAATATTGCTTGTAGAATCCCCTGAGGAGCTACAAGTGCAGCATTAAACTAGTTGAATGAGTGGGCTACTAAGTGGGGAATGAGCTTCAGTCTATCCAAGTGCAACATCATGGTCTTCTTTAGGGACTTACACACCTTGAGGATTCGGCCGCCACAGTCTATGTAGGGACCGAAGGGATCGAAGTATGTGAGAAGTACACTTATCTAGGCATTATTTTGGATAGTGAATTCTCAATTGAGACAATAATTTGGGAAAGGATTGAGAAGGGCTGCAAAACCCCTCACACCTACTAGGCCTTACTTTCTTTCCTGTTCAATCCCTATGTGAACTAGACTCAAGGTTTTCAAGGCATGCATGATTTTGGTCCTTACTTACGGAGCCAAGATTATGGGAGGTCATCATCAAGCACTCCTTCAGTCGTTTGAGTCACTTGCGGTCATGGGGATAAAGTGGCTTCTTGGCAAGGGAGCTAAGCTGATAGCAATCGAGGTAGCTACCCTACATAAAGAATTTCACATCCCCCCATACTAGCATTTTGCGGTGGGCAATATGCACGTGCTCTGGAAAAGTACTAAAGACTCAAGACATGGATTCATGAGCTTGCGAAATCGGCATCGTTTATTGGGAAAGTCTACAAATGGACTTGGACCTCTAGAACCAAACGTTGGCTAGAAAGGTATGTCCCTGAAGTATCTCTACTCAATGTAAGACATCATGTCTGGAAGAAATGGGAACGTAAATATGAGTGTTTGAGACTTTCCTCTTATAATCGGAACAGGTTTGATTGCTCAAGGAACTATCTCTTTTGCACAAAATCTATCGAAGAACATCAAGGCTTCATAGGAACGGTTTTTGTGCCTGGCACGGGTTGGTGGTGTGAAGATGGCAGATAGCTACTGCCACTCTCATCAAAAAACCTGTCCCTTCAATGCAATATGCACATTTTGGGTATAATAAGTGAAGCTCGTGACCTTTTACCTTTTAAGTGTCCCTGCAGCAAGATCAACGTTCACGAACCCCCACAAATTCCGTGCGACAGCTAGTGAACTTGACATGAAAGTGTCGCTTTTGATCATCGAGATGGGAGACTCTTCAAATAATCCATCTTCTTCATTGACTGCTTCTTTCTTTTTGAGACTAATGAGATGAAGACATTATTATAAACTCTTTCTTTAGCCATTATGATGTAGAATTAGCAGATGCAGTTATCTATGCAACAGCAGTTATCTATGCAACATCAGCAACAGTTACATTCGGAGCAATTGGATCAACAATGATTGTTGCATCAAGAACTAGAGCATACGCCTGGTGTGACCAAGGCAATTGAGGCTGTGGTTAGCAAAATTTATTTGATGGCCGAAATGTTTTAGCCTACATCAAAGCCTTTGAAAGCCAGATGCACTTTTTTGGAGTTCCATCCAATTGGAGCAATCATTTCTTATGACTTGTCACGCCTGCTTTGTGGGTTAGAGTGACAGATTTGTTTATGTAGGACTCTAACTAGAATGTTTTCAAGAAAGTTCTCAAAGATGAATATTTTTTGGAAGATTATGGTATTGCTACACGGAAGATATTTAGAGAGTGGGTCTATCAGTCCAACAAGGGACTTGTTGCGAGAGTTTGAAGAGCAATACAACCAATTAGATGCATTAGAGCAAAGAGCTCTAAACTAAAAGAAAGTGGAGTTATTCTTATAGGCGGCTGATCTTGCACTTCAAGATGAATTGGGAAAGCTTCTTGAAGACCGTACACAACCTATGGGATTGAAGATAGATTGGCAGGATGCTATTGATGGGGTTTCTACACTGACAAAGAGGCAAAGATGGAAGGCTTGCTTGTAGAACGGATTGTGGCCACTATCAACGATGTCTTCTTCTACCTCGACCTCTCCTACTTCTCCTATTGCACCATCCACTATTTCTTCTATTTCTCATCGTGTCTCTATGCCTATGCCTATTCCTAATGTGGTTGACCATTTGCAAAACTGATCGTTGAAGATATGGTGGAGGAAATTTCAAAGAACTTAAAAGACCTACAAATCAAGCTGACTAGAATGGATAATAGCCACTTAGTCCAGCTCCAATTTCAGTGCCAACTTCTTCTACTCCTGCAAATTCTTCCAGGAATGATCGTGTTTGTCGTTGCATGTGGTGTGATAGTCCAGACCATGAGCAGAAGGACTGCCAAGATGTTGAAGAGGCAAGAAGACTGAAGCTGGTAGTCTAGAAGGACAAGATGATATGTTTTGGAGATATAGAGCATCTGATTAAACCAAATTTTGGTAAGGGTGGTATGAAGAAATTGTTGGAGGAGTCCCTTTTGCGCTCTTCTTATGTGATGCGAGAGGTGGCAAGAGAAACTGCTTCTTATGGCCTTCAGTTGGAGAAGTTGCCAAAGGACAAGTCTCCTTTATGATCCTATGCGCACTGCCTGCACAGAGAAGAAGGGAAAAGCTTCATCATTCGAACTTTCAGCCATAGGTGATGCAATAAAAAAAGGGACTGGATGGGATGATCGAGTTGTGCTGAGGCTATTAACTATGGGTTACAGATTGAGGAGATTAATTTTGATGAGGAGATTACTGAGGAGTCTACAGATGGAGCTTTATGTATGTAGTCCAAGAAGACTCTTCAGCCTTTACTTCAACCCCGTATAATATGCTGAGAGTGATGATGAACCTAGATTGGTGCCTTGTAGCCATTTTTCTCATAGCCGTTGGGCTTGTGCGACTAACAGAGAATGTAGTCAAGCTTGGTGAGACAAAGACCCTTGTGTTGCTCTTTTGGATCATGGCTCCAAGATTAATGTCATAGTGCGTGGATTTTATGATACTAGTAGATGGCCAGTTGATGTGGATCATGGTTGACGCATGCATGTGGCTAACAATACTGCAGGAGATTTGTATGCTACTTATCCAAACTTGAAGATTTCTATTAGAGATGTGGAAGAGTCTTATCATTTCTTTGTGCAAAACTCTTGTTCCTATCCTATTATTTAAGGGTAGCCATTCATTGTTGAGTCTCGAATGGAGACTAAGGTTTTGGATGATGGATGTGCTTATGTGCGGATCTGAAGCAACGATGGAAAGAGGGCTATTTAGTTCATGACAATTTGTGTCAACCATCAGTAGAATAAGAATTCTTTGAGGGATTCCCCTCTTCCAGCATGAGAGCTGGATTAGGTACCACTATCTTGCGAAAGTCCTAAATGAGCAGCAGTGCAGGTATCCACAGATTAAGAGGGAGCTCTTGGGAGTTGTCATGTCTCTCAAGAATGATAAGAAGTACTTCATTGGTGCTGCTGCGGTGGTCGAGACTGATTGTTTGCCTCTTTTAGGTATGATCACAAGTTGTTCTACTCATAATTGCCATGCTTAGGTGGATTGGGTACATAAAATCCATGAATCCAGAGTTCAAGAACATAACAGGTAAAGACAACCCAATAGCCGATATGCTTTCATAAGAAAGGTATGATGACATGGATTTTTCTTGCATTGATGATGGGGCTGATATTTCAACCATGCATGCTCATCATATTTGTCATGTATTTGCTTTGGAAAGCTTTGATGAGTCTTTGTATATAGGAGAGTATTTACAGATTGGTCATTATTTGAGTATCATGTCTAGAGAGGATGAGTGGACTGATGTGGACTTCAAGAAGATCAAGAGAAAAGCTTGTGGTTTCTTCTTGCAGAGTGGACTACTTTGGAAGCATCCACGGAAGCGAGGAGCACAGCCATTGAGAGTTGTATGTGACAGAGCTTCACATGTGTGAATCACGAAAGAGTTTCATGAAAGTCTTTGGGCTGGACATAGAAGCTGTTTGGGCAACCTATGAGAAGATTAAAGAGTGCTACTGGTGGAGAGGCTTGTGTAGAGATATCTCACAGTTTGTTGAGACATGCACTGATTGTCAGTTGTTTTCTTCAGTGAGGCATAGAGATGAGCTTCATCCTACCTACCTGCTATGTATTCACTACAAGTGGGTTCTTGATTTGATTACTATGCCTATTGGATTGTGGTAAATGTGTTACATTGATTTGGTATGAGAAGACCTTACAAAACAAGTGGAAGGAAGAGCACTGAGGACAAAGTCTACTTCAGTGGTCTATAAGTTTCTATTGGAAGATATTATTTGCAGGTATGGATGCATTGGGAAAATTATGGCAGATAGAGGTGAGTTGGATGTTGATGAGACTAGGGAGTTTTTCTCTTGCATTGGCATTAAACTTGCTTTGACTTTAGAATATAATCCAGAAGGCAACAGGAAGAGCGAAAGAGGCCATCCGCCAATTGTGAAAGCCTTGGCCAAAGCTTGCAGTGGACGGGTAAGGGAGTGGCCTAGGATGTTGCCTTACGCCTTATAGGCTGATTGCACTACTCACAGTGTGACTACAGGATATATGCCAGCTAAGTTGATGTATGGGCAGAAACCAGTCATGCCTACAGAGACTTGCACACTTACTTGGAGTGCTTTACCATGGCAGTAAGATGAGATGACTAGAGAGGATCTTTTGGCTCTTCGTATTCATTAGTTGGAGAGGAGATCAAAAGATATTGAAAGAGCTGTTCAAAAGCTCAAAGAGGCCATAATTCGTAGCAAAGAGTGATTTGATAGCAGACACAGATTGAGAGAGATTGAGGAGGGAGATTGGGTGTTGGTCTATGACAACAATCTAGACAACCAGTATAGTGCTATCTGCAAGGTTTTGAGACGATGGTTTGGGCCTTATTTGGTGTAATATATCCATGATATTGCTATGCATTCCTTAGCAGAGCTTAATGGTATAACCTTGCGGATTTCGATTGTAGGGAAGAGAATCAAATTGTTCAAGAGAAGAGATGATGCAGCCTATGCAGTTGAGGAGTTGGATGATGAAATTTATGATGGATTTGAGCCAAAAGATGAAGTTGATGAGGGTGTAGATGTTACATATGACTTTGCAGAAGATGAGGAGATTGCATTGACCGTCTATCTTGGTGGTGATGAGGATGGGTAGTTGTGGCCCATCTGGAGGATGTGCATGTTTGGAAGGGACGGATGTCGTGATGATGCGCATCCACCTCTGTGAACCTGAGGGCGGAGTTTTTCACCAAGAATTTGATCTCATTAGTCAACATCATTAGGAATTTGTTTTTCGTTGTGTATCTTTTTGTTTATATTCTACATGATGCATGATCACATGTAGATAGGCTAGGCACATTTTCTTCAATGCATTCATAATTTTTGTGTGAATCATCGCTTGATTGGTTGCATAGCATGGATTCGATTTTGCATGTCCCCTTCAAATCATGAATGATTGGGCATGGAATTCTCTTCCAAAACATATTCTTGATAGGACACATTGCATGGAAGAACAAGTTCATATGAAGGAAATATATGTTTTGAAGACTCAAGGATCAAAGGAAAAGGTCATAAGTTTTACATCGTCAGTGAAAATTCCTTGAAGGTGAATATTCACAAGTCTCTCTATTAAGGGAGATTATCTTTGGAGTTCAAGCTAGAAATTCGTATTTTGTAGGGGATTTGTTCATGGCCATTGGTGCACTTGTTGAACTCACAAGCTTGTTTCACTCTCCCAATGTAGTCAATGATACAACAGGACTTTGTAGTCACGTCTGGCATGTTTCTATGAGCTTATATGTTGGAGCTGCAGTCAGAATCTTGTCTAAAGCATCTTCGCCATTGCAAACAAAAGATCCTAGCTTGTCCATACTGCTAATGGGAGCAATCAATCAATCTAGACCATGAACTAAGAAAGCTATAGATGTGCTATCTCACCACTGCAAGTTTCACATGCCAGCTAGCCCAAAAAATACACTGGACTAGGCGGCGCCTTAGACGGTGGAAGAAAGAGGTGATAATTAAGTGCTAGAAAGAGGTGATAATTAAGTGCTAGACTTACCGGAATCATGGTGACTACAACATTCCACAACACTTCCCGATTGAAAGCATGAGGATTGATCATTGTTGGAAGCTAGGCCTTAGTGATGCATGAAGAAAGGAGCCGATGATATTAACATTTTCTGTAATCAGTGTTGTTACCGTTTTCCTGATCGGAGAAGGCCTAGCTGCTGATGAAGAGCATCACCATCTTAGCGATGGCACCGCCGTCTACTAATCCCTTTGTACTCTGATCCGATCGCGGACAAAAGATAACTGACGGAGATCAACGACTTCCTAAAGCATCGATCAAACACAGCAATTTGGCAGTTTTTTTATCACAGGCTTAGATTTGAATATCGGCGACCTGAGATTTTAAAAAGCAAGAGCTTAATTAAAAAAATGATTTAAAAGCTTAAGGCTATGAAGCTTTTTAAAAAGCTTAAAGCAGAAGAGCTTTGTAGTAAACATCGAACATTAGAGAAAGCCTTTATGCTTTTCAAAAAGCATACTCAATGTGTGGAAGGAAAAACTATATAAGGAGGGTTGAAGAGGTGCAAAGGGCCTCTTTGATCTCTTCATCAAGTCCACACATGAGAGGCTCTTGAGTCGAGCTTTAAGCTTTGCCATCAAATTTGAAGAAAGAGGCTTGAGGTTGAGCATTGAGCCCCTTGCCTACATTAAAGTTTTCGCCATCGAGTCACATAGGAGTGAGGCTCTTGAGTTCGAGCATTAAGCCCCTCATCTACTTTGAAGATCGTTTCATCAAGTTCTATGGAGTGGCTTTTGAGTCGAGCTATGAGCTCCTTACCCTCTTCGAAGTTCATGTCATCAAATTCTATGAGAGTGTCTTGAGTTCAAGCTTTGAGCTCCTCGCCTTCCTTTGAGATCTTCCACAAATCCTGACATTCCATCTTCGTCTCTTCTCTCTCAAATTGAGATCGAGAGAATGATATTGTCTTCTAATTGGCTAGTGAACCTTTGCTTTCTTAAAGAGACAAGTTCCATCTTGAGCTGATGTCTTTTGATCATATCTGAGAATCTTTTGATCTTGTATCTTGTCTATGTTGAGTTCTCCCATCACAAAGCGTCCTTGTGGCGAGCGACTTTCATGAACCCCCGTGCAAATTTCGTGCGACAGCGTCTGGTACTTGTGTACACTTGCCACAGAGGAGTGTGATGTGAACAACATGCAGATTTCATCCAAAAATGTGAAAACTGGCAAGGTTTTCTCCATCTCCAAGGGAAACTTAGGCTAACTCCATGCAGTGCAATGGGTTGAATGGACTGTTAAGCGCATGAAGGGTTGATGTTGGGGATGTTAAGGCTTTCAACCAACCCATAGTTAGGAATAAGTGGCTTGGGTCTCCCTCATGAGGGGATATCATCATGATGGTTAGATACGTTAAGGGTTGTTGAGTAACGCAAGGGAGACAGTTGTGCAAGGACCTTGAGAGCATCAAGACCTTGCTTGACATCTCACCATCTCAATGAAGTCAACGTGTTGCCTTGACAAAGGCACTTGGGTGAGAAATGAATATGCAACTTATACTTACCCATACACAAGGAATGCATTCAATGGAACGATTCATAGGCGTCACAAAGGCCACAATGTGGATAAAGGTGCACTAGACTAAATGTCTATAGGGAAGGGAGGACCCATAGGAAAGTTGTAGGCAAGTCAACAAATAAAGCCCACCGAAAGACAATGTTGGTAGATGCACACGATATTGACCCTATTAGTTAGTCAGTGGTTTCGAGAAACTTAGGCTAATCCAAAGGGTTGGGTTGAAGTTGGGGACCACACTAGGTCGAAATGGCACAAACCACTAGATCATATGAGGGAGTAGTACTCGGGGGAGGGGCACATGCCATGATGTCGAAGAGTTGCCTTAGATTTGAGGTCCATGTTGTCGCACATGGTGACACTCGCACCATGAAGAGCTACGCATGTCCCCATATGCAGTCCTTGGTGTATAACAATACCCTCCTCTAAGACAATGATAGCCCCTTTGAATGCATGTGCTCTTGATGAGACCTTTCACACACAACGGATGGTTTGAAGAGCGGCCACTTCCTTGGCCTTGACATTCCAAGTGGAGGAGGAAGCAACTGGAGCCATGCAACTGAGGTCTCACATCCTCGTGGCACCCTTCTTCATTAGGGGGTCTACTAGATAGTCATGCTCTTCAACTAGACTTGGGCCTCAACTCACACTCCACACACCGCAACGAGGAGGGTTTGAATGATGGCCACTGTGTCACTCTAGGCACAAATTGATGGGAACTAGATGATATGTAGTGATATACATGATGTCTACATACACTGGTTTCTGGGACGTGTTAGATACATAAGGGGTTGCTCTTCACCCTAGATATCGAGAGCACACCCCTCGGGTGGGGTGGTTTGAACGAATTATATGTGTGCAAGGTTTGGTTTATGGAACGGGACACAAACCCTTTGCCCTAAACCCCAATCTAAGGGCATGCCTATATTGTGGGGGTAGATGTTAGTCACTGCACGAGTCACCATCATTGAGTCGGGTTACGAGGGGATGTAGCCCTTGGATATGCTCTGATGTATCACTCAGCGAGGGGGATAGGAAGTTTGATATCGGCTACTTTATCGTGAATCAACAAGCTGCCTCTTTGCTCTCACACGCTTTCGTGAGCCAAAATGTAGATGCCTCAGACCACCAGCCCATCTCATGTTCAATGAATGAAACGAAGGGTACAGTTGCAGTGACAAGGCGCCCCTGTCTACCTCACATAGATGCATCCAGGGTTGTGGGCCAGCGGCTTGTGACTTCCTGACGAATACCGTGCTCTCAAGGTAGCAGCCCTCAAGGAATGCAATGCTAGCTCCAAGAAATCTTTTGATAAATTTATATCGAAGGGAGCCGAACTCTTGCGCAAAAGACAACTGATAAAATTTTGGTCATACCGTAAAAACCCATGAGGATAAATAACGTGTGGTTCTTTTGTCTTTTGTCCAGTGTGGCGGTGGGGGATCACAGTGGGAGCCAGTTCTGGGGGCGCTTGCATACAATATTTATTTTAAATTGAGATTAAGGCTGGGCTCAGATGAGTGGCGGTAAAGATATGTCAGAGGGGCATACTTATGAGGTGGCATCCCACAAATGGCTGAGACTTCCCTCCTATTTTCGTCGGACCCACCCTCTTTCTACTGACCCCTCCCCCTCGGAAGTGCCTTGGCACTAAGAAAAAACCTCTTTACCTTCTTGTAGCACACTGTGCCTTCGGCTTCACTGTTCACACAAAGGAGATGGAAGGTTGGTCATGTTTTGCAGTGCTGTCGCCTCCATCTGAACCCACCTTAAGAAACAACCAAACGTTGAATGAAGGCTTGGTGTGTTGGTAACACCATTGCAATGTATGCGCAGGGGTCCCGGGTTCAATTCCTAGACCCAAGGATTCACCAAATCAATATTTGGGTTTTATTATTTCACTTTTTTTAAAGATAACTCCAAATTTTTTTCCAAGGGGAATTGATGATGTTTACCAGTGCCTCCCAGTCACGCCTCACAAAAGACAAAATGGAGTGCAAATGATTTATCCTTATCCATAAAAAACTTATCGATAAGAGCAGAGAAGTAGACATTGAGTCACAACCAATTATGGATCCATATGGTAACTTGCAAACAGACCGAGCGACCCTCAAGAATCTTTGGTTCATGCACTACCAAAAGATCTTCGGAGTGGGAGATGGACACAAGAAAGATGCATATTTTTGGAAAGGACATGGTGACAAGTTACAACCTTAGACTATGACCACTATTCGTGAAGTGGCTGCACCCATCCAATGGTTTGAAATCAGACTCATCTGTCGTAAGTAGAAATGTCACAAGGCATCTGACATAGATGAGATCCCACCCGAGGTCTTCAAACTCTTAACCCGGGATAGAGAAAGGGCAACTGTGAACTTTGAAGTACCCAAAAGTAGAATGGGATGTGCTGTACTGAAATAGTAAACTCCTTGAGGGCAGTCTTCGAATCATGTGAAAGTTTGGAACAAATGGACACCTCAACAGTTGTATCCATTCCCAAGAAAGGAGACCCAAGTGTGATGGATAATTACTGTGCATATCCCCAATACCTGTGGTACTCAAAGCGCTTTTAGCCATCGTGGCACAATGTCTATTAGATACACTAGAGAAGCAAAAGTTCTTCTTTTGAGGACAAGGTGGCTTCAGACCAATGGAGGAGTGTATTGCGCAAGTTGTGACATTGGACGAAAGCATTAGGCGCCATCATAATGCGGGGAAACCCACATATGCAGCCTACATTGATTTTCAAAAAAGGTGTATGACTTTGTGCTTCACACACAAAGCTCTTTTCTCAAAGTTACAGGTAGCTGGAGTTGAGGGCAAGACCCTTTGCTTCATAAAAGCATTATATCAATGGTCGACTGTGCGTGTCAGGATAGGGGACTCGCTATCTAACCCCATCCTTGTGGAAAGGGGTGTTCGGCAAGGATGCCCCTCCTATCACCCACCCTAATCAACATCTTCATTAATGATATCATTAACAAAGGGGAGAACCTAGGGTGAAACATACTGGGACTAATAGAAATGCTTCAAGCACTAGTCTTCGTGGATGATGTCATTCAAATGGCAACAACACCTGGATGAGCTCCAACAAAGTCTTGATAGACTATCTAACTGGGCGGCCCATTGGGAGATGAAATTTGGGATCAACAAGTGTAAAGTTACCATATTCTTGTTGATAGTGTAAGCATGTGAACTCTCCTTATATTGTAGGGGATAAGGGTAGTTGAGTGTGAATGGTCCTGAGGGGAAGGGAAAACCCTAACCCTAGCCGATTGGGGCTATATAAGCAACCCATAGGTCTACATCAACCGATGAGTGAGAGTGACCCAAGTTGTACTTTCATGAGCAACTGAATAAGCAAGACTTATTCTTGTACATGTGAGCTCTTCTCTTCCTATTGTGCACATTTCAATCTTTGCTTCCACTCTAATTTTCCACATGCTATTAGAGCCAACTCTGATCCTTCAGCTCCCCTCAACCTCTTTACACACCTAAGTGCACAAGAAGATCCTTTGCCCTCTCATTTACCTTCCTTTCCACCATAGCTAGCTAGACCCACCTATGTTGGAGGACCTGGGGAGAGCAAACAAGAGCATTTCAGCTCTTGATTCCTTTCAAAGATCTTCTCTTCAACTTAGGGTGCTTCAACATGGTGCATTAAACACAGGGATTAGGTGATGTGGAGGGTAGCATTGCTCAGTTCTCAGAAAACGATGCAGTTTGGGTAGCATGAAGTTCTAGACCATGGTGTGATCTACAGGCGATGCAATCTTCCCGGCTATCATAGGTCTATTGTAGTCCCTATAGTGGACCATCTTCACCTAAGAGGGTTTGTCCTAAATCCTCTCCCACTATCTGCTATGACCAAAACCCTAACTGTGGGTTTTGTGTGGCAGCCATAGCCAAGAAGCTTGAAGCTTTCTATTTTTTACTTTCTTCAATCTGGGAATCATTAATAGTGATTTTAATCACTGAAGCACATGCCATAAAGTGTATTCTTGATTTTTGAATAGCTTCAATACTCGGACATCATAAGCTCATCAAGAAGCCTACTCTCAACATCGATAATTAGTCAAGTATCTCAATAAGCTTGACAAGGTAAATACCTAAACATCTCAATCTTGAGATAAGTTATTCTAAGCACTGAAAAGGCATTTAGTGACATTAGTGCTATTGCCTTATGTCGAAACATGAATATTGATGTGATTGAAATCTCCTCAAACTCTTCATCGAGTGTCGAAGTCATTAATCGACGTTTCTCAACCAAATGTTCGCGTATACTAAACCACAAGGTGTGGAGGAGCCAAAAGTCCAATTTACCTCATTGAAAACTAGGAAAATAGTAAAACTTAAATTAAGGGTTGTTCGAAGGAAAGGACTGTCAAAATCTTACCTTGAGATATTAGATATATATGATTTCCAACCTTTTTCATCCTTACAATTTTAAAGTTGGTTATCATTTGTAAGGCTATCAATTGTGTTAGTTGGTTCGTACTTGGCCATTTGTAAAGGACTAGACACTACCATTGCCTAGGGCAATAGGTAAGACCTTTCTATTATGGCCATGGCTTACACATATATAAGGCCTCAAATCCGAAAGTTTAATGGAAAATATTTCCATCCCTGGCAAGTCCTAGTGAAATATAAAATGATGGAATGGGGCTATTGGCCCTTCATAAAAGGGACCAAAGTTATTGATCCATCAAATCCCCTTGATGTATAAGAAGATGAAAGAGCTCAGGCCATCATCATGCTTCATTTGGATGAATCCCTAATTCATCATATTGACCAACTCTCCACTACCAAGGAGAAATGGGATGAGCTTGAAAGGCTCTATGGTGCTACAGGGAAGAATTCTGCGATTTTTCTAAAGATTGAATTTTTTAGCTTGGAGTATAAACAAGGAGAAGTCCTAAGTAATTTTATTTCTTATATGAAGGGGCTCATGGCACAACTGGCCTCTATTGAAGCACCAATTCATGATGAAGATGCCATTTCCATCCTCGTGAAGTCTGTAAAGAAGGCCTTTCCAACCCTTGTTACTACCCTTACCAATATCCCTAATCCAACTTTGGCAAGTACCATCCAGTCTTGTTTGGATGAAGAGAAGAGGAACCATAATGAAGGCACTTCAGCATCTACTTTCCATGAGGAAGCTTTAGTCCATACAATTTCTACAAAGAGTTCTTTCTGTCATAAAAAAGGGCATATTGTAAGTAATTACTAGAAGAAGTATCCAGAAAAAATGAAGTGTAATAAATGCAAAAAGACTGGGCATATCACCAGTAAGTGTCCCAATGTTCTAGAACCACCTAAGGAATTGGAGACTAACTTTGCCTCCTAATCTATTGAAGATCGACTCTTTTGAGTCTTATAAACCACTTGGCATTGAGGGGGGGTGTTGAGAGTGTAAGCATGTGAACTCTCCTTATATTGGAGGGGATAAGGGAAGCTAACTGTGAATGGCCCTAAGGGGAAGGGGGAACCCTAACCCTAGCTAGGGCTATTTAAACAGCCCATGGGTCTACATCAACTGATGAGTGAGAGTGACCCAAGTTGTACTTTCATGAGAAACTGAATAAGCAAGACTTGTTCTTGTACTTGTGAGCTCTTCTCTCCCTCTTGTGCATGCTTCAATCTTTGCTTCCACTTTGATTTTCCACAATTCTTTGGCAGCAATGTAGAAAGAGCATCTTTTAAGGTGAGATAGTTTTTCCTAGGTGGGGAGGTAATTGAACACTATAATATAAATAGCTTGGAGTCATATTGGATGAGAACCTCTCTATTGACAAGATCATGAAGGAGAGGATTGGGGTTGGACGAAAGGCACTGTATGCACACCAACACTTCCTCACTTCACAAAGTGTGCCCACTTGGATGAGACTGCTGACTTTCTTCAAAGCTTGCATAGTACCAGTGCTCACTTATGGTGCAGAACTAATGGGGGCCCAAAAGCAGGGCAAGTTGCACTCGTTGGAAAAACTTCTAGCAATTGGAATGTGATGGATTGTAGGGAAAAGTGGTGATTCCATGACATTGGGATGAACCACCCTTCACCACAAGTTACACATTCCCCCAGTCGTGGCATGCTACGATGGACAACGAGCATGTGCCTTAGCCAAATATTCACACCTCAAGACATGGATACGAGACTTGACACGACATTTAGCCCCGAAAAAGGGGTGAGAGGAAAGTGGACATCGAAAATGTGAACCCGCAATTGGTTGAAGCAATATGTACTTGATGCACCACTCCATGTAGTATAAGCACATGTATGGGCTAAATGGGACAAACACCACGACTGTGAAGCCTTGAAACCATACCTTCATTGTAAGTATGAGGACTCATTGGGCTACTTGCTCCAAACCAATTTGAGAAGCAAGTGAAGCATGGGGAAGAAAGGTACCTCCTCCTGGCATGAACCAACAAACTAGTATTGCAAGATAAGAGTCACCCTAGAGGACAACAACTTTGTTCGTGCTGTGGTGAGCCAGAAAGGGGTACTTCTATTTGTCACGTCATGTTATGCTGTGAAACCTTCCAAGACCTCCGCGTTAAATTTCTTGGAAATCTCATTCATGACACTTGCGAGTTGTTAGGCTCATAATCGGGGGTCTATAGGGTAACTTGCGGGGAAAGACACCACCTACGAGCTGATGCCCAAGATGGGTATGGCACTCCCTTTGCAGGAACCCATTGGTAGGGGATTTTTAGTGGGTGAAACTCCCACAGTTAATGGTTTTCCCAATAGGGTGACCTGGTCCTTGGTGTCAAGATAGTGGGAGAGAAGGAAGGAGTCTCGCTTGAAGCTTTCTTGCTTGCACAATGGGGGAAGACACACAAGGGTGGAGGCTGAAAACAATTTTCCTCTTCTTAGTTGTGTAAGCCAAAAAGAACTCAAGTACAAAGAAATAGAAGAACCCTATATATGGGTCTCAAACCAAACTCAACTAACTAAGGTGGCATACTAACTGAGCCTCGAACTAGAGTAGATAAGGATAGCTATCATGTAGCTATTATTCATGGGCGGTGTACCAACCGCGTCTGCAACTGACAAGTCGGTGACATAAATACACAACGGTCACCCTGGCGTATCACGAGTGGAGCTCGATATCTCAACACTCCCCCTCGAGCTCAATCCCAATTCCTGCACACCAAGCAGGTCTCTGAACTTGCGCAGCTTCTCTGCGCCCAATGCCTTCGTGAATATGTCAGCTACCTGATCCTCTGTGCTGACATAAACTAGATCAATAAGACCTAGTAAAACCCTCTCTCGCACATAGTGATAATGCACCTCAATGTGCTTTGTTCTAGCATGATAGACTGGGTTATTTGCCAAGTGTATACTACTCATGTTGTCACAATAAATGACAACTGGCCCATATGTAGACTGATCCATATAATAAAGTAGCTTATGCAACCAAGCTACCTCACATGCAGCCATTGCTGCACCCCTGTACTCAGCCTCTGTGCTCGACAAGGCAACTGTAGGCTGTTTCTTGCTGCTCCAAGTGACTGCAGCACTCCCAAAAGAGAACACATAT
The DNA here is from genome assembly GCF_053477565.2 of Lygodium microphyllum. Taxonomy (NCBI): domain Eukaryota; kingdom Viridiplantae; phylum Streptophyta; class Polypodiopsida; order Schizaeales; family Lygodiaceae; genus Lygodium; species Lygodium microphyllum. The sequence continues at coordinate 81,948,923 of NC_141158.1, forward strand.
CCACTGGTAGATCGTCTATCAGAAATACTACCAGCCCAATCAGCATTAGTGTATCCATGCAACTGTATCTGAACCCCAATCTCATAAAATAGTCCATACTGCAATGTGGACTTCACACACCTGAGTATGCGTCTAGCCGCATCCAAATGTGGTTTCCTTGGAGCCTGCATAAACTGACTTACCAATCCAACAGCATAGCTCAAATCAGGCCTGGTAATAGTCATATAAATCAAACTTCCTACTATGCGTCTGTACATAGTAGGGTCTTCTAGAAGCTCACCTGCATCTGTGCTCAGCTTCACATTCTGCTCCAAAGGAACTGAAATAGGCTTACAGCTTGTCATCCCATATTTGGACAGCATGTCCAATCCATACTGCCTCTGCAAGAGCTGTATCCCACTTGGTGATCTAATCACCTCAATGCCCAAGAAATAACGTAGCTCTCCCAAATCCTTCATCTCAAACTTCTACTTCAATAGCATTTTCACATGAAGGATATCTTCATCACTGTCACCTGTCATAATCAAATCATCAACATAAATGACAAGTAGCATAATACCTTTCTCTGTTTTTCTCACATAAAGTGAGAAATCTGCCTTGGAAATCTGAAAGCCAATAGTGACAAGATACTGTCCTATCTTGTCAAACCATGCTCTAGGTGCTTGCTTCAAGCCATACAAGGCTTTCTTCAACCTGCAAACAAACTCAGGATGAACAGCATGCACATAATCTGGTGGCTGCTCCATATAGACCTCTTCTTGCAAATCACCATGCAAGAAGGCATTCTTTACATCCATCTGATGTAAAGACCATCCCTTTGATGCAGCCATAGCAATGACTGCTCTTACGGTTGCCATCCTTGCAACCGGACTGAATGTTTCTTCATAGTCAATGCCATATGTTTGTGCATACCCCTTGACTACTAATCTTGCCTTGTATCTGTTCACAGAACCATCTGCATTGTGCTTCACCTTATAAACCCACTTACAGCCAATTGCATTCTTACCTTTAGGCAAAGGTACTAACTCCCATGTAGCATTTGCTTCCAAGGCATCCATTTCTTCATCCATGGCTTTCTCCCATTTTTCTTTTCCCATGGCTTGCTCAAAAGATGTGGGTTTTGGTTCCTGTATCACTTTGACCATATATGCATAGTGAATGGCTGTAAATCCATCATATTTCAGCCTATCCACAAGATACCTAGCTCTCGTAGACCTGCGCAAAGTAGGTTCACTCCCAGGTGCTCTCAAAACATCCCTGGTCTTCCTTACTCCAGGTGTAACAATAGAAGGAATACCCAACTCATCATCAATGCTCTGTTCTGAGCCACTGGATTCACCATCCACATAAGAGTGACCTGCATTCACATCAAACATGGGCTGATCAACCTTCTCTTTTCCTTTTCGTGATACCTGCATACCACTATCTGCATTGCTTTGAGAAGATTCTCCTGATCTCAATCTGCCTGTCCACGGCGAAGAATGTGAACCACTGCTAGAGGACGCTCCAGGTCCACTAATATTTTGTGACTGCTGCTGTGAATTCTGTGCAGCATTACCATTTTGTGCATCTACATCATCAATCACATTTACTGGTTTATACCAGCTACTCATCTCATCAAAAACAACATCTCTGCTCACTGTAAACTTACGAGTAGAAGGGTTATAGCATCTATACCCTTTTTGCTGCAGAGAGTAACCAATAAAGATGAACTTCTCAGCTTTTGGATCCAACTTGGATCTCAACTCATCTGGCACATGTACATAGGCAATGCAACAAAAAATTTTCAAATGAGAAATATCTGGTTTTCTACCAGTATACCTCTCCTCTGGAGTCATTCCATGTATTGCTGCAGTGGGAGTCCTGTTCATTATGTAGACTGATGTAGCAACTGCTTCAGCCCAATAAAAAACTGGCAAGTCTTTTTCATTGAGCATGGCACGAGATACCTCTCCAATATGCCTATTTTTTCTTTCTGCAATTCCATTTTGTTGTGGGGTATGACTGCATGAATATTGCTGCTTTACGCCATGCTCCTGCAGGAACCTTGCAAACTCATTTGAGAGGTACTCTCCCCCTCCATCTGACCTTAGGCATTTTATGTGCAAGCCTGTTTCTTTTTCAACCATAGCTCTAAGAGTTTTGAAATGCCCAAAAACTTCACTTTTCTTTTTCATAAAATACACCCAAACTTTTCTGCTATAGTCATCAATAAAACTGACAAAATAATGACAGCCTCCAAGAGATGCAGCTTTAGTTGTCCACACATCAGAGTGGATTAATTCCAATGGCTTCTTACTCTCTTGAACATGTCTAGGAAATGGTTTCCTTGCCTGTTTTCCAAACTGACAGGCTTCACATACCTTATGCATTTCTGCAACCTTGAATTTCGGCAAACCTGCAACAATATTTTGGGCCTGCATTGATTTAAGTCGCTATACATTAACAGGACCAATGCGTTTATGCCAGATATCAATATCTGCAACTACACCGGTCCCATGTGCAAACATTGCTGCACTCAATTCAGACATGTCTGCATCCAATGTAAACATTCTGCCCTTCTTCTTTCCTTTTGCTATCAAGCGACCTTTATTTTTCATATCCTCAACAAAGCATCCATGAGGATTAAATCTGACCTGCAAACCCTGCTCAACCATTTGACCAACAGAAACCAGATTCTTGGTGATATTCGGAACATGAAATACATTGGAGAGGTATTTCTTTTTCCCATCCTGCATAGACAAAGGAATTTTTCCAATCTGCACAATAGGATGTGCAGTATCATCACCAGTCTCCACAAATCCTGGTTTTTCCATTTTTCTTGCATCCTCCATCCATTCTGCATGACCTGTCATGTGGTTTGATGCACCTGAGTCAACATACCATACATCATTGCTTTCTTCTGTACTTGTCACAGAATTGTTCATGTGCTGCACCATAAACAAATGCTCATTTCTGTCATCACCCTGTCTACTAGAAGATGCATAATTTCCTTGTTGCAGTTTTCCATTCATGATGTCATTCTGCTTTTTATAGTAGTCTTTAGCCATATGACCCATTTTACCACAATAGTAGCATTCAACATTACTGTTTGCATTTTGGCCTCTTTGCCATCCACCACGACCTCTTTGGCTCCCCCTGCCTCTAGAGTTACCACGTCCTCCTCCATAGGACTGGTTTTCTTGAGTTTGTTGCATATTCTGATTTCTACCACGGCCTCCAAATCGGCCTCCTCTACCTCTGCCTCTACCTCTTTCAGCATTTGAGTAGAAGACAGCTTCTTTTGAAGTTCCTCCTGAAGAAGATGCACCACCATTTCTTTGCTACTCAGAAATTAGAAGAGCAATCAGCTCCTCAAAATCAGGAAATCTTTCACGAACTGAAATGGATGTCCGAAACTGTGCATAATCCTTTCCTAGACCATTCAAGGTCACAGAAACTAAATCATCATCTTCCACTGGTGACCCAATGGAAGCAAGTGCATCTGCAATCTTCTTCACCTTCATGTGGTAGTCGTTGATGCTCATATTTTCTCTTTGCACATTGTGCAACTCTTGCTTGAGCTGCATTTTCCTGGCTTGCGTATTTGTGCTATACATTTTTGACAAAGTATCCCATGCCTCCTTTGGCGTACTTGCATCCTGAATATGCACAATCATAGAGTCTGAAATGCTGATAGACAGCCAATACATAACTTTCCTGGCTCTCTCATGCCATGCTTTAAATGCCTGCATTTGCTGTTGATTGGGAACATCAGGAAGAACTGGTTCTTCTTCATTTCCTACAACAAATTCCCAATATCCTTTTCCCATAAGGAAATTCGTCATTCTAAACTTCCATGCTTGGAAGTTGTTCTTGTCAAGCTTTTCAATGACAATCTGTGAAAGAGAATCAGATGCCATTATAGAAGACTGCAAAAAATTCTGTCACTGCAAAAACCACAGCTTCACCCTCACAAGGGAAAATCTGCAAAACTGGCGAAAGTGGTATTTGACCACACAGTCACTTCCTAGTGATGATTTTGCATCAACAGGCAACATGGATGATTCTGTAACTCCCAATGTCTCTGCGCACAAGCATACAATGCAATTTTTACAGTAACTATTCACCGACCTATAGAACAGTGGCTGCACAGCATAAAACTGGGCCTTTTCCTGAGTGCGTGCAGAAAACTTCCGCCTCCAAAACAGGCCCCGAAATGGCCTCAAATAAAAAAAACAAGGTCTCCTAGGGCTAAAGCCCTTTCCCGCAGCATATATTGCCCTCTTGCTTCACCGCGAAGGGCGTCTCAACCTGAGACAATGTACTCCTGCACTTTCCGGCTGTGCTACCTGCAGAGATCTGCTCCCAAAACAGAAAATGAAAGCAACACTGCTCCTCTTACCAGAACACCGCGAGCTTGGCTTGCTTTCTTGAGCTCCTTACCACGAACAAGGCTCTGATACCATGTCAAGATTGTGGGAGAGAAGGAAGGAGTCTCGCTTGAAGCTTTCTTGCTTGCACAATGGGGGAAGACACACAAGGGTGGAGGCTGAAAACAGTTTTCCTCTTCTTAGTTGTGTAAACCAAAAAGAACTCAAGTACAAAGAAATAGAAGAACCCTATATATGGGTCTCAAACCAAACTCAACTAACTAAGGTGGCATACTAACTGAGCCACGAACTAGAGTAGATAAGGATAGCTATCATGTAGCTATTATTCATGGGCGGTGTACCAACCGCGTCTGCAACTGACAAGTCGGTGACATAAATACACAACGGTCACCCTGGCGTATCACGAGTGGAGCTCGATATCTCAACACTTGGTACGCCCCTCTGTTCAGGACATGGGTCTTTTGGGGATATACCCACCAGGGGGAGGTGATTCTCCCCCTTCCCTAAGGAAGTTGCAAAAGGTGCACTGGGGGGGACCTATAGTGCACGTAATAAGCAAGTACCAAAATGTTTTGATCCCTTCGAGCTCTGCCTAGGTGGGTTACAAAGGGACTGGATGATGAGCTATGGACATAAGTGAGTTCCTTCAATGTAACCCACCCTTGACTTGAAAAAGAAAAAGAAAATCAATGATACAATGACCTTAAGATATTGAGATTTCTCACAACTATTCACAATACATACAGATGGTTCAAATAAAGGCCTAAGGAAGTATTACTACAATAAGATGATGGAGCACATATGGAACCAATTTCCTTTATTATTCGTAGCCTCACAAAGGTAGAACAAGACTATTCATCCACAAAGAAAGAGCTTTTTATAATAGTATGGTCACTTACAAAGTTACACCTATATGTACATTGGGGTATAACAACAATCAAAATAGATCATCATCCTTTAGTGTCACACTGACCCACAATAAACATCCTCCAGGCTAGCTCTTGAGATGGGTTTTATCAATACATGAATATTAGTTTACATTGCAATACAAAAAGGGCAACCCAAATCAATTTATTAGATGAATTTTCTAGATTGAAGTACAAAACACACAACTACTAATTCAAGAATTAGCAAAATTCCAATAAGAACACCCAAAGATAGCAAAAATGATGGATGCAATGAGATAGACGCTACAATGTCCACAATATTAGCATTACATGATAAAAGACAATTAATTATACTTCACATAATATGATAAGTATTCAGATATATATATACCCAATGCATTGACAATACTATATATCAACAATTACCATGCACATCCCTTGTTTGGTCATTTGAGAGCACAATGTACTTTAGAAATTTAGAAGCAAATATTCTTGGCCAAATATGCAGAGAAACATAAACAATACATTGCATTAATGTTCTCAATTCCAACATAGCCCATATAAATGAGTCAAACCATATTGCCAAAAAGTTCTAAAATCCACAAGAAGAACAATATTTTCATGACAAAGAAGATCACATAGAGGAAGAAGAAGATCCAAACCATCAAGATTAACCAAATGAATAAAATGCATCATAAAAAAACACAAATAAGATGAGTATAACCATAGAAAAAAATCAATGGGAGCAACAAACTTCCACCATGCCATCCTCTTTCAACCTTGTGGGGAGGTTTTACACCCTTGAGATAAACATGTGGGCGAACATGTGGGCGGAAGGCTAGCAGTAGGCATACCAAGAATATGAGAGCAGGATAGTAGATCAAGAAGACCCAATGATCTTGGGTTGATAATGAAGTAAACATAAAGGCATGAGGGGGGAGATAGAAATAAGGAGGAGGATCAAGTAAAGAGCATGCTTGAGGACTATAGCAAAAGGGAGAAGGAAGCAAGCACCTCGTGGATAGCACCATCCTCTTGAGTGGATTCTTTCTACATGACACCTCTCTCCTTTGTTCCTCCATGCAATTGCCTTCAAGATCATGCATAAATATACATGTTTGTGAGTAGCTTCAAGCAATGATTCTTGTGATATAGAATCCAATTGAGTCAAGTCACTTATACATGGAATAATTGAGCAAACAAAGAATAAGATAATAGGCTATCATGCTTGCACATGTTCCTCATCATGAAAGTATGGCAATCCGTCACTCTTCTTCAATACCTCAATAGTAGTTGTTCGAACACATAAAGAAAGAGAAGAAAGAGGAATTAGAAAGAGTCAATTGAGAGTAGGCCATGATGTGAAGAACTTTAAGTACGAAAAGTTTGTGGGAGGCATGGGTGCACTTGGCTTGTTCAACATTGTATCACTATCAACACTCATAAGTCCTAATACCTTTGGGAAACCTACCTCTAATCAATGTGACAAATAGGATCCACAAGCAGTTCCATCATAGGGGCATAGCTACAAGACATGGAGAACCAAGAGCTTCCAATTCAAAGAAGTAGAGCTGAGCATCATTGCAACCCTCACCTCCACAGATGTGATAGTCCCATTGGGAATACTCTTGAAAGGGAATCCAATTCTCTAGAGGTTGTTGTGGTACTCCATTATTAGGACATACCTCATTATGGCTCCTTATCATTGGCATACCCCTCTTAGATCTATGTCTTACCCATATCTCATAGCTAGGTTCACATAAAGACCATGGATTTTGTAATAGTTACACATTTTTCATGCATATCGTATTTTTATATCTTGTTTTCCTTGTGGTCTATTCCAAAAAATTTTAGGTGGGAATTTACTTGGTTCCCTAAACCCACCTTGTTTTATATTTTCATGTAGCACATGTTTCACCTATAAGGCTCATGTAGGTACATTATAGGTGCTCACTAACTTCCCTTGACATTATAATTGTAGCTACACGTTGTAGCCTCATGTTCATTTTTTTGACATATGTGGTAAAATTTTTGTTTCTTGGCTTGATATGTAGCTTCCAAATACTTCAATTTCTCCTTAATTTTCTTATCCATCTTACTCTTAGAATTCCTCTTTGAAGTTTTAGACTTCTTTATCCCCAAATGAACTCTTGTTTTTCTTATTCACTTTATTCTTTTTATGCATTTTCTTCTTGCTATCTTCATCATTTGAATCCTCTAACTCCTTTGATTTTGATTTGGAGCTTGTCCTCCTCTTATTCCTCACTGTTTGAGCTTGATTTATCCTTAGAATCCAAATTATCATAATTAGATCTCGTCTTTGAATGGCTTAATCCTAATCTTTCTCTACCATTATTGCTTCTTGCACTAATTCATCAAAATGATTGTTTTTATTAAGTTCTATATTAGCTATAGAACTTTAAATCTTACAATTTATCCCTTTCATGAAATAGGATATTGTCATCTCCTAAGAAGATTTATCTACATTTACTAGCCCCTTCATTAGATTCAAGAACATATTGGAGCATAATCTTAAACCAACATATTCGAGAACATATTCGAGCATAATCTTAAACCAACATATATTTTTTCTCTTCTCTCTTAACCTTGGTTACAAATGAAAAAGTTGGATCTTTCTTAACTTCTTCTAGAAAGATGAATATACAAGCTAAAAATCTCATATATACGTTAATCACCATATTTTTTACTTTTTATTTCTTAGAATATCCTATTGTCTTATCCTTCTACAAAATTTCCAAAAACTTTCTCTTCGATTGATCATAGTCATTAAAATACTACACAAAAAAAAAGGATGCACAATAATAAATAATGAACTTGAGATTCCATGTGTTATTTTTGTTTCGTTACCACTAAACTAGTTTATTGCCTTATCATCAAGTTTAGTAGCAAACTATTGTTTCTTAATTGCAAGGTGTTTTTTTTCTTTCTTCTTCTCAATCATGGAAAATGATCAACATCTAAACTTCAATGAGAGGTTCCAAGATGGCCCAACACCACTACAATGTAGCTATTAAACTTTGGAGCCTTCTTTGCATGTTAGGGGGTATAGTATAAAAGGGCTATGAATAAGTATAATTTCTTCCTCTTCACTTGAATATTCTACAACAACTTGACTTGAATTAGAACTCATAATAACTAGTGGTGTCATGAGATTCCTCAGTACTTTGTGACATCCCCAAACAATTGAAGAGCTTTTAGTGGCATGATTTTTGATGGTCTATCAAGAGATATTTCTAAGCAATGCAATCTAAAACTTCTTGGAATACCATGGAGTTTGTTGCCTAGAATCACTTGAGTCCACCTTGTAGGGGAAGGTTTTGGCCTCACACTTGATTCAAAGAGAGCCAGAAATGAGGAGTAGTGTAGCACATCAACCCCTCTGCCCATAAGGCATAGTCTCACTCTAGTCTTGTAAAATGAAATGAAGTTAGGGTTCTACTTAATCTCTTAATTGGGTCAACATGTAATTCCTATCGAACGCACTTTGAAGAAAGCTCTTGGCTAACAAAGCCCACCCAGCCTTAGGATGAACCTGTTGAGGGTTTTGCCCTTGGGGGGTCCACCTTATAGAACATGTAAGATACCATGTGAGTTCAAAAGAAAATGTATTATATTTAGTAAAGTAAAAAATATTTAGTAAAGTAAAAATGTATTATATTTAGCAAGCTCCTTTGTTACATATAAACCACTTCTTAACTTGTAGATCTTGGGAATGAGATCACGGTTACTTGCATAACTTGGAAGTTGGTACCTTTTGATCCTTCTTGAATCTCTCCTTCTCTCCTTCACAATATGTGTACGGATCTCCTCTTGGATCTTGACTTCAATAGAGCTTCTGCAGCACTTGCATAACTCGAGGGTTGGTGAGCTTGAACTTACACAGATCCTTGCATGGTATATAACCGATTGAGCACTTATGCAACTCGGAAGTCGGATCCTTTTATCTTCTTGATTTCTCTTCTTCTCTCCTACACAATATGTGTACGTTCTCTTCTCGGTGCTTGATTTCGATAGAGCTTTCGCATCACTTTGTGAGACTCGAACTGCCTTCTCTCCTCCTCTTGCATGTGTGCAAAGTGATGCTTCCTTCACCTCTTCCACACCCAAGGAGAGCCTCCCTTTTATAGGCTCCAAGATTTTCTCTTCTTGGAGAGAGACTTGAGTGCCAATATTGGAAAGGTTGATCTTCATGCAAGATATGGCTGTTCGAGGACCTACTCTGCAGTACCAATTTTGGTATATCTCTCTGCGCGTTGCTCGGATGGAAAAATGTCCAACACAAAAGTTGTAGATCTCGCTGTTTTTTGAGCCATAAATGAGGAGAGCTCATTATATTGCCTTGCGCCTACACCTTAAGATTGACTTCCACACAAAATCTTGTGTCATCTTCGACCTTAGAGAGAGAAAATCACTTCTCTCCTCACTTCCAGAGGATCACGTCTCTCGTCTTTCTTTGTGAGAGAATTACCTCTCTCATTTTTCTTAATGAAAGAATTACTTCTCTCCTTAATTCATTAAGAGAGAAAAGATATTAAAACTTGACTTGTAAGGGAGAGGATGATCCCAAATGAATGCAATGCTCATTACACACAAGTAAACGTTCCCAGGCATCCTCAGATGCACACATAAATACATATACACAATGCTAATGCACTTCCTCTTCTTAGAATTCAATCCATCTTCATTTATGTGTAACTCCTTGGTTCTTGTGTACACTCTTATACTTGGCAGTCACTTCCTTCCCCCTTCATAACTTGTACTACTTGTACTAGATATGCCCGTCTCACAATGCTTTGATCACCCCTTTAAGTGATGCACTAGGAATATTGGTCTCTAAATGGTCTCATGGCCATGCTAGATCATCATCAACACTTAAAGAAAAGAAATTCATTAATTTATTGACATAAATTTACTAAATAGAGAATGCATAATAAGTAATCAATTTAGTGACATCCCTCTGGCTTCTAAACAGTTGACCTCAACTGTAGAGGGGATACACAGTCCTTAAGAAGATTCAAAAAGTCTTGTAGTTCTTTCTCAGTCATAAAGTGAGTGTCCAATGGGGGATAAAACTTAATCGCATACTTCCATAATACTTTAGCTGACCTTAGAGTATTGTCCTGATGGTGTAAAATTCTTTCAGGCACAAGGAACTCTTATGTTTCTTCTATGTTAGGTAAATCTTCCTTGATTGGTTCATTGGAGGTTCTCCAATATAGGGATATAGCAAACTTATATGGAAAGCATTATGAATGTTTCAATGACTTGGTAGATCCAAACAAAAAGACACATCGTTTACCTTATCTATGATCTTGAAAGGGTCATAATAGCGATTAGAAAGCTTAACCACCTTACACTTTTGACCTTTCTGCTTCTTCAAGTGAGTCTTCTCAAACTTAAGAAGAACATACTGTCTCAACTTGAGATCTTACTTACGACGATGCTTATCAGCTTTGCATTTATGCTTCTCTTGTACCCTTTGGATAATAGCTTTTACTTGTGTGAAAGCTGTATCAATGTCTCTAACAAAATCATTTGCTGCAAAGATCTTATCATTCGTAAGAAGAATGGGTGGTAAATAAGGCTTACCATGGATGATCTCAAAGGGTGTCTTACTAGTACTAGAGTATTGTGTTATTGTATGCAAACTCTACTAAAGGCAAATACTTTTCCCATTCTCTTTGATTATCACAGACATAGGATTTCAAAAGGTCTAGAACAATAGAATTAGCACTTTCACTCTGCCCATACGTTTGAGGATGATAAGAGGATGAAAACTTTAACCGAGTCCCGAGGTTCTCGAAGAGAGCTTGCCAAAAGAGGCTGGTCATGCGGGGATCTCGATCACTTATAGTGGACTTAGGCATGCCATGATGCTTGAGAATATAAACAATGAATAGTTTAGCCATATTATTGGCTTTGATTGTCTTTCGCACAAGTATAAAGTGTGCTTGCTTACTGAATCTATCAATGATTGTCCAGATTGCATCGTTGCTTGCTTGTGTGCGAGGAAGCTCCATGATAAACTCCATGGCTATACTTTCCCAAGGGTCATTGGGAATAGGTAATGGCTTTAGTAGACCAAGTGGTTTATGCCTATCATACTTTACTTTTTTCTTGCACTCGTGGACATATATTTCAATGTCACCTCTAAGAGTGGGCCAAAAGAAATATCTTTCCAATGCTTGAGTAGTGGGTAGAATACCCCTATGTCCAGCATATGGAGATGCATGTGCTTCATCCATCACCTTGTGTTGCAATGTTAATGCTACAAAAATTGCTTGATGATGATACAATTAACCATCTCGAATCGATTAAGGTGTAATCGACTGACCTCTGAGTTAAGATGATCCCATATGGTTGAGAAGTTGGAATCGGTTGCATACATTTTGGATAAATCCATGAACTCGTTATGGTAAATAGTTGTGATTGCATTCACTCAAGGTCGTCATGATAGAGCATCTACTATCACATTCTTAGTTCTAGATGTGTGAAGGATTTGAAAGTGAAACATAGATAAGAAATTTTCCCCAACGCATTTGTTTCTCTTAGAGCTTCTTCTGAGTGAGGAAGTATCTTAGACTTTGGTGATCTATTTTAATAACAAAATTTACACCAAGTAAATAGTGTTTCCATACTTGAAGAGCATGTACCACTGCCATAAGCTCTTTCTCATATACTAGGGCATGTAGCTCGTGATCCTTGAGGCGTCGGCTCTCAAATGCTACTGCATGATGCTCTTGGTTAAGCACAGCTCCAATGCAATCCCCAGAAGCATCACACCAAACTTTAAAAGGTTTTTAAAGATCTAGAACTATGAGAATTGGTTCTTGAGTCACAAGAAACTTAATTATTTCAAAGGCTTGTAGTTGCCTTGATCCCCAACGAAAATGCATTTTCTTCTTAGTAAGGTCATGTAGAGGAGATGCAACATACGCAAAACCTCGTATGAACCTCCTATAGTATGAACATAGGCCCAAGAAACTTTCAACTTCATGTATAGAAGTAGGTGTAGGCCATTCAAGTATGGCTTGAATCTTCTCAAGATTCATCGTGACCAAATTGTGAGAAACAATATGGCCCAAGTAATGAATTTCCAAAAGGAAAAATTCACTCTTCTTAGCATTGACCTATAGTCTATGCTTGCGAAGCTCTTGAAAAAAAATAGATAGATGTTTTCAATGCTCTTCTTCAGACCGTGGAAATATTAGAATGTCATCAAAGAAGACACATGTGAACTTTGAGTGAGGTCAGAAAATTCTCTCCATCATTCGATTGAATGTGGCGGGTGCATTAGTCAAACCAAATGGCATGACTAAGAACTCGTACAGTCCAAACGTTGTACGAAAAGCTGTCTTATGAACATCTTCAGGTGCTATCTATATCTGGTGATAGCCGCTCTTGAGATCAATGCGACTAAAGATACTAGCCCCTTGCAACTTGTCCAAGATATCATCTATCCTTGGGATAGGAAAACGATTCTTGATTGTGATCTTGTTCAAAGATCTATAGTCTATGCACATATGAAAAGAACAGTCTTTCTTTTAAACAAGTAAGACTGGAGAGAAATATGGAGAAGAGCTAGGTTGAACTAACCCTTTTTTAGTTTACTTGTTTTAGGATCTCCTCTTGTTGACTTGCACTTACTCGGTAATGCGGTTGGTTAGGTGGTGAACTGCTTGGGATAAGATCAATTGTGTGATCTTCCAAGCGCTTAGGAGGTAACTCTCATGGGAGTGAATCACCAAAACAATCTTCATATTGTTTAAGAAAATCATGTTTGGCTTGATCAATTAAAGAGAGGGGTCCTTTTAAATCTTGAGACTTAGAAGCATTAGTTGGTATCATGTGTTCATTAGAGGCATCAAGTGCCCTTGAATCATTAGCTTCTTTTGACTCTCTCACAAAAATCATGTACATAGAATAAACTTTCTTCATTTCTTTAGAAATGCTAACATGACTAACCATTGGCACAGGCCAATCTCTAGCATCAGCAATGCATATTATGTGCTAACCTTTGAATTGAAATGCAAGGGTCTTCTTAACAAAATTGGGAAGAGGTCTAATCTTGTAATGGCAAGGCATACCTAAGATCACATCACAGTTACCAATGGATGTAAGTAGAAAAGATTCTTGGTCATGGTATTCCCCAATTCTAAGATTCAACTTCCCCTAGATAGGAGTAGAATTGGTTGTAAGTCCTTCAAATGCCGAACTTGATCCGATTGGTGTTCTCAATCGTTCTGATGGAATTTGTAGCCTTTCAACAGTATTTGTTGACACAAAATTATACGTGGACCCTAGATCAAAGAGCATCAAAACTCGTTGATTATTGAGTGTCCCCAAATCCTTTAAGAGTTGTCTCTTCTTTTCATTTGAATGAGTGTTAGCTTGCATATCTAGAATTGAATTTGAGGATGGCAGAGGAGGATCTTTAATCACATTTACTTCCTTCCTTTTGTGAGGACAATCAGGCTTCATATACCCTAACTCGCCACAAAGAAAGCACCTTCCTTCCTCTTTGTACTTTTGTATCTCAGAGGGTGAGAGATACTTGCGCTTCTTCTTGTTACCCTCTGTCTTTGAATATTGGTCATGGGTAGAGGTAGGTCTTCTTTTGATTAGTCTTGTCTCTTGGTTGATCATAGAGCTTCTCTTGTCTATCTCTATAAGAACTCATCTCCAACTTTCAAGATGTACTAGGTGTATGCAAACTTTTAGTTATGATGGTAGACTCCATCATGGGAGACAAGATTTCATGTGGATACACCTTCATGGCTTTGTGTAAATGAGGGAGTAGTCCAGCTTCAAACTTCCTTTTCTTCTCTTCATCGTTGATCTCCATGAAAGGAGTAACCTTGAGAAGAGTAGGGCAAAACTTGTCCACATAACTAGTGACATTCTCATGCTCTTTGTGGCCTAGCCAATCCCACTTCTTCTTGACATCATTCTCAAAATCAGGAGGCAAGAACTGAGCATAAAAGTTCTTCTTGAACTTTTTCGAAGTTGTAGGGTTCCTTCCCTTTAGAATGAGAGTCAACCACCAATTGCTAGCGATGTCTTTCAAGTGCATGCCTACATGCCTGAGCTTGGATTTTTCTGAGAAATTACCATAAGAAAAAGCAACTTCAAATGGAGAGAGTGAGAATTCACGCCTCTCTCAACAAGGGACCAAATCGACAGTTCTCAGTGATTCAAACACCATTAACCTATAAGAGTAAACCCTTTAAAATTTTTGTTGATTGTTAAGCACACATTCATTCATATCACCAAGGTGTACTAGAAAACTAGGCATAGACACAATGCATGTACATGGGCTGATAGTTGAGTTAGCTGTTGGAAAATAAGTTTTCTCAATGCAATAGACAAGTACGGTGGAATTTAATCTAGGTTGCAATCAAAGCAACATGCAATTCAGAGTGATGAATCTGAAAACCTATGAGTGCCTGTTAAGAATGGACTGCTTAATTTCCAATGACACTTATATTCATTGTGAAAAGGGCCAAGTCACATTCTTGAATCTTGTAGGACAATAAGTGACCACACAAGGAGAAATAGGGAAACCAAAGATTCAATTGGCAAAAGCTTCTTGAATCGCTAAAGGTTTAAGAAAAGGCTCACCGGTATACCTAATCAAATTAAACAAGACACTGAACATGATAAAGAAGTCGAAGATAAACTATCGTAACTTAGGGAATATGCTGATGTATTTTGTGAAGAATTGACTAAACTGCCACCACAGAGAGAAGTCCCCACAAAATCAAGGTAGTACCAAGAGATGCACCAGTTGCAAAGCGACCATATCAAATTTCCATTTCGAAAAAGCCATAAAACTAAAGGAACAACTCAAACAGCTCTTAGATCAGGGATACATTAGACCCAGTAACTCACCATGGGGAGCTTCGTTGTTATTTTAGAAAAAGAAGGATGGGACTCTCCATCTTTGCATTGCTTATCGAGGGCTAAATCACGCAACGATCAGGAATAAGTATCCGATTCCAAGGATCGATGAACTACTTGATCGACTACAAGGAGCAAAGATTTTCTCCAAGATTGATCTTAGATCGGGGTATTATCAGATCAAAATCAAGCAAGAAGATATCACAAAAATCACTTTTAGCAAAAGGTACGGTCATTACAAGTTTATCATAATGTCATTTGGAATAGCAAACACCCCTGCTACCTTCAATAGATTAAGGCAAGATACATGCAGACCTTATCTTGATGATTTCATCCTTGTATTCTTTGATGACATCTTAACATGTTCCAAGGATGAAGGAAGTCACGAGACACAACTGTGGACACTTCTTGAGACAATGTGGACTCACAAGCTGTACGCTAAGAAGAAGAAATGTGCATTCTTC
The DNA here is from genome assembly GCF_053477565.2 of Lygodium microphyllum. Taxonomy (NCBI): domain Eukaryota; kingdom Viridiplantae; phylum Streptophyta; class Polypodiopsida; order Schizaeales; family Lygodiaceae; genus Lygodium; species Lygodium microphyllum. Next base: position 81,964,568 of record NC_141158.1, read on the forward strand.
AAGAAGCAAATCGAGTATTTAGGGTTTATAGTTTTAGAAGGGGGAATTTCAGTAGATCTGCAAGGATGTACAAGACTGGCCGGGTCCAACCACCATAAGTGAAGTTTGTAGCTTTTTGGGTTTAACAAGATGGTATCATATCTTTGTCAATAATCATGCTTTGATTGCTGCACCCCTCACCGACCTACTCAAGAAGAAAGTTGCCATTAAATTGACCCAAATTGAATAGTCTAGCTTTGATAGGCTCAAGCTAAGCTTAGTCATAACCCCAATCCTTAAACTACCCTATCTTAACAAAGAATTTGAAGTGGTGACTGATGCGAGCTCTCTTGATTTAGGATGCCTACTCATGCAGGAAGGACATCCAATAGCGTATTCCTCTAGAAAAGTGAAGACTCATGAGAGAAATTATGCTACTCATGACCTGGAATTACTTGCAATTGTCCACGATCTTAAGCTATAGAGACATTATCTACTCAGGAAGAAATTCTCATTGGTAACTGATAATAAAAGTCTTAAATGGATATTCACTCAACTAGATCTAAATATGAGGCAACGTTGCTGGATTGAAGTCTTGCAAGAGTATGATTTTGAGATCAGATATAGATCGGGAAAAGAGAATGTAATTGCAGATGCTTTAAGTCACAAATCATTTCTCAATGCACTTATCTCAGAAGAACCTCTTAGAGCTCAAACACTAGCTACAATGATATAAATGCCTAGCAATCCCATAATTGAGCTAGCCAAGGAGAAGGTGAACAATGATCCCAAATATTGGCAAATGTTGAAGGAAATTCACAATAAAAAGAAAAATCCCAAGCTTAAGACAAAGTATCTTAACTTCTCTCTTGACGAAGGGCTTGTCTACTTCAGGATAAGATTATGTATTCCTTCAAGTCAAGAACTTAAGAAAAGGATACTATGGGAAGTTCATAATTCCCCATTTTCAGGACATCCTGGTTATGCCAAAACTCTCAATGCAATTAGCAAAAGCTATCATTGGGAGAAGCTCAAAAGTGGCATACTTAAATACGTAACGAAATGCTTGAGTTGCCAATGAATAAAAGTGGAACGTGTTAAGATGCCAAGAAAGGTACAACCACTTGATATTCCTCAGATGAAATGGGAATTCATTAGTATGGATTTTGTAGTTGGATTACCCTTAGTTCAAGGAGGATACAACTCGATCATGGTAATTGTGGACATGTTGACTAAGGTTACCCACCTTATTCTGGTCAAAACTAGCTACAAGGCCTTAGATATTGCCAAGTTATTTGTCAAAGAAATATTTAGAATTCATGGACTACCAAAAAGAATTATTAGGGATTGCGATTCTCTATTCACTTCCCATTTTTGGAAGGGATTATTTGAAGCTCTTGGTACACAGCTTTGTTTTAGTACAGCTTATCACCCTCAAACTGATGGGGCAGAGAGAGAGTGTAAATCAGGTTATTGAAGAAATACTTAGAATATATTGTTGCAAAGAACCCATATGGTGGATACAATATCTACCTTTGGTGGAATGTGCTTACAATGCATCCTATCATCAGAGCATTTAGATGACCCCATTTCAAGCTCTATATGGGCAAGAATGCCTAACTTCGCTAAACTTCTCCAACCCTACCTTGAAGGTTGAAGCTTTTAAGAAGATGCTTGAATAGATGGACAAACACGTCAAAACCTTCAAGCAAGATATACATTCTACCAATGATCGACAGAAAGCGTATGCTAACATGGGGAGAAAAGAGCGAATCTTCCAAGAAGGGGACAAGGCTTTTATTAGTGTACAACCAAAAAGGAGTTCTTTATCCTTGGGAAAATTCAAGAAGCTAAGTATGGACCTTAAAAAGTCATAAAGGCTCTTGGACCTAATGCTTATAAGTTGCAACTTCCTAAAATCCTAAAAGTTCATGATGTTTTCCATGTCAATCTCTTAAAACCCTATGTACCTAATCTTGATCATATTCTTAATGATCAACAAGTTGTAATGCCAAGCCAAGGTATACTTAAACTTCAACATGATAGAATCTTTGATGTAAAAGAAAGAATCCTTAGGAATAGGACCCTAAGAGAACACCTAGTACAATGGAAGGACTATCCTGAAGAGGATGCCACTTGGATCAATGAGGCAACCCTTATGAGAGAATACCCCCAGTGTCTCTCGAGATAAGGACATCTCGATTTCTCTAAGGAGGGAAGAATGTAATGCCCCCATCACTTAGTTTATTTTGATGTGCATATATATTCCAAAGAAAATTGATTTATGTTGTATATTTAAAAAATAACTTTAATTATGAAGATAATAATAATTATTAATGAGGTATTATATGCTAGCTCATGGAAGAAAGACTTGGGTGATCCTCTCAAGACTAGCTTATTAAAACTATGTTTGTAGTATAGACCAACAAAAAGAACTAGCCTAATGGATAGTCACTTGGTAGTTAAGTGCACTTGGGTGACGACACTACCGGAATGGGTGACCTCCTGGGAATATTTTAGTACAAGCTAGTAGGAGCTTCTCATGTGCAGCCAACGGCGCCAACAAAGCCTTCATAGCACGTTGCCAAGTATGCCAAGGCCAAGATGCCAAGGTTTATGCCTTAATCGCCACCTTGGAGTGACATCTGCCCAACAACACACCATGTAGTGCTTGCCCATAGATTCGTTGATTTTTATCTTCGCACTACAAAAATGGAGCTCCCTCTCTAACGTAATCAATGATGTCATTAGAAGCGCTAAAAGAAAGCGTTCTCTCTTTATCATCAATGATGTCATTAAAAAATGCTAAAAAAGCAAGCATTCTCTCTTTTACCCCCCTTCCCCTGCAAAACTATAAATTGGGGGCTTGGGGATGACAGGAAGGGAGAATAAGAGCAATATTGACAAGGACGAGACGCTGATCGAGAAGGAGGAGACTCTATTCCGTGAGACGAAGAGACATCATTCCATTCAATCCAAGGAAGGGGATACATTGAAGGTCTCTCATCCTCTTCTACTCTAATCCAAGAAGAGAAGACACTGAAGAACTTTATCCTATTCTATAAATCTGGTTAGAAGTTATACCTCTACTCTTGCCCCTATTTCGTCTACTAGAGAGAGAGAGAGAAGTATTGCTCTCCAAAAGGTAAGAAGAACCATCCGTGAGGCCTACATCATCAAATCCCGCAATAACCATCATCATCATTGTGAGTTTTACACCTTTGCTAGTTGGTATTAGTGCCATGTTCTTCTATGAATCATATTTCCGTCATGGCCCCGAAGAAAAAGAATTCAAAAGCAGAAATCACAAATGACTCTACTAACGTGGAAGCAACAGTTGGAGTTGCGAGCATGGGAGTCACTAACGGAGTCATGGGTGCAGATAACAACCCTTTCTCAATTGCGATACCACAGGTTTTTCTAAAAAAAAATCTATTCAAATTCAATAGGAATAAGATAAGTTTCTTAAGAAATATTGCAATCTTAGAGCATTCACTTAGTAAATTATTAGAACATCTTATAGGCTAGAAAATGTTAGGGGAACTATGAAAACCTAGAACTCGAGAAATCAAGAGGAATTTTAATGTTAACCCCATAGAAAAGAAGACTAGTGAATTCAAGACAAATTTATTAAGAACGAAACTGTGATGAAACTAGCCAAGGATGTAGTTTTAATTTAGAAGCTCCGATAGAAAATTTTAAAAACCAAAAATATCTCTAAGATGAAGAAACAGACTTAAGGCCAAGAAAATTGGTTACAAGAATGTCATTATAAACCTTAAATTGAGAGGTTAGAGACCCCAAAATCTAGATACCCTAGGGGAAGAGCTCACTATGCAAATTTCAAAGGTTGATTAGTACGAGATTAATCATCACTTGAAATTTACATGAGTGTTTGAAGTCATAATTGCTTGAAGACATCAATCTTGTTTGTGATTCTCTAGATTAGATCTTGATTGAATTAAGTATTGGAATACATATAAATTGAGGAGCCCTATACCTCCCCCAAGGATAGGTGCTGAATTCCCATACCAAGAGGGGATGCTTTTACCACCATAGAAGCATGGACCAACTTCAATGGCAAGAGGTCTCCTAGCAGGGATTGTATTAAGTAGGAGGTGGTTAAGGTGCTAGGGGGCCTCTAGCTAGCAAATCCTTTATGCACCTAGGAACTACATGTCCCCTGTATGGCCCAAGTTCTACTTGGTGTTGAGATATTGAGCTCCACTCGTGATACGCCAGGGTGACCATTGTGTATTTATGTCACCGACTTGTCAGTTGCAGACGCGGTTGGTACACCGCCCATGAATAATAGCTACACGATAGCTATCCTTATCTACTCTAGTTCGTGGCTCAGTTAGTATGCCACCTTAGTTAGTTGAGTTTGGTTTGAGACCCATATAGAGGGTTCTTCTATTTCTTTGTACTTGAGTTCTTTTGGCTTACACAACTAAGAAGAGGAAAACTGTTTTCAGCCTCTACCCGTGTGTGTCTTCCCCCATTGTGCAAGCAAGAAAGCTTCAAGCGAGACTCCTTCCTTCTCTCCCACAATCTTGACACTTGGGACACCTAAAAACACTAGTTATAGATGGATTTAATCTTGGTGATGTGTAGATGCGCTAGATGAGGCAGCACGTGAAATTGTAATTTTTTTTCTGTATGGGCAGGAGAACACACATTATGGAACATAATCAATGAATTTGTATTATTTTGATTGTATATCCGTGAGTAAATTACACAAATGATCTTTTTAATTAATAAAGCTGTTTTTATATGTTTCACGTAGTGTGGTAGGTAATTAGATAACTAAGAACTTTCATAGAGGAAAGTAGGTGGATGGATTCTCGATGAATCCAATCCTATGGCAGGGTGGTCTTGGTTAGCCGAGAGGTTTTTCCAAAAACAAACACTAGGAAGAAACTCTAGGAAGGGCTGATTCACCGACTTACCTAGGGTTTGGTCTTAGAATCCAATTGCAAATTATCTTGGGGGAAAGGTATGGCGGCTGTGCCAGAGCACTGTTGGGGATTTCATAAATCCTTAGTTTGCTATGGCAGAAAAGTGTTGTACTCCATGAACCAAGGGTAATGGTAGTCGCTCCTTCTGGACAAGAAGCCTCTGATCGAAGGACCCCTCTGAATGTGAGTTAGTTAGATTCCTTAAGTTAATTTGGAAGACTCTATCATGATGTAACCTTCTTTGAAAATTTAATATAAAGTATTTCTATATCCTTGTGAAATGATTTCTCTTTTTAAAAAGATATGAGGAAATTGTATGATAACATTTGTAGAGCTAACTAAAGAAAATATTATGATACCATAGGAAGCTGTTCCTACCCTTAATGCTGCTGAGATCCAAGAAAAGAAGTTCATGCTTAAGCAAATCAAACCACCTGAGTTTGATGGCCAAGTCAAAAACGTCGAGTTTGAAACAAAAATATGAGTGGAGTCCATTGAAGATTATTTCATTACTGTTGGAATTACCCCAGCTAATCAAGAAATGATTGGCAAAGTTAAAGCTAATAGGAGAAGCCCAAATTTGGTGGAAAAAATAGTGTAAAGACCAAGGAATCTCCGAAGTGTCCATTAGTTGGGATATATTAAAGGATGCAGTGCAAGGCCGATATCTCCCACCAGCATACCGCACACAAAAGATGAATGAATTATTTGGTCTAAAGCAACTTGGAATGAAACTGGAAGCCTTATACTCAAAGTTTGTAACACTTCTTAAGTATGCACCATCTATGGATATTGGGCAACAAGCATCCAAGTTTTGCCACTAATTGGATGATCCCCTGAACACATGGCTTGAAGCAATGCCTCCATCTGACCTCCAAGATGCATTGATAAGGGCAAGCCCATTTATATAGGAACTCCAGTCCAAACCAAGAAACAATAAGCCTTGGAATAATAAGTTCCAAAACATAAATATAACTAGGGGCTATGCAAAAAGAGCCCAAGGTCAATTCCAATCTACTAATAGCAAGAAGGCTAAGAAGTCAGCAGTAGAGAACTTTACTGGTGGTAATAAGGATACTTTCAGGTGCTATTATTCTTACAAACCTGGCCACATCCAAAGGCAATGCCCAAAAATCAGATAGAATGAATGCCAAAGCAAATTCCATAATGACGGTAGCCTAGACAACCACATCTAGAGGAAGAGTTGCTAGCATAACCCTCAAGGAAGTAGAAGATGATGAAGGTCCCACCTTGGAAATCGACATGGAGAGAGCAAGAATTCACACGTCTCTCAACAAGAAGGGACCAAATCGAGAGTTCTTAGTGATTCAAACACCATCAACCTATAACCATAAACCCTTTAAAATTTTGATTGTTGTGCAAGCACACATTCATTCATATCACCAAGGTGTACTAGAAAACTAGGCATAGACACAATGCATGCACCTAGGCTAATAGTTGAGTTAGCTAATGGAAAAGAAGTTTCCTCAACACAATAGAAAAGTAAGGTTGAGTTTAATATGGGTTGCAATCAGACGAACATGCAATTCAGAGTGATGAATCTGGGAACCTATGAGTGCCTGTTAGGAACAAACTGGTTAATTTTCAATGACACTCATATTCATTGTGAAAAGGGCCAAGTCACATTCTTGAATCTTATAGGACAACAAGTGACCACACAAGGAGAAGCAGGGAAACCAAAGATTCAATTAGTGAGAGATTCTCGAATCGCTAAAGGTTTAAGAAAAGGCTCACATGTATACCTAATCAAATTAAATAAAACACTGAATATGATAAATAAGTCGAATATGAACCATCGTGGATTAGGGAATATGCTGACGTGTTTCATGAAGATTTGATTAAACTGCCACCACTGAGAGAAGTTGACCATGAAATCAAGGTAGTACCAGGAGTTGCACCAGTTGCAAAGTGACCATATCGAATGTCCATTTCAGAAAAGCCATAGAACTAAAGAAACAACTCAAACAACTCTTAGATCAGGGATACATTAGACCTAGTAACTCACCATGGGGAGCTTCGGTGTTATTTTAGAAAAAGAAGGATGGGACTCTCCGTCTCTGTATTGCTTATCCAGGGCTATATCACATAACAATGAATACCGATTCCAAGGATCAACGAATTACTTGATCGACTACAAGGAGCGAAGATTTTCTCCAAGATTGATCTTAAATTAGGGTATTACTAGATCAAAATCGAGCAAGAAGATATCACAAAAACCACTTTTAGCAAAAGGTACGGTCATTAGGAGTTTATTGTAATGTCATTTGGATTAACAAACACCCCTGCTACCTTCAATAGATTAAGGCAAGATACATGCAGAACTTATCTTGATGATTTCATCCTTGTATTCTTTGATGACATCTTAACATGTTCCAAGGATGAAGGAAGTCACGAGACACAACTGTGGACACTTCTTGAGACAATGTAGACTCACAAGCTGTATGCTAAGAATAAGAAGTGTGCATTCTTCAAGAAGCAAATCGAGTATTTAGGGTTTATAGTTTTAGAAGGGGGAATTTCAGTAGATCCAGCCAAGGTCAAGGATGTACAAGACTAGCCGGGTCCAACCACCATAAGTGAAATTTGTAGCTTTTTGGGTTTAACAAGATGGTATCAGATCTTTATCAATAATCATGCTTTGATTGCTGCACCCCTCATCGACCTACTCAAGAAGAAAGTTGCCATTAAATTGACCCAACTTGAATAGTCTAGCTTTGATAGGCTCAATCTAAGCTTAGTCATAACCCCGATCCTCAAACTACCGGATCTTAGCAAAGAATTTGAAGTGGTGACCGATGTGAGCTCTCTTGATTTAGGATGCCTACTCATGCAAGAAGGACATCCAGTAGTGCATTCCTCTAGAAAAGTGAAGACTCATGAGAGAAATTATGCTACTCATGAGCTGGAACTACTTGCAATTGTCCACACTCTTAAGTTATAGAGACATTATCTACTCAGGAAGAAATTCTCATTAGTAGATCATAAAAGTCTTAAATGGATATTCACTCAACTAGACCTAAATATGAGGCAACGTCGCTGGATCGAAGTCTTGCAAGAGTATGATTTTGAGATCAGATATAGACCAGGAAAAGAGAATGTAATTGCAAATGCTTTAAGTCATAAATCATTTCTCAATGCACTTATCTCAAAAGAACCTCTTAGAACTCAAACACTAGCTACAATGATATAAATGCCTAGCAATCTCATCATTGAGCTAGCCAAGGAGAAGGTGAACAATGATTCCAAATATTAGCAAATGTTGAAGGAAATTCAGAATAAAGAGTAAAATCCCAAGCTTAAGACAAAGTATCTTAACTTCTCTATTGACAAAGGGCTTGTCTACTTTAGGACAAAATTATGTATTCCTTCAAGTCAAGAACTTAACAAGAAGATACTATGGGAAGCTCATGATTCCCCATTTTCAAGATATCTTGGCTATGCCAAAACTCTCAATGTAGTTAGGAAAAGTTATCATTGGGAGAAGCTTAAAAGTGACGTACTTAAATATGCAACTGAATGCTTGAGTTGCCAAAGAAGAAAAGAAGAACGATTTAAGCTACCAAGAAAGCTACAACCACTTGATATTCCTCAGATGAAATGGGAATTCATTAGTATGGATTTTATAGTTGGATTACCCTCAGTTCAAGGAGGATACAACTCGATCATGGTAATTGTGGACACGTTGACTAAGGTTACCCACCTTATTCTAGTCAAAACCAACTACAAGGCCTCAAATATTGCCAAGTTATTTGTTAAAGAAATCTTTAGACTTCATGGACTGCCAAAAAGAATTATCAGTGATCGTGATTCTCTTTTTACTTCACATTTTTGGAAGGGATTATTTGAAGCTCTTGGTACACAACTTTGTTTTAGTATAGCTTATCACCTTGAAACTGATGGGCAGACAGAGTGTGTAAATCGAGTCATTGAAGACATACTTAGTGTGTATTGTTGCAAAGAACCCAAACGGTGGATACAATATCTACCTTTGGTGAAATGTGCTTACAATGATCCTATCATTAGAGCATTTAGATGACCCCATTTCAAGCTCTATATGGGAAAGAATGCCTAACTCCGCTAAACTTCTCCAACCCTACCTTGAAGGTTGAAGCTTCTAAGAATATGCTTGAAGAGATGGATGAACAAGTCAAAACCATTAAGCAAGGTATACAAGCTACCAAGGATCGATAGAAAGCCTATGCTAACCTAGGGAGAAAAGAGTGAATCTTCCAGGAAGGGGACAAGGTTTTTATCCATGTACACCCAAAAAGGAGTTCTTTATCCTTGGGAAAATTCAAGAAGCTAAGTATGGACCTTAGAAAGTCATAAAGGCTCCTGGACCTAATGCTTATAAGCTACAACTTCATGAAACCCTAAAAGTTCATGATGTATTCCATGTCAATCTCTTAAAGTCCTATGTACCTAATCCTGATCATATTCTTGATGATCAACAAGTTGTAATACCAAGCCAAGGTATACTTGAACTTCAATATGATAGAATCTTGGTTGTAAAAGAAGGAATCCTTAGGAATAGGACCCTGAGAGAACACCTAGTACAATGGAAGGATTATCTTGAAGAGGATGCCGCTTGGGTCGATGAGGTAACCTTTTTGAAAGAATACCCCCAGTGTCTCTCGAGATGAGGACATCTCAATTTCTCTAAGGAGGGAAGAATGTAATGTCCCTATTACGTAGTTTATTTTAATGTGCATATGCATTCCAAAGAAATTTGATTTATATTGCACATTTAAAAGAAATAGCTTTATATATCAAATTGACTTTCATTATGAAGATAATTACGATTATTAATGAGGCATTTTTAGAGGCGAGCTCAAGCTCAACCGCCAAGACCCATGGACTGCTTATTGTTTCAAGCATTCCAAGCCGAGCACTAATGGCTACCTCTCACATAACCGATGCAATGTCTCTCTACGAGTATAGTGAGCTTAGCTCCATGCCTGATCGAGTTGCCTCCTCTTCCAAGCACTCCGATAGCTCCACGATCCAAGAGCAAGCTTCAAGCAAGCTGGATCCTCAAGCTCCATGCTCCAAGATCCATTACCCCGCAAGCAAGAGAAGAGAAGAGAAGAGAAGAGAAAAGAAGAGAAAAGAAAAGAAAAGAAAAGAAAAGAAGAGAAGATGGAGAGCTTCTCCACCACGGTCCCTCACCTTCACACACTCACTCCCTCACACTCTCACACTCCCTCTCTCAAGCACAAACTCAAGCAAGCAAGAAGAAGAAGAAGAAGAAGAAGAAGAAGAAGAAGAAGAAGAAGAAGAAGAAGAGGAGAGCTACTTTTGGCCGCACACAAGAATGAGCTCTCATTCATCTTTTGAACTTTATATACAAAGCCCTAAATCCCATTTGGGTGGTCATCCCCTTTTTACATGCCCGGCCATAGCCTAGGCCATTTTTTCCATTTTCCTCCTATCTTCCTAGCTTCCTTCCTACCGCCCATCTACCTTTACAATGTGCACAAGTGAAAGCTCGGAACTCTGAAAATAGATCATGGTGCGCCTTGTGCTCTTTTACAAAAGTATTGTCTTGCGCTTTTTCTTGTGCACCTTTCTCCTTGATTTAGGACTTTTCTACACTTCTTGTGTTTCCATATTTTTCTTGGTGCAACTTCATCTTCCATTTTAATTTTTCCTTGGCCTTGTCTTCTGCTTTAGATTTTCCCAGTTTTCCAGCTTGTTTGTCTGAGGGTTAACATTACCCCCCTCCTAGATGAGTGCCAGTCCCATGGCACTTGTTGGATGGTGAGTTGGGCAGTGCTAGTTGGGAAGCCAACTGGCCTTTTGAGTTTGTATACAAGCCGTGTTGGTGGAAGGGATTTATGGAATGGGAAGGCTCTTGAGTTGGAATGAGCCTTGGTGTTGGAGGGATTTATGGAGCTTGAAATTGAGGATAAAGTTTGACAGTTCCGTTGGTTGCCCCTCCATGGCTACATCCTCTAGCACTATTCTAAATGAGTTTCTTCATTCTCTTTTTGACTGGGACTGTTGCGCTTGCTTTGTTGTGCCAGCATGGTGACATGTTGCATAAGACAGGGAGTACATTACATGGATGATGGGGTCTCCGGAGTTGGTGGTTGGGATGTTTGGTTGCACCTGAAAAGAAAAGAAAAGAAAAGAAAAGAGGGTGCACTACCTAGGGTGTGTCTGCTTGATCGTGGAGTGAGTGGTGCCATTGCTTGTGAAACTGGGAGATGGGTCTACCTTGGACAATCCCTCGGTGGTGTCCCACACTTGAGGACCCAGTTGGTGCATAAGAGAGGTACAGTGCATGGAGCTTAGGGTGACAGGTCTAACAATAGGTGAGTGTTACCTCTCTAGGTGTGTCTTACCCTTGTTGTGCCCTAAGCACGTGTCATGGGGGATGGGGCTAGGTATGGAAATCCTAGGTGCAGTGATTGTGGCATGCAAGGTGCTTCTTTGAGGGGTTTGATGTTGTTACCACCCCTTTTTCTTCTTTTTCTTTTTTTCTTTAAAAAAATAAATAAATAAGTGCTAGTGTATAGATGATTATGGCCAGCATTTGGATACAAGGGGTGCTCTTAGGCTCCACCTTGATCTTCCTCGAATGAGTCGTGAGGTGCTCTTAGGGATTTGGTGAAAAAAGTATGGCTTTGCAAGTATCCCTTGATGTTAGAGAGGTGTGGTTGACAAGGAAGGATGATTGCACCTCGTAAAGCGGCTATCATTCAGGTCTTCAAGGATCCTCATACAAAACAAGGGAGGCAGGGTTGCCCTCATCATGAGCCTAGCCATAGCACAGCTATCTATTCCTAGGTTAATGTAAAAAAAGAGTGGATGAAGGTGGGATTCCTCAATTGCTAGCTTTTTTTAAAGGAGAAACCTAATGACCCTAAGGTAATTACAAGTGTTATGAAGGCCGGGTCTGGGTAGGAAGAGAAATCCTTGAGAAAGCGGTTAATGGAAGGGCACAGGTCATGCATTCCTTAAGAGTTGTTGCATTGACATTGTAGATATTTGGAAAGTCGTACTTGCCATGCACCCCCTATCGTAATCCACTTCGTGTCTGTGAGGGTAGGGCATGTAGACAAGATCATTCTGTTCTTCCTATAGCATGCCACAAAAGGCCATCCATGCATCAAATTTGGTGTTCCAAATCCTCCTCCACCACTTTGGCTGTGCCTCATAGCCTTGGATGGTTTTGGGGACCTAATAGACCTTGTCTTGCTAGTAATCTATGGGATCTTGCCTCCATTGTGTGATCATAATGCTTCGATCCTTGACCCACAGGTTTGCTAGAGTATGGCTCAAATGAATGATTCTTTCCACTACCTCCAGGGGTAAGACTCGCTCCAAGGCCCATGGATAGAGGAAGGAGAAATCAAAGGGTCAGGATTGGAGCTCTTTTTGATAGTCAGCTCCTGTGGCCAATTAACGGGGTGATGATTCTTGCGTGGTGACATGGGCTCCTCAAGAAGCTGGTGTGGCCGTGCCTATACCCTCTGTTGGGCTTGCTCCACAAGTTCCCGTCTTCTTCGTCTTGTAGCAATAATGCACTCGAGCACCCTCTGGATCTTCTGAGGGTATATCAGGTAAGGGCGGACTGGCCTCTCTCATTTGTGGTTCTTCCTCGTCTCAGTGTCTTGTTCCATAGTGAGTTGGATTGGGGTGGATGGGGATGCTCTTGTTCCTCAAATCCAAGTTCCCTAAGCTCATCGATGGAGAGGTCAACTCATCACAAGTAGCTACGTTGCTGCTCCTTGGTTATGCCCATGCTCGTTGGGAGTGTGCACTCTTGCACGCCATGCCCTAAAGCTCTGGTCATCAATTCTAGCTTTCTCTTCATTCTCTCCATTGAGTCCTCACCTTTGACTTGTGTGACATGAAGCACAATGCTCAAAATGGCTTGTCTCTGTGTGATGGAGCAAGCTTCAGCGGCCTCAGCTTTGGTTCATGCGAGCACCCTCTCACATTTTGATACTGCCAGTCGCTCTGTTAGTCCCCGTTCTCTTTCAAAGTTGTGCCTCTTCCATTGTTGTGCCTTTTCTTGCAGGTTTTCCTTACCCCTCTCCATCTCCCGAGACAACATCATTACCACCTGTTGCTGCTCTCTCCAAATTTCCATCATTTGGGTCTTTTCTTTATCCCGACAATTCAACTGCTCTTCTACTATCCTCCTACCTTTCTCTGCCACGAAGCACTACTGGTAGGCTTCTGCAATCCTTTTTGATAGATCATCAATAGTTTGTGCGCAACTTTCTAGCTCTGCCCGATGTAGCTTTCTTTCGGTCATGGCCATGGCCATTAGTGCCTCCATCTCCTCTCGGGCATTCTCTAGGTCGTCCACTATAGGCTTCTTGTGGCTTTGCCGATGCCGATTCCTTCATTTCCAGAATGGCTCCTATTTCCCTCTCTAGCCTTCTTTCCTCTTCCATTGCCGACCACAGCTGGAATACTAGGGCATCCTCTTGTTCTTCTTGGCATAGTTCTCTTGACGCTTGGTCTCCTTCTTACGTGCTCTCCCGTAGTTCTGAATGCATATATTCCACTTGTGCCATTCGCTGCTGGAGCTCAGCATGTTGTTGGATGAGCCACTTGTGATCCCACTACTCCACCACCAAGTCTTGGGTTTCATCCTCCGGTCTTTGCCATAAGCGATCTTCATTTTCTTGAGCCTTCTTTTCTATGGCACTAAGTTGCTCTTTTAGGCTCCAAATTTGTTTTTGATGCTTAGAGGCCTACCATGTCATCTCTAGCCGTAGGGTCACGGAAACTTCTCTCTCAGCCTCTAGCTCCACAATAGTGGCCTTCTTCTCTTCCTTAGCCTGCTCTAGTTGGGCTAGGAGTTCAGCCACATAGGCATCATAGTCCGCAGCCGAGGGCATTGTTGGCGGTGTTTTGGTGGTGGATGCTTCCAACCTTTGTCGCTTTGGGTCTTGCTTGGACTTGGCGTCCGCTGCAGCTAATCTTTTGGCTCCTGCCCTTGGCACTATTTCTTGTACTTTCATGACCAGGAACTGCATCATGGACATGAGCTACATGGTGTCCATGGTAGACATTGGCTCTTGCGTGGTGGAGGTGGTGGTGGCGGCTTGAGGGGTGAGAGTCGAAGGGAGGGGATGCAATGGGGCCATGCCCTTCCCCGCGATGATTGGGGCTACTTTAGCGCTGCTGCTTGGTTCACCTTTGTGCTGTGGGCTCAAAGTGGCCATTCCTCTGGAACCATGGGTCTCCTCTATAGACCTGTGCATGGCCTTTATCATGTCTTCATCTTCCTTTCTCCTTAGTTCTTTTGCCTCTTTCTCGGCTCTTCTCTTTCTCTCATCTTCGGCACTCTTGGACTTTTTTTGGGCCTTCCTCAACTCAATCCATTCCTCCCTTGTCATTGTTTCTGTTGTCCCCTTCTGTAGCTTTGATAGGGTTCCCTTCATTTGTGCCTTTGTCTCTCCTTGGTTGGGACTGGGTCTCTTGCTCTTCCTTATCACCTATAGTCTTTTCGCTTGATTGCACCTATTCATGGTGAGGCAGTCGATCAAGGGTTTCCCCTACTTTCTCTCCACCTTCCTCTGTGTCCTTTAAGGCCTCCTGGATGATGGCATTAGGATCCCACCAATCTTGATGGTGGATGCCTTGGAGGAGCACTTCTTTTGAGCTAATCTATGTCAAAGATGCGGGATCTAGAGCATGGCAGAGGCGGAAGCTATGGAGGATGGAAGATGAAGAGAGAACTCATGATGACATTGACAAAGAAGACAATTGTTATTACACAAGTGAATTAGGTTCCAAGATTGAGACTTGGACTCATAAAGACATTCTTGTGTAGTAATGACAATGACACAGACATTGATAGAAAGAGACAAGTACTATTGCATTATTATCATGTGAAAGTGATAGTCAAGTACATCATTATATCGGATTTCTTGGTAGCACACTACATCCACTGTGCCTATGGGATCTGTCTCTCTTCCTAGATTGAACTGCATCTCCCTAGCCTAGCTGTTCCATACAAAGGGGCATACATAGGGTGTGATTGGTAGATTCTCAACACCTCTTTTCAATCACAACCTGAAAGTACAAAGTGTGTAGAGGCTTTAGTGAGAGCAACACCTGCAAAGTGTGGGCATACCACAAACATGGCAAAACACCAGAGGCTGTCGCAGAAAAGGCTAAGTGTGGGTACCATAAACATGGTGGACATCCAGAGGCTGTAACAAGGGCGTCACAAAGTGTACAGAGGCTATAGTACAAGGCTACATGAGGAGTTTTTACAAGATTATGAAAGGAACATTAAGGCAGGTACAATGCTTTTTAAAACAAAAAATGAGAGACATGGACCGATAGGCCCTTGTGGTCTTTTTCAACATTTGCTATTTCTTTGTCATCATGGAAAATCTTATTGTCTTTAATCTTTGGTTCTTCAGCTTTGAATGATGTGGTCTTTTGGTCTTCAATCTTCTTCTTGTCCTTCTTCCTTTGCTCTTTGATCTTATGGTCTTCTTGGTCTGGTTCCCCATGGACTTTGCTTGCTGCTTCAGTCTTCATGTGTATGTCTATGTCTATGTCCCCCTCAAGCAAAGACATCTCATTCTTCTTTAGGCTTTGCATGATGGCCAAGGTAGCTGGAGTATCTTCAAAATCTTCAGATGAAATCATTGATTGCACTTGAGTGTGAGAAACTCCATGTCTTTCTGCAAGTGGATCACAAAAATCTTCTATGTAGTGTAGATAAGCAACACAGGTCATGTTACTTTTCATGAAGTCTATCCACATAGAAATCTTCTTGGTTATCATAGATATGACCAAGAATCTGCTTCAAATCTGTAAGTAGAAGGCAACCAAGTTGATCTTCAATGTGTCAAAAGACACAAGTGAAGGTAGTGCTAAATCAACACTCTTAAGTATCAAGGGATACTAGAGTTGAAGATGGTGATTCTTGATGCCGATCCTTTGCTTGATGAATCCGTTGTTTGAGTCCCCTCCTTGCTGGTAAAATCTTGTTGAACACTGAGTAAATACTCAGATCGGAGTGATAGTACTTGCTTTGCCAAATGGAGGAAGAAGCTTGAGACTTGGTGTTAATGTCTTCGAATCTTCCTTTACTAATTTGATGCTGGAAGCTTCAGATCTGAGTTGCAATAGCCTTGTCCAAGTGCCAATAGCTTGATAGGAGTGAAATTTTCAAGTGGTTTATGAGCTTGAACTTGACATTGCTATGGTGGAGCTTTAGGGTTTCTGCAATCAGGCCGATTGGTTTTTGGGCTGCTGCAGCTCGTGGGATGGATTATTCGGCGTGTTGGTTGATGAGAAGCAAGCCTATGGGGTGAGCTTCAAAAGCCCTAAGCCTGCAGGGTAAATCGCGCAGTGCAAAGGTAGATTCGGACGTACGACCAGACGTACAACCAACACAGGCGCAGACCTCGATAGCGATCACGAATCTGAGCAATGCTAGAGCGTAGATGGGGACGAATGTTAGATTGTTATGCAACAGAGGGAAGCGCAGGAAGTTTAGAAACAATCCTCCAGAAGGAAGCATGTGGAGATAATGCTTTGTTTGGGAGATCCAAGGCCTCAAAGGCAGGTAGGTGCATGTTTGGCTATGGCTGCCAAACAGGGCAGTGAGAAAAAAGAGTAGAAGATGAAGTCTTGAGCTGGACTGAGCTCAAGCTGAGCTAGATGAAAGTGAAATGGAGCTGAAGGAGTAGTGCCATGCCTATCTGGGCTCTGATACCGTGTCAAAGATGCGGGATCTAGAATGGCAGAGGTGGAAGCTATGGAGGATGGAAGATGAAGAGAGAACTCATGATGACATTGACAAAGAAGACAACTGTTATTACACAAGTGAATTAGGTTCCAAGATTGAGACTTGGACTCATAAAGAAATTCTTGTGTAGTACTGACAATGACACAGACACTTGATAGAAAGAGACAAGTACTATTGCATTATCATAATGTGAAAGTGATAGTCAAGTACATCATTATATAGGATTTCTTAGTAGCACACTACATCCACTGCGCCTATGGGATTTGTCTCTCTTCTAGATTGAACTGCATCTCCCTAGCCTAGCTGTTCCATACAAAGGGGCATACATAGGCTGTGATTGGCAAATTCTCAACAATCTTGCTATGGAGGTCGGGGATTCTCCTCTTGCCACCGTTCTACCAGTGGTCAAAGCTTTCGCTGAGCTTTCAATAGTTTTGCACACAAAGGCATTCCAATCTATTTCATCCGGGGATCTTGTTGCGATGCTCTCCAACAATGGCACCTCAATTCTGTTCATAAGGGCATTGTATCTTTGACTGGAAAAGAGGGTATGGACCATCTTTGCTTGCAGCTTGATCTCAAGATTTGGGATGTCTGCTAAACTTGTCCCATCCATTGTGCATACGACAGCCTTGTTCATCCCTAGCATGCTATACACATCCCTCTTTGGGTGTCGCTCGGTCTTGCTAGTTAAGCCTAGGGCCTTCTCCACCACCTCATGGCTCAACTCCACCTCTACTTGGTGGGCTTCTTCCCCTTTCCTCATTGTCACCAAGCCACAGTTCCTTTCAGCATTGAAGCTCCTCAGAAATTCTGTACACTTTTCGTAGTTGACCGCCTACCCGACCTTCTCTACATACTTCTGTAGGCTACACTGGTCCACGAGTCGTTTTATGGGCGGCTCTTCCATGATGACATCCTCTAGGTTTACAATGTGCTTGAATGTGAACTGGCTGTAGCCCCTCGTTTCTATCGTCAAGCCATACTTAGCTTGCTCTTCCTCCATGAATGGAAGCTTGCTACCTTTATCTTGCCCTGCCATTTTAGGTTCCTGTCATATATCATGGATCACCATTAGTATTCCTAAGACATTTTCTTGCTAGAAGATAAACAGGAATTGATCATGCTTTTATGACAAGAAGAACATGATTTTAAGAAAAAAAGAGAATTTCCATTTGAGCAGTTCAATTCATTTCCAAGAGCTTATGACACTTTTCCTTGATTTCACCTTTCTTCATCCTTTACCCCCTCCCCGCTTGGTAATGAGAAGAATCCTTCCTAGGATTAGACATGGGAGAGGCAAGACATTTGAGCACTATAGGTTGCTATTTACTAGGGCATTAGCCAATTATAGAAATCATGGTTGTATTCCAGTTGGGCATGACGATCGAGATTACGAGGGCTAATGCATACTTGGGTGATGTAAGTTAGGACATTGGTTAGAAAGTCACCCGAGTTGATGTGGCTAGCCACATGTAGCACTTCTTTCGTAAGGATACGATCAATGTAAGGATGCTGGTCATCTAGGTATTTGGATCAAGTGGTGGCAAAAACTCTGAAAGAGGTTGGTGCTACGTAAGTATCAGACTCAGTTGTTTTGACGGCACGTCGCTGCTCAGCATTAGTCATTATTTGGCAACCCCGTTTAACCTATTGGAGATGTAGGTTACCCCATTTTCTTAGGAACGAGGAGTTTGAGTCAGTAAGGCGAATAAGTTCCTCAATCTTAAGGGTTGCCAGGCTTGCGGTAGGATGCTATTAATTGTCTAATGAACACATGCTCTTTTGAGATTTCACCATTATCGATTAAATCCTTTGAGACTTTGGGGGATGTTACGGTTATAAAATCGTATTCTTCCCAAGTGCAGGATAAGGAAAGAATTTTGGCGGCAAGGGGTTCATTAAGCAAGCTGAGGTCAAGTCTTTTGCAATTCCTAGAAAATGTGGTAAGAGTGTTATCCAAGAGTTTGATGCAAGTTACCAAGTCATCTCCCATATTCTCAGCAATGTCCTTGGCAGATGATAGAAATGAACGTCGCTCGTAAGAAGGCCTAAGACCTTCTGATGGTTGGGGTGGGAGTGAGCTCTACACAAGTGGTTCGAGGAGTGACTGATGTTATAGTGGCGTGTCTAAGGGTAGCTCCTTAGCATGATCAGTGTGGCTAGTGTTGCTTTGGGGCACTAAGGGTGGCTTCAATGGCACGGATGGTGCGTTGCCCTCTTCATGTGCAGCCACTAGGGTGCCAAGCTCTTTATGCTTAGATGATTCCAGGGTATCACACAACTGTGGGTCGATAGGTTGGTTGGGGTTTTTCAACCGCACCCACCATAGGTTTTGTAGTCCTGACCGCTCGGGTTCTCTGGTTATTCATTGCCTTAGCCGGAGTGTGGCTTCCTGAAGATGGGATGGCAAGTGATGGTCGTGGTTGGACCATGGTTCTAGAACATGTCTTCTTGAACACCCATATCCAGGTGTTGCCTTCGTAGTATCCTTGAGCTCGGAATAGATCTTTGGGGATCCATTGCGGCTTGATTTTGCGCCTATGTCGATAGTGTCAGATTGGTCGTTTAGGCTTTGAATGATGGTTGTGAGCCATGCGGGACTGTGTTAGCTAGCTATGGGTAGGTCATTTTTGGTGCTTCGGCACCCATTTAAGCACGGGCACTGGGACATTGGGGATGGCCTTATTTGGCGGCGGTTGTGTAGTCTGGGTGGGTTGTCATGGCTCACGACCCCCTCCCTAGGCTTGGTCCTAAGTAGTTCTATCGGGGTCATGGCAGGCTTGGATGGAGCCTCGCTACCCTTGTTGAAAGCTGTCACAATTCGAATTTTGCCAATGGCAAGGTGAATACGCTGCAGATGATAATCTACATTGCACTATGCTTGTTTCTTAAAAGTGCGTCCTAATAACGATTCTTGAATTGCATCCGTTGTATTTGGCAATATGTAGAAGATGACGGATAGGCTCTCAGACCCGATAGAGACTACAATCTTGCACTTCCCTAGGAGTGCATATAACCTACCCCTTGAAGGGGCTAAGTTTAGAGTTGGTGGATTGTAACTGTGGTTGACCAATGAGGGTCTAATGAGCGTGAGTCACAACATTGCAGTCAGCTCCCTCGTCAATCAAGACATCAAAAGTATGCGTGTGCAAAGTGGTGGCCGTGATGCATAGGTATGCTCGTGCTACCACCTCTTCATCCTCGTCCTCTAGTTTGGTGATGGTGGCTACATGGACATTGACAGGGGCTTCTAGCATAGAGGTCTCATGTAGTGGGTGCATGGGAGGGTAGTACTTCTTTATGCGACTGCCATTAAAGAAGCCTATGCCCTCACCCTCAAGGGTTTCAAATTCTACATTGCCCGTCCTACGAATGGTGTGCACTTGAAAAGGTTTCAACCCTTGGAATTTCATTTTTTTCTTGTGGCCCTTTACCGAGTAGAGCAAAACAAGGTCTCCCTACTCAAAGTTGCGTTGTTTGACATGCTCGTCAAACCACATCTTTTGTCGTGCTTTCTCACAAATTAGAGTGTGGGTAGCTAGGAGATGAGTCTCAGTGAGTCGTTTCAATTCCATGAGATGGTTGGTCCAAGCTTCCCTCCCTTCCATCTCTCCTACAATGCTATCCTCACGCTAGGGACAAGGAATTCTAGTGGCAAAATTGTTTATTCCCGTAAGTCATCCTAAAGCGCATCTATCCCATTGTCATTTTATAGGCCATCCAATAAGCCCATAATGCTGCCATAAGTTTGTTGTCCCAGTCACTTCGCAAGGTAGAAACCACCTTCGTAAGGATGGTGAGTAAGATCTTGTTGGTGGATTCTACTTGGCCATTAGCTTGAGGGTAGTAGGGTGAGGATTTCTTGTGGATGACTAAGAAGGTTGAGAGCAGGTGGGCGATCACCTCATTGATGAAGTGCATACCTTAGTCGCTTACTGATTCAATAGGGAAACCAAAGCATGAGATGACTTGCTCGCATAAGAATTTCACTGTGGTCCTAGCATTATTCTTCCTGGTGGCTCATGCCTTGGCCCATTTTGTAAGATAGTCGCTACTATGATGTATCTAGCCTGTGAATATTGCATTGTGGGACTGATGGGTCCGATGAAGTTGACTCCCCATTTCTCAAAGGGTTGTTGTGCAATGTAACGTGCTTACCTATCGGCTATCCAATAACATTTTAGTGGTCCATCGAGAAATGATTCTAGGCGTCAACGCCCCAGCACTCCCATGGAATGTTTTGGGGTTTGTCGCCTAGGGTTTCTTGAGTCTGCCTCACAATAGAACGTCCATGACCAAACCCACTAGGATCGATTTGAAATTTGGGTTCCTAGTAGACAAAGTTTCCTGACAGCATCCTAGCTTCGGGTTTTGGACATCCTACTTTACGTAGAGATGCCCAATCCAAGGCAGATCCATATCACACTTGGTTCAAAGAGAATGGGGAACGAGAGGGATGCGCCGCTCAACCTCTCTGCTCGTAGGGCGTAGTCCCATTCTGGTCCCCTAAAACGGCATGAATCGGGTTCTAACTTAACAATACCTAAACTCATCATTGGTAAAACCTTGTGACAAGCCTCCCAATTCTTTGGGACCACCCAGCCATAGGATAGACCCATCGGGGATTTCGCCCACCCGCTTTCTTTGATAGCTTTAGTTTTCTAATTAGGTCCTACCGCATTTATGTGTGACATTTAAAATCAGCTTCACTAATTTATCCTTTTAGGGAACAGGGTTCGTTCGAGTAATTTACAGCACAGACACGAAAACAAAGCAAGTAGACCTTTTGACAAACAAGTTCCTTAATTTATCTTCAAGTTAATTTATCTTCAAGTTAATTTACTACAGGAGAATTATGTATCCCTTCTGTCCAACAGAAGTACCTAGTCCAAATAACATGGCACCAAAATTTTCATCCTTTATCTAGAATAGGATCTTCCAAATAACATGGCACCAAAATTTCCATCCTTTATCTAGAATAGGATCTTCCAATGCCCTATACGTTGGGCTCACGATAGTCTACAACTCCGTTCCAGACTCGGCAAGGGGTGTCCAAAGCTCTACTGACCCCAAGCGACCTAGGAGTGGGACATACTTTCCGTGGTTGGCCTTTTCACCACTCGACCATCGGCCTGTAAATTGAGCAATGCCCTCTCGGGGTAATCCGCAGTGCGATCTTGGAGATGATCCACGCATACAAAATATCCTTCCTTAATTAATCCAATTAAGAATCAAGTATAATCAAGGCAATTAGCCCTAATATGATCTTCTAGGAAAACATTCCTTTATTTCCCATGGCTACTTGCCATTATTGACCCTTGCCATGCTTTTACCATCAAACATAAGCACTTGAAATATTTATCCAAATCACAATACAACAATCAATTGATTGAAAGAAAGACATTTAGGGTGTTGTTCAATCAACCAACAAAACTAATTGTATGTTTCCTAAACAATACAAGAACAGATGCGATAATAATTCCATCACATATTCGCTCTCCCCTTTGGGATCAAAGAGTGATTTTATGCAAAATTTTCTTAATACTTGTATGCACAATTCTTAATGTCATTCTTTTTATGATTATGCTATTCATAACCCTTGATTGATTGCTCTATCAATGAATAAGCCATATGCAACTAGTGCAATTAACTTCCCTTGATACACGCACTTTGCAAACTCCATCTTCTGAGTATGTGAGACGAGGTTTATCCCTTCCCATGACCTATTCTCATATGCCATAGCATGGGCCTAATGTATCTCATGCAGGAGTCAAAGCAAGAATCTAATAATTTAGAAAATACATTACTTACAACCAATACCACAATTGGATTGATAGTGGTGCCTTTGCTCGAAGCTTCGTTCTGGTTGTAGGATTCCCATCTACATGCGACATTCTTCACTTAGAGGCCATCGTCCGCAAGTAGACTCAAGAGATTAAGAAGGCAGAATAGATTCAAGATGGGAGAGCATAAGAGAAGATGGTTAAGTCGAGGATCGAGATAGAGGGGAATGGAGCTAACTCTCTCTCCCTTGCAGCCTCTCGGGGTAACTCTTCTCTCTCTCTCTCTCTCTCTCTCTCTCTCTCTCTCTCAATCTCTTGGAGGGGTATCCTCCTCTCTACCTCTCTCTTGCAGACTATCGAGGTCTCCTTATGCTCCCTTGTGTCTCCCCATGCCTCATATTTATAATGAATTAGAAAGGAGAGGATAAGGCTGAGAACAAGAGTGAAGGGGCTCTTGGAAGACTCAGTGATCTAATGCTCAGATCATAAATCTGATGCTTGCATTGGCTCCAAAAGGGGGGTAAAACCCCAAGACACTTGATTAGAAAGCTCTCAGTTCACTCATTCTTATTTTCTCTATTCGAAGTGCTGTCTACTGCTTGTAGACTACGATCGCGGCGCGTGTGATTTCGCCTGTCACTTTTCTTTATTTTTTCTTTTTATAAATTCTCCAAAACTAACTAAAACATCACTTGTCTTTTCTTTTAAATGACTTTTAGTTCTATCTTTTTAGAATAATATCTAAAATATACTAGTTTTTTATAAAAAAACCCAAAAGTCTAATACTTTTGGACCATCCAAACTATACACATTAATACTAGTGATTAATATGGCTCATAAGTCTCGTTCACATTGTAACTTCTATGAAGGGTGGCTACGGTCCTTGTCAATCTGAGAAAAATATCGAATTTACGACCCTTGATTTTTTAAATATATTTTTAATTAAATAAAAATTATTAGCTATTAACGTTGGTTAGTTTTTACCTTAGTTAGTCTTTAGTTAGTAATCTTACTAACCTATTAACTAACTAACTAACTTTTGAACTAACTAACTAACTTTTATTGCATGGAAATATTACATGCAATGATAGGGGTCAACTCCATCTTATCCTTTTGGATAGGGGCTTTAGTCCTTTGGCACTTGTCGCAATGTTTTACGAACTTGGCAGCATCATGGAATAGGGTGGGCCACCACAACTAAGATTGCAGCACCTTCTTGCGGGCTGTCACATCCTTGTTGAAGTGCCCTCCAGCAATCCATCCATGCCCGTTACTCAACACATCATGCATTTCATGCTCGCATACACCATCGTAGCAATCTGTCTTGCCCTAGCCTATAGAGTTGACCAGCTATCAACTGGTAAGGTTGGATTCTTAGAATAAGTCATCAAAGCCTAACCTTAAGCCTGGCCTTCTCAATAGGTCTATCGAGCAGACCGTGCTCTAGCACTTGGATTATATCGTCCACCCAGTACAATGTTAGATTGGCTTTGAACAAATCTTTCTCACTAGACAAGTTGAAGAGGTGAGCATTCGATAAATCGTCAGTTATGCCTTGCCTAACAACTTCTCGTGTAGGTATTCGAGACATGTGATTAGACATGTAGTACTGCTTGCCCTTGCGTACAACCACAGAGAAATCAATTTTTAGAAGAAGAAGCAACCATTTAGCGATGCGTCTACTAGCGCATGACTTATTTACAAGATAGAGCAATGCCTAATGGTCTACAAAGAAGGTGAAAGGCGTGGCCAAGAGGTAGTGTTGGAACTTCTTTATAGCAAACACCATGGCCAGCCCTTCCCTTTCTGTGGTGAAGTAGTTCATCTCTGTGTCGATGAGATGTCTACTAGCAAAACTCATGGGGTAATCCAAATTATGCTCTCCCAGTTGGCACAGGACAACTCCAATAGCACACTTAGATGCATCTATATGCATGTGAAAGGTTATGTCCCAATTTGGGATTCGTAAGATTGGTGCAGTTGTAAGAACCTTTTTCAACTCCTCATACACTTGTTGGCACGCATCAGTCCACTCAAATACAATCAACACCTTATACAATGGCCTTGCAATCAATGTGTAATTCAACACAAAGCGCCGATAGTATCCCTGTGACCCAAGAAACACTGAACTCCCTTCCTTATAGTCCTTTGGTGGCGGCAAGTTGACAATGACCTTGACCTTCGAAGAGTCTGTGGCTATACCATTCTTGGACACCATGTGCCTTAGGATGCATACATGCTTGACCCAGAACTAGCATTTCAAGGGGTTCAACAATAGATTGTAAAGTTTGCAACATACTCGGAGCTTCTCCAAGTGTTTTGCCCAACTAGAATGCATGCATAGGTCATCTACAAACACCTCTAGCTCTCGTCTAAGCATATCTTTGAAGATGGTGCACATTAGCCCGTTGGAAGATTGCAAGTGCATTCATCAACCCAAAGGGCATTACAGTGTGAGCAAAAACACCCCACTCAGTAGCAATGCGGTCTTGTGCCTATCATCGGGGTGTAATTGCACTTGGTTGTATCCTGAGAAGCCGTCCAAGAATCTTTAGGCTTCTTTTCTTGATACCCTTTCAAGCATGTGCTCTGTGTATGGTAATGGATAATTATCCCTTTTTGTCATGGCATTATCCTTCTTATAGTTCACACACACTCATATCTTCCCATTCTTCTTCATGACTATCACAATTGGTGATACCCAGTCAGTATGCTCTATTTGCCCTCATTAGTTTATCGATTTCCTCCCTCATGGCTTGGGCATGTTTAGGATTCATAGGGTACGATCGTTCGTTTATTGGTACCGCATTAGGGGCTGTTGGTACGTTATGTGCCACCACTCTAGGATCCACACCTTTGAGTTCATCCAAGGACTAGGCGAACACATCCACATCCTCTTGTAAGAGCGTAATGAGACTAGCCTCTTCCTCCTCAGTCAGGGCATCAACTATAAACACCAATCAAGGCTTCTTTCCATTCCTAGCCAAGTTGACTTCCTTGACCTTGGCGGGTCCCTCGATCATCTCACTTGTTAGTCCTTGTCTTTTTGCTCCTAACAAGACCACTACTCTGTCGTCCTTCTTAAACTTCATAAAGTGTCTCGGTAGGTCTTGTGGTTTCTTTTGTTGTTCCGCCTCCTCCTTCTTCGCCTATCCTTTCCTTTTTTCCTTCAATTGCCGGCGCCTTAGGTGGATTGGCAGGTCCCCCTTGGTGCGTTTAGTCCTAGGGGGTCGAGGTACCTCTGGGTCACTCTCTGTACTCAGCTTCGATTCAGAATTAAACTCGCAATCCTCGTTAGAGGAAGAAGCTTCCCTTGGTACTCGATGGGTGTGTCTGTCCAAAGCAAGGATGTTGTCGGTGGTTGGGCTATCCCTGCTTGTTTGTAATCGATCACTCCCACATGATCCAGCTAGGAGTGATCGATTCCATCTGCATGACTCCTCTCTTGATCCTATGAATGCTCCCTTTTTGGGGCTTGGAGTCTACTTCTTCCCTGGTTTCCTCACTACTAGAGTGGCAATTTCACTCAAAATCATCCAGGAGGTCACTAAGGGGCTTGAGATTAGCAGTGGGGTTACCAGTCAATTTGCCTGCCAGATACTCAAGGATCTCGTGCACTTCTAGCCTATTGCTAGGAACATGGGAAGAGATAGGTCTAGGTTGGCTGCTTGAGCTCTTAGCCATCATATAGAGTGGCACTACAGCCTCCCTCCTTGATATTGAAAAATGAGGCAACGGAAGCAATAGAAGGCACACAATGAACATCTTTATCCATGAGAGAGTCAGAATATATAGACTAGAGATTGACATCATCGATGACTCCATGAACTGGAATCCAGATCCTATAATCTCTCCTCTAATTTCTCCATGATTCTCTCCACACCACACATGGTACTCTCCTAAATTCTAGCCTACACACACATGGGCATACTGCCTTACATCATAGATTAGGTCACTCACACTAGCACACTCTTAAGCACACATCTAGTCATATGTTCATTGTGTGAACTGATGCTATCCCCCTTTACATTTAGTCCTCTTGAGTTTGATTTACTAACACTCCCTCTCAAACTCAAGATATACAATAGTTTAGGCATGACATGACTTGGTCATCCATGACCAACATAGGGACGTGGTTTCTCAGTGGTGTGGAAGGTGTAGGAGACTTGGGTTAGAGGTTTAGCCACGAATTACGATGAGTTTACCTTTGGAATTAGTATACGAAATCAATACGATGTTAATGTGCTGGGGTTACATCTTTATTCAAAATAAACGGTCATCAAAGGAAGTTGAAGGAGTTTTAGAGGCCCCCTTCTTCTTCACTTCCATGATGAGATTCTGGTGTTCTTTCTCTTGATGCTCTTGGTCTTCTTCTTCATCATGCTCTTCTTTGTCCATGATGCTCATGAGATAGGCTCTTTGTGCTTTCTTCCTTGAAAAGCAGTCCCTCTCTTTGTGGCTTGGCTTGTGGTAGAAATCACAAATGATGGTGTCATTGTACTTGTATTTCCCTTTGCCAGAAAATCCATTGTGGTAAAGTACTTCCTCTCTTGTAGATGATCTTGTAGTAGCTGGTGGAGATTCTTGCTTGAATTTATTTTTCTTCTCCTCCTCAAGCAAATAAGCTTCTATTTCCACTTAGTCATGGATCCGGCATATTGGTGAGAGTTGTTACAAAATTGTCATATTCAGGACTAGGAAGGGATTTAAGTAATACACCAATTGAGATATCTTCATCAATGTGTAAATCAATACCGACAAGTTGAGTTAGGAGACTTTTCATGTAATTCAAATGAGAAGTAAGTGAGGTTTGAGGTTTCATTTCAAGATGGAAAAACTCAACTCGAAGTTCAAACTTGGAACTCTTTGACTTGGATCCAAAGAGAGTATTTAAAACATCCCAAGTGTCCTTTGCATTGTTGCATTCATCCACATGATGGATGTAGGTATCATCCAACTCTAGCTTGATTACGGCTTGTGCTTTGTCGTCACAAAATTCCCATGCAGTGGCTTGAGCAGGATCTCGAGGCTTCTTCTCCTTTCCATTTACAATATTCCATAAACTTTTCTTCATGAGGACTAACTTGATCCTAGTTTGCCACGTATGAAATGAAGTTCCAGAGAACTTGAAGCTTAAGTCATTATCCTTCGAAGGCATCTTGACAAAAAAAAAGTGTCTAAACTCTTAAAAAAAAAAACTCCTACCTAATCTTGGAGAGCACAGGCACCCAAGAATTTGTTCATATGAAAATAACTATTCCTCCTTTAGGGAAAAAGAAACTACCATCCCCATACAAATGCATGTTCCAACAATAATTAAATACTTTCCAAATGCAATGATGACTGAAGAGAGGGTCCTTTGCTAAACCACACTAGTAGGGAGTGTGGAGGAAGTCAGCCATCTCTACAACTTTGGAACCTATGGCTGTGGTCTTCAAGGGGAAGGATGTATCTCATAGCATCCAAAGGTAGGAGATCTTGGTGCTCTCACATAACTAGAAAACATTGGAACTACTGTGGTTCTGGAGGGTTTTGTCTTCTAAAGTGTAGTAGCGAGGGAGTGGCCAGTTACAGTCGGTGGTCTCAGAGAAGGATCACACACATTCTTCCTAAGAAGAAGAGGAGGTGCTCATAATCATCTTGGCCCCAGCGGGATGCCGTCCATGGTTGTGTGCAGATGTTGTAGAGGCTGCCGTGCTTGTTTGTGCTGCAACGTGAACCCTGTCAAGATTGTGGGAGAGAAGGAAGGAGTCTCACTTGAAGCTTTCTTGCTTGCACAATGGGGGATTACACACAAGGGTGGAGGCTGAAAATAGTTTTCCTCTTCTTAGTTGTGTAAGCCAAAAGAACTCAAGTACAAAGAAATAGAAGAACCCTATATATGGGTCTCAAACCAAACTCAACTAAATAAGGTGGCATACTAACTGAGCCACGAACTAGAGTAGATAAGGATAGCTATCATGTAGCTATTATTCATGGGAGGTGTACCAACCGTGTCTGCAACTGACAAGTCATTGACATAAATACACAACGGTCACCCTGGCGTATCACGAGTGGAGCTCGATATCTCAACACTCCCCCTCGAGCTCAATCCCAATTCCTGCACACCAAGCAGGTCTCTGAACTTGCACATCTTCTCTGCGCCCAATGCCTTCGTGAATATGTCAGCTACATGATCCTCTATGCTGACATAAACTAGATCAATAAGACCTAGTAAAACCCTCTCTCGCACATAGTGATAATGCACCTCAATGTGCTTTGTTCTAGCATGATAGACTGGGTTATTTGCCAAGTGTATACTACTCATGTTGTCACAATAAATGACAACTAGCCCATTTGTAGACTGATGCATATCATAAAGTAGCTTATGCAACCAAGCTACTTCACATGCAGCCATTGCTGCACCCCTATACTCAGCCTGTGTGCTCGACAAGGCGACTGTAGGCTATTTCTTGCTGCTCTAAGTGACTGCAGCACTCCCAAAAGAGAACACATATCCACTGGTAGATCGTCTATCAGAAATATTAAAACTGTATCTGAACCCTAGTCTCATAAAATAGTCCATACTGCAATGTGGACTTCACATACCTGAGTATGCATCTAGCCGCATCCAAATGTGGTTTCCTTGGAGCCTGCATAAACTGACTTACCAATCCAACATCATAGCTCAAATCTGGCCTGGTAATAGTCATATAAATCAAACTTCCTATTATGCGTCTGTACATAGTAGGGTCTTCTAGAAGCTCACCTGCATCTGTGCTCAGCTTCACATTCTGCTCCAAAGGAACTGAAATAGGCTTACAGCCTGTCATCCCATATTTGGACAGCATGTCCAATCCATACTGCCTCTGCAAGAGCTGTATCCCACTTGGTGATCTAATCACCTCAATGCCCAAGAAATAACGCAGCTCTCCCAAATCCTTCATCTCAAACTTCTGCTTCAATAGCATTTTCACATGAAGGATATCTTCATCACTGTCACCTATCATAATCAAATCATCAACATAAATGACAAGTAGCATAATACCTTTCTCTGTTTTTCTCACATAAAGTGAGAAATCTGCCTTGGAAATCTGAAAGCCAATAGTGACAAGATACTGTCCTATCTTGTCAGACCATGCTCTAGGTGCTTGCTTCAAGCCATACAAGGCTTTCTTCAACCTGCAAACAAACTCAGGATGAACAACATGCACATAACCTGGTGGCTGCTCCATATAGACCTCTTCTTGCAAATCACCATGCAAGAAGGCATTCTTTACATCCATCTGATGTAAAGACCATCCCTTTGATGCAGCCATAGCAATGACTGCTCTTACGGTTGCCATCCTTGCAACCGGACTGAATGTTTCTTCATAGTCAATGGCATATGTTTGTGCATACCCCTTGACTACTAATCTTGCCTTGTATCTGTTCACAGAACCATCTGCATTGTGCTTCACCTTATAAACCCACTTACAGCCAATTGCATTTTTACCTTTAGGCAAAGGTACCAATTCCCATGTAGCATTTGCTTCCAAGGCATCCATTTCTTCATCCATGGCTTTCTCCCATTTTTCTTTTCCCATGGCTTGCTCAAAAGAAGTGGGTTCTGGTTCCTGTATCACTTTGACCATATTTGCATAGTGAATGGCTGTAAATCCATCATATTTCAGCCTATCCACAGGATACCTAGCTCTCATAGACCTGCGCAAAGTAGGTTCACTCCCAGGTGCTCTCAAAACATCCCTAGTCTTCCTTACTCCAGGTGTAACAATAGAAGGAATACCCAACTCATCATCAATGCTCTGTTCTGAGCCACTGGATTCACCATCCACATAAGAGTGACCTGCATTCACATCAAACATGGGCTGATCAACCTTCTCTTTTCCTTTTCGTGATACCTGCATACCACTATCTGCATTACTTTGAGAAGATTCTCCTGATCTCAATCTGCCTGTCCATGGTGAAGAATGTGAACCACTGCTAGAGGACGCTTCGAGTCCACTAATATTTTGTGATTGCTGCTGTGAATTCTGTGCAGCATTACCATTTTGTGCATCTACATCATCAAACACATTTACTGGTTTATACCAGCTACTCATCTCATAAAAAACAACATCTCTGCTCACTGTAAACTTACGAGTAGAAGGGTTATAGCATTTATACCCTTTTTGCTGCAGAGAGTAACCAATAAAGATGCACTTTTCAGCTTTTGGATCCAACTTGGATCTCAACTCATTTGGTACATGTACATAGGCAATGCAACCAAAAATTTTCAAATGAGAAATATCTGGTTTCCTACCAGTATACCTCTCCTCTAGAGTCATTCCATGTATTGCTGTAGTGGGAGTCCTGTTCATTATGTAGACTGTTGTAGCAACTGCTTCAGCCCAATAAAAATCTGGCAAGTCTTTTTCGTTGAGCATGGCACGAGATACCTCTCCAATATGCCTGTTTTTTCTTTCTGCAATTCCATTTTGTTGTGGGGTATGAGTGCATGAATATTGCTGCTTTATGCCATGCTCCTGTAGGAACCTTGCAAACTCATTTGAGAGGTACTCTCCCCCTCCATCTGACCTTAGGCATTTTATTTGCAGGCCTGTTTCTTTTTCAACCATAGCTTTAAGGGTTTTGAAATGCCCAAAAACTTCACTTTTCTTTTTCATAAAATACACCCAAACTTTTCTGCTATAGTCATCAATAAAAGTGACAAAATAATGATAGCCTCCAAGAGATGCAGCTTTAGTAGTCCACACATTAGAGTGGATTAATTCCAATGGCTTCTCACTCTCTTGAACATGTCTAGGAAATGGTTTCCTTGCCTATTTTCCGAACTCACAGGCTTCACATACCTTATGCATTTCTGCAACCTTGAATTTAGGCAAACTTGCAACAATATTTTGGGCCTGCATTGATTTAAGTCGCTGTACATTAACATGACCAATGCGTTTATGCCAGATATCAATATCTGCAACTACACCGGTCCCATGTGCAAACATTGCTGCATTCAATTCAGACATGTCTACATCCAATGTAAACATTCTGCCCTTGTTCTTTCCTTTTGCTATCAAGCGACCTTTATTTTTCATATCCTCAACAAAGCATCCATGAGGATTAAATCTGACTTGCAAGCCTTGCTCAACAATTTTACCAATAGAAACCAGATTCTTGGTGATATTCGGGACATGAAATACATCGGACAGGTATTTCTTTTTCCCATCCTACATAGACAAAGGAATTTTTCCAATCTGCACAATAGGATGTGCAGTATCATCACCAGTCTCCACAAATCCTGGTTTTTCCATTTTTCTTGCATCCTCCATCCATTCTGCATGACCTGTCATGTGGTTTGATGCACCTGAGTCAACATACCATACATCATTGCTTTCTTTTGCACTTGTCACAGAATTGTTCATGTGCTGCACCATAAACAAGTGCTCATTTCTGTCATCACCCTGTCTACTAGAAGATGCATAATTCCCTTGTTGCAGTTTTCCATTCATGATGTCATTTTGCTTTTTATAGCAGTCTTTAGCCATATGACCCATTTTACCACAGTAGTAGCATTCAACATTACTGTTTGCATTTTGGCCTCTTTGCCATCCACCACAACCTCTTTGGCTCCCCCTGCCTCTAGAGTTACCACATCCTCCTCCATAGGACTGGTTTTCTTGAGTCTGCTACATATTCTGATTTCTACCATGGCCTCCATATCGGCCTCCTCTACCTCTGCCTCTACCTCTTCCAGCATTTGAGTAGAAGACTGCTTCTTTTGAAGTTCCTCCTAAAGAAGATGCACCACCATTTCTCTGCTCCTCAGAAATTAGAAGAGCAATCAACTCCTCAAAATCAGGAAATCTTTCACGGACGGAAATGGATGTTCGGAACTATGCATAATCCTTTCCTAGACCATTCAAGGTCACAGAAACTAAATCATCATCTTCCACTGGCGACCCAATGGAAGCAAGTGCATCTGCAATCTTCTTCACCTTCATGTGGTAGTCATTGATGCTCATATTTTCTCTTTGCACATTGTGCAACTCTTGCTTAAGTTGCATTTTCCTGGCTTGCGTATTTGTGCTATACATTTTTGACAAAGTATCCCATGCCTCCTTTGGCGTACTTGCATCTTGAATATGCACAATCATAGAGTCTGAAATACTGATAGACAGCCAGTACATAACTTTCCTAGCTCTCTCATGACATGCTTTGAATGCCTGCATTTGCTGTTGATTAGGAACATTAGGAAGAACTGGTTTTTCTTCATTTCCTGCAACAAATTCCCAATATCCTTTTCCCATAAGGAAATTCGTCATTCTAAACTTCCATACTTGGAAGTTGTTCTTGTCAAGCTTTTCAGTGACAATCTGTGAAAGAGAATCAGACGTCATTACAGAACACTGCAAAAAATTCAGTCACTGCAAAAAACGCAGCTTCACCCTCACAAGGGAAAATCTGCAAAACTGGCAAAAGTGGTATTTGACCACACAGTCACTTCCTAGTGACGATTTTGTATAAACAGGAACCAATGATGATTCTGTAACTCCCAATGTCTCTGCACACAAGCATACGATGCAATTTCTGTGGTAACTGTTCACCGACCTGTAGAACAGTGGTCGCACAGCATAAAACAAGGCCTTTTCCTGAGTGCATGTAGAAAACTTCCGCCTCCAAAACAGGCCCCGAAATGGCCTCAAATAAAAAAAACAGGCCCCGCAGCATATATTGCCCTCTTGCTTCATCGCGAAGGGCATCTCAACCTGAGACAATGCACTCTTGCACTTTTCGGCTGTGCTAGAGATCTGCTCCCAAAACAGAAAATGAAAGCAACACTGCTCCTCTTACCAAAACACCGCGAGCTTGGCTTGCTTTCTTGAGCTCCTTACCACGAACAAGGCTCTGATACCATGTCAAGATTGTGGGAGAGAAGGAAGGAGTCTCACTTGAAGCTTTCTTGCTTGCACAATGGGGGAATACACACAAGGGTGGAGGCTGAAAACAGTTTTCCTCTTCTTAGTTGTGTAAGCCAAAAGAACTCAAGTACAAAGAAATAGAAGAACCCTATATATGGATCTCAAACCAAACTCAACTAACTAAGGTGGCATACTAATTGAGCCATGAACTAGAGTAGATAAGGATAGCTATCATGTAGCTATTATTCATGGGCGGTGTACCAACCGTGTCTGCAACTGACAAGTCGGTGACATAAATACACAACGGTCACCCTGGCGTATCATGAGTGGAGCTCGATATCTCAACAAACCCTACACTTTGTAAGAAGCTAGGTAGGCAGAAGGAGAAGCCTTAAGTTGGAACTCGAAAGGTGCTGTTTTGAGGCCTTTGGCCTGGAGTTCTGATACCATATTGAAAAATGAGGCAATGGAAGCAATAGAAGGTACACAATAAACATCTTTATTCATGAGAGAGTCAAAATATATAGACTAGAGATTGATATCATTGATGAATCCATGAACTACAATCCAGATCCT
Source organism: Lygodium microphyllum (assembly GCF_053477565.2). NCBI lineage: Eukaryota > Viridiplantae > Streptophyta > Polypodiopsida > Schizaeales > Lygodiaceae > Lygodium > Lygodium microphyllum. The sequence goes on from NC_141158.1 coordinate 81,998,517, forward strand.
ATAATCTCTCCTCTAATTTTTCCATGATTCTCTCCACACCACACATGGTACTCTTCTAGATTCTAGCCTACACATACATGGGCATACTGCCTTACATCATAGATTAGGTCACTCACACTAGCACACTCTTAAGCACACATCTAGTCCTATGTTCATTGTGTGAATTGATGCTATCCGTCTTTACATTTAGTCCTCTTGAGTTTGATTTACCAACACTTGAGACACTTGCGATTTTTGTAGCCTGTTTGTACGTCTCCTCCTCATCTGAGAATGGGAGATCGATGGTCGCTAGGACATGTATCCAATCTCGCTCATCCTCAAGACAAGGGTTGTATTTGGTTAGAGGTCTGTGAGACTTCCTTATTGGTGCATCATCCCTGAGCATGGCAAATATGGCATCTAGGTTGACAGGGGTCATCTCCCAAAGTGTCCATCTCGACCTTTACCTCTTCTATTCGGTTCTCTAGGAACATTCGACCGTTGGCCTAGTCTTGAATGACTCAAGCGTTCCTCATCCCGGGTCGTCCTAGCAGAGTGTTGTAGTCCACTTCTTTCATGAAAATGAAATTCACATAGAACTGGACACCCACGATCTTCACTGGCTAAATTTTTAAGACTCCAAATGGCCTTACTTTCATTCCATTAGCTAGAGTGACGTTGAATCTAGTGGTTTTGACAGGCGAGTTTACCCAAGCCTGGAGCACAGTATGGCTCAACACACTCACTCCCACCCTGGTTGACAAATGATTTTTGACATCAAGAAGTGCTTAAAAATAGCCAAAAAATCCAAATTTCAGGGGAAAAATAGACTTCGTTGAAGGCGGCAACTGTAATCAATACAATTTTAAATGGATAAGCTCCAAAAGTGCTTTAAAGACCCACCGAGCGACGGTTGGGGAATTTTCATAAATTTTTTGAGTTTTGTATGAGACTTTGGGAGATTCTCAGAAGTGGGGGACTTTGAGACAGACACCTAGGAATTTTTAGAAGTTGGTTTGGACGCTAGAGGCGAGAGGAGTGCCAAAAATTGGCCAATCACTTGAGAATTAAAAGGGTGTGATCCTTGGGGGACTTCCTCTAGGGAGGCCCCTTAATTTTTTTATTTTGTGGGGGGGGGGGGGGGAGGGGGGACTATTTTTTTGCCCGAAAAAAATGGCGATGGCATCCTGCACGCGACGGTTTTGAGAGAGGGGAGGCATAGGCCATCTCCCACCTCAATATACGCATACCAATTGATTAGATCAGCTTGATGTTGGTTCTCCATGCTCCCTATCACTGGTCTTCATGCTTCAAATGGCTGCGTGGATGGCTTGATAAAAAACCAGTATTTCTCTCTCCTCCCTCTCTCTCCCCTTAAGGGGCAGTTCATGCACATGAAGAAGAATGAAGATCGGTTGAAGGATGCTTGCTCGGCATGAACCGGATTGCTCCAAGTTCAAGGGGAGGCTAAGGGGAGATGTTTAGCATTGAAGATTTGCTACTGTTTGGTCCATTGGCAACCCAAAAACATTAATTATAAAACCCGCAACACGCAAATAAGCGGTATGCCTCATTTTTACAAAGGAAATTTATTTGGAGCTTATTTGTATTATGATTGAGGGATCTGCATAAAAGAAATGCAGATCAATAATAATAAATAGTAGCAAAATTAAATTATGGCCCGAAAAGCGCATTTTAAGTGTAAAAATGAAGGTTTTATTGGTTTCGGGTGGGGAAAGAGATGCGCATGGGATGAAATTTTGAGACAAAACATCTTTTAGCTATCATAATTAGACACTAATCATAAATTAGAAAATATTCTATTTTTATGCACAAATAAATAGAGAAAAATAACTTTAAAAATAGGATTTTCACATTATAAAAATCTAGAAAATTATGATTCGTGGTTGTGGCTATATAACAAAGCTGAGGCATGAAGTTTGGCTATGTGTCATAGCTCATGGTTTTTCTATTTTATGAGAAAAATATATACCAAATAATACCCTACACCTATGCAATGCAGCATAAACTAAACGTTAGAGGGAAAGGGTGAGGTTAAGAGATTAAGAGGGCTGAGAGGGTTTGAATCTTTGAAATATTTGATTGTATATTTCATTTAGAATTGCAATTTTTAGTTTAAGGGGCTAGTAGCACGAGGAATTAGTGCTAGTCTCCATACATCAAAGCATATGTTTACTGAAAATCATGAAAGGGATGTTTTTTCCACATCACAAAATGCTATTTGTTAAACATTTTTGTGCACTAGGATCATATGCACTATGCATGACATATGACATGGTACCAGTTCTAGATTGCATAGCAATTGTCTTCTTAGGATATGACTTAAACGTTGAGTGGAAAGGAGCCTTTGTTGTAGATAAGTTGTACGCTTTCCTTGGGTCTGTTGGTTGAGGATCTATATATTCTTGGATTGTACAAAACAAGAAAAGAGTGGAGTTTGTGCATTATGTTTTATATGTTGGAGTGATGCATATTGGGGCCAATCCCCGAGGTGTAGAGTGGATTTGCAGCAATCAGGCATCGAGGGGAGCTTCTTGATGTTTGTGTTACGAGGTACTATGCCTATATATTATGAGATCTCTCTCTAAGGACAAGGGAAGGTAAACGTTGGACTACATTTTAGCTAAAAATGCATAATTAAGTCTATCTAGTGTACATCTGTGTATTACAGATGCTCTTGGCCTGCAAGGCCATGTGGGGGGGTTGTCTGTTTTGTGCATGAGGTCCGGCTGGTGCCATAGCTAGTGTCGACCCATTTTAGGTTCCATCATTGGTATCTACAATTCTCTTTCGTGTGATGCCTCCTAGGGCAAGGATAGGAAAGACTACATGCGTCTCAGTGCCTTTCCAAAAGGCATTAACATGTAGTGACTTTGGCACTGAGTGCAGTGTCAAGCTGAATATCTACTTCACTGCATCATGATCCTACAAGTCAGCAGGAGTATGCTCCTTCGGTTCTTCTAGCCAGTGTTTCAACTCTTGCCATAGCGTGGGGTGATGTCTGAGCAGGTCTCCTAAACTCAGGGTCACTAGGGTGGTCACTAATGTCTCGAGGAGGCTGCTGGTTGCTTGTCTCTCTCCTAGGTTTATGCTCCTTGGCCATTGGTCTTGACTGCCTGACTGGCCCGTAGCATTTAAACTTGGCCTAGGTAGCGCCGCATGTGGCATGGGTGTGTCTCTCGACCTTGTTCGTGTAGGTGAGACTAGCATGCTTACAATAGAGAGGTCCTCAATCTCGTCTTCCAAGATAGGCTCAACATCCTTGAGGTGCTCCTGGGCTTCTTTTACCCACTCCTTGACTTTGGCTATTGCTTCAAGTTGGCCTATAGGATGGGGATACTCCCCTACCTTGGCACTCCCTTTCTCTACCGTCTTTGGAATGGTAGTTTCTGCCTCTGCATCCGTGACCTTCTTGCTGGTCACTAGCATTGTCACATCCTCAATCTTAAGAGAAACCTTTGCGTTTGTCTTTTTCCTCCTTCGTCGGCTCTTTTTCCCTATTGAGGTTGCATCTACATTGCTGGTACCTAGCAGTGATATGCCTGCATGTTTCGTCTGTGGCTTTGGTCATGATATGCAGTGGGATGGGTGTATCCTTGCTGTCAAATGTCTTGACCCCAAACAGTCCTAAGGGCACTGAGGGAACGTTTACCAGGCTAGGGGATGGCTTCTGTCTAGGGCAATCGGCAAAGAGGTGAGTGATACCGCACTCGATGCATCTGAGGTCCGACTTCTCCTTATTTGCTTATTCTCTCTCGAGATAGTGTGATGAGATGTAGCTCGGGTGACTGCAAGTCCAACATGAGATTGGATCTCGATTCAACCTTGCAAATCCTCTCCCCATACCTCTACCTAACACCATTATTGGTACTGGTTGATAGTCCGTCAAGACTGGGTTGCCCTCTTTGTCATACGAGACGTAAGGGTTTATGTAGGATTTGTCTTCATTAGGCTTGTCCACATAATGGACTAATGCATCACTTAGTGGATGGGTCACATAGGGTACTGGTGGCCGGGGTACCGTCGGGATGATGAGCTTTGCATCGTTTGGTGCTAGAAGTGCCAGCTAGGCTCCTCTTCCAAGAAAAGTTGGCGGCATGTTCCCTAGGTGTACAGTGGGTTGTACTACTAGACATAGGGGAATCTCCCAGGTAACCTACAGTGCATGGCATAATGGCCGAATCTACCACATTTCACGCAAGGTCTAGGCCTAGGATCTTGGCACTCGGCGGGAAGGTGGGTGCTGCCATAGTGCACGCATTGGACATGTAATCGCCTTGGCTTCCTCACCAATTCTTGCAGTCATGCTAACTCCATCCTCACCTCAGCTAGCTCCTGGCCTTGATCTACACTCTTCCCCCTGCTATGTGTGGCCAAAAGTAGTTATCCTCATCTTCTTCTTATTATTATTCTTACTTGCTTGAGTTTGTGCTAAGATGTCTCAGAGTCGAAGGTCGAATGATTGGGAAGACTAAGGTGCAGGCTAGTGAGGGCTTAAGGTCATGGGTGACCAAGAAAAACCTCGTTTACAATTCTGGCTTTGAGAGAGAGAGAGAGAGAGAGAGAGAGAGAGAGAGAGAGAGAGAGAGAGAGAGAGAGAGAGAGAGAGAGAGAGAGAGAGAGAGAGAGAGAGAGAGAGAGAGAGAGAGAGAGAGAGAGAGAGAGAGAGAGAGAGAGAGAGAGAGAGAGAGAGAGAGAGAGAGAGAGAGAGAGAGAGAGAGAGAGAGAGATTGTTGATCACAAAGGAGATCATGTGCTTTGATTTTGGTGTTTTCGACCGATCTAGGTATGTAAGGATCTTATTTATATGCCATTGATGTGATCTGGAAGGTACGATAGGGGGCCATGACGAGTGCTAGGAGAAATCGGCCAAGAATCCTCTTGTCATGCCGTCGGGTTCACAATTGGACCAATGTGTCTTGGTCTGATTCCCAAAGTTGGAGAGTCGAGACCATCCAACCAGCAAACTTAGACCATCCGACTCCAAGAGTTGAACCACTAGACCGTCCAGTCAGACACACTTTGGCAGTTGGACCAAATCCTTTTAGTTCGATCAAACCACCAGTCCAGTCGCCGGTGTCCAATCGGATGACCTTCTCCAGTTGGCGGACCACCCATCAATCAGACCAGGTGGTCTAATCAGTCTAAAAAATATAATCGGACCACACAAAAAATCAGACCAATTTTTGGGGTTGAACCAGCCACCCAGAATCGAACCGATCCAATTTCGTCAATCAAACCGCTTGGATAGAAGATAGAAGAAGTAGGAATAGGACCACCCCCAGGGTAGGACCTATTGGGACACATTCCCGAACACCCCAAGAAACCCACCCTAGCTTGCTAAAGCTAGGAACTAGAGGAAACTATGACTATACCACTTAGAGGTAGACTCTAGGAGCCTACTAGACTTGTAGCCCAAGGATTGGCCTCTAGACTGTGACCCAGCTTTGATAGAGTGTAGAGGGAGTAGTATAGACCCCGTACTACCCTCAGGAGCAACCACAGATTGCACGTAGAGCCATATTAGGTCGTAGACACAAAGGGGGGATAGCTAGGATTGCATAATCATTTCACATATGCACCCCACACAGTGATTTCTTCTACAAGAGTGCACTAGAAAAGGACAAAAATCCTGATTTTGCACTGTGCACAATGGAACACCCAACACTGAGTGTACATAAGTTGAGGATTGTTTTCAATAACAAGGAATGCAGTTAGACTTAATAACTTAAAGGAACACACCAATAGGAGGAGATCCCATAACATAGTTGGATGCCTTGGAGCCTCATCAATAGGACCTTTGAAAATGGTGTTGGGACCAAAAGGACAATAAGATTGAGGGCAAAGTGCTACCAAAGCTGCTAGGATTGATCGACAACATCGTGGAGTGGGAAGCAGGAACAATGTCAGGAGCAAACATAGACCTTGGAGATGACCAACTAGACTTGGGTTCATTCCTGGTCTCAGTCCAAGACATGGTCAATGAGTACGACATGCTAATCAGGACAATAATCCATGGTAGGCCAGTAGAGGAGGTACTGGCAAGCCTAGAGGAAGAGAGGAAAGCGGTTAGAGCATTGTAGGGCATGGCTACCTACAATCAAGAGCAGAGAACTAGGAAGCTGCAGCAGGACATAGACGTGCATGAAGCTCGACGTGTGCTCACCTTAGCCAGAAAAAGCAAGATGGGACCAAACACAGAGAGAGAAAGAGCGTTAGAGGCATACCTCACACTGAGGGAGCTTGTGACCAAGCGTCTCGTGGTGTGAGGTGCCCGACCATCGGCTTTCCAGGCACTCTTTTAGCGGTCTATCGAGCAATAAATCTAAGCATCGCTGCCCGGCACTCCCAAGGAATGTTCGGAGTTTTTTCGCCTAGGGTTTCCTGAATCTGCCTCGCAACGGAACGTTCATGACCAAACCCACTAGGATCGACCTGAAATTTGGGTTCCTAGTTGTCAAGGTTTCTTGTTAGCATTCTAGCGTCGGGTATTGGACATCCTACTTTACGCAATGATACCCAACCCGAAGCAGATCTATGCCGCACTTGGTTCAAAGAGAATGGAAAACGAGAGGGATGCGTTGCTCAACCTCTCTGCCCATAGGGCATAGTCCCATTCTGGTCCCCTAAAACGGCATGAATCAGGTTCTAACCTATCAATACCTAAAGGTCGAATGATGATAAAAACTTGTGAGAAGCCTCCCAGTTCTCTAGGACCACCCTGGACCCATCGGGGTTTCCGCCCACCCGCTTCCCTTAATAGCTTTAGTTTTCTCATTAGGTCCTACCACATTTATGTGTGACACTTAAAATCAGCTTCATTAATTAAGCCTCTTAGGGAACAAGGTTCGTTCGCGTAAATTATAGCACAGACACGAAAACAGAGCAAAGCAATCTATTGACAAACAAGATCAAACAAGTTCCTTAACTTATCTTCAAGTTAATCTTTGTCTCCCGCCCATACAGGAGAAATTATGTTTCGCTTCTGTCCAACAGAAGTATCCCTTCTACCCTGCAGAAGTAACTGGTCCAATTCACATGGCACCAAAACTCAATCCTTTATCTAGAATAGGATCTCCCAACATGCCCAGATGTTGGGGGCCACGGAGGTCTTCAACTCCATTCTAGACCTAGCAAGGGGTGTCCAGAGCTCCAATTGACCCGCAAGCTGTCTAGGAGTGAAACATCATACCCGTGGTTGGCCTTTTCACCTCGACCTTCGGCCCATGAATCGAGCAGTGCCCTCTCGGGTTACTACGCGGTGCGACCATGGAGGTGATCCACCCGTACAATATATCCTTCCTTAATTAAATCCTTTAAGAATCAAGCACAAACAAGGCATTCAGCCTAATATCATTTTCGAAGAAAACATTCCTTTAATCCCATGGCGACTTGCCATCACAGACCCTTGCCATGCATTTACCATAAATCACAAGCACTTGGAATAATCATCCAAACAACAACTAACAACTAGTTGAATGTAAAAGCATTTAGGATATTGTTTGATCAACCAACAAAACCAATTGCATTCTTTCCAAAACAATGCAAGAGTAGATGAAATAATATTTCCCATTGCATAATTGCTCTTCCCCTTGGGATCTAAGAGCAATATTATGCAAAAATGTTCTTAACACTTCATTCCTTCGGCTAGGGTATATGTTAAGGGTTCAAACACTATTCATGATGTAAGTTCTATAGGTCACTTACCTTGATTGATAACCCAACCCTGAGTTTGGATTAGCAAAAGTCATCGTGATCTGACGGATCCCAAGATATCTTAGTTTTAACCCTTATGATTAATTTCTTGTACTAGCTCTTAGTCAAGTCATGGGGCAAATAGAAATTTATCCTCATATATCAAACATGTTATACGCATAACATATAAATACTTGATAAGATAAGTGCGAGATGATCTCAAGTAATTAGACTCCAATAGGCCTCGCATTGACCTAGAATCTAGTTTTTCTTAATATTTGGCTTGTTAGGCTAAGTACTTTTGAAGTATCTAAACTTTAAACTAGTACTTCTCCATTCATGATTCTTAATGTCATATTCTTTTAGCAATTATGCTATCTATAACCCTTGACTATACTTTAATTTAGCACTTATATGCCCAATCTTTTAATGTCGTTCTTTTGACGACTATGCCATTCATAACGCTTGACTAATTCTTCCTTGTAATTGCTTTACTAGCAAATAAGTCATATGTAACTACGTGCAATTATCTTCCCTTGATATATACACTTTACAAACTCGATGTTCCGAGTAAGCGAGATGAAATTTATCATTTCCCATGACCTATACTCGTGCAATAGTATGGGCTTAACGTATCTCATACGAGAATCAAAGCAAGCATCTGTCAACTTGAAAATACATTACTTACAAACTGGAACTATAGTTGGATTGACAGTGATGCCTTTGCTCGAAGGCTTGTTGTTGGTTGCGGGATTGCCATCCGCACGCGACATTCTTCGCTTGGAGGCCATCGTCTGCAAGTAGACTCAAGAGATTAAGAAGGTGGAGTAGATTCAAGATGGGAGAGCGTAAGAGAAGATGGTTAAGTCAAGGATCGAGATAGAGGGAATTGAGCCAATTCTCTTCCTTGCAGCTTCTCGGGGTGACTCTTCTCTCTCTCTCTCTCTCTCTCAAGCTCTCTTTCAAGCACTTCCTCACAATCTTTTGGAGGAGTATCCTCCTCTCTACCTCTCTCTTGTAGCCTCTCGGGGTCTCCTTATGCTTTCTATGCCTCTCCCATGCCTCATATTTATAGTGAATTAGAGAAGAGGGCTTGTGGTTGAGAAGTAGAGCTCTTTATGGAGGGGGATCTTGGAAAGATCAGTGATCTGATACTCAGATCATAAATCTAATGGTTCCATTGGCTCTGAAAGGGGGGTAAAACTCCAAGACACTTGATTAGAAAGCTCTCAGTTCACTCCTTCTTTTCTCTGTTCGAAGTGCTGTCTACTGCCTGTAAATTGGGATCGCCGCGCTCGCGATTTCGCCAGTCACTTTTCTTTATTTTTCTTTTTATAAAATCTTCAAACTAACTAAAATATCACTTGTCTTTTCTTTTAAATGACATCTAGTTCCATATCGTTTTTTAAGGATAATATCTAAAATATCTAAAATATATTAGCTTTGCCCAAAATCTAATGTTTTTGGACCTTCCAAACTATATACATGAACTTAGTGATTAATATAACTCATAAGTCTCGTTCACGTTGTAATTTACGTGAAGGGTAGCTACGGTCTTTGCCAATTCGATAAAAATATCGAATTTACGACTCTTGATTTTTCTAAATAAAATATTTTAAATTAAATAAAAATTATCAATAATTAATGTTAGTTAGTTTTTACCTTAGTTAGTCTTTAGTTAGTAATCTTACTAACTTATTAATTGACTAACTAACTTACGAACCAACCAACTAACTTTTATTGTGCGGAGATATTACATCCTCCTCCCCTTAGAGAAATCGAGATGTCCTCATCTCGAGAGAAACAGGGGGTATCATCTTGGAATATGTGAGTTATGGAACACCACGCTTCTGCTGCGCTACTCTGATATTTCACAGACATACGGTCTTTTTGAAAAAAAAACAACCTATGGTATTTGATATATTTGAGTCTTGGTTACAATAGAAAATTTATTGTAGTTACATCTCATGGATATCTTCTAGGTTTTTCCTAAGCACTTGGTATATTCTAGATCATTGGAGCTTGTACGCCTTATTTCTTGTAAGCTCAAGTTCTCTTCGAGTTCCATTGGGACAATTGATATATTTATGTCCAATGTTGTGGCACTCAGAGCATCGATGTTTAGGGTGCTTTGGACATTCCCTTTTGAAATGACCTAACTCCCTGCAATAGAAACATCGCAGAGCTTTATCACTTGTGGTCACAAGATTTTTGGTTGTCCTTAGTAAGATTTTCTTCTTTAGACCAAAGTGTTCTAGGATTCTTTTAGTAGATTGGAGTGGTCCTTTATCTTGGAAACTACATTTCCAGATTGTCGTGCCCTTAGTTCGGGACTAAGCTCCATGGACAATTGGCTTTGCTTGTAATACTAAAGAATACTTCCAAGCTTCGACATTCTGGTAAGACCCAATCTATATTAGTTTAGAAGAAATGACTTAAGAGAAATTCATTGCACATTATGACTATCATTCCTTGCCAGAGTATCTCTAATCATTTACAAGTTCTAGGCTCAAAATAGACGCAACTCATATTACTCAAGTTAACTGTAGTTACAAGAGTAAAGTTTATTCCAATACAAGTTGTATTTCATGTCGACAAAATTTCTAGGATTTCTAATAATCCTAAAGTGGTGTAGTAGGTTCTAAGTATCCATCTTCATCTAATTCCTCTATATATCCGAAGATTGCACTTGTGTAACTTCGTTTTCTTGGAGACTCCGTATCTTTTGGACTTAAGTCAAGGCAATCTACTTGGACATGTCCTAGCTCATTGCAATGGAAACGTTGAGGGTAGGGACATCTGCTACGGATGTGCCCTATCACTCCACATGTATGGCATCTCTTACCCAGATCTCGGGAGTCATCTTTACTAAAATTTTTCGATTTAAATTCTTGGACGATTGGATTCGCTCGGAGTAATGCGTCTTGCAAGTCTGTTGGACACATTGCTTCAAGACGGTGGTTCAGAGGAGTGTTTAGGCCATGGAAAAACTTGGATACTTGCTGCGCAATATCCATAGGTGGTGCGTATTTTAGTAGGGTTACAAACTTTGAGTAGTAAGCTTCCAAAGTTAATTCTAGTTACTTTAGCCTGAAGAATTCATTCATCTTCAAAGTCTGGTAGGTTTGAGGAAGGTATTGTCTGTGTATAGCATCTTTCAGTTGAACCCAAGTAACAACGGCTTCAGAAACACCTTCATCTTTGCACCATTGCTTCCACCATAATCGAGCCTGACCAACTAACTTAAGTTTGGCTATCATTGCTTGATTAGTAGAGGCAGTTCCCGAAGCAAAGAAATAGTCATCCATCGACTCAATCCATATCTCTGCCTCTGCTGCAATGTCTAACCCTTCTCCATCAAACTTGGGTATCTTAATTTGCTTGAGAAGGAATTTCTTCTCTTGCATGTCAACATTCGTGGGTGCAGAAGGTGCCTAACAAATCAAGCCATACTGCTTAGATTATTTTGTTTAGGATATGTCTACAAACCATACATTAATCAATCACGTATCATTACAAAATTTCGCTCTGATACCAACTGTGAGGTGCCCGCCCATCGGCTTTCCAGGCACTCTTTTAGCGGTCTATCGAGAAACAAATCTAAGCATCACTGCCCGGCACTCCCAGGGAATGTTCCGAGTTTTTTTCGCCTAGGGTTTCCCGAATCCGCCTCACAACGGAACGTTCACGACCGAACGCACTAGGATCGACCTGAAATTTAGGTTCCTGGTTGTTAAGGTTTCCTGTTAGCATTCTAGCATCGGGTATTGGACATCCTACTTTACGCAGTGATACCCAACCCGAAGCAGATCTATGCCGCACTTGGTTCAAAGAGAATGGGAAACGAGAGGGATGCATTGCTCAACCTCTCTGCCCATAGGGCATAGTCCCATTCCGATCCCCTAAAACGGCATGAATCGGGTTCTAACCTATCAATACCTAAAGGTCGAATGATGATAAAAACTTGTGAGAAGCCTCCCAGTTCTTTGGGACCACCCTGCCCGGACCACCCTGGACCTATCGGGGTTTCCGCCCACTCGCTTCCCTTAATAGCTTTAGTTTTTTAATTATGTGCTACCACATTTATGTGTGACACTTAAAATCAGCTTCATTAATTAAGCCTTTTAGGGAGCAAGGTTCGTTCGCGTAAATTATAGCACAGACACGAAAACAGAGCAAAGCAATCTATTGACAAACAAGATCAAACAAGTTCCTTAACTTATCTTCAAGTTAATCTTTGTCTCCCACCCATACAGGAGAAATTATGTTTCGCTTCTGTCCAATAGAAGTATCCCTTCTGCCCTGCAGAAGTAACTGGTCCAATTCACATGCACCAAAACTCAATCCTTTATCTAGAATAGGATCTCCCAACATGCCCAGATGTTGGGGGCCATGGAGGTCTTCAACTCCATTCTAGACCTAGCAAGGGGTGTCCAGAGCTCCAATTGACCCGCAAGCTGTCTAGGAGCGAAACATCATACCCGTGGTTGGCCTTTTCACCACTCGACCTTCGGCCCATGAATCGAGCAGTGCCCTCTCGGGTTACTACGCGGTGTGACCATGGAGGTGATCCACCCGTACAATATATCCTTCCTTAATTAAATCCTTTAAGAATCAAGCACAAACAAGGCATTCAGCCTAATATCATTTTCGAAGAAAACATTCCTTTAATCCCATGGTGACTTGTCATCACAGACCCTTGCCATGCATTTACCATAAATCACAAGCACTTGGAATAATCATCCAAACAACAACTAACAACCAGTTGAATGTAAGGGCATTTAGGATATTGTTTGATCAACCAACAAAACCAATTGCATTCTTTCCAAAACAATGCAAGAGTAGATGAAATAATATTTCCCATTGCATAATTGCTCTTCCCCTTGGGATCTAAGAGCAATATTATGCAAAAATGTTCTTAACACTTCCTTCCTTCGGTTAGGGTATATGTTAAGGGTTCAAACACTACTCATGATGTAAGTTCTATAGGTCACTTACCTTGATTGATAACCCAACCCTGAGTTTGGATTAGCAAAAGTCATCATTATCCGACAGATCTCAAGATATCTTAGTTTTAACCCTTATGATTAATTTCTTGTACTAGCTCTTAGTCAAGTCATGAGGCAAATAGAAATTTATCCTCATATATCAAACATGTTATAGGCATAACATATAAATACTTGATAAGATAAGTGCGAGATGATCTCAAGTAATTAGACTCCAATAGGCCTCGCATTGACCTAGAATCTAGTTTTTCTTAATATTTGGCCTGTTAGGCTAAGTACTTTTGAAGTATCTAAACTTTAAACTAGTACTTCTCCATTCACGATTCTTAATGTCATATTCTTTTAGAAATTATGCTATCTATAACCCTTGACTATACTTTAATTTAGCACTTATATGCCCAATCTTTTAATGTCGTTCTTTTGACGACTATGCCATTCATAACGCTTGACTAATTCTTCCTTGTAATTGCTTTACTAGCAAATAAGTCATATGTAACTAGGTGCAATTATCTTCCCTTGATATATGCACTTTACAAACTCGATGTTCCGAGTAAGCAAGATGAAATTTATCCTTTCCCATGACCTATACTCGTGCAATAGTATGGGCTTAACGTATCTCATACGAGAATCAAAGCAAGCATCTGTCAACTTGAAAATACATTACTTACAAACCGGAACTATAGTTGGATTGACAGTGATGCCTTTGCTCGAAGGCTTGTTGTTGGTTGCGGGATTGTCATCTGCACGCAACATTCTTCGCTTGGAGGCCATCGTCCGCAAGTAGACTCAAGAGATTAAGAAGGTGGAGTAGATTCAAGATGGGAGAGCGTAAGAGAAGATGGTTAAGTCAAGGATCGAGATAGAGGGAATTGAGCCAATTCTCTTCCTTGCAGCTTCTCGGGGTGACTCTTCTCTCTCTCTCTCTCTCTCTCTCAAGCTCTCTTTCAAGCACTTCCTCACAATCTTTTGGAGGAGTATCCTCCTCTCTACCTCTCTCTTGTAGCCTCTCGGGGTCTCCTTATGCTTTCTATGCCTCTCCCATGCCTCATATTTATAGTGAATTAGAGAAGAGGGCTTGTGGTTGAGAAGTAGAGCTCTTTATGGAGGGGGATCTTGGAAAGATCAGTGATCTGATACTCAGATCATAAATCTAATGGTTCCATTGGCTCTGAAAGGGGGGTAAAACTCCAAGACACTTGATTAGAAAGCTCTCAGTTCACTCCTTCTTTTCTCTGTTCGAAGTGCTGTCTACTGCCTGTAAATTGGGATCGCGGCGCGCGCGATTTCGCCAGTCACTTTTCTTTATTTTTCTTTTTATAAAATCTTCAAACTAACTAAAATATCACTTGTCTTTTCTTTTAAATGACATCTAGTTCCATATCGTTTTTTAAGGATAATATCTAAAATATCTAAAATATATTAGCTTTGCCCAAAATCTAATGTTTTTGGACCTTCCAAACTATATACATGAACTTAGTGATTAATATAACTCATAAGTCTCGTTCACGTTGTAATTTACGTGAAGGGTAGCTACGGTCTTTGCCAATTCGATAAAAATATCGAATTTACGACTCTTGATTTTTCTAAATAAAATATTTTAAATTAAATAAAAATTATCAATAATTAATGTTAGTTAGTTTTTACCTTAGTTAGTCTTTAGTTAGTAATCTTACTAACTTATTAATTGACTAACTAACTTACGAACCAACCAACTAACTTTTATTGTGCGGAGATATTACATCCTCCTCCCCTTAGAGAAATCGAGATGTCCTCATCTCGAGAGAAACAGGGGGTATCATCTTGGAATATGTGAGTTATGGAACACCACGCTTCTGCTGCGCTACTCTGATATTTCACAGACATACGGTCTTTTTGAAAAAAAAACAACCTATGGTATTTGATATATTTGAGTCTTGGTTACAATAGAAAATTTATTGTAGTTACATCTCATGGATATCTTCTAGGTTTTTCCTAAGCACTTGGTACATTCTAGATCATTGGAGCTTGTACGCCTTATTCCTTGTAAGCTCAAGTTCTCTTCGAGTTCCATTGGGACAATTGATATATTTATGTCCAATGTTGTGGCACTCAGAGCATCGATGTTTAGGGTGCTTTGGACATTCCCTTTTGAAATGACCTAACTCCCTGCAATAGAAACATCGCAGAGCTTTATCACTTGTGGTCACAAGATTTTTGGTTGTCCTTAGTAAGATTTTCTTCTTTAGACCAAAGTGTTCTAGGATTCTTTTAGTAGATTGGAGTGGTCCTTTATCTTGGAAACTACATTTCCAGATTGTCGTGCCCTTAGTTCGGGACTAAGCTCCATGGACAATTGGCTTTGCTTGTAATACTAAAGAATACTTCCAAGCTTCGACATTCCGGTAAGACCCAATCTATATTAGTTGAGAAGAAATGACTTAAGAGAAATTCATTGCACGTTATGACTATCATTCCTTGCCAGAGTATCTCTAATCATTTGCAAGTTCTAGGCTCAAAATAGACGCAACTCATATTACTCAAGTTAACTGTAGTTACAAGAGTAAAGTTTATTCCAATACAAGTTGTATTTCATGTCGACAAAATTTCTAGGATTTCTAATAATCCTAAAGTGGTGTAGTAGGTTCTAAGTATCCATCTTCATCTAATTCCTCTATATATCCGAAGATTGCACTTGTGTAACTTCGTTTTCTTGGAGACTCCGTATCTTTTGGACTTAAGTCAAGGCAATCTACTTGGACATGTCCTAGCTCATTGCAATGGAAACGTTGATGGTAGGGACATCTGCTACGGATGTGCCCTATCACTCCACATGTATGGCATCTCTTACCCAGATCTCGGGAGTCATCTTTACTAAAATTTTTCGATTTAAATTCTTGGACGATTGGATTCACTCGGAGTAATGCGTCTTGCAAGTCTGTTGGACGCATTGCTTCAAGACGGTGGTTCAGAGGAGTGTTTAGGCCATGGAAAAACTTGGATACTTGCTGCGCAATATCCATAGGTGGTGCGTATTTTAGTAGGGTTACAAACTTCGAGAAGTAAGCTTCCAAAGTTAATTCTAGTTGCTTTAGCCTGAGGAAATCATTCATCTTCAAAGTCTGGTAGGTTGGCGGAAGGTATCATCTATGTACAACATCTTTCAGCTGAACCCAAGTAACAACGACTTCAGAAACACCTTCATCTTTGCACCATTGCTTCCACCATAATCGAGCCTGACCAACTAACTTAAGTTTGGCTATCATTGCTTGATTGGTAGAGGCAGTTCCCGAAGCAAAGAAATAGTCATCCATCGACTCAATCCATATCTCTGCCTCTGCTACAATGTCTATCCCTTCTCCATCAAACTTGGGTACCTTAATTTGCTTGAGAATGAATTTCTTCTCTTGCATGTCAACATTCGTGGGTGTAGAAGGTGCCTAACAAATCAAGCCATACTGCTTAGATTATTTTGTTTAGGATATGTCTACAAACCATACATTAATCAATCACGTATCATTACAAAATTTCACTCTGATACCAACTGTGAGGTGCTCGCCCATCGGCTTTCCAGGCACTCTTTTAGTGGTCTATCGAGAAACAAATCTAAGCATTGCTGCCCAGCACTCCCATGGAATGTTCTGAGTTTTTTTCGCCTAGGTTTTCCCGAATCCGCCTCGTAACGGAACGTTCACGATCGAATCCACTAGGATTGACCTAAAATTTGGGTTCCTAGTTGTCAAGGTTTCCTGTTAGCATTCTAGCGTCAGGTATTGGACATCCTACTTTACGCAGTGATACCCAACCCGAAGCAAATCTATGCCGCACTTGGTTCAAAGAGAATGGGAAACGAGAGGGATGCGTTGCTCAACCTCTCTGCCCATAGGGCATAGTCCCATTCCGGTCCCCTAAAACGGCATGAATCGGGTTCTTACCTATGAATACCTAAAGGTTGAATGACGATAAAAACTTGTGAGAAGCCTCCCAGTTCTTTGGGACCATCCTGCCACAGGACCGACCCGTCGGGGTTTCCGCCCACCTGCTTCCCTTAATAGCTTTAGTTTTCTAATTAGGTCCTACCACATTTATGTGTGACACTTAAAATCAGCTTCATTAATTAAGCCTTTTAGGGAACAAGGTTCGTTCGCGTAAATTATAGCACAGACACGAAAACAGAGCAAAGCAATCTATTGACAAACAAGATCAAACAAGTTCCTTAACTTATCTTCAAGTTAATCTTTGTCTCCCGCCCATACAGGAGAAATTATGTTTCGCTTCTGTCCAACAGAAGTATCCCTTCTGCCCTGCAGAAGTAACTGGTCCAATTCACATGGCACCAAAACTCAATCCTTTATCTAGAATAGGATCTCCCAACATGCCCAGATGTTGGGGGACACGGAGGTCTTCAACTCCATTCTAGACCTAGCAAGGGGTGTCCAGAGCTCCAATTGACCCGCAAGCTGTCTAGGAGCGAAACATCATACCCGTGGTTGGCCTTTTCACCACTCGACCTTCGGCCCATGAATCGAGCATTGCCCTCTCGAGTTACTACGCGGTGCGACCATGGAGGTGATCCACCTGTACAATATATCATTCCTTAATTAAATCCTTTAAGAATCAAGCACAAACAAGGCATTCAGCCTAATATCATTTTCGAAGAAAACATTCCTTTAATCCCATGGTGACTTTTCATCACAGACCCTTGTCATGCATTTACCATAAATCACAAGCACTTGGAATAATCATCCAAACAACAACTAACAACTAGTTGAATGTAAAAGCATTTAGGATATTGTTTGATCAACCAACAAAACCAATTGCATTCTTTCCAAAACAATGCAAGAGTAGATGAAATAATATTTCCCATTACATAATTGCTCTTCCCCTTGGGATCTAAGAGCAATATTATGCAAAAATGTCCTTAACACTTCCTTCCTTCGGCTAGGGTATATGTTAAGGGTTCAAACACTATTCATGATGTAAGTTCTATAGGTCACTTACCTTGATTGATAACCCAACCCTGAGTTTGGATTAGCAAAAGTCATTGTTATCTGACGGATCTCAAGATATCTTAGTTTTAACCCTTATGATTAATTTCTTGTACTAGCTCTTAGTCAAGTCATGAGGCAAATAGAAATTTATCCTCATATATCAAACATGTTATAGGCATAACATATAAATACTTGATAAGATAATTGCGAGATGATCTCAAGTAATTAGACTCCAATAGGCCTCGCATTGACCTAGAATCTAGTTTTTCTTAATATTTGGCCTGTTAGGCTAAGTACTTTTGAAGTATCTAAACTTTAAACTAGTACTTCTCCATTCACGATTCTTAATGTCATATTCTTTTAGAAATTATGCTATCTATAACCCTTGACTATACTTTAATTTAGCACTTATATGCCCAATCTTTTAATGTCGTTCTTTTGACGACTATGCCATTCATAACGCTTGACTAATTCTTCCTTGTAATTGCTTTACTAGCAAATAAGTCATATGTAACTAGGTGCAATTATCTTCCCTTGATATATGCACTTTACAAACTCCATTTTCCGAGTAAGCGAGATGAACTTTATCCTTTCCCATGACCTATACTCGTGCAATAGTATGGGCTTAACGTATCTCATACGAGAATCAAAGCAAGCATCTGTCAACTTGAAAATACATTACTTACAACCGGAACTATAGTTGGATTGACAATGATGCCTTTGCTCGAAGCCTTGTTGTTGGTTGCGGGATTGTCATCCACACGCGACATTCTTCGCTTGGAGGCCATCGTCCGCAAGTAGACTCAAGAGATTAAGAAGGTGGAGTAGATTCAAGATGGGAGAGTGTAAGAGAAGATGGTTAAGTCAAGGATCAAGATAGAGGGAATTGAGCCAATTCTCTTCCTTGCAGCTTCTCGGGGTGACTATTCTCTCTCTCTCTCTCTCTCTCTCTCTCAAGCTCTCTTTCAAGCTCTTCCTCACAATCTTTTGGAGGAGTATCCTCCTCTCTACCTCTCTCTTGTAGCCTCTCGGGGTCTCCTTATGCTTTCTATGCCTCTCCCATGCCTCATATTTATAGTGAATTAGAGAAGAGGGCTTGTGGTTGAGAAGTAGAGCTCTTTATGGAGGGGGATCTTGGAAAGATCAGTGATCTGATACTCAGATCATAAATCTGATGGTTCCATTGGCTCCAAAAGGGGGGTAAAACCCCAAGACACTTGCCCCAAGACACTTAGTTAGAAAGCTCTCAGTTCACTCCTTCTTTTCTCTGTTCGAAGTGTTGTCTACTGCTTGTAAATTGCGATCGCGGCGCGCGTGATTTTGCCAGTCACTTTTCTTTATTTTTCTTTTTATAAAATCTTCAAACTAAACTAAAATATCACTTGTCTTTTCTTTTAAATGACATCTAGTTCCATATCGTTTTTTTAGGATAATATCTAAAATATCTAAAATATACTAGCTTTGCCCAAAATCTAATGTTTTTGGACCTTCTAAACTATACACATGAACTTAGTGATTAATATAACTCATAAGTCTCGTTCACGTTGTAATTTACGTGAAGGGTAGCTACGGTCTTTGCCAATTCGAGAAAAATATCGAATTTACGACTCTTGATTTTTCTAAATAAAATATTTAAATTAAATAAAAATTATCAATAATTAATGTTAGTTAGTTTTTACCTTAGTTAGTCTTTAGTTAGTAATCTTACTAACTTATTAATTGACTAACTAACTTACGAACCAACCAACTAACTTTTATTGTGCGTAGATATTACACGTGGACAACACGGTTGCTGAACAAAGTGCAGCAGCACTAGCGACCTCGCTACTCTCAGGCCTAGGAATTACTCAAGGGGTGAAGAGCCTATCAAAAATCCATGCGATAGCTAAGCAGTTGGACAAGTACCAGCGTAGGAGTGACACATACAGTTTTGTTGAGCAGTTTGAGAAAGTTTGCAAGGCCAACGGTCTCACAGACCTTGCACAACGCTCCCAAGATTTCTAACTTTGCTTAGGCAATAAGGGTAGGACATGGTATACCAGCTTAGATATGATAGAGCGGGCAATCTTTACTTGACGAAAAGATCTCTTTATTAAGAGATTCTTGGAAGTGGGATACTCTGATAACCTCATAGTCTAACGGATGAATGTCAGTCAAAAAGACAAGGAGGAGATAAGAGACTATATCACTCATGTGCGGAGCCTCTTCAAGAGAATCCCCACAAATGAGTGACCAAATGAAAGAAAAGTCTCCACCTGTTCATGAACGGAATTCACAATGAGGAGTTGTGCAAGGCTTTGGCGGGCAACTCCAACTTGCAATGAGACGTGTTAACAAGGGTCTTCGATGAAGCAATTAGGGTGGATGACCAGTTGAGAGAGAGAAGCTCTTGAAATTCAAATCTCAACAACTCCAGCTCTCATTCATCTTTTGGACTTTATATACAAATCCCTAAATCCCATTTGGGTGGTCATCCCCTTTTTACATGCCCAGTAGGCCCTTTTTTCCATTGTCCTTCTATCGTCCTAGCTTCCTTCCTACCGCTGATCTACCTTTACAATTTGCATGTGGTGCTCTTAAAATAGATCATGGTGCGCCTTGCACTCTTTTACAAAAGTATTGACTTGCACTTTTTCTTGTGTGCATTTCTCCTTGATTTAGGACTTTTCTGCACTTCTTGTGTTTGCATATTTTTCTTAGCATGCCTTCCGTTTTAATTTTTCCTTGGCCTTGTATTTTGTTTTAGATTTTCTTGATTTTCCACCTTGTTTGTTTGAGGCTTAACATTATTATATGCTAGTTCATGGAAGAAAGACTTGGGAGACCCTCCCAAGAGTAGCTGATTAAAACTATGTTTGTAGTATAGAACAACAAAAAGAACTAGCGTAACGGATAGTCACTTGGCAACTAAGTGCACTTGGGTGATGACACTGCTGGGATATTTGACCTCCCGAGAAGATTTTTCTACAAACTAGTAGGAGCTTCTCACACGCAGCCAATGGTACCAATGAAACCTTCATAGCATGTTGCCAAGTATGCCAAGGTTTATGCCTTGGTTGTCGCCTTAGTCACCACCTTGGAGTGACGACCGCTCGACAATGCGCCACGTGGTGCTCGCCTGTAGATTCATAAATTTTTATCTTCACACTACAAAAATGGATCTCCCTCTCTAATGTCATCAATGATGTCATCAAAAGTGCTAAAAGAAAGCATTCTCTCTTTGTCATCAATAAATGCTAAAAAAAAGCGTCCTCTCTTTCCTTCCCCCTCTCTAAAAAATTATAAATTGAGGGCTTGGGGATGACTAGGAAGGGGGAACAAGAGTAGTCTTGATGAGGATGGGACATTGATCGAGAAGGAGGAGACTTATTTCACGAGACAAAGAGACATCACTCCATTCAACCTAAGGAAGGGGATATGTTGAAGGTCTCTAATCCTCTTCTACTCTAGTCAGTGAAGAGAAGACACTCAAGAGATTTATCATATTCTATCAATCCGGTTAGAAGTCATACCTCTACTCTCATCCCTATTTTGTCTACTAGAGAGAGAGAAGTATTGCTCTCCATGAGGCAAGAAGAACCATCCACGAGGCCTACATCATCAAATCCCACAGTAACCATCATCATCATTGTGAGTTTTACACATTTTCTAGCCGGCATTACTGCCATGCTCTTTTACAAGTCATATTTCTATCATGACCCTAAAGAAAAATAATTAAAAAGAAAAAATCGTGAATGACCCTAACGTGGAAGCAACAATTGGAGTTCTGAGCACGAGAGTCACTAACGGAGTCACGGGCGTGGATAACAACCCTTTACCAATCGCGATACCACAAGTTTTTCTAAAAAGTTTTCTATTCAATTTCAATAGGAATAAGATAAGTTTCTTAAGAAATATTGCAATCTTGGAGCATTCACTTAGTAAATTATTAGAATATCTTATAGGCTAGAAACTGTTAGGGGAACTATGAAAACCTAGAACTCAAGAGAAATCATGAGGAATTTTAACGTTAACCCCGTAGAAAAGAAAACAGTGAATTCAAGACAAATATACTAAGAGTGAAACCCTGAAGAAACTAGCCAAGGACATAGCTTTAATTTAGAAGCTTTGATAGAATATTTTAAAAATAAAAAATATCTCTAAGTTGAAGAAACAAACTTTAGGCCAAGAAACTTGGTTACAAGAATGTCATTATTAACCTTAAACTAAGAGGTTAGAGACCCCAAAATCTAGATACCCTAGGGGAAGAGCTCACTGCGTGAATTTCAAAGGTTGATTGGTACGAGATTAATCATCACTTGAAAGTTGCATGAGCATTTGAAGTCATAATTGCTTCAAGACATCAATCTTGTTTGTGATTCTCTAGATTAGATGCTAATTGAATTAAGTATTGGAACATATATAAATTGAGGAGCCCTATACCTCCCCCAAGGATAGCTGATGAATCCCCATACCAAGAGGGGATGTTTTTAGGGAAGCATGGACCGACTCTGATGGCGAGAGATCTCCCAGCAGGGATTGTATTAAGTAGGAGGTGGTTAAGGTGCTAGGGGGTCTCTGGCCGGTAAATCCTTTATGCACCTAGGAACTACTTGGAGGAACTACTTGGTCCCCTATATGGCCCAAGTTCTCCTTGGGACACCTAAAAATGCTAGCTATAGGTGGATTTGATCTTGGTGATGTGCAGATGTGCTAAATAAGGCAGCACATGAAACTATAATTTTTTTTTTTGTATGGGCGGGAGAACACACATTATGGAACATAATCAATGAATTTGCTTAATTATGACTGTATGTTCGTGAGTAAATTACGCAAACAAAAAATTGTGCATAAAAGGATTCTTTTTAATTAATGAATCTATTTTTATACATTTTAGGTAATGTGGTAGGTAATTAGATAACTAAGAATTTCCATAGAGGAAAGCGGGTGGATGGATTCCCAACGAATCCAGTCCTATGGCAGGGTGGTCTCCGTTAGCCAAGAGGTTTCTTAAAAAACAAACACTAGGAAGAAACTCTAGGAAGGGCTGATTCACTGACTTACCTAGAGTTTAGTCTTAGAACTAAACGTCTTAGAACCAAACTATAAATTATGTTCAGGGAAAGTGTAATATTTCCACACAATAAAAGTTAGTTGGTTAGTTCAAAAGTCGGTTAATCAATTAATAAGTTAGTAAGATTACTAACTAAAGGCTAACTAAAGGTTTAAAAAAACTAACTAACGTTAATAATTAAGGATTCTTATTCAATTAAAAATATATATTAAAAAGTCAAGAGTCGTAAATTTGATATTTTTCTCAGATTGACAAGGACCGTAGCCACCCTTTCATGGAAGTTACAACGTGAGCGAGACTTATGAGCTATATTATTCACTTGTATTAATGTGTAGTTTGGATGGTCCAAAAATATTAGATTTTGGGCATAACTAGTATATTTTAGATATTTTAGATATTATCCTAAAAAAATATGGACATTTCTAGAATTGGATGTCATTTAAAAGAAAAGACAAGTGATGTTTTAGTTAGTTTTGGAGATTTTATAAAAAGAAAAAAATAAAAAGAGAGATTTATGAAATCGAGCGCGCTCCAATTGTGTACAAATAGAAAATAGCGCTTCGAATAGAGAAAACAAGGAGTAAACTAAGAGCTTTCTAACCAAGTGTCTTAGAGCTTTTCTCCCCTTTTGGAGCCAATGGAACCATTAGATTTATGATTTGAGCATCAGATTCACTAATTTTTCCAAGATCCCCCTCCATAAAGAGCTCCTCTTCTTAGCCACAAGCCTCTTCTCTAATTCACTAAAAATATGAGGCATGGGGAGGCACAAGGGGCATAAGGAGACCCCGAGAGGCTGCAAGAGAGAGGTAAAGAGAAGGATACCCCTCCAAGAGAGAGAGAGAGAGAGAGAGAGAGAGAGAGAGAGAGAGAGAGAGAGAGAGAGAGAGAGAGAGAGAGAGAGAGAGAGAGAGAGAGAGAGAGAGAGAGAGAGAGAGAGAGAGAGAGAGAGAGAGAGAGAGAGAGAGAGAGAGAATAGTTACCTTGAGAGGCTACAAGGGAGAGAGTTAGCTAAATTCCCTCTATCTTGATCCTTGACTTAGCCATCTTCTCTTACGCCCCCATCTCGAATCTATTCCGCCTTCTTAATCTCTTGAGTTTACTTGCGGATGATGGCCCGCAAGTGAAGAATGTCACGTGCCAATGGCAATCCCATTACCAACAACAAGGCTTTGGGCGAAGGCATCACTGTCAATCCAATTGCGGTACCGGTCATAGGTAATGTATTTTGAAATTGATAGATGCTTGTTTTGATTCTCGTATGAGATATGTTAGGCCCCATACTATGATGCATGAGTATATGTCATTTTATCTCACGTATTCAAAAGATCGAGCTTGCAAAGTGCATGTATCAAGGGAAGTTAATTGCACCTAGTTGCATATGGCTTGTTCGTTGATAGAGCAATTACAAGGAAGAATTGGTCAAGGGTTATGAATGGCAGAATCATGACATTAAAAATTGTGCATACAAGTGTTGAGTAAATTTTACATAGAATTGCTCTTTGATCCCAAGAGGAATAGCAGATATGCGATGGAAATGTTATGGTGACTATTCTTGTATTGTTTGGGAAGAATACAATTGGTTTTTTGTTGGTTGATCAAACAACATCCTAAATGCTTTTACACTCAACTGGTTGTTAGTTGTTTGGATGATTGTTCCAAGTGCTTGTGATTTATGGTAAATGCATGGCAAGGATTTGTGATGACAAGTTGCCATGGGAATAAAGGAATGTTTTCTTAGAAATTGATATTAGGGCTGAATGCCTTATTGTGCTGGATTCTTAAAGGATTTAATTAAGGAAGGATATATTGCATGGGTGGATCACCTCCATGATCACATTGCGGATTAAACTGAGAGGGCATTTCTCGATTCATGGGCCGAAGGTCGAGCGGTGAAAAGGCCAACCACAGGAATGATGTTTCGCTCCTAGATAGCTTGCGGGTCAGGTGGGGCTTTGGATACCCCTTGCTAGGTCTAGAATGGAGTTGAATACCTCCGTGGCCCCCAATGTCTAGGCATGTTGGGAGATCCTATTCTAGATAAAGGATTGAATTTGTGGTGCCATGTGATTTGGACCAGTTCCTTTTGCAGGGTAGCAGGGATATTTCTGTTGGACAGAAGGGATACGTAATTTCTCTTGTATGGGCGGGAGACAAAGATTAACTTGAAGATAAGTTAATGAACTTGTTTGTCAATAGATTGCTTTGCCTTGTTTTCGTGTCTGTGATGTAAATTATGTGAATGAACCATGTTCCCTAAAAAGCTTAATTAATAAAGCTGACTTTAAGCGTCACTTATAAATGTGGTAGGACCTAATTAGAAAACTAAAGCTATTGAGGGAAGTGAGTGGGTGAAACCCCCAACGGGTCCGTCCTATGGCACAATGGTCCTAGAGAATTGGGAGGCTTCTCACAAGGTTTTAGCATCTTTGACCTTAGAAAATTGTTAGGATAGAACATTGATTCATGTTGTTTTAGGGGACCGGAATGGGACTATGCCCTACAGGCAGAGAGGTCGAGAAGGGCATCCCTCTCATTTCCCATTCTCTTTGAACCATGTGCAGCATAAGTCTGCTTTGGCTTGGGTATCTCTACGTAAAGTAGGATGTCCAGGATCCGAATCTAGAATGTTGTTAAGAGACCTTGGCCACTAGGAGCCCAAATTTCAGGTTGATCCTAGTGGGTTTGATCGTAAATGTTCCGTTGCGAGGCGGATTCGAGAAATCCTAGGCGACAAAACTCAAAACATTCCATGGGAGTGTCTGGCAGTGACACTTAGATTCGTTTCTCAATAGATCGCTAAAAGCATGCTTGGACAGCCGATGGGCGGGCACCTTACAATTGGTATTAGAGCAAAACTTTGTAATGACTCGTGATTGATTAATGAATGACTCATAGACGTATCCTTTAAAAAATAATCTAAGTGGTATGGCTTGATTATCAAGCACCTCCTGCACCCATAAATGCTGACATACAAGAGAAGAATTTCTTCTCAAGCAAATTAAGGCACCTGACTTTGATGGAGAAGGAATAGACGTCGCAATAGAGTCAAAGATATGGATTGAGTCGATGGATGATTATTTCTCAACTTCAAGAACTGTTGCCACCAATCAAGCAATAATAGCCAAACTTAAGTTAGTTTACCAGACTCGGATATATAAAATACAATAGGTTGTTGTTTCAAAAGATTGCATGCTTATGAGTGATTAGAGTAGCGCAACGAAAGTGTGGTGGGCCCATAACCCACAGGTTCCAAAATGATACCCCCAGTTTCTCTCGAGATGAGGACATCTCGATTTCTCTAAGGGGAGGAGACTGTAATATTTCCACACAATAAAAGTTAGTTGGTTAGTTTGAAAGTTAGTTAGTCAATTCATAAGTTAGTAAGATTACTAACTAAAGACTAACTAAAGTTTAAAAAAAACTAACTTAGGTTAATAATTAAGGATTTTTATTCAATTAAAAATATCTGTTAAAAAATTGAGAGTCGTAAATCTGATATTTTTCTCAGATTGATAAGGACTGTAGCCACCCTTCACGGAAGTTACAACGTGAATGAGACTTATGAGTTATATTAATCACTAGTATTAATTTGTATAGTTTGGATGGTCCAAAAATATTAGATTTTGGATATAGCTAGCATATTTTAGATATTTTAGATATTATTCTAAAAAGATATAGAGATTTCTAGAACTAGATGTCATTTAAAAGAAAAGACAAGTGATGTTTTAGTTCGCTTCAGAGATTTTATAAAAAGAAAAAAATAAAGAGAGAGATTTGCAAAATCGTGCACGTCGCGATCGCAGTCTACAAATAGAAAACAATACTTCGAACAGAGAAAAGGAGTAAACTGAGAGATTTCTTACAAGTGACTTGGGGTTTTACCCCTCTTTCGGAGCCAATGGAACCATCAGATTTATGATTTGAGCATCAGATAATTGATTTTTCCAAGTTTCCCCTCCACAAAGATATCTTCTTCTCAGCCCACAAGCCTATTCTCTAATTCACTATAAATATGAGGCATGGGGAGGCACAAGGGGCATAAGGAGACCCCAAGAGGTTGTGAGACAGAGGTAGAGAGAAGGATACCCCTCGAAGAGAGAGAGAGAGAGAGAGAGAGAGAGAGAGAGAGAGAGAGAGAGAGAGAGAGAGAGAGAGAGAGAGAGAGAGAGAGAGAGAGAGAGAGAGAGAGAGAGAGAGAGAGAGAGAGAGAGAGAGAGAGAGAAGTTACCTTGAGAGGCTACAAGGGAGAGTTAGCTCAATTCCGTCTATCTCGATCCTTGACTTAGCCATATTCTCTTACGCTCCCATCTTGAATCTATTCCGCTTCTTAATCTCTTGAGTCTACTTGCGGATGATGGCCCGTAAGTGAAGAATGTCACGTGCAGATGGCAATCCCATTACCAACAAAGAGGCTTCGAGCGAAGGCATCACTGTCAATCCAATTGCGGTACCGGTTGTAGGTAATGTATTTCCAAATTGATAGATACTTTTTTTGATTCTCGTATGAGATACATTAGGTCCCATACTATGATGCACAAGTATAGGTCATTTCATCTCACATATTCAAAAGATCGAGCTTGCAAAGTGCATGTATCAAGGGAAGTTAATTGCACCTAGTTGCATATGGCTTGTTCATTGATAGAGCAATTACAATGAAGAATCAGTCAAGGGTTATGAATGGCATAATCATGACATTAAAAATTGTGCATACAAGTGTTGAGTAAATTTTACATAAAATCGCTCTTTGATCCTAAGGGGAATATAGCAGATATGCGATGGAAATGTTATCCCGACTATTCTTGCATTGTTTGGGAAGAATACAATTGGTTTTTTGTTGGTTGATCGAACAACATCCTAAATGCTTTTACATTCATTTGGTTTGGATGATTGTTCCAAGTGCTTGTGATTTATGGTAAATGCATGGAAAGGGTTTGTGATGACAAGTTGTCATGGGGATAAAGGAATGTTTTCCTAGAAACTGATATTAGGGATGAAGGCCTTATTGTGTTGGATTCTTAAAGGATTTAATTAAGGAAGGATATATTGCACGGGCGGATCACCTCCATGATCACACCATGGATTTACCCGAGAGGGCACTACTCGATGCATGGGCCGAAGGTTGAGTGGTGAAAAGGCCAACCACAGGAATGATGTTTCGCTCCTAGATAGCTTGCGGGTCAGATGGAGCTCTAAACACCCCTTTCTAGGTCTAGAATGGAGTTGAAGACCTCCGTGGCCCCCAATGTCTAGGCATGTTGGGAGATCCTATTCTAGATAAAGGATTGAATTTGTGGTACCATGTGATTTGGACCAGTTGCTTCTGCAGGGCAGAAGGGATACTTTTGTTGGGTAGAAGGGATACATAATTTCTCTTGTATGGGTAGGAGATAAAGATTAACTTGAAGATAAGTTAAGAAACTTGTTTGTCAATAGATTTCTTTGCTCTGTTTTCGTGTCTGTGCTGTAAGCTATGCGAATGAACCCTGTTCCCTAAAAGGCTTAATTAATGAAGTTGGCTTTAAGTGTCACACATAAATGTGATAGGACCTAATTAGAAAACTAAAGCTATTGAGGGAAGCGGATGGATGGAACCCCCAACACGTTCGTCCTACGATATAGTGGTCCCAGAGAACTGGGAGGGTTCTCACAAGGTTTTGCCGTCTTTGACCTTAGAAAATTGTTAGGATAGAACCCCAATTCATGCCGCTTTAGGGACCGGAATGGGACTATGCCCTACCAGCAGAGAGGTGGAGCAGTGCATCCCTCTCATTTCCCATTCTCTTTGAACCAAGTGCGGCATGGGTTTGCTACGACTTGGGTATCTTTGCCTAAAGTAGGATGTCTAGGATCCGATGCTAGAATGCTATTAGGAGACCTTGACCACTAGGAGCCCAAATTTCAGGTCAATCCTAGTGGGTTCGACTGTGAACGTTCCGTTGCGAGGCGGATTCAGAAAACCCTAGGCAACAAAACTCAGAACATTCCACGGGAGTCCCATGCAGCGACGCTTAGATTCATTTCTCAATAGACCGCTAAAAATGTGCCTGGATAGTCGATGGGCGGGGACATTACAGAAAGGTACGGTGGCTGTGCCATAGCACTGCTAGGGATTTTATAAATCCTTAGTCTGCTACTGGGAAAAAGTGTTGTACTCCATGAACCAATGGTAATGTTAGTCGCTCCTTTAGGACAAGAAGCCTCTTGAAGGACACCTTCAGATGTGAGTTAGTTGGTGATAGGTGACTATTAGGTCAATTAGGAACATTTAGGTTTGATCTTCGTGGGTAACGATAGGACGTTCCTATGTGGGGTAGACCTAGGGTTAACTAGTCGCAACCTATCAGGACTTGTTAAGAGAAATTTCCATCAAGGATTCAAATCCAAAACTCAAGACTAAGTATCAAGATTTTTTTAATAAATGAGGAGCTTTCCTATTACAGGACAAGACTATGTATTCTTGCAAGTCAAGAACTCAAAGGGAAAATACTCTAGGAAGTTCACGATTTTCCATTTTCAGGTCATCCTGGTTATACTAAAACTCTTAATACACTCAAAAAAAGATTCTACTGGGAAAGACTCAAGGGTGATGTACTCAAGTATATCATTGAATTCCTAAACTGCCGATGAATTAAGGCCGAGAGTGTCAAGATGGCAGGAAAGATCTAGCCACTTGACATCCCTCAAATGAAATGGGAGTATATTAGCATGGATTTCATAGTTGCATTACCCCTGGTACAAGGAGGATATAACTCCATAATGGTAGTCATTGATAAGCTAACAAAAGTTGCACACCTTATTCTTGTAAAAACCAATTACAAGGCTTCTGATATTGCCAAGCTTTTCATTAAGGAATTTTTTTAGGTTACATGGATTTCCCAAAGAATGATTAGCGACCGTAATTCTCTCTCCACCTCAAAATTTTGAAAGAGTTTGTTTGAAGCTCTAGGAACCCAGCTCTGCTTCAGTACTACCATCCTCAAACCAATGGTTAAACAAAGAGGATCAACCATATTATTGAGGACATAATGAGGGCTTATTGTAATAGAGAACCCAAATGGTGGATCCAATACCTACCCTTAGTTGAAATTTCCTATAATGCATCATACCATCAAAGTATTCAAATGACTCCTTTTTAGACACTATATGGGCAAGATTGTCTTATCCCATTAAATTTTTCCAATCCTACCCTATGGGTAGAAGCATTTGGGAAAATGCTAGAAGAAATGGATCATGAACAAGTGAAAGCTATAAGGCAAGATATTCAAGCCACCAAGGATCGATAGAAGGCATATGCTAATCAACGAAGGCAAGAACTCATCTTCAGAGAGGGTAACATGGTTTTCCTATGCGTTTGCCCAAAGAAAAGGTCCTTATCTTTGGGGAAACTCAAGAAGCTAAGTCCCAAGTATTGTGGGCCATATAAGGTGCTAAAGTGTCCAAGGCCAAATGCCTACAAGCTGCAACTCCCTAACAACTTGAAAGTACGTAATGTATTTCATGTCTATCTTTTGAAAGCATATGTCCCTAACCTAGACCATATACTTAACAACCAAGTTGTAATGCCAAGTCAGGGAGTCCTCAAACTTCAAAAAAGATAGTGGACATGCAGGAGAATACTCTAAGAAGTAAAACCCTTAGAGAAAATCTCGTCCAATGGAAAGACTACCCTGAAGAGGATGCCACTTGGATTGATAATGAATCACTATGTAACCAATATCCCCAGTTTCATTCGAGATGAGGACATCTCAATTCCTCTAAGGGGGAGACGATGTGGGATCATGAATTTAATTTAAAATCTTTCAAACTTCTCGCAAAATGGACTTCAAGAACTCTAAAATCATTAAATAGAGAAGATCTCGAGCAAAAAGACACGAGGATCATAATCCTACATTTTTTGGATTGACAAGGATTGTAGCCACCCATCGTCACAGAAGTTACCATGTGAACGAGAGTTATGAGTCAAAATAGTCATTAGTGGTCCAAAAATACTAGATTTTTTGATATTTTTTTTATATTTTGGATATTATTTACTGTAAATATCCTAAAAATCTATGGAAACTTTTAGAGTAGGGTATCATGTAAAAAAACAAGTGGCTTTTTCAACCACTTTTGGAGATTTAATGCAAAAAGAAGGATTGGCGAAATCGCATGCATTTCAATTGCAATTTACAAGCAACAAACAACACTTCGAACAGAGAGAAGGAGTGATCTGGAAGAATTCTAAGTAGGTGTCGTGGGGCTTTACCCCCCTTTGAAAGCCAACAAAACCATCATATTTGTGGTCTGAGCATCAGATTGCATCTTGGAAGCTTTAGATTGCGGATTTTGCCAAGATTCCCTCCATCAAGAACTCTTCTTCTTAGACACAACCCTTCTTCTCTAATTTAGCTATAAATAAGAGACATGGGGAGCCATTGAGGACAATCGAAGCAAGAGGGGAGAGGCCCTTCTCAGGAGTATAGAGGAAGAGGGAGTGGGGTAAGAGAAGTACAAGCATGAGAATTTCTTTTCAAGAAGACGAGGAGGATACACCGTGAGCTCTCGAATTGAATTCCTCCATCCCTTCTATCCTATTTCCCCCTGTGGAATCAAGACTCTTCTTGATTTCTCAAAATTCTTGGTGATCGCTTTTTTCTCCCATCAATCTAATTATCCCCAAGCTCCTTCTCCAAATTTCCTTTTTTGTGATCTCGTGATTAAAGACTATGGCCCTAAAGAAGAAAGCTACGAAGGTCGTGGAGGTAGGAGCTACCAATAACACTACATACACAATTACTACAAACAGAATGATGTGTTGAGATATTTACAATCACACCTACTTCAGCCCCTTTGTAAGGAGCAGTGAAGGCTCAAGACCAAAATCCCATATGCACGGTAGGAGAAAGTACCACCACTCAATTCCTATAAAGCATAGTACTTGCACACTTTTTCTGATGCAATGATAGTATCCTTTTCTTTTCAGTAAGGTGTCTTGTCACTGTCAATACACAAGATTGTGTTTATGAGTCCAAGTCTCAATCTTGGAACCTAATTCACTTGTGTAACAATTTGTCTTTGTTAGGAACAATGTCTTCATGATTTTCTTCTTTTTCTTTCAACCTCCATAGCTTCCGCATCTGCCATGCTCTAGATCCCGCATATTTAACATGGTGAGTATTGGGATTACAAACAAAGCTACGAATACATCAACCAAGCACTTGTCATGGATCTTTAGATACTATTTTTCTTAATTAAAAAGAGCTAGCAGGTCTTTATTCATGAGCACGCAAGAGAAGCTGAGTGCGTAAAATAATATTTTATTCGATTCTTGCATATAATTTCTTTGAGGAATTCTTAATCATGAATTCCAAGGGGTAACTTGGGTCTATACAAGATGAACCTAAGCAAGTATGAGGAAGGTACTGCGTCCCTAAAAGATTTAATATTTCTGATTTTTGTGTCGATCAAACAAAATCTCTGATGGGTAATAATGGATGCTAATCATTGGTATATAAGAGGCCTTGAGATGCAATTGCCAAATGATATTGTTCATAATTAAACTAACCAAGATTTTCTTTTATTGCGGGCAAAGACCCACAAAAATCCAAGGGAGTTATCCTCAAGTATGAAATTCTTGCTTAAATTCAATCTAAACTAATCCCCAAGGAAGAGGGAGCCCAAGAAGACTATTGGAAGGTATTGCCACTTATGTTGAAGTTATTTTGCCACTTATGTTGAATTGTCTCGAAGTTATTTTTCCACTTATGCTAATTTATCTCGATGTTATTATTTTTTGAAAGAAAATATTTGTCTTGAAAATAAACTTATTAAAAGTTTATGTGTAATGCATTCGAAATAAGATGTTTGTGATTGTAAGCTAAGAACTGATCTTTTCTAAAATTATCAGGCTAAAGATGGATGACTGAGTACAGATCACCAACTGAGGAAGTATTCTAGTGAATATAGAATACCAACTGAGGCAATATTCTTGATGGTGCTAGACCTCCCCAATGCTAGCATGAATAAAACCTACTCCAAGGGTTTTTTTTCTTTTGGTTTTGCATTAGTGAGTTTAGACCAATCATGACACAAAAGGTCTTGTCGTAGGAAACTCTAGTTGGCAGGAGGAGGTGAGGATACTAGTGGGATCTAATCATAAACTCCTTAGGCTCTTACAAATTGCCAACTGCCCTTCGATTTCTAGACTGTGTCTAGAAGCTCCAATACTAGTTGGGGAACGGAACTTGGGAAGAATAATATTTTGAATAGAAAACATTGTAAAGGTTATTATTTTTCTAAAAGGAACTATTACAAAGGAATTGCTTTACTCTATTTTTGTGTCGTGAATTAAGGGCATGTAAAGAAATTCTATCAGGAGATAATTCAAGGAAGCTGATTTTATATGTTGAACCTAAAGTGGTAGGTAATTAAATCTCTCTCAAGGGAAGTGAGAGGATAGACCCCTGGTCTCTGTAAGCTGAGAGATTTCCTAAGAAGGAATAAAAAGTGCCCTTGATGGACCATTAGAAACTAGAAAGATTGACTCACATCACTTTAGAATCCACTAATATTGATTAGTCTCTAGTAATAGATTTGACCAGAAAAACTCAGGTCAATCCTCATGGGAGGGGTTGGAACTTCCACTTCAGAATAGATTCAAGTGAGCCTAGTTAGCAAACTCTAAGGGTTTTATCAAAATCCTGAATGACACTTCCTAGGAAATCTCTTGATGGGCTATTAAGAATGCACTGCCAAGGAATAGCTCAAGCAGACGTTCAAAAGCTTTCTAGGGCTAATAGGTTGGTATAGAGTCTTCATTAAAGACTATGCCTCAATCACCGCACCTCTCACCGACCTTCTCAAAAAGCATGTCTCCATTACGTAGACATCCACCACTAATTAATCTAGCTTTGAGAAGCTTAAGCAGAGTTTGATAACCATGCCTATCGTAAGGCTATGCGACCTCAACAAATAATTCGAAATCATAATTGATGCAATCTCTCTTGCTTGTTGCATGCTTATGCAAGAAGGACATCTAGTAGCCTATTCTTCAAGAAATTAAAGATCCATGAAAGAAACTATGCTACACATGATCTAGATTTACTTGTTGTAATTTATGCCTTTGAACTATGGAGACATTACCTGCTTGGTAATAGGTTTTCTCTAGTCACTAATCATAAGAGCCTAAAGTGGATTTTTACTCAACTAGATCTCAATATGAGACAACACCGATGGGTTGAGACCTTGCAAGATTTTGACTTTTAAATCAAGTATAGACCAGGCAAGGAGAATGTGATTGCAGATACCCTAAGTCATAAATCATTCCTTAATGCTCTAATCCTAGAAGAACCCTCTAGGGCTAGAACTCTTGCCACAATCATTTCGATTCCCAGTAACCCTCTCATAGAAATGGCAAAAGAAGAGGCAATGAAGGATCCAAGATATTAGAACTTGTTAAGGGAAATTTTTGTCAAGGATTCAAATCCAAAACTCAAGATTAAGTATCAAGATTTTTCCATAAACAAGGAGCTTGCCTATTATAGGACAAGACTATGTATCCTTGCAAGTCAAGAATTCAAAAGGAAAATACTCTAGGAAGCTCATGATTTTCCATTTTTGGGTCATCTTGGTTATGCTAAAACTCTTAACACGGTTAGAAGAAGCTTCTACTAGGAAAGATCAAGGGTGATGTACTCAAGTATGTCACTGAATGCCTAAACTGCCGACGAATTAAGGCTGAGCATGTCAAGTTTTCAGGAAATCTCTAGACACTTGTCATCCCTCAAATGAAATGGGAGTATATCATCATGGGCTTCATAGTTGGATTACCCTCGGTACAAGGAGGATATAACTCCATAATGGTAGCCATTGATATGCTAACAAAAGTTACACACCTTATTTCTATAAAGACCAATTACAAGGCTTCAAATATCGCCAAGCTTTTCATTAAGAAAATTTTTAGGTTACATGGATTACCCTAAAGAATCATTAATGACCACGATTCTCTCTTCATCTCA
Source organism: Lygodium microphyllum (assembly GCF_053477565.2). NCBI lineage: Eukaryota > Viridiplantae > Streptophyta > Polypodiopsida > Schizaeales > Lygodiaceae > Lygodium > Lygodium microphyllum. Next base: position 82,033,237 of record NC_141158.1, read on the forward strand.
AACTTTTGGAAGAGTTTATAAGCTCTAAGAACCCAACTCTGCTTCAGTACTACTTACCATCCCCGAAGTGATGGTCAAATAGAGTGGGCCAATCAACTTATTGAGGACATATTGAGGATTTATTGTAATAGGGAACCAAAATGGTGAATCCAATACCTACCCTTAGTTGAAATTTCCTACAATGCATCACACCATCAAAGTATTCAGATGACTCATTTTTAGGCACCATATGGGCAAGATTGTCTTACACCATTAAATTTTTCCAATCCTACCCTATGGGTAGAAGCATCTAGGCAAATGCTAGAATAAATGGATTAGCAAGGCTATAAAGCAAGATATTCAAGCTGCCAAAGATCGACAAAAGAAATGTATATACTGATCAACGAAGGCAAGAATGCATCTTCAGAGAAGGTGACATGGTTTTCCTATGAGTTTACTAAAATAAAAGTTCCTTATCTTTGGGGGAATTCAAGAAGCTAAGTCCTAGGTATTGTGGGCCATATAAGGTGCTAAAGTGTCTAGGGCCAAATGCCTACAAGCTACAACCCCCTAACAACTTGAAAGTACATAATGTATTTCATGTCAATCTATTGAAATCATATGTCCCTAACCTAGACCATATACTTAACAACCAACAAATTGTAATGCCAAGTCAATGAGTCCTCAAACTTCAACAAGAAAAGATACTTGACATGCGGGAGAAGACTCTAAGAAGCAAAACCCTTGGAGAATATATCTTCTGGTGGAAAGACTACCCTGAAGAGGATGCCACTTGGATTGATCATGAATCACTATGTAACCAATATCCCTAGTTTCATTTGAGATGAGGATATCTTGATTCCTCTAAGGGGGAGAGGATGTGATATCGTGACTTTAATTTAAAATATTTTTGACGTCTTGCAGAATGGACTTGAAGAACTCTAAAATCTTTAAATAGAGAAAGTCTTGAGCAAAAAGACCCAAGGATCGTAACCCAACATTTTTCGGATTGAGAAGGACTGTAGCCACCTATCACGGAAGTTACTACATAAACGAGAGTTATGAGCCACATTAGTCATTAATGTTAGTGTCTATAGTATAGATGGTCCAAAAATACTAGATTTTTGAACAAAACAAGCATAATTTTTTATATTTTGGATATTATTTATTGTAAATATCCTAAAAAACTATGGAAACTTTTAAAGTAGGGTGCCACGCAAAAAAAAAGTGTAATTTTCAACTAATCTTGGAAGTTTCATGAAAAAAGAAGGATCGGTAAAATCGCGTGCATCACGATCCCAGTTTACAAGTAGCAAACAACACTCCCAACGAGGAGAATGAGTGATCTGGAAGAATTTTGACTAGGTATTCTGAGGTGTTATGCCCCTTTCAAAGCTAATGAAACCATCACATTTGCGGTCTGAGTAGTAGAGAAGAAGCTTCAAATTATTGATTTAGCCAAGATCCCCTCCATAAAGAGATTTTTTTCTTAGCCATAACCCTTCTTCTCTAATTTAGCTATAAATAAGAGGCAATGGGGAGCTGTGGAGAGAATTCCGAGAGAGCAAGAGAGGAGAGCCCTTCTCAAGAGTATAGAGCAAGAGAGAGTGAGGCAAGAGAAGAGCGAGCACGGGAATTCCTCATCAAGAAGACAAAGAGGATACTCCGCGAGCTCTCGAATTCAATTCCTCCATCCCTTCTATCCTGTTCCCCCCCTGTGGAATCAGGACTCTTCTTGACTTCTCGAAATTCTTGGTGATCGCTTCCCCCCTCCCTCCCCCCTCCCCCGTCAATCAAAATTCCATCAATCTAATTATCCCCAAGCTCCTTTGCCAAATTCCCCTTCTTGCAATCTCACGATTAAAGACCATGGCTCCGAAGAAGAAAGCTGCAAAGGTTGCGAAGGTAGGAGTTGATAATAACATCATGAACACAATTACTATGAATGGAATGGCGAGTACCGGGATTACAAACAAAGCCGCAAATACCATCAATACCAAGTACCCGTCATGGATCCTCAGATACTATTTTTCCTAAATAAAAACAACTAGCATGCCTTTATCCCATGAATAGGCAATAAAAGCTGCATGCATAAAATAAGATTTTATTTGATTCTTGCATATAATTTCTTTGAGGAATTCTTAACCACAAATTCTAAGGGGTAGCTTGGGTTTGTACAATATGAACCTAAGCGAGTACAAGGAAGGTATTGTGTCCCTAAAAGATTTAATACTTTTTATTTTTGTGTCAATCAAAGGAAATCTCTAATGGGTAATAATGGATGCTAATCCTCGGTATATAAGAGACCTTGAGATGCAATTGCCAAATGATACTGTTCATAATTAAACTAACCAAGATTTTCTTTTATTGCGGGCAAAGACCCACGGAACTCTAACAGAGTTATCCTCAAGTATGAAATTCTTGCTTAAATTCAATCCAAGGTTATCCCCAATGAAGAGGAACTCCAGGAGGACTATTGGAAGCCATTGCCACTTATGCTGGTTTGTCTCGAAGTTATTTGGCCACTTATCCTAATTTGTCTTGAAGTTATTTTGCCACTTACACTGAATTTCCTCAAAGTTATTTTGTCACTTATGCTAATTTTCCTCGATGTTATTATTTTTGGAAATAAAAGATTTGTCTTGGAAATAAACTTGTTAAAAGTTTATGTATAATGCATTTGAGATAATATTTTTGTGATTGTAAGCTAGGTACTGACCTTTGGAGAGAAGATGGGTATGCAATGATACTTGGGATAATACTCAGTATGCTCAAGATGCTTTCTAGCTATGTCCATTCCTTATCTTATTGTATATTAGGGGAGTTTGTATCCCATCTGAAACTATTTAGATGTACTAATCATCAGGCTGCTAAAAGATGGATGATTGAGTACAGATCGTTGATTGAGGTTGTATTCTAGTAAACATAGAATGCCAATTGAGACAGTGTTCTTGATGGCACTAGACCTCCCCAAGACTAGCATGAATAAAACCTACTCCAAGGATTTTTTTTTTTTTTTGTTAGTGAGTTTAGACCAATCATGATACGAAACGTCTTGTCGTATGGAACTTTGGTTGGTAGGAGGAGGTGAGGATACCAGGGGGATCTGGTCATAAACTCCTTAGGCTCTCAAAAACTGTCAACTACCCTTCAATTTCTAGATTGTGTCTGGAAGTTCCAATACTAGTTGGGGAATGGAACTTGGAGAGAATAATACCTTTGAACAATAAAATATTTGTAAAATGTCATTTTTTTGAAAGGAACTATTAGGAAGGAATTGCTTTACTCTATTTTTGTGTTGTGAATTAAGGGCGTGTAATGAATTTATATCAGGAGATAATTCAAAGAAGCTATTTTCATATGTTGAACCTAAAGTGGTAGGTAATTAGATAACTAGAACTACCCTAACTAAAACTAATCTCTCGAGGGAAACGAGAGGATCGGATCCAGACCTATGGCTGGGTGGTCTTAGTAAGCCGAGAGCTTTCCTAAGAAGGAATAAAAATCACACTTGATGGAACATTAAAAACCAGAAAGATTGAATCACATCACTTTAGAATTCATTAATATTAATTAGCCGCTAGTAATAGATTTAACAAAAAAAACTCATGTTGATCCTCGTGGGAGCAGTCGGAACTTCCACTGCGACGTAGACTCAAGCAAGCCTAGCTAGCAAACTTCAAGTGTTTTATCAAAATTGCAGACGGCACTTCCTAGGACATATCTTGATGGGCTACTAAGAACATACTACCAAGAGAAGCTCTGGTGGCACATTACAGTTCCTTTTTGCACTATTCTTTTTCCTTCTTTGTCCTTGTAGCCTTCCATTTTCTACAAAGGAGTTTGTGTTCTTCCAAATAAGCTATTGTGAAAATAAAAAACTATGAAAGAAGGGGTACATGCGCTTTCTTTTCAATGTCAAAATTGCATCAAGTCCAATATTAGCATGCCTCATGTCTCTTCTAGCAATGTTTAGTGCCCTTTGTATTCTTCTTCCTTGAGACAATGGGGTAAAGTTCTCCAGTACCTCGTGCAACTTCATTGAAATATTTAGAGCAATCATATTTTGAAAGTGACATTTCCATCATAAGATCTTGACCAATAGATATTTCAATGCTTTTACAAGGCATGGAAGGATTTATTTGTGCACTTTCGTAGGATAGACCCATTGGTCACATCCATCACGCTTCCCTCGGGGTTGTTTTATTTATATAATTACCTACCACATTATGTTTGACATATAAAAGCAGCTTCCTTAATTAACCCGTTAAACACAGGTTCCTTTACGTAATTTAGGGCACTGACCTGAAGACAAGATAAAACAAGATCAAACACTTCCTTAACTTATCTTAAGATTAATGTTTGTCTCTTGCCCATATAGGAGAATTAAGTGTTTCTTTCTGCCTCCGTAGAAAAATCCTTACATCTTCTGGCAACAAATCCCAAAGGTTTATCCTACCAAGATTCTACCTTGTAACTAGTATCAAGGCCTCGAGATCCTATCTCAAGTCACGTAGAACACTTGTGTAGGGCCTAGAGGCATTGGGATTTATGGCCAGAGCCCCCACTGGCACCCCTGCGTCCTCCTACGCCAAGTAATTTCCACGGAGAGACCTCTCACGGCAGGTTTGGTCCACATTCCAGGCGCGGATTCACAACCCCCTTGGTTAGGGTTTGGCGGTTCGCGAGGGGTAGCTAGTGTCATCCTTCCTTAATTATCCCTTTAGGAAATCAACCACAACTGAAGCACCCAGCTTAAAAACAATCACTAGGAAAAACATCCCTTTTGTTTCCATGGCAATCAGTCATCTCAAACCCGGCCATGCAATCATCAAACACACCCCACTTGGGTTAACATCCAAAACCACATTAACAAATAGTTGAATGCACAACCTCTTGCTTCAAGGCATCGCAATCCCATTGCATGCACAATTAGAATTTAACTTGGATGTATCAGAACACTTGCTCAAGGGATTTACAAAATTCTCAAACAACCAAGCATAACTAATTCGGGAGGGAAAGGTCACAGACATGGGATCCTTTGCTGATGAGGGGGTGGCTTGGGTGTGGCTCCTCGAACCGTCTTCACTCTCCAACTCTCTTCCCCTCTCTTTCTCCTTCTCTCTCTCTCCCTCTCTTCTTCCTCTTCTCTTCTCGTTCTTTCTCTCTCTCCCTCCTCTTCTTCTTCTTTTCCTCCTCTTCTCCTTCCTTCTCTCTCCTCCTCTTCTTCTCTCCCTCTCCTCTCCTTCTCTCTCTTCCTCTTCTTCTCTCCCTCTCCTCTCCTTCTTGTTTTCCTCCTCTTCTCCTTCCTTCTCTCTCCTTCTCTTCTTCTCTCCCTCTCCTCTCCTTCTTCTTTTCCTCCTCTTCTCCTTCCTTGTCTCTCCTCCTCTTCTTCTCTCCCTCTCCTCTCCTTCTTCTTTTCCTCCTCTTCCTCTCTCTCTCTCTCTCTCTCTCTTCTTCTCTTCTTCTCCCTTCTCTCTCTCCTTCTCTTCTTCTCTCCCTCTCCTCCTTCTACCTGTTCTTCTTCTTCTCCTTCCCACTCTCTCTCCTTCTCTTCTTCTCTCCCTCTCCTCCTTCTACCTCTTCGTCTTCTTCTCCTTCCCACTCTCTCTCTTCTTCTCCTTCTTCCTCTCCTTCTTCTTCTCCTTCTCTCTCTCCCTCTTCTTCTCCTTCTTCCTCTCCTCTCTCTCCCTCTTCTTCTTCTCCTTCTCCTCTTCCTCTTCCTCTTCTTCTTCTTCTCTTCTTCTCTTCTTCTCTTCTTCTCTCTCTCTCTCCTCTTCTTCTTCTTCTTCTTCTTCTTCTTCTTCTTCTTCTTCTTCTCCTTCTCTCTCTCTCTCTTCTTCTCCTCCTTATTCTCCTTCTTCTTCTCTTCGTCTCCTTCTCCTTCTTATTTCTCTCTCCTCTTTCTCTCCTTCCCTTCCTCTCTTACTTTCTCTTTCTCCTTCTCTCTCTCTCTCTCTCTCTCTCTCTCTCTCTCTCTCTCTCTCTCTCTCTCTCTCTCTCTCTCTCTCTCTCTCTCTCTCTCTCTCTCTCTCTTCTCCTTCTTCTCCTTCTCCTCTCTTTCCCTTCTCCTTCTCTCACTCCTTCTCCTTCTTCTTCTTCTCCTCTCTTTCCCTCTTCTTCTCCTTCTCTCTCTCTCTCCTCTTCTTATTTCTTCTTCTCCTTCTCTTCTTCCTCCTCTTCTCCCTCTTCTCTTTCTCTCTCACTACTTCTCTTCTTCTCTCCCTCTCCTTCCTTCACTTCTTCTCTCCTTCTCTCCTCCCTCCTCTTCTCCTTCTTCTTCTCCTCCTCTTCTCCCTCCTCTTCTCCCTCTTCTCCTTTTCTCTCTCCCTCTTCCTCTCCCTCTCTTCACACTATTCACAGGGGAGGGGTGCAGCTATCGAACAAATGGGGGGGGGGGGGTGCTGACGTCATGCCGAGGGGAGGGGGTGGGGGAAGTTTCAGTCGGAGCCCTAGGGGGGGCCTGGATGCTTGGTGACGTCAAGGGGGCATCGTTTGCTCACGTCGGAGGGGGGGAGCTTCAGATGACGAAGAGGAGGGGGACTATTTGTATTAGGGAGGGGGGGAAGGCTTTATAAGGGGGGGGTGCAGCTATCTGCCACCACCTGGGGGGGCTGCATGCCCCCCTACTCCCACTTCACTCCCTCTCTCTCTCTCTCCCCGACGTACTATCAGTGGGGAGAGGGAGAGGGATACAATTTTTTGAAAAAAATTAAAGTGGGGGAGTTCCTATGGGGGAGGCACGGGGGTCAGAGGGGGGGGGGGGGATGTTACAAATAGCATACCTTGTGGTATTTATTTTTTCAAAGGGGATACAATAGTATATATATGCATCAAAACCCTTTACACATTTAGGAGACATTCCATTATGTGCACACCTCAAGGTCCCAACATCTTGCTGCATAGTGCCAATTGATGAAGGCCTCTTCATCTTACCTTTCCATTGGGTCGCATTGGCAATGCCAATCATCTCTATGGACATTCCAAGGAGAAGCATCTAAGATAACCATAATAACTTCTCATCCTCACAATATCATTGAAGAAAGAATGAGAAACCATAGTGTACTCTACCCAAGCATGCCCCTCATTCTTTTGGTTCATTCCATACATTCAACTCTTATCGATCGACATGGGTGGCAACTCAAATGTGACATATTCATTGTATGAAATTGGTAGGTCGTCCCACCATTTTTATCTCTTTGATAGATGAGTATGCAACATGAAGAGAACTTGCTAAGGAAATGCTATCTAGTAAAACTTAGACTCATTGAGTTAGTAGACATTTGCTTTGTAATAGAGACATGCTTAACTTGGAGACTATAGATGCTATTTTTTCCACCATCTAGATTGAATCCCTTGCTACCATTTTCTAGTCTCATTAATGGCATGGCCATGAAAACATCTGGCTAGTTGCTTGCTACATCTCCACATCAATATCATCACCAAAATTAAAGTGATACGTAAGCTCTTTCAATGCCACATCATAGAAACATGAGTCATACCTTATTGATAAGATACTAAAACTACCATACCTAACTTGCACAATGTTTTGTATAATTTCTAAAATGAATGAGTTATAAAGAAGCAAAGAGACATAGTTAGAACATCAATAGAATAACATTCTAAACAAAAGGAACAAGAGAAGAGATGGTCTTTGAGTGATTGCAACAATATGACATTATAAAAATAGATATTGTATTCCATATGCATAATTGTAAACAATCATGTTAATTAATTCTCATCATTTTTCATTTTAAAATAACTTTTAGTTTTTTCTTAATGATGTTCCACACATTAAATGTTCCCATTAATGACCACTAACTCATCTGATGATGATCATTAACTCACCCTTTGTCTCTCTCACTCACATTAATTACATACACTCTTTCTCTTTTAGTGTTTCTCACTTATCAATGCATGGATAGTCTCTCTCTCTCTCTCTCTCTCTCTCTCTCTCTCTCTCTCTCTCTCTCTCTCTCTCTCTCTCTCTCTCTCTCTCTCTCTCTCTCTCTCTCTCTCTCTCTCTCTCTCTCTCTCTCTCAGAGTAGTGGTCATTACACAAACTCTCATTTGCTCCACCTCCCTCCCTCCCTCTCTCTCAGTAGTGGTCATTACATAAACTCTCATTCACTCCACACACACACACACACACACACACACACACACACACACACACACACACACACACACACACACACACACACACACACACACACACACACACACACACACACACACACACACACACACACACACACACACACACACACACACACACACACACACACACACACACACACACACACACACACACACACACACACACACACACACACACACACACACACACACACACACACATTAGTGATCCACAAAGAGAGACACAAAGAGAAGGAGTCCCATTTGAAGTATATTAGTTCAGATGAGAGAGAGAGAGAGAGAGAGAGAGAGAGAGAGAGAGAGAGAGAGAGAGAGAGAGAGAGGTACAATTTTAGAAGGTGAGAGATAGAGTGAGGGAGAGAGATATTCCTTTAAGTTCAAGGGAGAGAGAAGCAACATAGAGATGAAGCTACGCCTACATGTGCAAGGGTACATTCAAAAGGTGAGAGATAGAGTGAGGGAGAGAGATATACCTTCAAGTGCAAGGGAGAGAGAGCAATAAAGAGATAAAGCTATGCCTACGTGTGCAAGGGTAGACTACAAATGCACACTATGAATCTTCTAAGCACATTATAAGTCTCCATTTTTAGCTTTAAATATATTTTTAACTTAAACATTCCAATGAGCTTGAAAAAACCCTCTCCAATTCTAATCGACTGTGAAGAAAACTCCAATTGTAATGGCCAAAATTGCAAAACTATCCTTTTGCAAATCCCAATTGTGGACACCTGCATTTTAAAATGCAGAGAGATTGATCTCCATGTTTATTTCAATAAGGGATTTACTTCTTTTGGTTTGCATTGATAAGGGTTTTACTTCTTCGTGAAGCACATATGAACCATCCTTTGATAATAAGGGATTCAGGTCTTGCAGGTTGCAAAACGGATCAACCGTTCTTGTCTTGTGTGAAACTGACAGCGATGATTGGGGTTGTCAAAATAGATGTGTTTTAAAGCACACCCCTTTTGTCTCCTCACTAGCTTCTTCAAGCCTAAGAAGAAGAAGAAGAAGAAGAAGAAGAAGAAGAAGATTGGATTAGTTGTCTTTATTATTCCATTTTTTCTCTTGCCTTTTGAGAATGATGGGTTGCAAACTCGAACTCATATCACTGAGTACTATCAAAGACACAACTATTTTATGATAAAATACAATATGTGACCACAACTATTATAGATCGCCTCTAGCATGCTCAAGTAGTGAGTTGACTAAGAAGAAGCACACTCTAATCTATGCCCTATTGATGTGAGGTGTCCGCCAATCTCAATCCAAGGTGCACCTTTTTAGTAGTCCATCAGTAGGTTTTTCAAAATGACGCCGTACGGCGCTCCCTTTGAAAGTAGATGAGAGATTCGATGGGGATGCACAAAGAAAGGTGGTTGAGACAAGGAGAGGCTCAAGCTTTCTTCATTCTCTTCTTCTTCAATATTCTCCCACACTATATCAAAAACAGTCCACACACTAAAATGGTATCCTCAAAAGATAGATACCCCAAACTTAAGGACACTTTACATACAACAATATGATAAGGCTTAGACTATGCCTTAGACTTTGGCTTATTTCTCAACACTCCCCCTCAAGCTCAGAATGAGCTTGCACACATAAGACTCCAAGTGCACTCCTGAAGTACTCAAACTTATCTTTACCTAATGCTTTGGTAAAGATATCAGCAACTTAGTCATTGGTCTTCACATGGACCAAGTCAATCTCTCCATCAATGACTTTTTCTCTAATGAAATGATAGTTCACTTCTATGTGTTTTGTCCTTGTATGGTAGATTGGGTTCTTTGCCAGCATAATGCTACTAACATTGTCACAATACATAATAACTCCACCATCAATCTCTATCCCCATGTCATATAGGATCAATCTCAGCCATGTCTGCTCACATGCTGCCAATGCAATGCCTCTATACTCTGCTTCAGTGCTTGATAGAGCAACTGTAGGTTGCTTCTTACTGCTCCAACTTACCATGGCTGATCCAAATGAGAATGCATAGCCACTAGTAGATCTTCTATCCATAGAGATACCTACCCAGTTTGCATCTGAGTATCCAAATAGTGTAGGCTTGATTCCTTTTTCATAAAACAGCCCAAATCTAGTTGTCTTTTTCACATATCTAAGAACTCTTCTTACTACATCCAAATGTGATTTGCATGGTTTCTGCATAAACTAACTTACCAATCCAATAGCGTAACTCAAGTTTGGTCTTGTAATGGACTACCAACCATCTTTTTGAACATAGTAACATCCTCAACATAAGATCCATCATCCATCAACTTAGCATTTTGATCCAATGGTGTATCAACCGGTTTGCATCCTATCATGCCATATTTTTCCAACATCTCCAATGCATATTGCCTTTGTATCAGCCATATACCATGAGGTGTGTCAATAGCCTCAATACCCAAGAAGTATCTCAACAAACCAAGATCCTTTATATCAAACTCTTTATGTAACCCATGCTTGACTTCAATAATCTCCTTCTCAAGTGTACCTGTAATAATGAGATCATCAACATAGATGACCACAACAACCATACCATCTTCTGTATGCCTCACATAAAGTGAATAATCAGCTTTGCTCTGCTGAAATCCTATACTGCATAAGAATTTGCTGATTCTATCACACCATGCTCTTGGTGCTTGCTTCAGTCCATATAAGGCCTTCTTCAACCTACATACATAATGTGGGTATTTTGGATCCACATAGCCCTCTGGTTGATCCATGTACACTTCCTCTTCTAAGTTGCCATTCAAAAATGCATTTTTCACATCCATTTGATAAAGCCTCCAACCATAGATAGAAGCCAAAGCAATTACTGAACTTACTGTCGTCATTTTAGCTACTGGACTGAATGTTTCTTCATAGTCCAAACCATAAGTTGGTGCATATCCTTTTGCAACTAGCCTTGCTTTATACCTTTTAAGAGAACCATCCGACTTACATTTGACCTTGTAAACCCATTTACATCCAATGGACTTCTTGCCATAAGGTAGTTTCACCAAATCCCAAGTCTTGTTTTTCCTTAGTGCATTCATCTCTTCATCCATTGCTTGTCTCCACTCTTTACTTTCTACTACTTCTTCAAAGCAAGTAGGCTCCACATGTACATAAGAAACCATGTATGCATAATGCATCTTCATGAACCCATTATAAGTCAATCTATCAACTGGATACCTTACTCTTTCTGACCTTCTCAATTGAGGTGCACTACCGTGTGTCTCATCTGATCTAGCATGTGGTGGCACATACTTTCCTGCACTTCTAGTGCCAGGTGTTTTAACATGCGGAATGCCATACTCATCATCTATAGATTCATCTTCTGAACTTTCAGTCATTGGTCTCTTACCTTTTGCAACTTCTGCACTCCTTTGTGCATTTCTCAATCTACCACTCGATGGACTGTAGCTACCACTGCTTTCTACATTCTCTTGAGATCCTAAAGCATCTTCCACATGCTAATTTTCAGCTTTGCTGTTTACTGAAATTTTCCTTCCATAGCCATTATCATCATTGCTTTCATAGGAATCAACATCCACTGCAATTTTGGGCTTGTACCATGATTCATATTCACTGAATTTGACATCCTTGCTTATGTATACTTCCTTACTCACTGGATCATAGAATTTGTATCCCTTCTTCTCATCAGGATATACAAGGAAAATGCATTTTACAGCCTTAGGTTCCATCTTCTTCCTCAAATCATCTGGAACATGAACATAACAGACACATCCAAAGACTCTAAAGTATGCAACAGTGGGTTTCATGCCATTCATTCTCTCATATGGTGACATATTATGAATCAAGGATGTAGGTGTTCTATTCATAATGTGAACTACAGTATGCACTGCTTCTGCCCAATATGACAATGGCATGTTCATTTGGTTCATCATTGCCCTTGCAACCTTCTGCAATAATCCGATTCTTCCTTTCAGCCACACCATTTTGGTGAGGTGTATACCTGCATGTCAATTGCCTTTTGATACCATGATCTCTCAAGAAGTCACAAAACTCATATGACATGTACTCTCCACCATTATGTGACCTCAAACATTTTATGTAGCATCCAAACTACTTTTCAGCCATAGATTTAAATTTCAAGAACTTTTCAAATGCTTCACTTTTATGCTGCATAAAGTACACCCAAGTCATCCTGCTGAAATCATCAATGAAAGTGATATAGAATCTACATTTTCCACTCATGGAAACATTCTGACATGGATCCCAAATATTTGAGTGTATTATTTCCAAAGGATAGCTGCTTATTCTCCCCCTCTTTGGAAATGGCAATCTAGACTGCTTGCCAAATTGACAAGCCTCACATACATGATCAAAATTCACATATCCTAAATGCGGTAGACCACGGACTATCTGTTTTGATTGCATTTTCTTCAATCTTTGCAAATTAACATGGCCAATCCGTCTATGCCATAATTCCACATCCTTATCTCGCCCATGTCCTCTCTCAACATACATAGAGTTTTGAATCACCGGAGTACCTGCATCCAAAGCAAACAATCTCCCTTTCTTTCTACCATGAGCAATCACCCTGCCAGTTCTCCCATTATGGAACTCTTCAATGAAACATCCAAACTTATTGAATCCCATCTGCAATCCTTGATCTGTCATTTGACCAACCGATGCTACGTTCTTAGTTATTTTAGGCACATAAAGTACATCACCAAGCTTGTTCTCAATCCCATCTTTAGTAACAAGTGGCACACTACCAATATGAGTAATTTTGTGTAAAGTATCATCACCAGTGGCAACATATTCATCATTCTGCACTTGCTCCTTACTATCAAACCACTTAGTATGATGAGTCATGTGGTTTGTAGCTCCTGAATCCAAAAACTAGTCATTCTCACGAGGAGGATGAGTCATGCTCCCAAGCACATGCTCCATAGCAAATAAATTACCTCTAGGCGATCCACCTCTAGGTCCATAACCTGTACCACCATAAGTGTCTGCATAGTGGCCATATTGGGTCCTTCCACGACCCCTAGACATAGCATTCTGTTTTTGATAACAATCCCTCTCAAAGTGACCAAAATGCCCACAATAATGACAAGTGCCATCTCTTTGTGAAGAAGGACTAGACCGTCCTCTACCTCTAGGGAAAGATCTCCCCCTGCCTCTATGCATGAAGTCACCATGACCAAAGTTGTCTCTTCCACGAGCAAAACCATAATTACTACGACCAGGTGAAGAGCCTCTTTGTGAAGAAGGACTAGACCATCCTCTACCTCTAGGGAAAGATCTCCCCCTGCCTCTGTGCATGAAGTCACCACGACCAAAGTTGCCTCTTCCACGAGCAAAACCATAATTACTACGACCAGGTGAAGAGCCTCTAGCTCTAGATGAGCTGCCACGACCTCTTTGGTGATAGAAAACACTATCTCCACCTGCATTTTTGCCACTTCTAGATGCATTCAATCCCAACTTGATTTCTTCTGTGTAGCAATCCAATAAGCTCCTCAAAGTCAGGCATAGAGCCTCCCCTAACGGAAATAGAGGTATCCAAAGATTTCAAAGCTGGTCCAAGCCCATTTAGTGTCACTGACACTAAATCATCATCATCAATAGGTGCATTAATGGATGCAAGGTCTTCTGAAATTTGCTTGATTTCTGCCACATAGTCACTGATACTGTGATCACCTCTCCATGCACCATGTAATCTTTGCTTAAGTTGTATCTTACGAGCCTCTGTACATGTTTCATACATTTTTTCTATGATTTCCCATGCCTCCTTACAAGTACTTGCCTTTTTGATATGAGGAATCAATGTTTCTGAAATACATATGGAGATCCAATGCAAAACCTCCCTGTTCTTCCCAGTCCAATCCTTGTACGCTTTCTTTTACTCTTTAGTTGGACGTTCGGGAACTTCTGGACATTCATCATCACTTGTTATGAGGTCCCATAGGCCTCTACCCATCAAAAAATTCTTCATCCTGTAAGACCAAACACTATAGTTGTCTTTGGTCAATTTGTTTCCCACGATCTGAGTGATCTATGCTGTGTCAGACATTATGACTGCTGCAAATTCAGAAGAAAAAGAACAATACAATCTGTCCAGAAATGGTATTCAGCAAAATATGACTGCCATACATGTGTCCAAAAACTGTCATATGCATCCATCCATGACGCCAACATGTCATACATTCAGTTCCCAGCAAGAACCATCCAAATCGGATCCCAAACGATGTCTGTATGACCCAAAAATGCATCAAAATACAGACTTAAAATTGACCAATTTCCCTATTATTTTCTTACATTTTTTGTGCCAAACATTAAGTCCTAGTCAAGTTGAAGCTACATAAAAAAATTTAGAATTTTTTTGTAATTTTTTGACCTCCAAAATTGCAGCCGAAAATGGCATGAAAATTGTCATTTTAGCCTTCAAAACATCTAGTTCTTCTGTCTGCAGTGTGAAATCTGTGTCAAATGAACCAGTTCTCAGAATAACTAGTTCCAACATTGTACACTGTGAAAATGGTTTCCAATTATTTGGTTTCCAACCCTCTAATGTGAACATGGTTTTTATCAAGTGGATAAGGCTTAGTAATAAGGCTCTTTAAGCCTTATAAAAACATATTAGTCGTGACCAGGGACAACAGACTTGACTGCATCTTGATCTTTGCTGGATGCGGAGCACCTAATCTTAGCATTCCTTAGAGTAGGAAGGCTGATGATAGGCCTGTCTGCAGTAGGCTGCCTAGTGTCATCGTTAGCTCTTGTGGCATAATCTATATTTCTCAGTCGATCATACCCATGGCGGCAGCTACCTTGGCGGTCCTTGCAAGAAACCGTTTCTGGATGACTGTGTGTGCTACCGTGGTGCTAGTGCTAGCGCTGCCCGAAATCAAGATGTTGCCGCTCGTGGAAGGAGCTTGCACGGCCACTGGCACGGTGGTGGGAGAGAGAGATATATATATCCCCAACGGTGTTGCTGCAGTTCCTTCCAAATCCTTCGTCTTCTTCTATTTTGCATGTGCTTATGATGACAAGCAGGCCCCGAGCTTAAGTAGCCCCCGTGCTTCTGGCATCCATACATGAACCGATTTTGCATCCAAAGTGAACCGATTTCTTGCTATTATACATCATTTCTAGCCTCCTTTGGCTTCCAGAAAACCCTCAGTGCGAGCTCAATAGCCCACAAACTCGAGGCCCAGTAGCTCTTCCAATTGATGTACCTGCTTTGAGTGGTTTAGATAGGGATTTGTACCTCATTTAATGATGGACATCAAGCTTTCAATCTAATGTAGACCTCGATTAGATGCGCTCCTCGCGTCAATCCTTCACTCTCGCTCTGATACCAAATGAAAGTAGATGAGAGATTCGATGGGGATGCACAACGAAAGGTGGTTGATACAAGGAGAGGCTCAAGCTTTCTTCATTCTCTTCTTCTTCAATATTCTCCCACACTATATCAAAAACAGTCCACACACTAAAATGGTATCCTCAAAAGATAGATACCCCAAACTTAAGGACACTTTACATACAACAATATGATAAGGCTTAGAGTATGCCTTAGACTTTCGCTTATTTCTCAACACCCTTGGGGTATCATGGTGTTTGTCACTTAGGCCCTATTGAGTCTAGATCACATGGAAGAGTTTCAGCCGAATCCACTAGGATTGACCTAAATTTATGAGTTCCTAAAATCAAACGGACCTCCTGATAGCCAGCTAACGTTAGTAATTTCGAGTTCCCAATTCCTACAGGATTACTCGAACTGAAGTGGACTTGCCATTGCACTTGGTTCAAAGAGAATGGGAGACGAAGGGGAGTGTGGTACGTCAACCCTCCTACCCATAAGGCAAAATCACTTTTCGGCCCCCTAAAACAATGCAAGTCAGTTCTACCTAACAACTATTTGTCAATTTATCATCTTTCTATTTCTATCGCCAATTTAGAAAAGCTCCTAGCTAACCAGGACCACCCTATCAATGGACAATGGACCCATCAGGGGTCACACCCACCCACTTTCCTTTGATGATGGTATCATCTTTAGTTTTTTAATTACCTACAACACATTTATTGAAACATATACAACCAACTTCCTTAATTAGTTTGTTAAATCACAAGTTCCTTCACATAATTTATTTCATGGACACGCATACAATTCAAACAACCCTTGAATAAAAAATAAATTCCTTTATTATATTGGAAGTTTATTACAATTCCATCTTTCCAATCCTATGGAAGATATACAGAATTCCACGAGGGTATTCTATCCACCAAGATTCCTTCCTTATAACTAGTATTAGGGTTCCAGGATCCCATCTTGAGTTGTGAAGGGGCTCATCAGATTCTAGGAGTAATGTAGAAATTACGGCCAAATCCCCCCTGGCATCCAGATTTCCTACTCCTTGAGACTATCCCTACGGACATACATTTCCACTACGAAGCCAGTCTAAGCCTCTCAAAGCGATAATCATGACCACCTTGGAGTAGGGTCTCACATCTAGCTTGGGAGTAGCCTATTGTGATTTTTCCTTTAATCTTGTTTATCAATGTTTTTAATCGGAGATCTAGATTCTAGCAAACATAAACAATCCTTTCAAAAAATGACAATCACACCCTCGTGTAGTTTACAACTTCACGTAGCCAAGGTAGATCCTTAACCCAAGGTAACCTTACATTCTAATGAGGATTCTTCTGTTAGATATGCTCAATGCCCCACCCTCATAAGGTGCCACCAATGTTCCATGGTGCTCAAAGTTGTAAGGCTCCCATTATGAGGAGAAGCCAAATGTGAGCCCGGACATTGGTTGAATCTCGACTTATATATCAGATGAGGTCTATGTGATCGGATGGCAAAAAGGTGACCATTGTGGGTCTAATCTTTGGATTGGACTAAGTAGTTAAGTTGGTAGCAACTCGAGGCATATTGCATTGAGTTGCGGGGTAAGGAAGTTAAAAGGGCCTCCTATATTGGGGTCCAAGGACCGCGGAAGCGGACCTTGGCTGGGGGGTCCCAAGGGGGCTAGCGTCCCCCTTGGCGGGATTCAGGGGTGTTGCCCCCGGCCCTTGGCTGGGGGGTCCTAGGGGGGCCAGCGTCCCCCTTGGCGGGGATTCAGGGGTGCTGCCCCTGGCCCTGCCCTCGGCCCGACGGTAAAGGGAATATTCCATGGTTGACTAGTGGAGGCTCATATGGTAGGTCGGTCATGCCGACCTAACTGCCTTCACGGGCTATAAAAGATAAACCCCTTCACATCCATCGATTATCTATCTTTCACCTAGTTAGAGTTGTTCCAGCTAGCCTTAAGCTCTTTACCTATCTTCTGTCTAGGTCGCCATCTAAGCTTCATTGTGGAAGCGCACGGGTGGACAGAGCCATCTCTGTATCAGTTGTTTGGAGCTAAAGAAATTTTCTAATTCTCCTCTTATCTGTTGTGTACTCTCTATCTCTATCTCTTTCTCAGATTCTGTTCGTTGTGCCGTGTAATTTTTACATATTCTTCCCATAAAGAAGTGTTGAGCATAAATCTTTCAACGGTGTTAAGCAAGACACGAATTTCCTGTTTTGGGCTAACTTACCCAACATAAGCCAATTTCCTTTAGTTCGTACTTAGAAAATATCACAGCAATAATTTAACGAGATGATTTACAAGATTCTTTAAATAGTCCTTTACTTTTTAAGCGTTAATCAACTCCTAACCATTGTAGCATTTGGCAATAAATATATCGAGCTATTTTACTTATCTTGAGTGCGTATAATGTCCTTTACTCATTTTGTGCAATAACCTCATGTAACTATTCCCATCATGATTCTATGAATTATAATCTTGATTAATCTATCTACCAATCATAGGTAGAAGTTAACCACTTGTGGGTATATTAATATGCTCTCTAGATAAAATTGACATCTCGTATAAGTGTAAATGCAAAAGCTTGCATTTTATGTACTTATTTTGGAAAAAATCTTATTATTCTATATGGTGATATGAAAATAATAGCCCATTTTTGAGTTGTGAACAACTTGATTTGGTACGACGTCATTGGGAGTTTCATATTTGCTTGTGCTTGCATTCTCCACACCTGATGTTCCATTTTGGTAGTGGCAATTTCGGCAACCTCGAGCACTCCTATATCTTTGGCAATACCCATTCTTTGATCGGTTGTAGTGGTTCTCATGGTCCTCGCACCTCGTTGCTTTGGAGCCATCATTTGCAAGTGGATTTGAGAGATAATGAAGGTGGAATGAATTTGGGGTGGGAGAGCACGAAAGAATATTGCCGAGATGAAGATCAAGATAGGGGCAGGTTGAGTTAATTCGTTTCCTCTCTAATCCCCTCTCTAATTTCCTCTCCCACAACCTCTTGGGATCTTCTTCCCTCTCTCTCTCTCTCTTTCTAATTCTCCCCCTCTCTAGCTCCCTCTTGCAGCCTCTCGAGAGCGAGGGAAAGGGGAGTATCCCTCTACCTCCCTCTCTTTTCCTCCCTCTTACTCTATACTCTTGAGAAGGGCCTCTCCCCTCTTACTTCCTCTCTCAACTGCTCCCCATTCCTCTTATTTATAGCTAAATTAGAGAAGAAGGGTTGTGGCTAAGAAGAAGAGCTCTTTATGGAGGGGATCTTTGCAAAATCAGCAATACGAAGCTTCCAAGATGCAATCTGATGCATTCCAAATCTGATGGTTCTATTGGCTCCAAAAGGGGGGTAAAAACCCATGACACATGCTCTTCAGAAATCTTCCACATCACTCCTTCTTCTCCTCATTTAGAGTGCTATTTATTGCCTATAAATTGCGATTGTGATGCATGCAATTTCTCCAATCCTTCATTTTTTGCTTTAAATCTCCAAAACTGGCTAAAAAAGACACTTGCTTTTTTTAAACATGACATCCTGTTCTAGAAGTTTCCATAGCTTTTAGGATATTTACAATAAGTAATATCCAAAATATAAAAAATATGCTAGTTTTATCCAAAAATATAGTATTTTTGGACCATCCATACTATAGATACTAACACTAATGACTAATATGACTTATAACTCTCATTCACATGCTAACTTCCGTGATGGGTGCCTATAGTCCCTATCAATCTGGAAAAAATGTCAGGTTACGATCCTTGTTTTTTTTTTCTCTTAATATTTTCTCTATTTAATGATTTTAGGGTTCTTCAAGTCCATTTTGCGAGAAGTCAGGAAGATTTTAAATCAAAGTTGGAATATCACATCCTCTCCCCCTTAGAGAAATCGAGACGTCCTAATCTCAAAAGAAACTAGGGATATTGATTACATAGTGACTCATAGTCAATCCAAGTGGCATCCTCTTCACAATAGTCTTTCCACTAGATGAGATATTCTCTAAGGATTGTACTCCTAAATTTTCTCTCCCTTACATCAATTACTCTGTTAGGTTGTAGCTCAAGGACTCCTTAGTTAGGTATTGTTAGATATGCTCAATGCCCCACCCTCATAAGGTGCCACCAATGATCTATGGTGCTCAAAGTTGTAAGGCCCCCATTATGAGGAGAAGCCAAATGTGAGCTCAAATATTGGTTGAGTCTTGACTTGTATATTAGATGAGGTCTATGTGACCGGATGGCAAAAAGGTGACCATTGTGGGTCTAATCTTTGGGTTGGACTGAGTAGTTAAGCTGGTAGCAACTCGAGACACATTGCATCGAGTTGCGGGGTAAGGGAGTTAAAAGGGGCTCCTTGGTGGGGGTTCGGGGGTAGCGCCTCCGGCCTGACGATAAATGGAATATTCCCTAGTTGACTAGTGGAGGCTCATAGGCTGACCTAACCGCCTTCATGGGCTATAAAAGCTAAACTCCTTCACAGCCATCGATCATCTATCTTTCTAGATCGCCATCGGTCAAATTTGTTCTAGCTAGCCTTAAGCTCTTCACCTACCTTCTTTCTAGATCGCCATCTAAGCTTCATAGTGGAAGCGCATGGGTGGACAAAACCATCTTTGTATCAATTGTTTGGAGCTAAATAAATTTTCTAATACAAGAAAGGTCTATACAGTTCTATGCAACCTCTACAAGAATCCATCACTGTGACGATTGGAAATGATGCAAAATGCCCTGGTGCAGGCATAGGTACTATTTCATTTCTTGCTGCAAATGGTGATGTCACAAATCTTTCAAATGTGTTATATGTTCTCAAAATTAGGAGAAATCTATTATCAATTGTTACTCCTATAACTGATCTTGGTCATGAAGTAAGGTTCGAGAAGACACGTGCATAAATTCTTGATAGTGATGGCAAAGTTGTTGGCAAAGGTGATGCCAGGAGGCATATTACACGGTGTATTCCATGCCACGGTGGATTTTGTGAGGTTTTACAGTGGATTTCGTAAGATTTTATTACTGGGGCTCATACACAAAGCGGATTCTTTGTGCGAGAAGTCGATGGGGACACCTATCCTTTTCGGGCGTTTTGTTAATTTTATGTGTACATGGGTGATTCCATAGCGGGTAATTTTGTAAAATATATATTTAAATTAATAAACATTTATAAGTTTAGAGTGCGCACTCGTTATAAATTAAGGTTAGGATTGATATCTAACCAATTTATTTATGTAGCTAAAGACTGCTAGGTATTCACTTTTTTCGGTTTAATTGTATTATTTTACTAACGATTGTGAATGCTTTACTTGATGTGTAGAGATAGCAGCGGTGGTAGTGGAAAGCATTGGAGGATAGCGTGTATTCAAATTTATCGTCAATATTTTGATGGACACGTGTCTTAGGCATGGCGCCTATATTTTGTCGCACTTATTTATCAAGGCGCTTGATATTTATTTATTATTTTTGTATTCACATGGGCGCATGATTTAGATATTTGTATTGGACATTGTATTTGGGTACGCCTGACTTCTTGGGCACCCATTAGCTTTAGTTCCATTTGGCACAAAAGCAAACTCAAAAGCTAAAGCGTGCTATTTTGTAATTTGGGCTATTATTTGAGCTTGAAGATTATTAATATATGGAATACATGCTTTGTGGAGCGCTCACACAGGGCATGGGGGGAGATTGCACCCAATTGGTCTCTTGTTCATGTTGTGTAAGCTTTCTACATTGATTTGTGTGCAAAAAGTAGAGTTATTTTGTTCTTGGGGACCTTTTGACGCTCACTACGCGCGCTTATGGCATCTAATCTGTGCACCAGTGGTATCAGAGCGAAGCTGAGATCGAGAGCTTCCAATCGCTTACCATCTTGCACGAAGGTGGAGCTCCTGGAACGATCAAGCTCTATAGTCAGTTTCGTCGCAAACGGTCGATACTGGTGTGTTCCTGGCAGTCAAGAACCCCTTTCTCCACTCTCTGATCGTGAAGGACCAGCCTGTGGAGGCGGAGGACCACGTGGAGATCTCCTTCTTCAAGTCGTCTTCAAAGAGAGTTAGTAAGCTCCATATCTAAAAAGCTTTAAAGCTTTGAATTAAAGCTTAGTAAGCTTAATAAGAAGCTTTAAAAAGCTTCAATCCACGAATTCGACAATTGGCGGCAAGAATATGTCCTGAATGGCAGCGAATCTGTTGACGACATCCTTCTGTCCATGAAATTCAGCTTCTTGATTTAAGCCCCTAAGTCCTCTAAGTTACCAAGCTTACTTATTCCTACAAGTCAACTAAGTCACAAGACTACTAAAGACTTACTCCAACCACTCTCAAAGGGGCAGTTCACATGCAGAAGCCTACAAACTAGTCTATTGCTCTCTGGTAGACTCTGTTCACACTTGCAGACTTGTTAAACCAGTTTTAGCAAACGCAGAAGGTCATACGCAGTTTCTACGAAGACAACGAATACCACAATCGCAAAAGACAAAGACCATAAAAGCCAAACAAAATTATAAGCCTTGTATACCCGTCTTTGAGCTACGCTCATCCTGCTTATAAGATTTCGAGAGTGTGAGGTCTTTTGGATTTTACAGGATGACTAAACAACACATGGACGATTTTATGGTTGAAGGTGATTTACCCGAACCAACGATGGAACAAAAGTTGGATTTGATTATGATGCAGCTCGATGAAGAACGAAGAGCTCAACAAGCTTTGCAAGTTCAATTGGCCAATTTGCAACGAACTACTACCGACAAAGTGTTGAGATATCGAGCTCCACTCGTGATATGCCAGGGTGACCGTTGTGCATTTATGTCACCGACTTGTCAGTTGCAGATGCGGTTGGTACACCGCCCATGAATAATAGCTACATGATAGCTATCCTTATCTACTCTAGTTCGTGGCTCAGTTAGTATGCCACCTTAGTTAGTTGAGTTTGGTTTGAGACCCATATATAGGGTTCTTCTATTTCTTTGTAAGAGAGTTCTTTTGGCTTACACAGCTAAGAAGAGGAAAACTGTTTTCAGCCTCCACCTCTGTGTGTATTCCCCCATTGTGCAAGCAAGAAAGCTACAAGTGAGACTCCTTCCTTCTCTCCCACAATCTTGACATGGTATCAGAGCCTTGTTCGTGATAAGGAGCTCAAGGAAGCAAGCCAAGGTCGCGGTGTTCTGGTAAGAGGAGCAGTTTTGCTTTCATTTTTTGTTTTGGGAGCAAGGCTCTGCAGGCAGCACAGCCGGAACGTGCAGGAGTGCATTGTCTCAGGTTAAGATGCCCTTCGCGGTGAAGTAAGAGGGCAGTACATGCTGTGGAAAAGGGCTTTAGCCCATGGCGACCTTGTTTTTCTGATTTGAGGCCATTTTGGGGCCTGTTTTGGAGGCGGAAATTTTTTGCACGCACTCAGGAAAAAGCCCTGTTTTATGCTGTGTGACCACTGTTCTACAGATTGGTGAATAGTTACCACAGAAATTGCATCGTATACTTGTGTGCAGAAACATTGGGAGTTACAGAATCATCCTTGGTTCCTGGTTATGCAAAATCGTCACTAGGAAGTGACTGTGTGGTCAAATACCACTTTCGCCAGTTTTGCAGATTTTCCCTTGTGAGGGTGAAGCTGTGTTTTTTGCAGTGACAGAATTTTTTGCAGTGTTCTGTAATGGCGTCTGATTCTCTTTCACAGATTGTCACTGAAAAGCTTGACAAGAACAACTTCCAAGCATGGAAGTTTAGAATGACGAATTTCCTTATGGGAAAAGGATATTGGGAATTTGTTGCAGGAAATGAAGAAGAACCAATTCTTCCTATGTTCCCAATCAACAGCAAATGCAGGCATTTAAAGCATGGCATGAGAGAGGGAGGAAAGTTATGTACTGGCTGTCTATCAGCATTTCAGACTCTATGATTGTGCATATTCAAGATGCAAGTACGCCAAAGGAGGCATGGGATACTTTGTCAAAAATGTATAGCACAAATACGCAAGCCAGGAAAATGCAGCTCAAGCAAGAGTTGCACAATGTGCAAAGAGAAAGTATGAGCATCAATGACTACCACATGAAGGTGAAGAAGATTGCAGATGTACTTGCTTCCATTGGGTCGCTAGTGGAAGATGATGATTTAGTCTCAGTGACCTTGAATGGTCTAGGAAAGGATTATGCACAGTTCTGAACATCCATTTCCGTCCGTGAAAGATTTCTTGATTTTGAGGAGTTGATTGCTCTTCTAATTTCTGAGGAGTAGAGAAATGGTGGTGCATCTTCTTCAGGAGGAACTTCAAAAGAAGCTGTCTTCTACTGAAATGCTAGAAGAGGTAGAGGCAGAGGTAGAGGAGGCCGATATGGAGGCCGTGGTAGAAATCAGAATATGCAGCAAACTCAAGAAAACCAATCCTATGGAGGAGGACGTGGTAACTCTAGAGGCAGGGGGAGCCAAAGAGGTCGTGGTGGATGGCAAAGAGGCCAAAATGCAAACACCAATGTTGAATGCTACTACTGTGGTAAAATGGGTCATATGGCTAAAGACTGCTATAAAAAGCAGAATGACATCATGAATGGAAAACTGCAACAAGGGAATTATGCATCTTCTAGTAGACAGGGTGATGACAGAAATGAGCATTTGTTTATGGTGCAGCACATGAACAATTCTGTGACAAGTGCAGAAGAAAGCAATGATGTATGGTATGTTGACTCAGGTGCATCAAACCACATGACAGGTCATGCAGAATGGATGGAGGATGCAAGGAAAATGGAAAAACCAGGATTTGTGGAGACTGGTGATGATACTGCACATCCTATTGTGCAGATTGGAAAAATTCCTTTGTCTGTGCAGGATGGGAAAAAGAAATACCTGTCCGATGTATTTCATGTCCCGAATATCACCAATAATCTGGTTTCTGTTGGTCAAATGGTTGAGCAGGGCTTGCAGGTCAGATTTAATCCTCTTGGATGCTTTGTTGAGGATATGAAAAATAAAGGTCGCTTGATAGCAAAAGGAAAGAAGAAGGGCAAAATGTTTACGTTGGATGCAGACATGTCTGAATTGAGTGCAGCAATGTTTGCACATGGGACCGATGTAGTTGCAGATATTGATATCTAGCATAAACGCATTGGTCATGTTAATGTACAACGACTTAAATCAATGCAGGCCCAAAATATTGTTGCAGGATTGCCCACATTCAAGGTTGCAGAAATGCATAAGGTATGTGAAGCCTGTTAGTTTGGAAAACAGGTAAGGAAACCATTTCCTAGACATGTTCAAGAGAGTGAGAAGCCATTGGAATTAATCCACTCTGATGTGTGGACTACTAAAGCTGCATCTCTTGGAGGCTGTCATTACTTTGTCACTTTTATTGATAACTATAACAGAAAATTTTGGATGTATTTTATGAAAAAGAAAAGTGAAGTTTTTGGGCATTTCAAAACTCTTAAAGCTATGGCTGAAAAAGAAACAGGTCTGCAAATAAAATGCCTAAGGTCAGATGGAGGGGGAGAGTACCTCTCAAATGAGTTTGCAAGGTTCCTGCAGGAGCATGGCATAAAGCAGTAATATTCATGCAGTCATACCCCACAACAAAATGGAATTGCAAAAAGGAAAAATAGGCATATTGGAGAGGTATCTCGTGCCATGCTCAATGAAAAAGACTTGCCAGATTTTTATTGGGCTGAAGCAGTTGCTACAACAGTCTACATAATGAACAGGACTCCCACTGCAGCAATACATGGAATGACTCCAGAGGAGAGGTATACTGGTAGGAAACCAGATATTTCTCATTTGAAAATTTTTGGTTGCATTGCCTATGTACATGTGCCAGATGAGTTGAGATCCAAGTTGGATCCAAAAGCTGAGAAGTGCATCTTTATTGGTTACTCTCTGCAGCAAAAAGGGTATAGATGCTATAACCCTTCTACTCGTAAGTTTACAGTGAGCAGAGATGTTGTTTTTGATGAGATGAGTAGCTGGTATAAACCAGTAAATGTGATTGATGATGTAGTTGCACAAAATGGTAATGCTGCACAGAATTCACAGCAGCAGTCACAAAATATTAGTGGACCTGGAGCGTCCTCTAGCAGTGGTTCACATTCTTCGCCATGGACAGGCAGATTGAGATAATGAGAATCTTCTCAAAGTAATGCAGATAGTGGTATGCAGGTATCACGAAAAGGAAAAGAGAAGGTTGATCAGCCCATGTTTGATGTGAATGCAGGTCACTCTTATGTGGATGGTGAATCCAGTGGCTCAAAACAGAGCATTGATGATGAGTTGGGTATTCCTTCTATTGTTACACCTGGAGTAAGGAAGACCAGGGATGTTTTGAGAGCACCTGGGAGTGAACCTACTTTGCGCAGGTCTACGAGAGCTAGGTATCCTGTGGATAGGCTGAAATATGATGGATTTACAGCCATTCACTATGCATATATGGTCAAAGTGATACAGGAACCAGAACCCACTTCTTTTGAGCAAGCCATGGGAAACGAAAAATGGGAGAAAGCCATGGATGAAGAAATGGATGCCTTGGAAGCAAATGCTACATGGGAATTGGTACCTTTGCTTAAAGGTAAAAATGCAATTGGTTGTAAGTGGGTTTATAAGGTGAAGCACAATGCAGATGGTTCTGTGAACAGATACAAGGCAAGATTAGTAGTCAAGGGGTATGCACAAACATATGGCATTGACTATGAAGAAACATTCAGTCCGGTTGCAAGGATGGCAACTGTAAGAGTAGTCATTGCTATGGTTGCATCAAAGGGATGGTCTTTACATCAGATGGATGTAAAGAATACCTTCTTGCATGGTGATTTGCAAGAAGAGGTCTATATGGAGCAGCCACCAGGTTATGTGCATGCTATTCATCCTGAGTTTGTTTACAGGTTGAAGAAAGCCTTGTATGGCTTAAAGCAAGCACCTAGAGCATGGTCTGACAAGATAGGACAGTATCTTGTCACTATTGGATTTCAGATTTCCAAGGCAGATTTCTCACTTTATGTGAGAAAAACAGAGAAAGGTATTATGCTACTTGTCATTTATGTTCATGATTTGATTATGACAGGTGACAGTGATGAAGATATCCTTCATGTGAAAATGCTATTGAAGCATAAGTTTGAGATGAAGGATTTGGGAGAGCTGCGTTATTTCTTGGGCATTGAGGTGATCAGATCACCAAGTGGGATACAGCTCTTGCAGAGGCAGTATGGATTGGACATGCTGTCCAAATATGGGATGACAGGCTGTAAGCCTATTTCAGTTCCTTTGGAGCAGAATGTGAAGCTGAGCATAGATGCAGGTGAGCTTCTAGAAGACCCTACTATGTACAGACGCATAGTAGGAAGTTTGATTTATATGACTATTACGAGGCCAGATTTGAGCTATGCTATTGGATTGGTAAGTCAGTTTATGCAGGCTCCAAGGAAACCACATTTGGATGCGGCTAGACGCATACTCATGTATGTGAAGTCCACATTGCAGTATGGACTATTTTATGAGAGTGGGGTTCAGATACAGTTGCATGGATACACTGATGCTGATTGGGCAGGTAGTATTTTTGATAGACGATCTACCAGTGGATATGTGTTCTCTTTTGGGAGTGCTGTAGTCACTTGGAGCAGCAAGAAACAGCCTACAGTTGCCTTGTCCAGCACAGAGGCTTAGTACAGGGGTGCAGCAATGGCTGCATGTGAGGTAGCTTGGTTGCATAAGGTACTTTATGATATGCATCAATCTACAGATGGGCCAGTTGTCATTTATTGTGACAACATGAGTAGTATACACTTGGCAAATAACCTAGTCTATCATGCTAGAACAAAGCACATTGAGATGCATTATCACTATGTGCAAGAGAGGGTTTTACTAGGTCTTATTGATCTAGTTTATGTCAGCACAGAGGATCAGGTAGCTGACATATTCACGAAGGCATTGGGAGCAGAGAAGCTGCGTAAGTTCAGAGACCTGCTTGGTGTGCAGGAATTGGGATTGAGCTCGAGGGGGAGTGTTGAGATATCGAGCTCCACTCGTGATATGCCAGGGTGACTGTTGTGCATTTATGTCACCGACTTGTCAGTTGCAGATGCGATTGGTACACCGCCCATGAATAATAGCTACATGATAGCTATCCTTATCTACTCTAGTTCGTGGCTCAGTTAGTATGCCACCTTAGTTAGTTGAGTTTGGTTTGAGACCCATATATAGGGTTCTTCTATTTCTTTGTAAGAGAGTTCTTTTGGCTTACACAATTAAGAAGAGGAAAATTGTTTTCAGCCTCCACCTCTGTGTGTATTCCCCCATTGTGCAAGCAAGAAAGCTACAAGTGAGACTCCTTCCTTCTCTCCCACAATCTTAACACAAAGATGGACCACAATATGAAGATCTTATACGACGTACCATCGATCCGACACTTGAAGCCCAATCCATCCGCAAAGAAACAAAGATAAGTAAAAGAAACTTCAAATTTTGTACTTTCAATGGATCTCGAGATGGAAAGACTGTACTTGCATTTATCAGTTAGTTTGATGATTACTTCCATGAAGAGACATATAACACCATATTGGGGAATATGGGAATTTTCCATAAGTTTGGGACACGTGGTCAAATCTTTGGATTCGTCATAACTTGAACACTATAACTCCAAATTGAGCACTCTATAACTCAATAGATTCTATTTTTCAAGCGCTTTCCAATGATAGGTTACATCATATGGTTTTGAGAAACTTATGGGTATGTTATCCAGGTGCCACCTTTTTAGTATTCAAAAAATGAGAATTGGGAGATTCCCAAACTCACTAATATTGTGTTATATGCTGAGAAAGACAAAATTAAATGTGTCACTAACCATTTAGTCGATCGAGCATCCTTATGGTGGACAGTGGTCTGCAAGAGCATTGATTACCCTACTACTTGGGAGAGTTTCCAAAAGAATTTTTTGCAGAATTTCCTTCCTCCTCAATTCCATGAAAAAGCCATTAAGCAATGGGATCTTCTACAGCAAAGAGATCGCAAACCTATTTCCCAATACACTGAATGTTTTTGGAATGCCCTACTACAACTACGCATGCTCAAAGATGTACTTGAAGCGACTCACAAATGCAAGTTTATGTCTGGCCTACTTGGACATTTCTATGCTGAAGTCAATATGTTCAAGCCAACAACCCTTGAGGATGCAATTTCCTTGGCTCATGACACTGAAGACAAGATTCGCAGAAGAGACAAGCGTCCACAACAATTTCAAACTAATGGTAACTATGGTTCCAAACAATTCAATTCAAATTTTTGAAGATTCAATCAAAGTTGTTTTCGTCTATCTTCATTCCGTAAGTCTTGGACACGACCACCTGCTTTGCCATCAAACACCAATCCAAACCCTAAGCCATCCTCACAGCCAAATTCCAATATTCCTAAACTTCCTGCCATTATCAACAATGTATCTAAAGCCAAACCCTTAGTTTGTTACAAATGCCATCAACCTAGACATCTAGCAGCCAATTGCCAAACCAAAAAGCCACCTGTCCATATCAATTATCTTGGTGCAATAGAAGAAGAAGAATGTGAGGAAATGCCTGACTTTACGGAAGATGATGACAACATTGGTACTACTTCGGATACTTTGCCAAGTATGCCAACTCCATATTCTTTGTTAACAATGAAATGTTTTGTGCATGGTAAAGAAAAGATTATTTTACATGATGATGGGAGCACACATGACTTTATTTCTGCAAAGTTAGTTAAAGATTTGAATTTACAAACTGTTTCTACACATTATCGCATTAAAGCTCCATTCCTAAGCACGAGATATAATGGAACACAAGAAGTGCATAACTTAGAAATTAAAATTGTTGAATATACTGAACGAAGAAATTTCCTAGTTGTACCTTTGCAATCTAGTGACATTATCTTAGGAATGCCTTGGCGTCATCAATATAATCCTGACATAGATTATTCTACGCATTCAATTAAAATTTATTTTTAAGGAAAACAAATCATATTGCATGGTATGCACGCTTCTAATAATTTTCCACTGCTTACTCATACTTAGGCTAAATGTGCATTACGTAAAAGTAGCAAATCTTATTTAATATGGGTGAATGAACTTCAAGCTAAAGAAAAACAAATGCATCCTAGGCATACACAATTTCTTACTCAATTTCAAGATTGTTTTCTTGATGATTTACCACCTGGACTACCACCATCACGTCCTGAAGATCATATAATAGATTTAATTCCTGGAACACAATCACCATGTAAATCACCATATAGGCATAACCAAATTGAACAGAAAGAAATTCAAAATCAAATAGAAGAATTGCTTAACAGAGGATTAATTAGACCTAGTAGTTCTCCATTTGGCACACCTGTTTTATTAGTAAAGAAGAAGAAGAATACTTATCGCATGTGCATTGATTATCGTGCCCTAAATAAAATTACTGTTAAGAATAGATATCCAATTCCTAGGGTAGATGATCTTATGGATAAACTACAAGGATCTACCATATTCAGTAAGATAGACCTTAAATCTGGTTATCATCAAGTAAGATTGGATAAATCTGATATATTCAAAACTACATTTAGAACACAATTTGGACACTATGAATTTCTAGTGATGCCTTTCGGTCTAACTAATGCACCAGCTACATTTAGTCGTATGATGAATCACATATTCTTGAAACATCAGCATTGTATTATAGTATTCTTTGATGATATATTGGTATTTAGTAAAAATGAGAATGAGCATTATGAACATTTGTCTTTAATTTTTAAGTTGTTAAAAGATAATAAATTGTATGCTAATCCAGAAAAGAGTGAATTCTTCCAAACAAAAATTGAATATCTAGGACATATTGTTTCATCAGAAGATATTAAGGTTGACCCTAAAAAGATAGAAGCAATTTTAAATTGGCCCATACCCAAAAATGTACATGAGTTACGTTCTTTTCTAGGTCTTGCTAGTTTTTACAGAAATTTTGTGCGAAATTTCTCATTACTTGCATTACCTTTAGCTAAACTTTTAAAGAAGGGTATTGTGTATAACTGGACTGATAATCAACAAAAATCTTTTGATTTATTGAAACATGCTTTAACCCATGCTCCTGTATTACAACTACCTGACTTCAATAGACCATTCTTTTTAGTATTTACTGATGCTAGTGGATCTGGAATAGGATCTGTCCTTATGCAAGATAATCATCCCATAGCCTATTCTAGCTGTAAACTCAAATCATCTGAACTTAAATATTCTACCTATGATAAAGAATTGCTAGCTGTAGTACAAGCCTTACGTCAATGGAAACATTATTTAATGGGTTCTGAATTTATGATCAAAATTGACCAACAAAGCATTAGACATCTCCTTAGTCAACCCCAAATATCTGACCGATACATTAAATGGGCAACTTTTATTCAAAGTTTTCATCTCCTTATACAATATCAACCAGGAAAAGAGAATGTTGTAGCCGACGCTTTAAGTAGAAGACCGACAATTCATAATATT
Source organism: Lygodium microphyllum (assembly GCF_053477565.2). Lineage (NCBI taxonomy): Eukaryota > Viridiplantae > Streptophyta > Polypodiopsida > Schizaeales > Lygodiaceae > Lygodium > Lygodium microphyllum. The sequence goes on from NC_141158.1 coordinate 82,064,147, forward strand.
TCTGTGATATCATTTGATTCCCTTATCCCTATGAAAGATACTTATCATCAGGATCTTACTTTTCAAGCTGATTGGAATAAAATAGTTGCAAATAAATGGATTCCTATTGATTCACTGCCTTACAATAATGGATTCATGTTTTATGAAAAGAGATTATGTGTGACAGTTCCATTTCGATCATTTGTTTTGCATGAGATTCATTGTCCTCCATATCAAGGTCATAGAGGAATTATATCTACTTTACATACATTCACTAAAGATTTTTATTGGTCACAAATGGACACTGATGTATCTAACTTTGTATCTAAATGTTTAGTTTGTCAATGAGTTAAAAGACACCATGGTAAACAGTATGGTTTACTAATGCCGTTATTTATTCCATCACAACCATGGGAACAAATTCCAATGGACTTTATCACTGGTTTACCTAACACTAAAGCTAACCATGATATGATTTGGACTATTGTAGACAGGTTTAGGAAACAAGCATATTTTATTCCATGCAAGAAAACTTTAACTTCATCTCAAGCTGCTCAATTGTTTCTGAAAACTGTTTTTACTAATCATGGTTTACCAAAAGTTATTATTTCTTATTGTGATTCTAGATTTTGTAATAATTTTTGGATTACTTTATTTGTTAACTTAGGAACAAAGATTGATTTTTCATCTGCATTTCATCCTGAAACAAATGGTCAAACAGAAGCTACTAATAGTACTATTTTAGATCTTGTATGTGCTTACACTATTTCAAAACCACACACATGGGATACATATCTACATTTACTTCAGTTTGCATATAACAATACACCACATACAGCTACAAAGAAAGCACCATTTGAAGTTATTTATGGATATAGATTGGCTACACTTGTTGCATCATTATCAAACAAAATTCAGACTGCTGATGATATTGCTAACATGCATGCTACTATTTTTGATGAAGTTAAAGATATGATTGCCAAAGCCCAGCAATCATATTTTAAACAAGCAAATAAGAAAAGACAGGCTATGAATTTTAAAGTTGATGATTATATTTGGTTACGCATAGAAAAACGTAGATTACAAAGTGTAGATAAACACCCAGTTGTCAAATTAGCACCTAGATTCTATGGACCATTCAAGATCATTAGGGCCAAAAATGCTTCAAAAAATGCACTTTTGTTAATCACGGGATTAAGGAAAGGGCCAAAGAGAGTTCGCCACGTGTGCAAGAATATGGTATTCTTGTCTCCTCTTTTTTAGAGATAGTGGAGTCCATTTCGTGATTCTCTCTTCTTTTTTAGCCAAAACCCCTAAAGTCTGACATGTTTTGGAGTCCCAAAGACGTTATTTACTTACAAATTTGACAAAATACATGACAGAGATGTGATGAAATTAATAATGAGTTTTTTGAAAGTCGGGAGATCTTTCAATATTGTTTTTGGCGCCCAATACATACTCATTTGGGTTCTTGGCGCTACTTTTTAGTTCATTCACCCCTCTTTGAGCTTCTTTCTCTGCGCTTTCATTCTTTTCATGGCTTCCTCCAGGCGCCCTTCTCGTTTAATACACTCTTGCACAGTCTATAGCTAGGGAGTAGATGGAAATTTTGAGCCCAAAACCTTTGCTGTAAATGATTGGGTTACCATGCTGCCATCTTGCAAGGGCTCCCATAAGGTGAAAAGAAGAAAACGAGAAGATATAAAACATCACTGGAAGGGGCGTATCATTGCCTTCAAAATTATGCCCGAAGGCTGGTTTGTCAAGGTGCAACATGTTTACATGGCCAAGGATATGCACTTGCCTCCAAACGAACGTGTTCCCCAACAAACACATTGTAAGTTATAAGTTGAATAACGTATATAATTCTTTTCCATTTATGCAAGTTCTAACAAACGGTTCGTCATTGTAGATATCTTTCCGTCAACAAGTACTGAATGGCAACCTGTGGAAAGCCTAAGTGGGACTTTCCATGCCATTCATAAGGTATTGGCAGACATTATTTATGCCGATCAAACTGTGTCTTTTTATAGTGAATGTAAGGTTTTTATATATTATGCACAGTATGTGGTTCCCTCTAAAGCGGATAGGTATGGGAATATCGAAGATTTGCCATTGCCAAGTCTTTCATCTCTAAATTGGGAGATTCCTGACAAGGTAACAGTGCAGAGTTTCAAATTCAAAATATCTCAGGATATTAAAAAGTCCATGACAGCTGGAAGGATCTCACGAAGAGTACGTTTATCATGGTTTGTACCCCTCCATATCTTCGTGGCTTGCTTCAAAACAACAAATTTACAAAGAACGAAGGTATCCTGGTTAAGTAGAAACTTTTCGGAAGAGGATTTGGACAACACTATAGGGACGCATTGGAAATCTAGAGAGTGCGATCATAAAGGTGATATCTTGAGGTGCAGTGCATGCCCTCAATCCTTGGCTTTGGCTTACAGTATCCCTCGCCAAAATCTTGCTTTGGCCTTTGATTACAGGCGATACAAACGAAGATTGGGTATTTGGGTTCCCTTGGATTCTGATACAGAGAACACAACATATAAACTTGTGGTGCACGTTTTTCCGCATGAAGAAGTAAAGAAGGTGAGTGTTACTTCCAATTGGAGTCTGAAAGATGTGAGGGATACCTTGGAATTGCTAGACAATACATCCCCTAGATATAAGTTCAAAGTGAATGGTGTAACAATTGGTAAAAGAGCCGAGCGCTCTTTCTTTTGTACGAGTTGTTTGTCTCCCACAATTGTGAGTTTGGGACCTTAAGAATGAAAACTTGGCAGGAATTTATCTTAACAGACTGTCCTTAAGATATTTTTTAATGGGAACTTCATAAGCTATCGTGAAGCAAGTAGCCTTTCGAATGTGTATAAATAAAATGTACATTGCATCCGATTTATAAGTGAAAATTTTCATTACACAATGAGGTACAAAAATTGCATGAAAATGTACAAGGCCAAAATAATAAGGCTCGTGTATAAAATGTACATTACATTTGATTTACAAGTGAAAATTTTCATTACACAATGAGGTACAAAAATTGCATAAAAATGTACAAAGCCAAAATAAAATGGCTCGTGTATGCTTATGTTTGCTATTTTCATTCTTTATCGATTTCTTCAAAGATATTTTTCCTCACAGGGCCTTTCTTTGATTGTTGAAAAAATTTGACCTTTACAGGTAGTCTCCTTTCTTGGGGCTTAAGAGGGGATGGATCAAATTTAAGAGGAGAGAGCATTGGCATTCCTTTTTTCTTAGACTCTGCAGCAGTGGTCCCATTGCCTTTTCCCTTGCCCTTGTCTTTACCATTGCCATTGTCCTTACCCTTTCCCTTGACCTTTCCCTTGCTTGTGCCCTTTGCCATTGAAGTTTTGGGAGGAAGAGGGGAGTCAGGATCATACGGTGTGATTGCTTTGTCTAGAATCAGCTCGATGCATCTCTCCCTTATCCACCAAACATATGATTCAGGATAGTCTCTACACTATAAGAATAAATGTTATAAGTTAGTGAAAAGACATCATGATAAGGGTTACACAAACATCAAATGAAATAAACTTACATTCACTCCTTCTATTTGTAACAGCTTTGAATCCACTGTTCTGCAAATGTTTGAGATAACTCTCCATCCACAAGAATGCGCATCGCTTTGCAATGGAACTTCTTGTAGAAGAAAAGTATACGGCCTTTTAGGATCAACAAGATCCTCGTATGTTGTATCCAAAAATGTAGAAACGAGTCTACCAGCACTGCAAAAGGAAGCTTTGTAAGTTCAAAATATTATTTATAAAAGAAATCAAAGTAAGTAATTTTCTTCCAACATACATTCGTGCTTGACCGTGAACACCGCTGAGAGAATTCATAAAGATAATTTCCCTTGAAAGACAATTAATGTAGATGAGACTCCAATGCCCTCTGCAAATTCATAAAAGAGGTGAGTAGAAGGGTGAAAGCAAATGAACATAAATTCTCCTCTATAGTAAAAGAAAAATACCTTTCTACATAAGGGAAAAAGATGTGGTAATTTCTCACACTATCGAAGCTACGAAAAAATGGTGAAATATTAGAACCAGATTTTGCAAAAAGTCCCACAGAGAGAAGTGGATCAACAATGTATATGGTTCTTCGGATATCGAGAGTGAGAGAGGACACCAATGCCCTACAGATAATAGCAAAAGCTATTCAATACCAATTTCATCCAAAATATAATTGAAAAGACTTAACTTATGCAACAAAAAACCTTACCTTATGCAACAAAATACCACGGAGTCAGATAGTTGGAGATCCCTTTTTTCCAACATGGGCTTGTCCTCGGGAGATATACTAAGATATTCCTCCTCAGATTCCCCAGCAACATTCACAAGAATCTGCCCATACACTTTGCCCATCCTCTCGCTGTTGACGGGAGCAAGTGTTGCGGCTTTCCTCTTGTAAACATCGTCTTCAGTTTCAAACACCTCCTGATTTTTTTCACTCAAGAAAGCCTCTTGCTGGGTTGCACCCCTTGTAGGGTAAAGGTCACTAACATCTTCAACATTTAGCTTTTTCTCTTTCCTGGACAATTTTGGGGGAACGTTAAGGATTTCAAAGGCTTTTTGATCATTGGAAGGCAAGGGCCTCAGGACTTTGTCAAACCTATACCTCACTCTGCTAATGATGCTAAAATCTTTATTCATAAGGGTGATCCTATGAGCATGGGCGGCAGCAATGTAAGCGTCGTTCATGAAATCAATAACAAAATCTTCTGCGGCCTCTTGCAGGGCAAGAATGGCTGAGAGTTGCCACTCCTTATTTAGACCAGAGACAGTTGCCACTTGAGACAATCTATCAGAGATCTCTTTAACCACCCTTATAAAAGCAGCTTTTGGAATGACATGCTGTGTAGCTCTCTGGGCTTTCCTGATCTCACTGAAACATCTTTGCATATAGAAGAACCTGGACTTCCTCTTCCTCTTCTGTGGCTTGGGGTGTTCAGTGGCTTCAGCAGATGTGGGCTTAGGTACCATTGTAGGGAATGAATCTTTCACAGGGTTAGCCTCATCCTTTGCTTCCTCAACTTCAGGTGAAGAAACATTTATGGAAGATGTAAGGACAACACCTGGTGTAGGAGGGATTTCTGTTGTAAAATGCTCTGGAGCCTGTGATGGACCAGCTTCTTCTACCCCCTTAGATTCATCAAATTTTAACTTTCTTCTACCCCCACTGTCCTTCCCATCTATATACACTCTTCTTGCAGTTTGCTTTGTCCTTGCCATCCAGAAAAGGTAAAATAACAACCAGAAGGACAATAACTGAAAGACTAGTGAGGAAAGTGACGAAATGAGCAATTCCGATATGGCGCGATATGAACAAAGCGAGCAGAATGGAATAACGCCCTCGCTCCGTATTGGAGATGAGAAGCCGATACGGCGCGATAAGGAGAAAACGACCACACCGTTTGGACGCCCTCGCTCCGTATTGGAGATGACAAGCCGATACGGCGCGATTAGGAGAAAACGACCACAACGTTTGCACGCCCTCGCTCCGTATCGGAGATGAGAAGATGATACGGCGCGATTAGGAGAAAACGACCACAACGTTTGCACGCCCTCGCTCCGTATTGGAGATGAGAAGATGATACGGCGCGATTAGGAGAAAACGACCACAACGTTTGCACGCCCTCGCTCCGTATTGGAGATGAGAAGACGATACGGCGCGATTAGGAGAAAAGGACCACCACGTTTGCACGCCCTCACTCCGTATCGGAGATGAGAAGACGATACGGCGCGATTAGGAGAAAACGAGCTCACCGTTTGGACGCCCTCGCTCCGTATCGGCACACCTCTTTTTGCTAGCGAAGAGCTCGAGAATTGAAAAGTGTACACGTCGGACAAATGACCACTTATATACCCAGGAAAATCATGACACGTGTCCGATACTGATTGTGCCACGTATCTGCATTTATGGTCCGTATGCTACGTGTCAAGTAACGACCGGCCCACTTGTTCGCCACGTGGTTTTCGGCCACGTGTTGCCCAATGGCTACTGCCACGTGTATGACACTAACGGATACTGCCAGGTGGCATAATCCGCGCCTACATAAGGGTGTGTTTCTTATCTGTACGGCTTTTTTCGGTTTCTGACCTTTGTTTCTATTGCTGATACGGCGCGAGGGCGACTGTTGGTTTTCTTCGCTTTCCTCTCTTCGCTTCGTTTTGGAGGTTCTGTAGATCTAGTCTTTTTTCAGCGTTCCTGAAGCTCGTGTGACCACCTTTGTTGTGGCTCTTGCGCTTCTTACTGGGATCACCGATACGGCGTGAGGGGGCCTTTCCGTCTGAATCGTTTCTCTCTTATCGCACCGTATCGTCAGAAGTTGGAAACATGTCTGAACCCATACAATCCAAGGTTTCTTCAGGAACTGGTAAAAGAAGAAGGCTTTCAAAAGGCTCAAGTGCATCAATAGCTGATCAGCCTGTGCATTCTTTTTCCTCTCCATCCTCTGCCACCAGTGTGAGAAAGCCAAGTACATCTCCAGGGAAGCGAACGCCAGTAGTGAGAGGTCAAGGAGTATCAGAGCTCATTGATATCACTCCATCAGAGAGGCTACTTGATTTTATGCTTCAGAATGGAAAGGATCTCTCATTCTATGGAGTTGTGAAAAATATTTTTAATCCTGATTGGGAACTTGACAAAGTTCTGAAATCTTGTGAAAAATATATTATGGAGGACTTTTTGGAGTTTGAAACTCTTGTAGGTCCTTCTGTTGAAGTTGGCACAATTGACTATGTCCATATTCCCATTGGGTCAACAGGAAATGAAAAGGCAGTATTTACTAGGAAGTCCAGGGCCCACTCTATGGAGAGGTTTCATTCAACAGACATATTTTGCTGCACTCATTCCAAAAACTGCAAGATGATGAGAAAATCTGCTGCTTTTATTATATTCATCCTTGTCAAATACCCTATGAAAGCTGAGGAGCAACAGTTGGAAGGAGCAAAGAGTGCCAGCTTTTGCATGTTGGATGATCTGGCAGATGAAAGGGAAACAGAGGAGGTTGTAGATACAGATTTTGAGGCTTCCATTGCTGAGAATTTGGATGTTGCTCACTTCAAAGCTGAGACTATCATTGAGGAGAGCCAAGGAGATACAAACCCTCAACCTGATGAGAGTTCTCACCATATTGTTCCTTCCCTGCCATGTATACCTTTCAAGGACAAGGAGTACATTTTACTATCAGATATTCAAAAACTTTTTAATCTCAGGGAAGATTATTGTCTTACAATTATTGTAGAGGCATCTGATGCTGCTAATGGGATAATTGACACAGAAAATGAATCAAAGGAAGAGATTCTGAAACTTGATAAAGAAACTCTAGATGATAAGTTTATTGATGCTGGTGAGGCATTCTCTCTTTGTTTTGAAAAGGCCAAAGAAGCTGAAAAGGAGTTGAGTATTACTGATGAGGACTTCGATCGCATTCAAAGCGAGCTCGGCATTTCCAATTTTGGAAGAGAGGAGTCTGAATATGTTAAAGAATTGACTAACACCAATGAGACAGCATCATCAATTAATTTATGGAATCCGTTTAAATTGGAGTACGATGAAAATCAAGTGGTAAGATAATTTTGAATTTTCTTTTACACATTGGTAGGTTTACATTTCATGCTCATTCAGTATGGCTTTTATTTGCAGTTGGAGATTGCCGATACAGATAACTTCTTGGGGCGTGGCAAAGGATCGAGAGCTGCTAGTAACACCACCAAAGACATTGCACTCGGCCACTACTTGGCTAGGATTGACCCTGAATCCTTTTTTGTACTTCATAGTAGTTTCTCAGAGGACGCAGCATGGCCGATACTTTGTATTAAAGCTCTTACAAGGCTTCTAGGTTTCTCAGGATTACAATATAATGCCCACAAAATAATGTTTTTGGAAAAGACTGCAGCAATTAGGATTTTTGGCTACGGTCCAGGTTATTCTGCTTCTAGAGCAGGATACTTTTTGGCGTTTTCATCCTACGCCTTAGCTGCAGACAGAACTGATGTAAAATCTATAGCTGGCTACAAGAGAAAAAAATTTCTACGTTATAGAGGAAAGATTCCTGAGGAGCAAGAGAATGTGAGAGTTTTGGAAAACTAGCTTTGTATATATTCTTTCTTATATATAAAAGTGTGATTGCTCATGTGTCATTGCCGTCTTTTATTTGCATTCTTTGAAGTTGTCGTCGAAAAAACCAGTTGAATAGCTCCTCCAAAGCATTGCTTTTTGTAACTCCTCCCCCATGCCTTGTGCTTCAAAAATAACTTGTGCGTGCTTGATAGTGGGATTTTTCCATGCCTTGGTTGCTATAAGTTGCTAAGGGGCCATGCTCCTCCACAAAGAAAGGTCCATGAATATGAAGAATATGCTGCAATACAAAGTAACACAAATTTTATACCAATTGAAAAACCTGTCAAAATAAGTCGATATTAAATAATTATTACTTTACCAGATAAAAAGTGATATCTTTTTCTCCCCATGCCTCTTTTATCGCCTGAACAAGCTTTGTGATTGATCTTTTGAACTCTTCCGCATATGTATATGTTGTCTTATGTTGCCTGAGGAGTTTCAGAAAAACATCAAGGTGTATCCAGACCTCCATTCTAAGAAACGCAAGCCTCGGCGTGCTTGCAACATTTGTTGTGATCTCACATAGCTCTCTCCAACACTCCCAAGCCGCATTCACCTGCTTTCCTGAATGATTTCCTAAGAATCGTCTAGCTTTTGAGCCTCCCATAGAGACATCGGCCAAGATATCTCTTGTTTTTCCTGAAAGTATTGGATCCTTTCTTAAGTGAACTTGGCCCCCATGAAATCCCATTTTCGATAGCAATGCCTCGCATTTATCAATACACTCATCTGATAAAGATAATGGCTTAATGGAATATACGTAGTCGAGATGCAACCTGAGAAGCTTATCGATTATTCTAATCTCTGCATGCAAAGTACAAATATGAACATTCTTAAGAGAGATGGAAAGAATGGGATCCCAGATGTCTTCTATGTTTTTAAATTTACTCAAATCTATAGAGTCTCTATTTGGGGCTCTTCTTACTGGTCGCAAACTACTCCAATCTTTGGATCCAATACTTTCCATGCAATAAATGCAAGGATATTTTGCATTTGCACCATTACATATTCCAAGCATACATTTGATAGTTTTCAAATCAGCACTCATATGCCATTCCACATTAAATTTACCAACCCCATCAACTACCAACATTTCGCCTTCACTTTGAGACTTAATGATATTTGGAATACCTGTATGGTTGAACAACCATTTCAACGTTTGATGATTTTCAATTGGTACCTGGGCTGCACCAATCCACCAAATCTCCATCTCGGATTGGATCTTATGCAATGGAGCTTTGCCCTCGCCATTGCCATGGTCCAATGCCATGTTCATGAGGCAAATGCTAATTCTTTCCATCTTCTGTCCCTTTTGAATCTGTGCTTCATCCAACTTCAAGGCAAACTTTAGAACACCATAACTTTCTTCTACTGTGATTTTATACATGTGAACCATTGCAATTTGCACCTTTTTTAGATCAACCCATATATTGTTAAACTCATTGTAATAAAAAATTGCCTGTTTTTTTTTGTTTTTCATAGGACATAGACCTTTCGATGTGAAAGTAATCTCCAAAAACATGTGGAATCTTGCGATTCATGGAAATTCTTGCAGTGGAAACTGCAAGGGCTCGAGGCAATCCAAATATAGTTACCCTATTGCGTTTAAGATTTTTAAACCATAATCCAGAGATAGCACGGTAACCTTTTCGACTTATACCCACAGTATCGCATGTCTCTACGATTTCATTTGCTTTCACTGTGCCTTTTAAATCCTTCACTAACTCTCTCAAAGTTGGACCTCTCAAATCCACATTTTCTGGTGACTTAAGAATCCTCAAAATGTCTTTCTTATTCATGGTTTCCTTCAAAAGTTTGATTCTTTCCTCATTCTCTCAGATATTTATGCCTAATATGTTAGAGACATATTTCTTTGTAAGATTTAGTCTCCTTTTCTTTGCTCTCTCACACAAGCTGGTTATATTTTTTAACGGTCTCTTCCTCTCTCTAAATCCTACTGGAGTTTCTCTCAAGCGTATTAGCTTATTCTGCAATGAATTATTAACATTTTTCAAAATATCAATCTGACTTGTCAACTCTAAAATTTTTGTTTGTGTAGTTTCTAGTGCTTTTTTCATTTCGTGCACTTGGGCTATATATGTGTAAGATGCAGAGTATAACCTCATACAGTAGCCAAGCATTCCATTATAACCTTCTCCAGCATATCTTATATAGTCATGGACATTCAAAAAAGGAGGTGGTTTACCTGTAGAAGGATCCCTGGGATAGATATTTCCATCCACCCACAAATCTATATGCTTCATTCCTTGTGTTCGCAACCTGTTGGCTTCAATCTCATCTATCAATACTCGATGATGTATACTTCTCCAAGATGTGTAAGTCGGATCTAGCTGAATAGATAGCTTGTATTTACGTGTGCTTGCGCCTGTGTTATTTGAAGTAGTATTGCTAGACATTCTAGCAAATGAACCGAGCAAGAATCTCATAGTGATAGAAAGCAAGTGCAGCAAAAGGAATGGTAAAAGAGAATAGTGTATAGAAAGAAAACGCGGGAGCAAACAAATGCGAAGTTCGTACGAAAATCTCGAAAATACAAAATCTCTCGAGTTCCAAGACAATAAACGGCCGAAAAGGTGACCCCTGACCTGGATTAAAAGATGAGGGCAATTAATGGCCGACCTCTTCAATGAACCAAATATTCTCTCATTAATCACATCTGGACAACCAAATTTAGAGGTTTTATTCTTCCTAAACCTCAACTAATTAGCAACTTAATCACTTTCTTACAAGTGCCATTTTTGAAGCGTTTTTGGCCCTAATGTCATACACAAAATTAATGACAATGCATTTAAACTAGAACTACCACAACATTGGAAAATCCACAACACCTTCCATATCAGTTTATTACGACCCTTTAGAGGACCAATTACCTGTACACCCTGTCTATGAAAACCCTCCTTTATTAGATGATGAGACTGAAATCCTTGAGCCTGAAACTGTTATAGATACTGACTTTATGACCACTAGAACTAGCCGTAGATATTCTAGATATTTGGTCAAGTTTAAAAGCCATCCTGTTGAAGAGGCCCAATGGATGCACGCTAGAGACTTAAATGCTTTCCCCACTCTGTTAGCTCCACATTGAGCTAATAGCAATTGAGGACAATTGCTATCCCACCCCGGGGGTATGATGCCAGGAGGCATATTATATAGTGGATTCCGTGCCATGGTGGATTCCGTGAGGTTTTATGGTGGATTCTGTAAGATTTTATTACCGGGGCTCATACAAAAAGTGGATTCTTTGTGCATAAAGTCAATGGGGATGTCTATCCTTTTCGAGCATTTTGTAATTTTATGTGTACATGGGTGATTCCATAGCGAGTGATTCCGCAAAATACATATTTAAATTAATAAATGTTTATGAGTTTAGAATGCGCACTCGTGATAAAATAAGGTTAGGATTGATATCTAACCAATTTTTTTATGTAGCTGAAGACTGCTAGGTATTCACTTTTGTTAGTTTAATTGCATTATTTTACTAACGATTGTGAATGCTTCAGTTGATGTGTAGAGATAGCAGTAGTGGCAGTGGAAAGCATTGGAGGATAGCGTGCATTCAAATTTATCGTCAATATTTTGATGGGCGCGTGTCTTAGGCATGGTGCCTATATTTTGTCACGCTTATTTATCAAGGCACTTGATATTTACTTATTATTTTTGTATGTGTATGGGCGCATGATTTATATATTTGTATTGGACATTGTATTTGGGTATGCCTGACTTCTTGGGCACCCATTAGCTTTAATTCTATTTGGCACAAAAGCAAACTCAAAAGCTAAAGCGTACTATTTTGTAATTTGGGCTATTATTTGAGCTTGAAGATGATTAATATATGAAATACATGCTTTGTGGAGTGCTCACACAAGGCATGGGGGGAGATTGCACCCAATTGGTCTCTTGTTCATGTCGTGCAAGCTTTCTACATTGATTTGTGTGCAAAAAGTAGAGTTCTTTTGTTCTTGGGGACCTTCTGACGCTCACAACGTGTGCTTACGGCATCCGATCTGTGCACCAAAAGGAGAAAGAAGGAACAACCTATATGAGCTAAGTGCTCTTACAGCCACTGTTGGAGTGGGCACAAGTAAGCTTTGGCATGAAAGGTTTGGACAAATCGGATTTGCAGTGTTGAAGGAGATGCACAAGCAAGGTATGGTTGCTCACCTACCTGTAATGACTGAATTGAAGGAACCATGTGAAGCTTGTATGATGAGCAAGCAACAGAGAAAGGCATTTCCACAAGAAAGCAAGAATAGAGCACATGCTTCTCTAGAGTTGGTGCATGTTGACTTGTGTGGAAAGATGCCTACATGGGCCTTGGGGTGATCTTCTTATTTTATGTTGATTGTCGATGACTATAGTAGGAAGATGTGGGTGTACTTCCTTTGTGATAAGGCTCAAGCTTTTAGTAAGTTTAAAGAATGGCTAGAACTTATTGAGAATGAAATGGAGAAAAGTGTGAAGAAATTTAGAACAGATGGTGGTGGTGAGTTCAACTCAAAGGAATTTGAAGACTTTTGCAAGAGCAAAGGGATCAAGTGTCAATTGATGACGCCTCACACACCTTAGCGGAACAGTGTTGTGGAATGCAGGAATCACACCATTGTGGAGATGGCAAGATGCATGCTAAAGGGCAAGGGATTGCCTAACCATTTTTTAGATGAAGTTGTTAATATTGCAATCTACATTTTAAATCAGAGTTACACAAAGGCTCTCAAGGGAAAAACACTTCATGAGGCTTACACTGGTAAGAAACCATCTGTCTCACACTTCAAAATTTTTGGATGTGAATGTTATGCACATATTCCAGATGAGAAGAGAAAAACGTTACAACCAAAAAGCAAAAAATGTATCTTCTTGGGTTATAATGATGAGAAGAAGGCTTAAAAATTATATGACGAAGAGGCAAAGAAGATCATCGCGAGCCGTGATGTGGTGTTCAAGGATCAGCTACATACAGTGGAGGAGGAAAAAGCAAGTTCTTCCAGTTTATCATCAAGTGAAGAAGTAGTCCACTATGAACCTATCCCGAGAGCCATCCCTATCCTTAAGGAGGAGGAAGCATCATCTTCAGATGATGAGGGAAAAATTCACCAACCTAACATCACCCCATCGAAAAAGCCATCACTGTGTTGGGTGAAGCAGCTCTATGACCACAATAATCCTATGTCCACATCTGTTGAGGAGAAGATAGACGGACCAAGGAGGTCTCAGAGAATAGAGGAGCAAAGGAGGGGTTCTACTCACGTAGTCAATATGGGATTGATGGCTGAGATTATGAGAGAAGTAAAGGAGCCAACTGACTTAGAAGAAGCACTTGCAAATCTAGTATGGAAGGCAGCTATGCAAGCTGAGTATGACAGCATAATGAAGAATGACACTTAGGAGCTAATGGATCAACTAGCAAAGTGAAAGGTTATTGGCACTAAATGGATCTAGAAGGTAAAGTACAAGGCTGATAGTACCTTAGAAAAGTACAAATCTAGACTGGTTGCACATGGATTTTCACAGGTTGAAGGGTTTGATTTTCAAGAGTCATTTTTCCCAACTGCCAGAATGGCCACTATTCGCACAGTACGCCGCACAAGCAGTGGCAAGTTTACCAAATGGATGTTAAGTCAGCATTCTTAAATGGTGACCTCAAGGAGGAGGTGTACGTGGCTCAGCCACTAGGGTTTGAGGCCCCCCATTCTAAAAAAAAAGTGTGTAATCTGACGAAGGCATTGTATGGGCTGAAACAAGCCCCCAGATCATGGTACCAATAGATAGATAAGTTTTTTTAAAGCTTAAACTTCAAAAGATGTGCCTCAAATGCTAGCTTGTATGTTTACAAGGATGGTGAAAAGTCTGTAGTGATTGTCCTATATGTGGATGATCTTCATGTTACAAGTGACTATGAAGATATGGTCAACCAAACTTGAAAGGCTTTGAGTTTTGATTTTGAAATGACAAACTTGGGCTTGCTGCACTATTGTTTGGGAATTGAAGTCTGGCAAGAGCCAGGAAAGATCTTCATCTCTTAGAAGAAGTATGAATGGGAGATCTTGAAGGCTTTTGGTATGACCGAGTGCAAGGAGATAGCTACACCTATGGAGGTGAACACAAACTTATTCGTTGAGGATACATTAGCATTAGCAGACATTTGAGAGGTACAGGAGGATGGTCACTAGTCTGATCTACTTGTGTAATACCAGACCAGATATTAGTGTTGCTATTGGTGTTTTGAGCAGGTTCTCAAACAAACCTCATGAGAGTCATTGGAAGGCTGGGATGTGGGTGCTCAGATACTTGAAAGCAACTCGTGACTATGGTATCACATACAGTTCCAGAACTTCTCTTGTGGGGAATTGTGACTCAGATTGGGTAGGAGACAGTGATTCCAGAAAATCAGTTTCTGGTTATTGTTTCTCTTTGGGTTAAGGAAATTTCTCTTGGATTAGTAAGAAGCAGCCAATAGTGGCATTGTGTTCTACGGAAGCAGAGTACAAGGAAGCTTGTTTTGCTACATGTGAAGCAGTATGGTTGAGAAGGATTCTATGGCATATGGGAGTGCAAGATGAAGAACCAACTGTGCTAAGATATGACAATCAGAGTTGCAATGCCATTGCCAAAAATCCACTATTTCATGTGCATGCCAAACATATAGAGATCCAGTATCACTATTTCATGTGCATGCCAAACATATAGAGATCCAGTATCACTATGTGCGTAATTTGATGGAGGATGGGATAGTCGAACTAGTCTACTGTCCAACAGAGGAGAACGGAGTAGATATCTTCACCAAAGCACTTACGAAGGATCTACTTCAAGTTCACCTTCAGAGACTCGGCAATGGGCCAAGGAGATAGTTTACCTCTATAGGTGGACATTGAGGGGGGGTGTTAGATATGCTCAATGCCCCATCCTCATAAGGTGCCACCAATGATCCATGGTGCTCAAAGTTGTAAGGTCCCCAGTATGAGGAGAAGCCAAATGGGAGCCCGAATATTGGTTGAGTCCTGACTTGTATACCAGATGAGGTCTATGTGATCTGATGGCAAAAAGGTGACCATTGTGGGTCTAATCTTTGGGTTGGATTGAGTAGTTAAGTTGGTAGCAACTCGAGGCACATTGCATCAAGTTGTGGGATAAGGGAGTTAAAAGGGGCCCCTATTTTGGATTTTGGGAGCCATGGAAGCAGCCCCTGGCACTGGCCCCCCTAGCAGGGGTTCGGCCCAATGGTAAAGAGAATATTCATTGGCCGACTAGTGGAGGCTCATATGGTAGGTCGGTCAAGCTGATGTAACTGCCTTCACGGGCTATAAAAGATAAATCCCTTTACAGTCATCGATCATCTATCTTTCACCCAGTCAGAGTTGTTTCATCTAGCCTTAAGCACTTCACCTATCTTCTGTCTAGATCGCCATCTAAGCTTCACTGTGGAAGCGCATAGATGGACAAAGCCATCTTTGTATCAATTGTTTGGAGCTAAAGAAATTTTCTAATTCTGCTCTTATCTATTGTGTACTCTCTATCTCTATCTCTTTCTAAGATTCTATTCACTGCGCCGTGTAATTTTTTACAGGTATTGCAACTTGTTGATCATCAAGGATATGGTTAGGGTTAGCTACATATGCTTTCAATAAGCTAACATGAAATACATTGTGGATTTTTACATTCTCAGGGAGTTGTATCTTGTAAATGCTTGGTCCTAAGTACTTGAGAACCTTGTAGGGTCCACAATATCTTGGACTTAGCTTCTTAAATTCTCCTAAAGACAAAGAACTCTTCTTTTGATGGACACTAAAATGAAGACCATGTCTCCTTCTTTGAAAATTCGTTCATGCCTTTTTAGATCAGCATACTCCTTTTGTCGATCCTTGGTAGCTTGAATATCTTGCTTGATAATCTTAATTTGATTATCCATTTCTTCTAACATTTTTCTCAAAGCTTTTACCCTTAGAGTAGGATCGAAAAAATTAAGTGGCATATGGCAATCTTGACCATACAGTGCCTAAAATGGAGTCATTTGAAAAAATCGATGATAGGAGGCATTATAAGCAAATTCCACTAAGGGTAGATACTAAATCCACATTTTAGGTCCCTTGCTAAAATAAGCATGTAGAATGTCCTCAATCACTTGATTAACTTGTTTTGTTTGCCCGTGGATGATAAGCAATGCTGTGAAACAAAGTTGGGTTCCAATGGCTTCAAATAAACTCTTCCAGAAATGTGATGTGAAAAGAGAATCATGATCACTAGTGATCCTTTTAGGTAACCCATGTAATCTAAAAATCTCTTTTACAAAAGTTCTTGCAATATCTGAAGTTTTGTAATTGGTTTTTGTTGGAATAAGATGAGCGATCTTTGTTAGCATGTCTACTATTACCATTATTGAGTTATATCCACCTTGCAAAGAAGGTAACCCAACTACAAAGTCCATGCTAATAAACTCCCATTTCATCTGGGGAATGTCAAGTGGCTGGAGTTTTCATGGTAACTTGACACATTTAGATTTTACCCTTTGGCAATTTAGACATTAAGTGACATACTTAAGTACATCACCCTTGAGTCTTTTCCAATGTAATAGCTTTTCCTGACAGCATTAAGAGTTTTTGCATACCCTGCATGTCATGAAAAAGGAGAGTCACGTGCTTCCCAAAGTATCCTTCTCTTGAGAGTTTGACTTGAAGGAATGCATAGCCTCATTCTGAAATAAACAAGTCCTTCGTCTTCATCTGTAGAGAATTCTTAATACTTAGTCTTGAATTTGAGATCTTGTTCCTTATTCTGAACTTGCCAAAACAATTGTTGATAGTTTTGGTCCTTATTTGCTTCATCCTTAGTCAACTTGATGATAGGATTAGTTGGAATTGATACCATTGTAGCCTGAGTTTCTTCCCTAGATGGTTCTTCAGCGATAAGAGCATTAAGGAATGCTTTACAACTAAGGGCATCTACTACTACATTTTCTTTACGAGATCTGAACTTAATTTCAAAGTCATACTCCTACAAAATTCCGATCCACCGTCATTGCCTCATATTAAGATTAGGTTGAGTAAAAATCCACTTAAGCCTTTTATGATATGTGACTAAGGAAAACCTATTTCCAAGCAAGTAATGTCTCCATAATTTGAGAGTGTGAATCACAGTTAACAACTCTAGGTCATGAGTAGCATATCTCTTTTCATGGGCTTTCAATTTTCTCAAAGAGTAAGCTACAAGATGATGCAGAACGGTGCAAACAGGTCTGCTTCTTGACACGGGGCATTGGTCAGTGTGAGCCAGTGTGACAGGACAAGAGCGGGCTTTAGATGGCCCGTTGATGCCATCGCACTGGTCGAGGAACGAAGCATGCGCCACTTGTGGCAAGCTCTGCACCTGCATGCTTGGGACACTGGTGCTTTGGGCTTTCCATCCAACCCATCTTGAAACACGGACCAAGGAGTCTAACATGTACATGAGCTGGTGGGTAGAAAACCCATGGAGGCACAAGGAACCTGACAAGTGGGATCCCCTTCACATGGTGCACCATCGACTAACCATGATCTTCTATGAAAGGTTTGAGTGGGAGCATACCTGACCTTTCTACATTAGTACGCATTCCAATGCAAGAGAGCTCGCATCTTTGAGAACTTCAAATTTCTTGCTTAAGTTAGGTAGCATTAAGATAGCAACAGTTATCAAACTATGCTTTAGTTGCTCAAAGCTATATTGTTCAATTGGCATCTAGATAATGGCAACTTGCTTTTTGAATATGTCTATAAGAGGTGCTGCAAATTGGGCATAGTTTCTTATGAATATCCTATGCCATCATGATGCCATCATGTTAGACCTAGAAAACTTTTCACTTTCTTGATAGTGGTTCGGGGTGGCCAATCTTGAACATCTTTGACCTTGGCATGATCTACTAATATACCTTCAATAGACAATATGAATCCCAAGTACTCAATCTTCCTTTTGAAGAATGCACACTTCTTCTTCTTAGCGTACAATTTGTGTGTTCTCATTGTCTCCAGGACAATGCAAAGATATGGTTCATGTTCTTCTTACTCCTTAGAATAAGTTAGGACATCATCAAATAATACAATAACAAAATCATTGAGATGAGGCCTAAAAATGTCTTGCATTAACCTATTGAAGATAAGTGGTGCATTTGTCAACCCAAGTGACATCATGATGAATTCAAAATGACCGTATCTTGTGTTGAAGGTGGTTTTAGGAATATCTTCATCCATGATTCTGATTTGATAATATCTTGATTGAAGATCGATCTTAGAAAAGATCCTTGCTCCTTGTGGATGATCAAGAAGCTCGTCTATCCTTGGATTGGGTACTTATTCTTCACTATTACGTGGTTTAGCCCTCGATAGTCGATACAAAGATGGAGAGTTCCATCTTTCTTATTTTGGAATAATACTGAGGCTCCCCATGGTGAAATCTTGGCCGAATATACCCTTGTTCTATTAGTTGTTTAAGTTGCTTTTTTAGTTTTATGGCTTAGGGGTAGACATTTTGGAAGGTCTTTTTGCCACTAGAGCGACTCCTAGAACAAGTTTGATCTCATGATCGACTTCTCTTTTCAAAGGTAACTCAATTAGCTCTTTAGGAAATATGTTGGCATATTCTTTTAATCAGGATGGTTCTTTTTCTGTTTGACCATCTTGATTTACCTTGTTAAGCTTGATTAAGTAAACTAGCAATCCTTTCTTCAGGCCTTTCACAATTCGAGAAGCTTTTGCTAATTGAACTTTAGGTTTCCTTGTTTCACCTTGTGTAGTTGCTATTTCACCGTTCAAATCCTAAAATGTGACTTGACCTTTTCCACAATGGATATGAGCATCATTGGGAATCATCCAATCCATTCCTAGTAAACATTCATAAGCTCCTAAGTTCATTACTCTGAATCTCATACTTGAAAGGTTTCCTCCTATGCGTTAAACTCTACCTTGGCAATTTGCCATGTAGAAAGTGCTTCCTGTGAGCTATGTGAATTATGTATTTCTTCCCAATTGATTACCTTGTACATCCATTGTAATAAAGATTGATTGATACTTTATCAATCAAAGAAATAATGGAACCTTATTTTTCCTTGGAATCTCTGAAATTACATTTTAACTTTAGGAATGGGACAGGAGTTTTATTTGAAATTGTTTCAATAAATTAAGCAAGAAATAATTTGAGTATCAAACTCTAATATTAACGCTATATAAATTTTGTAAACTTGGGAATTGTTGAAAATTTCCCAGAATTTTACACCCACAATAATTCCCAAAAAAGCCCAAGAGAAAAGGAATATTTTGAAGCAAGTCAAACCTCCGAAATTTGACGGGAAATGCGAGAATATGGAAGTTAATGTAGAAATTTGAATTGAATCCATGGAAGACTATTTTACTCATGTTGGAACTGTCCCAACCAACCATGCCATGATAGCTAAGCTAAAATTAATTGGCAAAGCTCGACTCTGGTAGAAGCAATGGTGCCGAGATCAAGGTGTCCCTGAAAATACCATTACTTGTTGGGATTTGCTAAAAGAAGCCGTAAGAGGAAGATATTTGCCTCCAAATGGGACTAACCTTAGAGGTGTATTACTGCAAGTTTGTTTCACTTCTTAAATATGCACCCTCCATGGATACTGCTCAACAAGTATCCAAGTTCTGCAACGGGCTAAATTCTCCTCTAAACACTCATTTGGAATCAATGCGCCCAATTGACCTCCAAGATGCTTTGATTCGAGCTGCTCCTATTGTGCGGGAAGAAGTACAATCAAAGACTAGAAATAATAAGTTCTAGAGCTACAATAACTAGAACAAAGTAGGATTCAAAGGTCAAGCAAAAAGAACCCAAGGCCAATTTCACCAAGGTCAGAAGAAAAAGGAAAAATCCAATGCGGTTGGAAATTTTGTTCCTACCCAGGGAAACAAGATGGTCTTAGGTGCTTTCATTGTAATGAGCTAGGACATTTCAAGAGAGATTATCCAAAGCTTGGTGGAAACCATCACCAAGGCCAATTTTGAGGTCAAGGGGCAAAGCTTCCCAAGGCCATGGTCAAGTAGCTATGGCAATAGAAAGAACGTTAAATATTACCCTTAAAGAGATTAATAAGGAGGAAGACCCTACTATGGAAGAAGATATTGAAAAAGTAACTATTCATGCTACATTCCATAAGAAGGGTTCAAATCGTCAATATTCGATAATACAAACACTAGCTAGTCACTGAGATAAATCATTTAAAGTTTTGATTGACTATGGAAGTAAACACTCATTTATTTCTCCCAAGTGTGCTAAGAAGTTAGGAATAGATATAGTAAATGTATCAAAACTACTTATGGAATTAGCAAATGGATGACTATGATGATGACCAAACTTGCATCTCCCTTTCTCACATAAAGTGAGTGATTACCATCAGAAATACAAAATCCAATATTGACAAGATACTCTCCAATCTTGTCAGACTATGCTCTAGGTGCTTGCTTCACCCCATAGAGCACCTTCTTTAACCTGCACACATATGTGGGATGCTCTAAATCCTCATAACCTGTTGGCTGCTCCATACACACTTCTTCTTGCAATTCACCATGCAAGAAGGAATTCTTAACATCCATTTGTTGCAAACTCCAACCTTTGGCTGCTGCCAAGGCAATCACACATCTAATAGTTGCCATCCTAGTAACTTGACTAAATGTCTCTTCATAATCTATGCCATATGTTTGAGCATAATCTTTTGCAACCAACCTAGCTTTATACCTGCTAACTGAACCATCTACATTATGCTTGACTTTGTAAACCCACTTATAGCCAATAGCTTTCTTATCCTTAGGTATGGATACCAAATCGCAAGTCTTATTGGCTTCTAATGCAACCATCTCCTCTCATCCATTGATGCATCCCAATGAGCATGACCAACAGTATCCTCAAAACAAGTGGGCTCAACATCCTCAACTAGTTTCACTATATAAGCATAATGGTGAGTTGCATAACCTTCAAAACCAAATCTTTTAACATGATATCTGACCCTGCTAGATCTGCGTACCACCGGATCACTTAAAGGAGCCTTTACATTACTATGAGCTCTCTGTACACCTGGTGTCCTTACTGAAGGAATACCAAGCTCATCATCTAAACTCTCTGAACCACTAGAATCTCTGTCAAATCCCAAATGACTAGTAGATGGATCATTACCATTCAACACTTTCTTATTTCCTTTGTCCTTCCTTGCAACACTTATAGATCCACCTAAAGATGTGGGGCTACTCCTTAGTCTCCCAGACCAAGGGCTCACTATAAGTATAATACTAGATGATGTTTTTAGTCCACTAAGACTATGTGATTCTTATTTTTCTTTCTGCACATAGCTGTCCTAATCATTATCATAATCTAATACATCACCATTAAGTGCATACCATCTCCCCATCTCATCAAAGATAACATCCCTGCTCACTCTGAACTCACTTGTGACAAGGTTATAATAGCGATACCCTTTCTGCTCTAAAGTGTATCCAATAAAAATATATTTTTCTACCTTTGGATCAAACTTCTTCCGTAGCTCATCTTGCACATGAACATATGTAACACATCCAAATACCTTCAAGTGTGATACATTGGGCTTCTTGCTAGTAAAGCATTCTTCGGGAGTCATCCCATTAACTGCAGCTATGGGGGTTCTGTTCATAATATAGACAGCAGTATGGACAGCCTCGGACAAAAAATGTTTGGGCATATTCTTTTTAGCCATTAATGCCCGTGTGACTTTTGCCATATGCCTATTTTTTCTTTCTGCAACCCCATTTTGCTGTGGGGTATACCTGCAAGTAAATTGCCTCTTTATCCCATGAGTTCTCAAGAAGCCACTAAACTCATTAGAGAGGTATTCTCCCCCTCCATCTGATCTCAAGCACTTCACTTTTAAGCATGTTTCTGTTTCAACAGCTACCTTAAAATATTTGAAGTGCTCAAACACATCACTCTTTTTCTTCATGAAGTATACCCATAACTTCCTTGAACAGTCATCAATAAATGTGACAAAGTATTTTCTGCCACCAAGAGATATATATTGTGTAGGCCCCCAAACATCTGTATGCACTACATCAAGTATTTTTCTACAGACTTCTCTGTCATGCGAGAAGGGTTGTCTTGGCTGCTTACCAAATTGGCATGCTTCACAGACTTTATGCAATTCTGCAACTCTAAATGAAGGCAACTCTGTAACCAATCCTCTGGACTGCATTAATTTCAATCTTTGCACATTTACATGTCCGATACATTTATGCCATATTTCAATATTTGCAACTACTCCTTTTCCTTTAGCATACATAGCAGCCTCCATTGCAGGAATTCCAACATCCAAAGTGAACATGCGGCCAACTCTACTTTCTTTTGTGACCAACTTGCACTTATCATTAAAGTCTTTTACAAAACAACCTTTTGCATTGAATCGAACCTGCAATCCTTGCTCTACCATTTGGCCAACATACACTAGATTCTTTGTGATTGATGGCACATGTAATACATTTGTCAGACTCTTTGTCTAGCCATCATACAAGGACAAGGGAACCTTTCAAATGTGTGAAATTGGGTGGCATGAATCATCACCCGTCTACACATAACCTGGATTTTGTAAGTCCTACATCTCTCCAAACCATTCAACATGACTGGTCATATGATTAGATGCACCTGAATCGACATACCATACATCATCATGTGTCCCCTTTCCTATAAATGCATTCATCATATGCTGCATAACAAACAGATACTCATAGTTTCCTTACTGCAATTTACCACTAGGAATATCATCCTTCTTCTTAGAATAACAATTGGTTGCAATATGACCTGTTTTTCCTTAATAATGGCAAACAATAGCAGAATTTCCAGAACCTCTATTTTGCCATCCACCTCTTCCTCTTGAGCTCCCTCTACCTCTAAAGTTTCCTCGGCCTCCTGAAACCTGCATTTCACCAAATTTCTTATTGAACCTATTTTGATGGTTATCTCTAGCATGTCCCATACCACGGCCTCTCAAAGAGGATCTACCACGTCCCTTTCCTAAACTTGAGTAAAATGCTTGAACCTGTTTACCATTTTTTTCAGATGAGTCACCCTGCATATTGATCTCTTTAGTAATCATGAGAGAGATCAGGTCATCAAAATCTAGAAATGGCTTCCGTACGTATACTGAAGTAGCAAATGATTTCCATGCCTTCTCATTATTAAGGCCACTCAAAGTGGATGAAACCAAATCATCATCATCAGGCATTGCATCAATCACTGCTAAAGCATCTGCAATGCTCCTCACCTTCAACACATACTCATTGATATACATTTTCCCTTTCTTCAAGGCATTCAACTCTTGCTTGAGTTGAATCTTTCGTGCCTTTGTATTTACTGAAAACATGTTCTCAAAGATTGTCCAAGCTGCATGTGAAGTTTACGCATTCCTGACATGTCCCAACATCATATTATCAATGACTGCAGATAACCAATACATCACCTTTTTGTCTTTCGCATTACATTCTTTCCATGCTTTTAATTCATCTGCAGTCGGAGGGATACCCAGCTCTGGCTCCTTTTCTTCACCTGAAACAAAATCATAAAGGCCCTTTCCAATGAGGAAGTTCATCACACAGAACTTCCATGAAGGGTAGTTGTTCTTGTCAAGCTTCTCAGTAATGGGATTTCCACTGTTCTCTGCCATTATCACAAAACAAGGATACAACACAACAAGCTAGTCTTCTGCAATCTTTCACAACACGTGCACAGGAATACACCAAGCAACCTTTTTCACTGATTGTTCAATAGTACATGTAATCTGCAACATGGTTGCAACTAAACCTTATGTTTGCTTACTGCAAAAACCTAAAAAATTACAGATTCGAAATCTGTAACGTGTGCACCCACTTTTGGTCAATACAGCCAAAATCACAATGTACCCTGAAACTGCTATTCGCAATCTTGCGGCTCTAAAACGGGGCCTAAAATGGCCTTGGACGCCCAAAATAATTGCGGGCAAGCCCTAAAGGGTTTTTTGCAAAATATACAGTGCTTTGCTTGCACACCAAATCTCACAGCAATATGAGATTTTTGCTCTATCCTGCTTCCGGTGCCTCCACATGCACTATCCAAGAGAGAGAGTGGAAGAATGGGAGAGCTTCTTACCCATTGCTTGCTTGCTTGAATCTTAGTTCTTCTCCTTTACTTCAACCTTCAAAATCAGCCTCTCTTAGTGGCATGGCTTAGATACCATGTCAAGAATCGCGTGGTGGGGGACTTTACTAGAGCTGCTGCGCCAAACACACACTGTATACACAAGAGGAAGCTCACTCAAGAACACAAGAAGAGAGATGGAGAACAAAAATTTTTCTTCCTGATTTTTTCTTCTTCTTCCACACACTATACAATGTACGCAAAGTATAGATAAGATACAACATAAAGGAAAGTGGCCTTCTGAGTCAAACAGTGCATAACCGACTACACTAATCGACTGGCGCTATATATTTGCCAATTGTTGTTGAGAATAGCAAATGATGCTTAACATGAATGCCCGTAGAGGCTGGATGTCTGCCCACAAGAGGCTTTGTATGAGAGATAGACAATGATGTATGCTCTAGGAAGAGATATCCAAAATCTCATAAGCACAGTGAGGAAGAGTGGTACTACCCAAAAGCTATATAAGATGTACTTGACACTCATTTCAATGAAAAAAAAAAGTACTATCATTCTATGTCACTCAAGATTGTGTTTATGAGTCCAAGTTAATCTATCTTGGAACCTAATTCACTTGAGTTATACTTCTTTATCTCAATCATGTTTTATGTTTATAACCTCTGTCCACCATAGCTAGCATAGCTCTAGATCTGTGTTTCTCAATATGGTATCAGAGCCATGGTAAGCTATGGCTAGCTTCATTAGAGTAGAGTCATTCTTTTGCCCTGTTTTATTATGAATGGATAGTAGGAGTTGAATCTACCTTAAGGCTCTCTTCCATATCCATACCTTAGGCTTATCGGTGTAAGATTGGCCCATAGTGGCCATGGCGGGTATCCAAGACCCTCTCACAGAAATCCCTCCGCCTTCGTGCTTTGACTTCGATAAGCTCAGCAACTTCACCTTCTTGGGCCCGCCCTAGCCGCCTTCCATCGCCTAGTCTCCATCTACATTGTTGCAAGATGAGGATGGCAGGCTTTGCACAAGCCTCCTCCTCCTGTCCGTTGCTGCCACCAGAGGCTGCCATATCCTCCATCAAGCCCCCTGAAGCCACCATGCCTTCCGTGTAGAAAACGAAATCCTCCTCCTCCTCCTCAGAGACTTCCCTCTCTGATTGAGCTAATAGCTACTTGTATGCCTTGAATGATGAAAATTATGTTGTGTTAGTATCTGTGGAGTACTCCGTTCTTGCAGAGAGCAGGGCCTATGTGGTGAGGCAGGTGGCCAAGAGTGTGGTGGCATCGGGCCTGGCACACAAGTGTCATATGCCATTAGTGTGGCGGAGCCCCTGTTTGTGTTCATGGACATGTACAAGACTGGCAAGATCTCGGAGGTAGAGATCCTTGAGATTATCAAGCAGAAGTTCAACTTCTGCCCTGGCATGATCGCCATCAACCTTGACCTCAGGCATGATGGCAACAAGCGCTTCCTTATGGCCACTTCGGCCGTAGTGATCCTGACTTCACATGGGAGGTCATCAAGCCTCTCAAGTATGAGAAAGCCCTAGCTTAAGCATATGGCAATAGTTAACCAACCACCTATTATTTCACTCGGCCAACTTAATAAGTTGTAATGTGCTATTCTTATTTTATAGCGTGTTAAAAGATTGATGTTGCCATTCTTTCAACACTTTTTACACTTCCCAAATCAATTTGCTATAAGCCTTGTTCACACTCATAGTGTTTGAATTCATTGGTGTACTCACTCTAACAAGCAGTTCACACTCATTCACAAAAGAGTTGTTAATATATGCAAATGCTCTATTGATAAAATCACTACTAGCATCTTCTTGTAAAACTACATTGGGATTAAACACTACCATTGAGCTAAAAGCTGATTGGTAAGACCTTCCCACACTTGAAATGGTTTGCCTACATCACTCTAAATGTCAATGTACTCCAAACCCCAATGCTATCCAAATAAGTATGTATCCAAAGATCTATGCCATGTATGTCAAAGAGAACTTGTCGAGACAAGGCCATGTGCCCATCAGTGAAAGCATGTACCACACATTAACAAAAGGGATAAAGAGCACAATAGAGGAAAAGAGCATGAAGACAAAGAAGACCAAGAAGATCAAGCAAAGGATCGAAGGATGCCAAAGAAGCATAAAGAAAATGAAGATTTTTTCTGTTGCCACAAATAAACAAAATGCCTTCCCATAGTGGATCTCTTGTTTCCCATAGTGGATGTAATAAACCCTACCGAAAATGTAAAGTTTCAAGCTTGACTTGACTAAGGCTGCAAAGAGCTAGTAGTCTCCTGGTCCATGTCTGCATGTAGGGGGGGCAAATGCCAACAGGTGTAGGAACTCATCATTTAAGGGGGGTGTTGAGAATAGCAAATGATGCTTAACATGAATGCCCATAGAGGCTGGATGTGTGCCCACAAGAGGCTTTGTATGAGAGATAGACAATGATATATGCTCTAGGCAGAGATATCCAAAATCCCATAAGCACAGTGAGGAAGAGTGGTACTATCCAAAAGCTATATAAGATGTACTTGACACTCATTTCAATGGAAAAAAAAAGTACTATCATTCTGTGTCACTCAAGATTGTGTTTATGAGTCCAATTTAATCTATCTTGGAACCTAATTCACTTGAGTTATACTTCTTTATGTCAATCATGTTTTATGTTTATAACCTCTGTCCACTATAGCTAGCATAGCTCTAGATCTGTGTTTCTCAATAATTGTAAGTAGGTATAACATTGTAAATATAATAAGTGATAAGTTAGTGGCCATGTGAGTTTCATAATGATCACCAACATGCTAAGTGTAGATGTGCAGACCCATCTAGCCAAGCGGTCCATCATCAATGTCCGCACGTGTTGAGCTTGCCATCTCAACAAATATATGAAGTGAGAAAAGTAAGATATGAAAACAACACAGCTAGACAACGCCACGCAGAATGGTTGGCAAACCTAGAGAGAGATGGCAAGAAATGGAGACCTAGATAAAGACAATACTTTTGATGCATTTAGAGTCCATGAGAGAGCATAAGTACCCAAGATATGACACATCAATACTCCTATCTTTAACATGAGATGTCTTGCAAAATTTTTTTAAATTTCAAAAGTTTATCACTATGCTTTTTAAAGTCAATTTCGAACTATGTTTTTTAATTTTAAATTTCATTTACACGACAATAAGTTTAAATGTTTCGTACTTAAGTCAAGTCTCTCCTTTCATTTTTTCCCATTACTCTTCACTCTATCCTCCACTTTCTATTCTTCATCATCACAACCATGGCACGTTCCAAGCTTCCTATCAAGAAGCACCTGCAAGAGCAAGAACTAAACACTCTTCTGAATCTAGTGAGCGTACTGTGAGTGACAAAGGTCCCTTGGTGGCCAACAACAGTGGCCCTACTATAGCTAATAATGGTGGTGCTACTGTGTCCAACAATGGTGGCCCTAGTGTGGTCAATAATGATGGTTTTCCATTGTCTAGAAATGGTGGTCCACATGCTCCAGTTGCTCCACCTCCCACTATTGCTCTAACTGGTAATACACATCCTCCAGCACAGAAGAAGCGAAAATGGAGACCAGGCAACAGCTGTGCTACGTGAGGTAAGGAAATTCCATAAGAGTGCCAACTTTATTATTTCTAAGGAACCATTCTCTAGGTTGGTGAGAGAAAGACTGCAAGATATGTAGTTAGAGCATCATCACAAGTTCCTTTCAAGGAACAAGGCAAGGAATGTGGGGCAATGGTCAAGCCAAGCCTTGCTTGCTCTTCAAGAAGAAACAACTGAAAGTTACTTGATTGATGGGTGATTCTCAAGTTTTAGCCATTCATGCCCAACGTATCACTATTAAGCCCATAGATATGATTCTTATTTATAGGATCCGCAACAACAAGGATGCATTTAATCTTAATGTCAAAAATATGCTTTGAGAAGCTACCTTGTAATTGGATCTATGTTTTTAGCTCAAGTTTGGTTGTAGATTGTAAGGAGCTTAGTTTTGGTTTTTCTTTCCAATATACCTTCAAGTATTTGATAGGAGTGGTCTACAAAATGGAGCTAAATTTTGACTAGCTCTAGTTGTACTTGGTGCAATGCACTATCTACTATGTATTACATGGTTTCGTAATGCCAAATCTGATATTTGATATTCTATTTTTCCATGATTTGCATTGTGCATATTTCCAAGTTTCTAATTTTAAAAGTAGTTTTGTTAAGGATAAATTCAATGTGCAATCATGCACACGTTAGTGATCAGTTGTAGATGGGCCAATGCACTATATCTTTACTATATTTAGCAATTTGGCAACACTATATCTGATATGTGATATTCCATTTGACCCATGACTTATTTTTTGTGAATTTTTAAGTTTCCAATATTTCACATAATTTGGTTGACAACACATTTAATATGCAGTTGCGCACACTCAGTGAGGTGGTGATTTTTTCTATTATCAGTGAAGCATAATCCAATTAATGCATTTTTAAAAAAATGATTGAACTATCAATTTTATAAATCAAAATCTAATGAAACTTCACCCACATGCCGGGAATCATAAAAAATCATGGATATTAAAAAATTTTCCCCATCATAAGTCTTTGGGACACCTGTCCGGAGGCTAGCGTCTGGGGCCCTAAATCTAGGAATTCAGGGCCCTAGATGCCACCCTTCGGATAGGTGTCCCAAAGACTTCTGATGATGCAATTTTTTTTTTTGGTAGCTGATGTACCCTAGAGGAGTCCATAGGTAAAATTTCACATTAACCGGATCACTGGTCATATTTTTCCAAAGCATGGATACATTAATTCAAGTTTAAGGGTTTTTGGAAAGTTTTCTAATAAGTTTTAAGTTTCACCTCATTTTATACATTTCACTTTTGAGTTTTGAGTTTTCTCTCCTAGAAGACATGGCACACACCAAGTAAGTGGCCCAGAGACACCCCCTAGAAATCCTATGCAGAGGCCACCTCCCCCAGCTCCACTACTACCACTACCACCACCATCACCATGCCAGCATCACAAGCATCAATGGAAGTCAAGCACAATGGCTCTTCATGAGATCGGCCATTACCAAAAGACCATGCACCTCCTGATACCAAAGGCTCCATTCTAAAATCTAGTGCATGAGATTATGGATGGCATACTCATTAAGAACATCAATAGGCACTTCCCAGATGGAACATGCTTGCAACAATTCGATCACTGGACTGCCCATTGCACTATAGGAAGCTGCCAAAGCTTATGTCATCCACTTGTTCGGAGACTCGGTCTATGTAGTAGTACATGCAAGGAGAGTCACCATCAGTGATAGGGATTTTTGGATAGTGAGGTTCTTTCGGTGATGAAAGTATAGTCCTCGCAAAGACCAACAATGGTAGGGGTGTACTATTAAAACATATACGGAATGTAGCTTCCAAAGAGATTTTGTAAAACCTTGGTTGTAATGGGTCATGTAAAATGTTATGAATATGAATACAAATTTTTTGGTGCGTCTTATTTTTGTTTATTTGCTTGTTATTTTTTTAATTTATGTCTTTGAGTTATCATTATATGCGTTCAAACAAATACATGTTGAGCACGAACTCGAGACACCCCCTAGAAATCCTATGCAGAGGCCACCTTCCCTAGCTCCACCACTACCACTACCACCACCACCAGCACGCCACCATCGCAAGCATCAATGAAAGACAGGCACAATGGCTCTTCGTGAGATCTGCCATTACGAAAAGACCACACACCTCTTGTTACCAAAGGCTACATTCTAGAAGCTACTGCGTGAGATTATGGATGGCATACTCATTAAGAATAGCAAGAGGCACTTTCCAGATGGAACATGCTTGCAACAACCCGATCGCTAGACTGCCCAAGCTCTCCTTGCACTACAGGAAGCTACAAAAGCTTATGTTATCGACTTGTTTGGAGACTCGGTCCATGTAGTAGTACGTGCAAG
Source organism: Lygodium microphyllum (assembly GCF_053477565.2). Lineage (NCBI taxonomy): Eukaryota > Viridiplantae > Streptophyta > Polypodiopsida > Schizaeales > Lygodiaceae > Lygodium > Lygodium microphyllum. Next base: position 82,094,392 of record NC_141158.1, read on the forward strand.
GAGTGTCACTGTCACCGATAGGGATTTATGGATAGTGAGGTTCTTTCGATGATGGAAGGATAGTCCTCGCAGAGATCAACAATGGTAGGGGTGTACTACCAAAACATATACGGAATGTAGCTTCCAAAGAGATTTTGTAAACCCTTGGTTGTAATGGGTCCCATGTAAAATGTTATGAATATGAATACAAATTTTTTGGCGCGTCTTATTTTTGTTTATTCTCTTGTTATTTGTTTTATTTATGTCTTTGAGTTATCGTTACATGCGTTCAAATGAATACATGTTACACACGAACTCGATAAAGCACTACATATTAAATTTAGGGTACGAATTGTGTTGCATGTAAATTCGATAAATAAATATAAAATTCAAGTAAAAAACAATAGTAAACAATGAGTATGACAAACTACATTGCACGCAAATACAACAAATATCGGTTTTCATTACTTCAAGAGAAGATTATAAATTACATTACATTGGTGATGAGATATCATTTGGCAGTAAAAGTACATCTGCTCTCTCCTAGGCTTCTTTGAGCTAGACTCCCCATGGTGAGAGCTATTCTTGATCATAGGAAGCAACACATTTTTCCCTAGTAGTTCCTTCCTAATGACATTTGGGTCTTCAACACGAGCAACCATGCCATGGGTCACCATGGAAAATAGTGGTCCAAACCTAATACTAGAGAATAATTAGAGGAGCTTTGAATGTCAAAGAAACACTACTTTCTCCAAGCTAAAGTTTGTTGGGATGGTCTTGAAGGGCCCAACCTTTGTTGGTGCCCTCAACTTCAAGAAGTTCTCAGCAAAAGCCGGAAATCATGTCTTATGGAATACAATAATGTTACTCACAAGCTGGCCGATATACTCCTTCATTGCTGAGTCCTGCACCCTTCCTTGGCTACTAGATCCGCCACCTTGTCTAGATGAAAATTCATCTATATAGACAATGTCTTGCATCACACAAGTTCAGTGTCAGACTCATTGTATCAAACTCACTATGCATGGAGTGTGGTAAATATATATACATCGAATTTGTATCAAAATTTACCAGTAGGGCCTCTAGGGCATCGAGAGTGTGCACATCAAATTTTATCGGGATTGGGTCCTCCAAAGCTGCCCTGGCTAGAAGCTCACATCTGGGGGGCCTGAATCTGCTATCTGTTGATGTAATGGAGCATCTAGGTCTGCTACTGCAACTGGGCTATCCTCATCTCTCTCTTGGGAAGGTACTGTGTAGTTGAATCGAGGTCCAAAAATGCTTTCTTGCAATTGCTCAAACTCCTCATTTGAGATCTCATACTGTAGCACCACATTCTCAATCTGCTATTGGATGCTCACAATGACAGAGATGTCATCAATACTCATGCCATCATATTGAGCCATCTCATCAATATGTGCTAACTCATCTTGTATATCAAAATCTATAAAATCATCTGGTGCATCACGCACCATGATATGATATAGCTCTTCTTCCCTTAGCTCAAAATTTTTTAGTACATCCTACATAAGTAAATATTCCACCCCTTTGATGATGATAGCATGGAGAGAAGTGAGGGGTGGCGCATCACTTATCGGCATCTCAACAGGGCAAGGAGGTGGGTGCACAATGGCTAAGATTTGTGCTACCTCTACTCTCGGATTGAGTGTGATCTCCTCAGGCTCCCTCTCGAAATACTCTAGTTGTGGCTGAGAGGGTGTGTTCATGTCTTTCTCATTGTCCTCTTGCACCACCTCAATGTACAAAATATATATGGAAAATGTTGCATCGTGCTCGATGAGATCCATCGTGGCGTGGTCTGGAATGAGGTGGGCACTACTCTGGCAGGGAGATGTTGTCCCACATACACGAGGGCTTCATTTATTACCTTTGCATGGCTTGATCTAGCACGTAAACTATATAAGAAATCAATGGAGACCCATCTGAGAAAAGAGTTCGGAATAGAGCAGGTGAGAGGGTTTTTCACATCACAAAATGATACTAGTATACTAGAGCTAGGGTATACGCTGGAAAGCGAGCTCTCTAGACTCAAGGTTATGCAAAACCTAGGGTATATTTGGTCTCCTCTGTATGCGTAGCGTGTGGAGCTAATCCATGCGGTGAAGGCAAGAGTGTTAGCCATGGCACACAAAGAGAGAAGGAGGAGAGCACAAGTGTAGGGAAGTAGAGAATGAAATTGAAAATGAGTTTGGAGTTAGCTTTTATGTATCTAGGGTTTTAAATAAAGGTTCTTTTTTAACCCTAAAGTTTCAAGTTAAAACTCTTACCTTAGTTTCTTTATTTCAATACTTTGAAGTAACCGTTAAAATTACTCATACATACAAATGCTTCGTTCTATATTATTATATCCTCGAATATACTTAGATCGCTGAGTATATTTAAGTCCAACTACAAAAAATATAGAAAATGTTTAAGAAAATAAATTTGAAAGACCTTCAAAATCCCTTGGATCCAAGTTAATATTTAATTTTAAGAAATAAGTAGAAGAGATGAGCTACAATATATCATTATGCAAAGACAATATTGCATAGATTATAGAACTCCAACTTGCAATTTGATTATGATTTTAACCAACATGATTGACTAATTACAGCACAATTGGATCATAGTAAACAAAGATGATCTAAATTGAAAGTACTCAGAAGTTTAAAAAAATATTTTTGTTCTTTATATAAAAAAATATTTTTGTTCTTTATATAAAAAAATATTTTTGTTCTTTATATAAAAAAATTACAAGGATTCCACTATCTCAAGGATATATGGAGAAGCACATTGTTTACATGTCATGGATTTGCTCACTACGAATCCTGACTTTTCTATTATCTAACTTGAAATAGAAGTTGTAGAGGGGCTCATTGGACATTAATTGGATTTCTTGTCTCAAAAAAGAAATGGAACAATGGCTCTCTGCACTGACCACAAAAGGATTATGACCATTCCACAAGATAACCACATCTATGAGAGCTCACTACAAGATATAGACCTTATACCGACGTTTAAAGCGACGAAAATACAAACAACAAAATTTGCCCCCGTCGTTGCAAAAAGCGTCGTTATTGACGATGCCATAGAAATGTCGCTATATGCGTCGCAAACGACGCATATAGCGACGCAACCAGTAAATTTGCGACGCTCATAGCGAGGCCAATAGCGACGCGAGCAGTATATTTGCGATGCAAATAGTGACGGTAATAGGGGAAAAAAAAATTTGTGGCATCCCCACATATACCACTGTGTGCTGTATGAGAGCCATACAAAATAGTTTCTGCACTACTACATACAAAGCGTTTGCAAACAAAAAGAATGTATACTGAAATCATAAAATTGATACATGAAATAAATACATGATCACATAAAATGCGATTGGTACAATCATGAAAGGATATCACTAATACATAGAAAATGTCTACATAGATCAGACGACTAAAAACTAAAGGTGTGTGAGCTCCAAGGATCCAAGGGCGAGCTAGAAATCCTCGTCCCCCGAAAGCTCGTCCCGTCGCAAAGGAGCATCAAACGGATTCTGCAGAAAAAGAAACAACATATCAATCCACCATACAATAATGCATTCAAATATCTCATGGTAACTACGGACAAGAAAATGAGTGACTTACAGGGCCGCCGCGTCTATACAATCGGTCGATCAATGCATTGAGACCATGCATCTCTGCATATCAAGTCTCAAGGCCTTGCGGATTGCGATTTGTAATGGAGTGCTGCAAAGAAAGCAAAATGCTAACTGTTAGAAACATGATTGTCAGTACAAATAATATTTCAAAAAAACAGATAAGCAAAACAAAAGAGAAACTTACAAAGTCCTCCAAATATGTCCTGTGGCCGCCACTCCCAAGATGATGCACTACTCCGGCCTCGAGTGGTGCCCTCGCTGCCTCCCGCTGTTGACTCCAACGTCCTGGCGAATCTGCATCTAACCACTCGGGCTTTGCAGCCCCACTCTTGATTGCCTTGCGTGTGTCGGATCGTCTATGTGACATGTATGCACGCATGCAATCCATCATCTAGCCTGTAGAGAATCTATCTACTGTGGCTGGCACCGGAAACTCCTCATGCAAGGATGCTACTATGTAGTCCTTGCTCCCCTCCGGTATGTTCTTCCAATGATCGAGGATGTTGTGCCGAAAAACTTGTTGGCACAACTCCCTCATGTGAGCCATCACCCTCCTCCTCTCATCATTCATGATGATGGCTCCTGACCTACTATCAACTAGGTATCCATAACCCCTAGGAGTCTACCTAAGATGGATCCTCTCCCATCTCCGTCCACGCTCTTGGGCATATCGAGGAGACCCCTGTACATCCGGTGTACCGACGGGGGTACCCTCTCTCGGAGTGCCACTCAAAGGGGTGCCACCAAAAGGAGTGCCACCAAAAGGGGTGCCACCTGCTAATGGCTGTGCAAAAGCCGAAATAACTGGAGTAGACGTCCCCACAGGTGTGACAAATCCTAGAGGTGATGCAGCTCTAGCTGAACGACGAGACGGAGACACCACGTTCGTGTCTCCACAGCAGCACCCCCTGATCCCGATGCAGTCCCTCCCTCTGGCCCAAGTCGTGAGCGTCGAGATCATCTGCTCGAAGCTGAAGCATCTGATCGCGCTGAAGCAGATCTAGCAGAGCGCCCTGACAAAGAACGAGGCAGCTCCTGGTCTGCCATCTCTTTGAATCTCGTGAGCTGATCTAGAGACATGCGTGCCATCATGTCCTGAAACTCCTCATTGCTCATCCCTTGACTCATCCTGAAAATGTCACCTACACAGATAAAAAATGATGTTAGAATAATCAATTTAAACTATACAAAGCACAGCAATATAAATCATTTTTGAAAAATCCCTCTTAAAATGCATATCTTATGTACCTTTATGGAAGATCTAAACAACGAATTGAGTAATACAATTCTCCAAGAATGAAGTATTCTATGGTCCCATGTTAATATCCTGACACAACTTTACATACACTGGAAGGTCGATAGACATGTCACCACAAAAGAACGAGTCTGCCACGTTCTCAAAAAATTCTTGGACTTCTGTATTTCCATCATTGTTAGCCGATCCGGGCTCCAAACTTGCGGTGGCCTCCACCCCTTATAATATCGACCCCTCTATTTGTATATTTTCTTCATCTATGCTTGGAACATCACTTTGATCATATACTCTCGCACTTCGAGGAGTTGAAGGTATAACATACCACCATCGAGGTTGTCGGGGGTTTGGATAGAAGATTACCTATTCACAAACACGTACAAAGCGAGTTCAAACCATTGTGACATAAACCATGTCGTATTACAATTAGCAAGCAAATGACTCTTTGCACCTGTTCACAATGGGCCGGCAACACAAAGGTGTCACACAAATCCATCCATTTTTTTTCGGAATCTATTTCGAGAAATCCAGATGGACCTCATCGAACTGTTGCTCCAGCTCCTCCAAGTACCACTTTGAACCACTGCACATCGAATAGTATCATGGAGAAGCTACAGTAATCCACCGTAATAATACTTTGCAAGTTCCCAAAATACTCCATCTCATCCACAACCGTGTTCAGATCCGTTGCTCGTCACCGGCTCTCTTGCTCAAACCTTGCCATGACACCACAATCCATTGTGGAGCACATTTTGTCAATACACTCCATGCGAAAATGCCGTCCGCGCGACCACGCTGCACTATATATTTTGTAATGTGCATTGAAACACTCAAATTAGATGTAGTAAGAAAATTTAGATATGACACATTCTAAACCCCTCATTACCTTTGGACTACATCCCCTTGAGAACTCCCACTCCTCCATTGAGACCTCTGTCCCTTCGCTGGATGTTGCGGTCAAGGCTCCATGCAACCATCGTGTTGACATAAACCGGGCATCTCCTCCATGCCTTCAGGATATGGAATCGGTCGGTGACGCGTACTGCATCGGAATTCAGCTTGCGCTTCCTCTCGATCTTGCCTTGCAATCTGGTACTTGGCGAGCCACGTCTCCATGGAGGCATGGTGCAACATACAAAAGAGATTCACCTTCTCTTCCATTGAGGCATCCATTCTTTTTTCTACCCCATCGGCGTACGTGTTCTATAGACAATTGGCATTTTCATCTAATTGCCAACTTGCATTGAGAGCAAGGACATGGGACACGCTGATTAAGATACGTCTCGCGGTCTTGAACAATAAGACCTTCTTCGTTTTCCATCTTATCTACATTACAGCAAACGAGGCTTAAATGGATAGCTTTATGGAGATGTACGTCAAGTTGCAAGTTGACCATAAATCTTGCATTGTACATAGTAGTTGAGAGATTTTCCGATGTTATATCTCGGCCTTGTATCATGCTCAAGGATTTGTTTGTCCCGGTAGATAATTATTCGTTATTGTAAAAAACTACACTAGAGGGCTTTGAGTATAAGTAATCCATTTTGAGCATCATTGAGGATCTCTTAGTCTAATAATAAATCAGTCTCAACAAAAAGCATCTTAGAAATGTGGTTTTTTTGTCCTAGGATCGCGTATTAAAATTAATGCCATCTATGAAATTTATCAACTATAGTAATAAAATTTATTTCAATCAATTCTACTCATAGTCATAAGACCTGAGAGAAAATATTCTATACTCAATTTAAGGGATTCTTCTTCTATAACAATACTTTTGGGTTCATTTTGATGAAGTACCGTAATGACCATTAGCTAGGGTATCATTTTCTTTTAGTCCTTCCGTTGACTAGTTGGCATGATTTCTAATTTGTTATGCCTATAAAGTTAATACAAAAACAATGAATTATGCATATCACAATTAGATCCCCTACTTGGACATTATGAAGGACATGACCAATTTTAAGCCATCTTAAAGAGTCACCAATGTACGTGGCCCATGGCAAAGCACATTGCATACCATTATCGATAAGTCTATTATCTTAAATTTCCTTCCCCTCCCTCTCCCTCTCTTTCTCTCCCTCTCTTTCTCTCTTTCTCTCTCATTTCCTCTCCTAAACAAGCAAAAAAGAAAGTGATTCAAACATTAAACAAGCAAGAGGGAGAGTGAGAGAGAGAATGCACACTCTCTCTCTCACCCTCTCCCTCACCCTCTCTTTCTCTTTCTCTCCCTCTCTCATTTCCTTCCCCTCCCTCTCCCTCTCCCTCTCTTTCTCTCCATCTCTATCTCTCTTTCTCTCTCATTTCCTAAACAAGCAAAAAATAAAGTGATTTAAATATTAAACAAGCAAAAGGGAGAGGGAGAGAGACAATGCACTCTCCCTCTCTTTCTCTTTCTCTCCCTCTCTCATTTCCTTCCCCTCCCTCTCCCTCTCCCTCTCTTTCTCTCCCTCTCTTTCTCTCTCATTTCCTCTCCTAAACAAGTAAAAAATAAAGTGATTTAAACATTAAACAAGCAAAAGGGAGAGGGAGAGAGAGAATGCACTCTCCCTCCCTCTCCCTCTCTTTCTCTTTCTCTCCCTCTCTCATTTCCTCCCCCTCCCCCTCCATCTCCCTCTCCCTCTCCTTCTCTTTCTCTTTCTCTTTCTCTCTCTCCCTCTTCCTCTCCCTCTCTTTCTCTCTTACTCTCCCGTTTCCTCTCCTAAACAAGCAAAAAAGAAAGTGATTTAAACATTAAACAAGCAAAAGGGAGAGGGAGAGGGAGAATGCACCCTCCCTCTCCCTCTCTTTCTCTCCCTCTCCCTCTCCCTCTCCCTCTCCCTCTCCCTCTCTTTCTCTTTCTCTTTCTCTCCCTCTCTCTCCCTCTCCCTCTCTTTCTCTTTCATTTCCTCTCCTAAACAAGCAAAAGAGAGTGATTTAAACCTTGAACAAGCAAAAGAAAGAGAGAGGGAGACTCACCGATGAGATATGGTGAGCGTGGGGCGGCTCCTCTTTGCGATGAAGGCTCCTCCTCTCCTTTTCAAACAACGGCGGCGGCGGCAAGTCTTCTTCCTCTCCTTCTCTCACGACGGTCGCTCTTTCCCTCACTCTCGCTCTCAAAACTCTCAATGGAGCAAACAAGAAATGAAAACCATGCTCGGTTTTGGCCGCGTTTTTTCCCTGTGACCCGTCGCGACGCTCTGTCGCTAATCGGCGTCGCTACTAGCTCAAATCCTTGTAGTGGCTATATGTGTTTCATCTCGAGTATCTTAATCCAAGCTGATCCACTCCCCTCACAAAAGTCCCCATCTTCTATATCGAAAGTGAATGCATAGAGTTTTTCTAGCGATAAAATACATGTAATAAAAACAAAAATAATGGTAAGTAAATGTGAATAACACAACAATTTATCTAAGTAAGACCTATGTCAATTAAATCAAGGCATTCAAAGTAATAAAAAAGATTTACCTGAATGTGAGATAAGATTGGTTGACCCTGCATTCAATCGTCTCATCAAAATATGTTCGTTTGACTTGCGAAGACTCACCCAATAGCTGATTCATCCATTCCTTGGATGGACACTTGCATTGATAAGTAATCTTTGTTTTCTTCAGAACATCACATGAACCAAATAAATTTACAAACAATGAGAATGGAATAAACCAACTAAGATGCACGTCTTTGGAGCCTGTGGTGGGTTTCATAGCACTTTTGATGTCAGATTTTATCTTGGACTTACATGCTCTTGACAACTCCAAGCTACCAATCAACCATTCACCACTAGATAGTGGCAACAATGGGACATGTTGCAATCTCTGGCTTTCTACTATATAAAATGAATTATAAAAAAAGATATTTTGAGTTGCAAGTTGACTTGCAGAGTTGTTATCATAGATCAAAGAACCTATGTCTTCATGCAAAACATATATCTTGGCACTCAAACATTCCACATTCTGCCATTCATGCAAAGTTGATGGATATAGAGCTATCAGTAAAACAAGATTGAATCAGAACATTGCAAAGATTTTTAAAAACAACTCTAATGCAAAATAATAAACAATGATAAAATTTAAAACTCACTGTTTTGTTTATAATTTGCAATGTAGTTTTTGTCATTTGTACAGAGATTTGTTTGTGTGTATAAACATGTTGAATCAACACTTATGTTACTATACTTGTTGCATTAAACACTTTTTTGAACTCTAAAATTCTACCTTTCCAATGTTTGCTAGGGTTTGCAACATTCTTACACTTGACCTTGAAACTCCCTCCAGTACTTGGGTGCATCAAAATCCAATCCAACTTATAGTAAGTATCACAAATCCAATTACTGCCGCAATCTTTCCTATTGAAGACCTCCATTGCAAGTATGTTACTGATGTTTTTCCTCCCTGAATACATCTATGATAACCAAATAGAAAAGTTACCTATCTGCATGTGTATAATTTGTAAATGTTATCTCCAAATGAAATGAAATTTAAAAGGAGCAATTAAAAAAAAACATTGTACTTGTAATTCTTTTTACAAAGAAGCCCAAAGATGTTGAACAAGAAGTTGACTTATAACAAGACCATTGTTTCTTCATTGACAAATTCTTGGAGTACAAAAATAAAAGAAATATCGAGTCAAAGCATACATATAACTTACATAGGCTTTGTCCAAATGAGTTGAAACCACCATGGAGCAACATAAAAATGTGACAATATACATGTGGCTCTCTTTGTAAAGAAGCCCAAAGATGTTGAAGAAGTTGAGTTTTTAAAAAATCATTCTTCTCCACCCTTGAAGATTCTTGGAGTAAAAAAACAAAGAAAAACTCGGTATGCATATAGCTTGCATAAATTTTGTCCAAATGAGATAAAATTTAACCATGGAGCAACAAAAAAACAAGACAACATACTTGTAACTTTGTTTACAAAGAAACCGTAAGATATTGAAGAAGAAGTTGAGTGTTCAAAATATCATTATTATTGACTGTAAGAGACTCCTAGAGTACCAAAACAAAAGAAATTACATGTCAAAGAATGGACATAACTTGCACAGGTTTTGTCCAAACGAGATAAAGCTTTACCATAGAACATCCATAAAGTTTTGTGACGAAAATCTTAGGGCTTTGGTAGAACAAGCTCTGCTCTCATAAAATATGTGAAATTCACTCTGTGTTTGTGTAGAGGAAATAAAATTTCATAGGGTTATAGATAGGGCAAGCAACAATAAGGCTATAAGATTTCGTCAGGAAAGAAGAAGTGGGGAAAGAGATGTTAAATTTGAGTTCCGCCTAAGAAAGAGGGGGAAACTGAAAAGGGGAGAAATGAAAAGTCAAACATAAAAAAATAAGAAAATGAAAATTTGAGTCACAAACTTCCAGGAAATGTCAACATTGTATTCTCCATATTTTCCCTTATTTTATTGCTAAGGGAAGATTTGGGCCAAGATATGGGTAGAAGATTCATGTTACATGAATCTGGAATCCTAGCTCTCTCATTGGTTAGGCCTATATTTCTTTATTCACTCCTTAAGGGGCAAAAAAGAGAGTCCATATTTCTCTTAATGATGAGTTGGAAGTTGTTCTATAAATCGTTGTGGGTTGGAAGTGAGTGCTAATATGATCCAAACCATTGCCACCATGGTCAAATGCGTTGCCAACAAGAGCATAACCTTGTCAAATATGATCATCTCATGACCAACATAAGCATCACTGCCAAATAGGGGCATATAATTGCCAACATAGACATAGGCATACCGCTATGAGTACCATTGCCAAGTTCATAGACATATCAATGTTAGCATGAGCATATCGATGCCACCATAAGTGTCATTTCCAAAAAAATCAATGTGTCAATATCCTTTGCAATTATGATAGTATCTCTAAGGCATAAGTATACAACATCCATAGACCAATTAGCATCAAAACAACTATCATACACCTCATTTATACCGCAGTTGCAATACTCCGTAGTAGTGCACTTCAATTACTTGTGACAAAGAATCCAGAAGGAAGATTGAAGCCCCAATAGTGCCAAAGTGCCCAACTATCCAAGACTCAAGGAAGAGGAATGTCCAAGATGCAAGCACTATGAGAGATGCTCAACAATGAGAATGAAGGTATAGAGCCAAAATTCCCCAATTATTTGTGGTTCCTAATAGCCTCTTGAGGGCTAACAAGCATCAAACCCTACAATGTTGATCCATTGTAGCCACATATTTTAATGAAAGAGCTTCAAGATTTAATAACCAATGCTTCTTGAAGGGATTTGAAGCTTCAAAAGTGGCCATGGCTATCCATGATCTTCAAGAGGGTGAGTGCTCCAATTTCTTGGAAGATTTCTTCAATATTAGATCAATGCAATTAAAGTGTTGGATTGTATTCCTAGAGTAGATGAGAGGATAATATTGATTTGAAGCACTTGGAGCACTCCACACAGGATGAGGAAAAACAAAGAGAGAGGGGAAACGCCAAGGATGATGAGGCTAGATATGGAAGGGAGAATAGTAGAAAGTCTCGAGACTACTCCCTCCTTGAAACTGGAGATTTTCTTTGCCCAGCTCAAGATGCTCTCTTCAAAGTGCATGCAAGGATTCTCAAGGGTGACAAAAACTTTCCCAATGATGAGAATGACAATAAGCATGAAGGAGGTGGGTAAAAGACAGCTGAGGTGATAGGCAAGCTACTTGTTTTGAACAATTAGATTGGGTGTCTGCTTGGCAAAGGTGGAAAGATAAACCATGAGTCAGGCCCTACTATCTCGCCATCTTTTTGCGCAGTTTGTATCAGCTTCACAGTCCATCGGCCATGCATGGAGACATTTTAAGGCCTTCACTAGTGATAGGGTCTTCTTTGCTCAAACCAGATCATACACATACTTTGCTCAAGGAGGCCCTCAAGCTACCCTAGGGTTTACTGAGCCCTACCCTATGTTGAAATATCGAGCTCCACTCGTGATACGCCAGGGTGACCGTTGTGCATTTATGTCACCGACGTGTTAGTTGTAGATGCGGTTGGTACACCGCCCCTGAATAATAGCTACATGATAGCTATCCTTATCTACTCTAGTTCGTGGCTCAGTTAGTATGCCACTTTAGTTAGTTGAGTTTGGTTTGAGACCCATATCTAGGGTTCTTCTATTTCTTTGAACTTGAGTTCTTTTGGCTTACACAACTAAGAAGAGAAAAATTGTTTTCAGCCTCCACCCTTGTGTGTCTTCCCCCATTGTGCAAGCAAGAAAGCTACAAGTGAGACTCCTTCCTTCTCTCCCACAATCTTGACATGGTATCAGAGCCTTGTTCGTGGTAAGGAGCTCAAGAAAGCAAGCCAAGCTCGCGGTGGTCTGGTAAGAGGAGCAGTGTTGCTTTGATTTTCTGTTTTGGGAGCAGATCTCTGCAGGTAGCACAGCTGGAAATTGCAGGAGTGCATTGTCTCAGGTTGAGACGCCCTTCGCGCTGAAGCAAGAGGGCAGTATATGTTGCGGGCGAGAGCTTTAGCTCTCGACGACCCTATTTTTTTGATTTGAGGCCATTTCGGGGCCTGTTTTGGAGGCGGAAGTTTTCTGCACGCACTCAGGAAAAGGCTCAGTTTTATGCTGTGCAGCCACTGTTCTACAGGTCGGTGAATAGTTACTGTAAAAATTGCATTGTATACTTGTGTGCAGAGACGTTGGGAGTTACAGAATCATCCCTGTTGCCTGTTGATGCAAAATCGTCACTAGGAAGTGACTGTGTGGTCAAATACCACTTTCGCCAGTTTTGCAGATTTTCCCTTGTGAGGGTGAAGCTGTGGTTTTTGCAGTGACAGAATTTTTTGCAGTATTCTATAATGGCGTCTGATTCTCTTTCACAGATTGTCACTGAAAAGCTTGACAAGAACAACTTCCAGGCATGGAAGTTTAGAATGACGAATTTCCTTATGGGAAAAGGATATTGGGAATTTGTTGCAGGAAATGAAGAAGAACCAGTTCTTCCTGATGTTCCCAATCAACAGCAAATGCAGGCATTCAAAGCATGGCATGAGAGAGCTAGGAAAGTTATGTACTGGCTGTCTATCAGCATTTCAGACTCTATGATTGTGCATATTCAAGATGCAAGTACGCCAAAGGAGGCATGGGATACTCTGTCAAAGATGTATAGCACAAATACGCAAGCCAGGAAAATGCAGCTTAAGCAAGAGTTGCACAATGTGCAAAGAGAAAATATGAGCATCAATGACTACCACATGAAGGTGAAGAAGATTGCAGATGCACTTGCTTCCATTGGGTCGCCAGTGGAAGATGATGATTTAGTTTCTGTGACCTTGAATGGTCTAGGAAAGGATTATGCGCAGTTTCGGAAAATCCATTTCAGTTCGTGAAAGATTTCCTGATTTTGAGGAGTTGATTGCTCTTCTAATTTCTGAGGAGCAGAGAAATGGTGGTGCATCTTCTTCAGGAGGAACTTCAAAAGAAGCTGTCTTCTACTCAAATGCTGGAAGAGGTAGAGGCAGAGGTAGAGGAGGCCGATTTGGAGGCCGTGGTAGAAATCAGAATATGCAGCAAACTCAAGAAAACCAGTCCTATGGAGGAGGACGTGGTAACTCTAGAGGCAGGGGGAGCCAAAGAGGTCGTGGTGGATGGCAGAGAGGCCAAAATGCAAATAGTAATGTTGAATGCTACTACTGTGGTAAGATGGGTCATATGGCTAAAGACTGCTATAAAAAGCAGAATGACATCATGAATGGAAAACTGCAACAAGGGAATTATGCATCTTCTAGTAGACAGGGTGATGACAGAAATGAGCATTTGTTCATGGTGCAGCACATGAACAATTCTGTGACAAGTGCAGAAGAAAGCAACGATGTATGGTATGTTGACTCAGGTGCATCAAACCACATGACAGGTCATGCAGAATGGATGGAGGATGCAAGGAAAATGGAAAAACCAGGATTTGTGGAGACTGGTGATGATACTGCACATCCTATTGTGCAGATTGGAAAAATTCCCTTGTCTATGCAGGATGGGAAAAAGAAATACCTGTCCAATGTATTTCATGTCCCGAATATCACAAAGAATCTGGTTTCTGTTGGTCAAATGGTTGAGCAGGGCTTGCAGGTCAGATTTAATCCTCATGGATGCTTTGTTGAGGATATGAAAAATAAAGGTCGCTTGATAGCAAAAGGAAAGAAGAAGGGCAGAATGTTTACATTGGATGCAGACATGTCTGAATTGAGTGCAGCAATGTTTGCACATGGGACCGGTGTAGTTGCAGATATTGATATCTGGCATAAACGCATTGGTCATGTTAATGTACAGCGACTTAAATCAATGCAGGCCCAAAACATTGTTGCAGGATTGCCTAAATTCAAGGTTGCAGAAATGCATAAGGTATGTGAAGCCTGTCAGTTTGGAAAACAGGCAAGGAAACCATTTCCTAGACATGTTCAAGAGAGTAAGAAGCCATTGGAATTAATCCACTCTAATGTGTGGACTACTAAAGCTGCATCTCTTGGAGGCTGTCATTATTTTGTCAGTTTTATTGATGACTATAGCAGAAAAGTTTGGGTGTATTTTATGAAAAAGAAAAGTGAAGTTTTTGGGCATTTTAAAACTCTTAAAGCTATGGTTGAAAAAGAAACAGGCCTGCAAGTAAAATGCCTAAGGTCAGATGGAGGGGGAGAGTACCTCTCAAATGAGTTTGCAAGGTTCTTGCAGGAGCATGGCATAAAGCAGCAATATTCATGCAGTCATACCCCACAGCAAAATGGAATTGCAGAAAGAAAAAACAGACATATTGGAGAGGTGTCTCGTGCCATGCTCAATGAAAAAGACCTGCCAGATTTTTATTGGGCTGAAGCAGTTGCTACAGCAGTCTACATAATGAACAGGACTCCCACTGCAGCAATACATGGAATGACTCCAGAGGAGAGGTATAATGGTAGGAAACCAGATATTTCTCATTTGAAAATTTTTGGTTGCATTGCCTATGTACATGTGCCAGATGAGTTGAGATCCAAGTTGGATCCAAAAGCTGAGAAGTGCATCTTTATTGGTTACTCTCTGCAGCAAAAAGGGTATAGATGCTATAACCCTTCTACTCGTAAGTTTACAGTGAGCAGAGATGTTGTTTTTGATGAGATGAGTAGCTGGTATAAACCAGTAAATGTGATTGATGATGTAGATGGACAAAATGGTAATGCTGCACAGAATTCACAGCAGCAGTCACAAAATATTAGTGGACCTGGAGCGTCCCCTAGTAGTGGTTCACATTCTTCGCCATGGACAGGCAGATTGAGATCAGGAGAATCTTCTGAAGGCAGCGCAAATAGTGGTATGCAGGTATCACGAAAAGGAAAAGAGAAGGTAGATCAGCCCATGTTTGATGTGAATGCAGGTCACTCTTATGTGGATGGTGAATCCAGTGGCTCAGAACAGAGCATTGATGATGAGTTGGGTATTCCTTCTATTGTTACACCTGGAGTGAGGAAGACCAGGGATGTTTTGAGACACCTGGGAGTGAACCCACTTTGCGCAGGTCTACCAGAGTTAGGTATCCTGTGGATAGGCTGAAATATGATGGATTTACAGCCATTCACTATGCATATATGGTCAAGGTGATACAGGAACCAGAACCCACTTCTTTTGAGCAAGCCATGGGAAAAGAAAAATGGGAGAAAGTCATAGATGAAGAAATGGATGCCTTGGAAGCAAATGCTACATGGGAATTGGTACCTTTGCCTAAAGGTAAGAATGCAATTGGCTGTAAGTGGGTTTATAAGGTGAAGCACAATGCAGATGGTTCTGTGAACAGATACAAGGCAAGATTAGTAGTCAAGGGGTATGCACAAACATATGGCATTGACTATGAAGAAACATTCAGTCCGGTTGCAAGGATGGCAACCGTAAGAGGAGTCATTGCTATGGCTGCATCAAAGGAATGGTCTTTACATCAGATGGATGTAAAGAATGCCTTCTTGCATGGTGACTTGCAAGAAGAGGTCTATATGGAGCAGCCACCAGGTTATGTGCATGATGTTCATCCTGAGTTTGTTTGCAGGTTGAAGAAAGCCTTGTATGGCTTGAAGCAGGCACCTAGAGCATGGTCTGACAAGATAGGACAGTATCTTGTCACTATTGGCTTTCAGATTTCCAAGGCAGATTTCTCACTTTATGTGAGAAAAACAGAGAAAGGTATTATGCTACTTGTCATTTATGTTGATGATTTGATTATGACAGGTGACAGTGATGAAGATATCCTTCATGTGAAAATGCTATTGAAGCAGAAGTTTGAGATGAAGGATTTGGGAGAGCTGTGTTATTTCTTGGGCATTGAGGTGATTAGATCACCAAGTGGGATACAGCTCTTGCAGAGGCAGTATGGATTGGACATGCTGTCCAAATATGGGATGATAGGCTGTAAGCCTATTTCAGTTCCTTTGGAGCAGAATGTGAAGATGAGCGCAGATGCATGTGAGCTTCTGGAAGACCCTACTATGTACAGACGCATAGTAGGAAGCTTGATTTATATGACTATTACCAGGCCAGATTTGAGCTATGCTATTGGATTGGTAAGTCAGTTTATGCAGGCTCCAAGGAAACCACATTTGGATGCAGCTAGACGCATACTCAGGTATGTGAAGTCCACATTGCAGTATGGACTATTTTATGAGACTGGGGTTCAGATACAGTTGCATGGATACACTGATGCTGATTGGGCTGGTAGCATTTCTGATAGACGATCTACCAGTGGATATGTGTTCTCTTTTGGGAGTGCTGCAGTCACTTGGAGCAGCAAGAAACAGCCTACAGTTGCCTTGTCCAGCACAGAGGCTGAGTACAGGGGTGCAGCAATGGCTGCATGTGAGGTAGCTTGGTTACATAAGCTACTTTATGATATGCATCAGTCTACAGATGGGCCAATTGTCATTTATTGTGACAATATGAGTAGTATACACTTGGCAAATAACCCAGTCTATCATGCTAGAACAAAGCACATTGAGGTGCATTATCACTATGTGCGAGAGAGGGTTTTACTAGGTCTTATTGATCTAGTTTATGTCAGCACAGAGGATCAGGTAGCTGACATATTCACGAAGGCATTGGGCGCAGAGAAGCTGCGCAAGTTCAAAGACCTGCTTGGTGTGCAGGAATTGGGTTTGAGCTCGAGGGGGAGTGTTGAGATATCGAGCTCCACTCGTGATACGCCAGGGTGACCGTTGTGCATTTATGTCACCGACGTGTTAGTTGTAGATGCAGTTGGTACACCGCCCCTGAATAATAGCTACATGATAGCTATCCTTATCTACTCTAGTTCGTGGCTCAGTTAGTATGCCACTTTAGTTAGTTGAGTTTGGTTTGAGACCCATATCTAGGGTTCTTCTATTTCTTTGTACTTGAGTTCTTTTGGCTTACACAACTAAGAAGAGAAAAACTGTTTTCAGCCTCCACCCTTGTGTGTCTTCCCCCATTGTGCAAGCACGAAAGCTACAAGTGAGACTCCTTCCTTCTCTCCCACAATCTTGACACCCTAGAGGCAGCCGAGGGAGCTCCTCTTCTTTGGAAGAGAGGCTACTCATGAATTCTTCCTGGAGGAGCAACATCAAAGCTATTTGTAGAGAGCCTATCTCTCAGGCCGAAAGGCAGGCAGAAATGGAGGAAGAAGCTAAGAAAATTGATCTAGCTCCACATAAGCTGCTACTGCAAAAGGGTGATCCAGATAGTTTCCAGCCCATTATCAAGGATGTGAATCCCGTTGACTACTTCTTGACCTTGCCTAATGTTAACCCCAACATGAAGAGAGCAAAAGAAAGTGGAAAAGACGCAGGGCAAAGGCAAAAGAAAGGTAACTCGACGGAGGGAAAAGAATGAGAAAAGGCCAAAAGCGCAAGGACAACCGTTAAAGGCTAAGGCAACCACGAAAAGGGAAAGGTGCATAAAAAACGAACCCTAAAATCTTGTAAAAGAGTGCCGGGCTCTCACCCGTGCTATTTGTAAATATAAAAGGGTAGTGAAAAGGAAGCAAGGAAGATAAAAGGACAATGGAAAACAAGGCCTAGGCTATGACCGGCCATGTAAAAAAGGGAAAAAGGGAATGACCGCCCAAAAGGGAAGTAGGGTTTTGTATATAAAGTTTAAAAGTGAATGAAGAGCTCATTCTTTGGTGTGGCAAAACTAGTCTTCTTCTTCCTCTCTTCTTCTCTCCTTCTTGCTTGTGTATGCTCTTGAGAGAGAGAGTGTGAGAGTGTGAGGGAGTGAGTGTGTGAGAGAGTGAGGAATCAAGAGGACGAAGCTCTCCACCATCTCCTCTCCCCTTCTCCTCTTCTCTTTTCTTATCTTCTCTTGCGCGCGCGGCTATGGAGGATGAGGCTTGGAGATGGAGGAGGCTTGAGGATGCTTGAGCTAGCATCAAGAATCGTGGAGCTACCAAAGTGTGAGAGAGAGGAGGGTACTCGATCAAGCATCAAGGTAAGTTCACTGCATTCGTAGGATCGACGGCGTGTCGGCTAGGTGAGAGATGGCCATGAGAGCTCGCTTGGAACGCTTGAAACAATAAGCGGTCCATGGGCCTTGGCGGTTGAGCGAAAGCTCCCACATTTTGGTTCCGTTTCCGGGACCAACGGATTCAAGCTCGAGCACTCGCGCGCCCCATATCGAGCATCGAAGTAGGGCATTCACCCTGAAACGGAGCTTGAGATAGGTAGGAAGTCTGGTGTTTTTTATCTTCAGAACAGGTAAGTGTTTTGGAACAATCTGGTTATTAATGACTGGAAAACATGGAGAAATTAGTTCAGTGTTTTGCTTTCGATTCAGGATGTGTTTAGGATAGATTAGCAGTAGGAAATTACACATGAAAAGGCAAAGGGTTACTGTTGTGAAACAGGGGGAAAACCACAGGAACAAAAGGAAAAATGGAGTAGATGCAAGGTAACGGCATAGGAAACGCTAGGGAAGGAACCTGTAGTGTATAGGGCAGAACTAGCAGGGTATAAACTCTGGGAGGGCAAGAGGACCCCATTTCCAACCAACGGAGAGTGAGAGAGACAGAGAGTGAGAGAGTGAGCAAGCTGGGTAGCTGTCCGATCGACTGGAGCTAAGAGGACATCGCATTCGCCGACTTCAGGTAATTGATCTCGTCTGCCCCACTTCAGCTCTGTCGCGGGGTAATCGCACGACCAATAGGATAATACACCTAGTGAAAATCGAGCAAATCGGTGTGCGTGACCCATCGGACCGGTGGAATCGGACGGTCGACCCAGTGTCCGATTTCCAGAATCGGACACTCGGACAACCGTCCAATCGGAACAACCCGCTCAATCACTAGACTCGGACTAACTGGTCCGATCGGACGTGCCACGTGGCACTCGGACCGACCGTCCCCTTTTTAGAATCGGACGCTCGGACCAACTTGTCCGACTCAACTACTCCGACCACTCAGACGCTCTGACTCATCCGGTCCGATCGGACGGAGTAATACACGTCACCAGTCGGACCATGTCCGGTCCGATCCCTAGAATCGGACCCATCCATAATCGGACCAGAAAGAATCGGATCGATCGGACCACCTAGAATTGGACCGATTCCTCGCACACTCACCCGTCCGATTCTTGAGAATCGGACATGCGGACCCTAAGATCCCTACTTCGCCCTAACATACCTGGTCCGATCCCCACAATCGGACCACTGGTAAATCAGACCACTAGTAAATCGGACGTCCGATTCCCACAGTCAAACCAAAACAAAACCTAACCCATCCAGGGACACACTGGGGCACTCCCCCAGTGGCCCACCCCCACGTGAGCAACAGGAAGCAGCATAGGGCCCTGTGACCCATAAGGCGGCCAGGACTAGAGTGGCAAGCCTGTCAGGCCCAAAACGAGCAAGAGTGAGTAAGACGCAGGGAAAGCACTCACAGCACTTTGATTGAATTTCCGCACTTGAAGAACACTTAGGAAAGTCGAAAGCCTGTTTGAGCATGAGTGCACGAGGGACAACACACTCACGAGTGACCCTAAGTTGAGCTCTGCATTCAAAAATTAAAAAGAACTCACTCAGATAAATTGCCAAAAAACCCACCACTAGGAGAAAACCCAAGCGTAACAGACACACAGAGCGCAGGGCAGGATCAAGCAAGGAGCGACAATGACAAGGATCTGACTTGCAACCAGGCTTGAGAATTTCACCATGACAGAGGGAGGCTCAGATCATCGGTTTGTAGGGGAGCTAGATGTTAGCGCATTTCCAAAAGCCATACAACAAATGGTGAGCAATTACGATGCGCATGCCAGGTACGAACACCATGGCAAGACAGCAGAGGCAATCATTGCGGACCTAGAGGAGGCTAGCCCGCAAGGCATTGCGGGGCATAGCAGACTATAATAGGGACCAACAAGCCAGGAGCCTAAGGCAAAGCATGGAGCTACATGAGGTGCAGTGAGTGTTGAACTTGGCTGGTTGAAACCAAATGGACCAGGAAAGAGCACTCGAGGAAGACCTGACGCTGGGCAAGCTCCTCATGAAACGGCTGCTCGATAACACCGCGGTGGAACAAAGTGCCGCTGCGCTAGCGACTTCACTACTTGCAGGGCTAGGGGCAACCCAAGGTTCGAAGAGCCAAGCCAAAATACCTATCGTCGCTAAGCCGTGGTCCGTCTCGGCGGCCTTCCCCTTATCGTGGGACGATGCGTTGGATCGCTCGCTAGAGGTTGGCATTCGTTCTAAACTCCGTGGGTTGATTTCTTCTAGGTTCGAGCTCCTGGAGCTCCGCTCCCTCAGCTGGTCATCGACCCTAATGGCTTCCTCAAAAACCCTAGCCACTACGTCCCTTTGCAAGCTCAAGTTGCCTGCTAGTGCTTTGTACGCGTCGATCGCCTTAGCATGTCTTGTATTTTGGCCAAAATACAAGACATGCTAAGGCGACCGACGCGTCCGCACGTCCAGTGCGTGTACTGCGGAGGAAACCACCTGCCAGCAGAATGTCAAGACCCTAGGTCAAGACCCTGCGCTAACTGCAGAAGGTTCGCCATGATGCCGCACACTGCAGACTACCACGAAGACTACCGTACACGCAGCCCTAAGGCCAGCTCTACTCGGCTAATAGGCCACAGCCATTCTACGGAAGGGGAGCTCCTCTTGCCCTACCAGCACCTAACGACACAAAGCCAGCAGTCCCTAGGCTGGACATAAATCCTACCGGTATACCTAGACCGCCTAGTCCCTATGTGACCCACCCACTGAGCGATGCTCCTGTGCACTACATGGAGGAGCCCAGTGACGAAGAAACCTACATACACCCTTACGTCTCACATGATGAGGGCAATGCAATCCTCATGGATTACCGACCAGCACCGGTGATGGCACTAGGACCAGGACGGGGTAGAGGCCTGGGAGGGCAGCCACAGGATCCAGTCACTTGTTGGACATGTGGACATCTCGGTCACGTTTCATCACGCTGCCTAGAAAGAGAGCAGCAAAGTAGGGACAAAGCTGACCAAAGGTGTGCAGAGTGTGGAATCACTCATCTTTTCATAGATTGCCCAAAACGGAAGCCGCCTTCTGGTACAGCTAATTTACCGTCCATCCCACTGGGACTGTTTGGTGTTGAGAACCCCGATGGGGAGGCCATACCTATCCCCCTACGAGTGATGACCCAAGCACAGACGAAGCAGGCCGGCGTCTCTCTACCAGGACCTAGCAATCTTGACACTACCTCAGTAGGAAAGAAAAGCCGTAGGCGGAAAAAGAAGAGGTCAAAGGCTAAGGTCGCACTAAAGACCGACAGCATTACGACCTTACCCCATGGAAAGAAAGTTTCAGACACAGAGGCAGAGACTTCAGCCCCTAGAACTGCCCAACAGGAAAGCGCTAAGGTAGGGGAATACCCACACCCCAGGCGGCAATTGGAAGCCATAGAAAAGGTGAAGGAATGGGTGAGGGAGGCTCAACAGCACCTCAAGGATGTCGTGCCCATCATGGAGGATGAGATTGAGGACCTCTCCAGCATGAGTGCGCCGTTATCGCTACCCCAACCTAAGTCTGCCAAGGCTACTACGCCACAAGCAGTGCTGACAAGGCCAAGCCTCGACGTAACAGAACCACAGGACAGCCATGGCCATTGGCCCGGACAGTCTGAACAAAGGGAGGGACGAGTGTTTAGCAATCTCCTAACCACACTAGTGACCACATCTGTAACGGTTGAACTGGGAGAGCTGCTCCGACAACACTCTACCCTATGGCAAGACCTCAAACAGTGGGTCGAAAGACCACACGAGCGAGCTCCGGCAAATGCTCGAGACCAGGATACGGAAACGCACTTACCAAGTTTGACGCTACACTCAGACTCTAAATCCTTGCACGTCAACGCCTTCTGGGAGGGCTCAGAAATGCATGCAGTCCTACTAGTCCTAGCCCTGGGGGACGCAACGAGAAAGGGGATCGTAGACACGGGAGCTGGGGTCAGTGTGCTTAACCATGCGGTGCTACAAAAGTGGGGAAACCCACTTGTCGAGGCTGCTCAGTTTAACGTCACGCTAGTGAATGGCATGCGAGTGAGACCATTCGGGGTCTTGAAGAATTGGCCAGTGAAGATTGCAGGAGCCTAGTTCTCTGTCGACTTCATCGTCATGAAGGGAGTGGACTATGATATCTTATTGGGTCGACCCTGGATGCGCAATGCCAGAGTTATCGAAGACTGGGGTAACAGCCTGATCTTCCTAGGCAACCGAACTGACGCTATGAGAATAGAAATGGACACTTGGAAAACCTCACCAGTCGACCTGGATGCCATCTCTACTCTACTCAAGGAAACCACCCAGAGCAAGGAACCCTATGGGTCCTTGACAAAGTATATCCCCTGCCCAGAGGACGAGCGGGATTGGATGCACGTTCTCGCTACACTTGATCTGCCATTCTCAGATCATGAAGCGTATGAGCAGGCTGTCAAAATAGTTGGCAAGCCAAGAGAAACACAGCTTGCATCTGTCTACATGATGGCAGCAAGCCTCCATGATGGGCCTAAGCCTGTCACCTCCCAAGTGCCAACCAACAGGAAAGAACTCCAGGGAATACTGGGGCACCTAATGGACCGACTGGCATGCAACACAGCCGCCAATCTCAAGCCGCTCCAAGACCTCTTGGAGGAACCCGAATGGAAGTGGACCAGAGTGCACGAACTAAATCTCAGATACAACTGGGCATTGGTCCTCGGCCAAGAAAATGAGGCAGAGCACGCCTTGGGGGACGATGAGCAGTCCAGCGAGGCAGATTTCGGCGACGAATATGAAGATTGCCAACCCTTCGATGAAGGAAGTGAGGGTGAGATGGACACCGTAGAATATGACACCGAAGGGCGAGAGATTGAGCAAATCCGAGCAGATGCAAAACCACAGCCGAAGCCGACCCTTAGAATGGACCAAGGGGTTATATGTGCGAAATGCGATCGTGCTTGGTTAGAACAACTGGGAGCTGTGGATTTTAAGCAGGCCGACCTGACCCAACCAAAAACGGCAGCCATGCTTAGAACCGAGTCGCCATCCGAACTGCGGCCGCCAGGGGAGACCACCTCCCCTAGTGAAAATGGGGAATTCGACTCTGAATCTAAAGTTACTTCAGAGGATGACCCAGAAATCCCTAGGCCACCCCTGACCAGATGCACCAGGGGAGACTTACCCATCCACCTGAGGCGCCGACGGCTACGGCAAAATGAAGTAGAGCATCCCAACGATGTGCGATCGAAGGAGCAAAGGAAGCCACAAGACCTCCCTAAGCGCTTTTCAAAATTCAAAAGAGGGGACAGGGTGGTGGTTCTGCTAAGTGCCAAGCGCCAAGGGCAAACCTGCGAGCCCATCGAAGGGCCAGCCAAGGTCAAGGAGATAAACCTAGCCCTGGAATGAGAAACACCCCGACTGGTGTTCATTGCCGAGGACCTGACCACGGAGGAAGAATCCAGCCTCATCACTCTTTTGCGGGAGTACCGGGATGTGTTTGCTTGGTCTTTAGATGAGCTACGAGGGGTAGATCCGAGTGTTGTGACTCACAACATACCCATGACAACGGATGCAATGCCGGTCAAGCAGCGACCATACCCCATGAATCCAAAGCATGCCCATGCTGTCAAGGAGGAAATTGACAAGTTGATGCGAGCCGGATTCATTTACGAAATTGAGCACACGGACTGGGTATACCCATAGTCATCGTGATGAAGAAAAATGGCAAGATTCGAGTGTGCGTCAATTACAAGAAAGTAAACGCAGCGACAAAGAGAGACAACTACCCCTTACCGTACACCGGGCACATGCTTGAGAGGGTGGCAGGTAAGGAAGCCTATAGTTTCCTGGATGGCTTCTCGGGATACAATCAGGTGCAAGTGCACCCTGCAGATAGGCACAAGACCGCCTTCGCCACTGAGTGGGGCGTCTTTGCCTATGTAGTCATGCCATTCGGGCTAACCAATGCCCCCGCCACCTTTCAACGCCTCATGTGCACCATATTCAAGGACATGCTTCGCAAGGAGTTGGAGGTCTTCATCGATGACCTGTGTGTCCATTCGGCCTGGAACCAACATCTCGAAAAACTCCGCGCGGTCTTTGAACGGTGTCGGTTATATCGTCTCTCTCTCAACCCCCTGAAATGTCAGTTTTGGGTAAAGCACGGCTGCATCTTGGGACATGTGGTATCCAAGAACGGCATTTCCACGGACTTCTCAAAGGTCAAGGTTATCATGGACATCCCACCCCCAAGTAATTATAGGGGAGTTCAATGCTTCTTAGGTCACACAGGATACTACCGACGGTTTGTACTGAACTACGCGCTGATCCCTAGGCCATTGTACAAAGCTGCTAATTGCCTTCGAGTGGACCGAAGCCTGCCAACGAGCCTACGAGGAACTGAAAAAAGCCCTAACAACGGCACCTATCCTACGACCCCCAGATTGGACTATGTCGTTCACGTACACATCGACGCCTCTAAGTTCACCGTGGGGGCAGTGCTGTGCCAACCTGGTGAGCATAACTTAGATTACCCAGTGAGTTTTACGAGCAGGTAGCTCACTGAAACAGAGATGAATTATTCGACAACAGAAAGGGAGGGATTAGCCATGGTATTCGCCGTGAAGAAGTTCCGGCATTACCTGCTTGCCACCCCCTTCACCTTCTTTGTCGACCATTAAGCCCTGCTCTATCTAGTCAACAAACCTTGCGCTACAGGACGTATAGCCCGATGGCTTCTCCTGCTCCTAGAATTTGACTTCTCAGTGGTAGTACGGAAGGGAAAACAACACTACATGGCTGACCATCTATCCCGAGTACCCACAGGAGAAGGTGTTGGACAAGGCATAGTGGACGAATTACCAGACAGCCACTTATTCCGCATATCCGGCGAAAAAGACCTATTCAGGGCCGACCTGACACCATATTGGGCAGACGACATAGTCCAAGTACTCGAGCACGGGCTGCCCGAACGACCAATGGAACGAGCACGGCTTAGGCGATTAATCCTAAAGATCCAGCCCTATTAGTTGATTGCAGGCCAGCTCTATAGGCTGGGGCAAGACGTTCTGCTACGTAGATGCATATGTGAGCATGAGATGCACGATGTGCTCTCAGAGGTGCACAGTGGCATTGCAGGAGGACACTTTAGCGGGGATACGACAACACTGAAGGTGTTGCAGTCCCAACTATGGTGGCCCACGCTCTTCCGTGATGCCTCACAATTTGTCAAACATTGCAATGAGTGCCAACGGACAAGGGTCCCGGTCCGTAAAGTTCAGATGGAGTTAACCGCGGTCATCGCTCGCCAACCTTTCGAAAAGTGGGGAATTGACTTCATAGGACCCATCAGCCCTGCGGCACAATATTCACAGGCTAGATACATCGTGGTGGCCACGGACTACCTCACCAAATGGGCGGAGGCGAGGGCCACACGGAAAAATGATGCTAGGACAACTGCCAAGTTTTTATGGGAACAAGTAATCTCGTGTTTTGGGTGCCCCATCGAATTGGTCAGCGACCGACCAGGGAACGCATTTCATCAACGAAGTGATAGCCCATCTCCTATCCACTTTCCTCATCATCCATCGCAAATCCTCACCATACTACCCTCAGGCTAACGGCCAGGCTGAGTCAACCAACAAAATTCTCATCACTGTCCTGACCAAAGTCGTCTCAGCCTCACGAAGTGACTGGGATAACAAGTTGATGGCAGCCCTGTGGGCCTATCGAACAGCTTATAAGACGGCCGTTGAACAAACGCCTTTTAGGCTAACCTATGGGATCGAAGCTATTCTTCCATTAGAATCCTTCGTCCCTAGCCTGCGGATAGCACTCCAAGAACGATGGGAGGGGAGGGAGGCATGGACGCAATGCTTAGTCGAGCTAGAATGCCTATCAGAGGTACGTCTCCTAGCCACCCATTTGTGAGAAAGCTAGATGCAAAAATTGGTTTGACAAGCACGTCAAGCAACGAGAGTTTGAGCCAGGCAACCTAGTGCTCCTTTATTCAGTTAAAGGACACAAACAGAAGATGAAATTCAGATGTCTCGGGCCCTTTAAGATCCGCACAATCAGCCAAACTGGTAATGTCGAGCTAGAAACACTGGATGGAGAGGGAATGGGCTTCTTTAACGGCAGTCAAATCAAAAAGTACTATCCGCCCACTCACCCACTGCATGAACAACTAATGGTGGAAACGCACGTTAAAATACGAGTAGCCACACTTACGGAAATCGGCGAGAATGAGGACGAGCTTGTAGAACCCGCCTACCTCAACATCACGGTCACGGCCAAGCAAAAGTGCTCCTTCAACGCCCTGATCGACGAGGGGGCGGATTTTAACATTTTGACGCATGAGCATTGGACCCAACTTGGCGCACCAACACTTCATCCCACAACAGCCAGATTGAACCCATATGGGGCCCAATCCTACCTGCTCCTCGGCACATGCAGGGTTGCCATTTCTATCAAGACTGAAACTATTCCCATGCTGTTCTATGTCCTACCCGATGCCAGGGAGGCAGGCACATAGTCATTGCTCGGGCGAACTTTTAAAAAGCAGACCCATTGCAATGTTGATTATGAGTCACAACGCATCCACCTAACAATCGGGAATGTGGCTATTGTCACGACTTTCAACCAGCGCCTCGTAACCCCAGCATTGCTCAACGGGCCACCATTAGAAATAGCCGCACCTAGGACTAAGAAGGAGGGCCGTGCATATTTACTACACCCAGATCCCCATGCACCGCAACCCGCCAAACCTAAGGCAAAACCCCAACAGACTCGCTTGCATTGGGTGCCGAAGAAGCCTCGGGATCAGCTTAGAACTAGAGCGCGGGTCCGCGAAATACCTACAAACCTAAACCTAGAAGACCAAAACGCCATCATCACAAGGGCCGCGTGGTTAAACAAATATGGGTCCCTAAAATCCTGCTACGTGCACAAGGCTACTATGAAGGGAATGCCTTGCTGTGGATCCCCAAAGTCCCAATTGACACGGGCCCTGCTCCTACGTCAATCGCAAGGCCTTGTCCTTTGACACTTCAAGACCACAAACCGCAGAGTCCACCCCAGTCATTCGACTCCTTTGCGAGTCACCCCATAGGCATCCCATACGCCCAACGGCCCAAGCACCGGCCACCACCACCGGCGGTATCACCCAACCACCCAGGCCCGCAACCCAGCAGCCCTACCGACTGCACTAGCATGGTCCCTAAGAGCAACCCCGACCCATCCATCTGACCAATGGCCGAGTTGCTGACTCAAACAGGCCCCCAGCAAAACAGCAGCTCTGTATCGACAGAACCTCTAGCCCCAGCAAAACTCAACCACCCGCCGGCCTTAAGCCTTCCTATGAACGGAAGTCATTCCTAACGCTGGCCGCGCTGACCTCACCGAGGACACGGGGGATGACGTTGTGGACTGCATCAAACAGCTCGACGCCACCTTTGTGGCACTGGCCCTTAGCTATGACTGCCTAGACTTGGGACTGTTAGCGGAACCCCTTGCAACGGACGTGCGCACCATGCCTTGCTCTTGGGAGACTTTTAAATTCGCCTTCGCACAAGCTCCACGCTCTGCTGCTGAGCTACTCGCTCGCGAGGTCTCCAAAGAGCAAGCCATTAAGCAACGCCTCATCCCATCGTTTGACCCTCGCACGACGTCCGGCCTCATTAGCCAAGAGACAGTAAGGTTGTCCCACCTCGCGGTCACCGAATCTCCCTTCTTGAAGCAGTGGTACACTCTTCGATTAAAATGGGCAGTGGAAGGATGCCGCATAATGACCAACGCCGAACAACACCGAGCCATCAAGACAGTCGAGTATGATCCCACATACGTCGTGCCCACCTCGTATCGAGTGTTAACCACTCTTCGAGGTCAAACCATGGACGATCATATCTTAGGACACCCCTATCTCGATCGCATCCTGACAGAAGAAGAGCTCCACATCGCAAGTCAGATCAACTCCGGAGATTTCCTCACCGATGTCCTCACATACATCACCCACGTAGGCATCCGACCCTGTGACCTGGACTACTCTGCACACCTCGAATATAACCCCAACTTCTACGATTGGCTCCTCCACAAAACAACCTGAACGCCTTGGACCCACACTCCAATCCTGGGACGGATTTTTCTTTTCCACAAGGGGGATGGGGCAGTAAATCTAAAAAGCAAACCAAGCGTGAAAGTTAAAACTAAAAAGTGAACCACGCATGAAAAGGCTCCAAATTAAAATGCCATGCAGAAATAGGTGATAGAAGTTTGAAAGGAAAAAATCATGATTATAAATGATAAAATCTGCTATGGTTGTCCTACGAATTGGTTGCCAAAAATACTAAGGAGTGAATTGAATGAATGTACAAGTAGCGACCATGGTAGGTCAAGACAAATCTGGCAAACTCTCTTTCTCGGAGGAGGAACAGGTGCGGTACGGCCTCACGGTGGAAACCAGAGCATTCAATCAGCTGAAGTTCTGCCACATATTCAACTTGGAAGATGTGGTTATTGAGGAACCAGCGGTGCGACGAATCATGGAGCAATGCCACTTACAACGGTATCTGGAAGTAGTGGGCCAGAGGATAGACTATACCCTGTGCGCCAAGTTCCTACGCACCTTCAACAAAAACAGGGGCACCATCACAGTACGGGATGCGGGAGCCACCAAACATGTGCAGGTTGAACTGACCCCTGAACTGGTAGAAAGAGCACTGGAGCTTCCGAACAAGGTGGAGAAGAAGCCGAAAAGGGACGTCTACGCCATGTTGGGAATGGACAAAGTGAAAGTCCACACCAACGACGGAGTCAACTTGGCAGACATCCCTGATCCAGAGATCCAGCTGCAGGCAAAAATGATGCATACCCTATTTTTGAGTCAACGGTACAATAGCATCATGTCCAGGATAAATGTGCCTTTACCAGCATCGCGGCTCAGGCATTGGATGAGGTGAACCTCAACGGGTTTGTGAGAAGGACGATTGAGGCCTCATCAAAGGCCCTAGCAACAGGAGGAAGGGCCGTAGCAGGAGAGTCCCCCTCACCTCGATCAACCCGCAAGGCCTCATCCTCCAAGGCCTCCACCGTAGGTTTTGGAGGTGCCCTCACTGCGATCCTGCCACGAGGCAATAGGGCAAGGACGTGCGGGAGAGGACAAACAGGGAGATGGTGGAAAAGGAGGCGAATCGCCGTCGCAGTCCCAGCCCCAGGCAGAGGAACAGTCGGATGAAACAGAGACGGACACCGACGAGGAGGAAGAACGGCAGGCTGCACCAGAAAGGAAAGCGGAGCAACAGACCAAAGCCCTGCACGGAAAGAGAGAGGAGGAGCGAAGGAGAAAAGAGGAGGAGCTCGAATGGGCCCGAAGAGAGTCGGTAAGAGAAGAAGAGGAAAGAAGAAAAAGAGCTAAGGAAGAGCTAAGGAGGAGAGAAGAAGAAGAATTGGAGCTGGCGACACGTCGCTACATCGAGGAACAGCGGAGGAAAGACATGGAGGGAGCGGGCAGAACATACCAATCTGAATCTGAAGCACCCGGCCCCAGCACTGGTGCGCCGGAACCTGTGCCGCTGCCTCCTACAGAAGGGAAGGGAAAAGACCCGGTCAGACCCGTCTCCCCTCTCCTCGCACCAACCATGCAAGCCACTCCCCTCAAGGTGACGCCCCCTGACACAACCGCCCTGATGCACACCCCAAAGGTCGATGAAAGCAATGTAGTCACGTGGCTACAATTCTTGGTGGAAAGAGAGTTGGCGAGGGAAGCAGCCGGGGCCACCCCAGTCTCAGGGGCCAAAAGGGCAGCGACGGCCGAGCTGGAGCCAAGGCCAGAGGAGAAAAGACAAAAAGTGGAGGAGATTGCCACCACTACGATCATGCCCCACTCCCCACCTCCAACAGGCCACTATGATGACTATGTAAAGGAGCCACTCGCGCAGTTGCAAACAGCTAGGCAAGAAAGGAGGGTGGTGGTGGAAGAGCTGGCAGCGGAGCGCGAATCGCAAGCTGCCCTCCAACTGGACAGAGTAAGGCAAATAACAGAATATCAAAAGGAAATCACTGTGCTGAGGGAGGAGGCCAGCACCAAGGAGACGGAGGAGCTGAAAACCCTGAAGGAGTGCGATGCTACCTAGGAGGGACGAAGGAAAATCCTAATGGAGCGTCTCACCAGGGAGAGGGAGACAAATGCCCACCTTCAGCGCAGAAATGACCAACTATCTGCAACCAACTTGGAGGCGCAGAGCCAGCTTGAAAAAATTAGACAAGAGGTTGCAGAGCTGGATCAATTGAGGGCAGAACAGGTGCGCAGATTGCAGGTGACGCGGGACCAACTCAACGAGCAGATTGCAGAGGAGCACCGAGAGCAGTCCTGCTTGCACCAGGAGCTCGAAGCCCAACAACAACAATTTATGGCAATGACCCTCTAACAGGGGGAAAGCCTGGAAGACATGGAGAGGCGGGCAAAGGAATGGTCAAACCATAACGAGCAAAGAGTGCGGGACCTAGCACGCCGACTGGCCAAGGTGGAGGGCGACAAAGTGATGGCTGAAAACCAGGCAGAGGCAGCCCAGCTTGCTATGATGGCTCAGCAGCGCACCTTCATCAACACGCTGCTCCACACCACCCACTCAGAAACAGATGAGGCCAATGATCAGTTGCAGAGAAAGCTAACCATTGCGCGCAGGGCCCTCACGGCAAGCCTGCACGTACCACTGTAGCTAGGAGGCCCTCTGCAGAACCTAGAGGAACAAAGGAAATATCTGGCACAAGCAGGGCTGACAACACAGGACATGGATGACCTGGGGTTCACTGAGGAGAAAACACAGGAGGAGGAGCAAGCGGAAGGGGGTGAGCCCGAGCTTGAACTAGGGCCTCAAGATGAGGAATATGCCCCGCCACCCCCTCAACCCCAACAAACCGAAGTGCCACCCCATGACACATCCGCCGAACGAAGAGCGGCCCACACCACCCGAAGGAAGGAAATGGTGGAGAAGGCAAGAAGAAAATTGAAGGCCAGACCCGCCCTAAAACAGCCTGCCCTTTTCCCGCTGCGCACCCAAGACTCCCCCGCTGAGTACCGCGCTGAAATGATTATCTGGGAGTAGCAGGAGTATAGCCGAGACCCCTTCGACCTACGCTTCGAGTTTCCCACCGCCTTGAATAGGGTGCTGCCCATTCAGTTGGTGGAGGATGTCATCCCCATGGGGGCCCGGCTCAAGGCTAGATGGTTAGAAGAGCGTGAGGCCCACCCAACTGCTTGGGGGACCGAGGACCGCAAATTTTGGCAAGACAAAGTCCTCCAAGTACCTCGCACAGTGGAAGGCTATAGTTCCCAACCCACCTAGAGACAACGCATTTTTGACGTCAACCTGGAGGCATGGATGGCATTTTGCAACACCCTCCCTTTGGATAGGAACGACCCCACCTTTATGCCGTTTCCTCAAAGGGTAAGAGTGGATTTTAACCCGTCCATCCACGGCAGGTTTGACTTTCCCGTTATTTATAATGCCAATACCACTTCCCATAGGAACGCTCTTCTCTTCACCCTGCCCGGCCGACTTGTATAGCTCCATAAATAAATTCCTTACTGAATTCACTTCTTGCCCTAACCCAGCCTTCATCACCACCTGTAACTACCTTAGATTAATTAGAATCCTAGTACACTAGGAACCTGCACCCCAAGAGCGCCACCTTCCACCCCTCTATTTTGACCCCAATGCCATAGACAACACCACCATGACTCGTCTCATGATGTGTGCTGCTCTTTTGCCATCCTTCTGTGGTGCACTGCTGGAAGACATGAATGACAGCAAGTTCACACAATGCAACCACCCCTTTCTCTCCACCACTACCCTCAAAACCCGCCTCCACACTAAAGGCTACTTGCTAAGCCAAAAATTCCTCAACAAGGCCCCCCGCCCTCCGCCCACCATTCGGATGATGAGGGGTAGAACTCCCGTTATCCCCTGTACTGCTGCCCCCATGTAACCATGGCAAAAAAAAGAAAAAAAGAAAAAAAAAGAAAAAAAGAAAAGCAAAGCAAGCAAGCTCCGACAACAATGGCACACCCCTAACGACGCCTCCAAACAAGAGTCAAAGGTGTACTTCATCTCCCCATTACCACAATTCTGCTCCGCACGGCCCCCGTCGCCCAGTTTTCTAAATACGTAATATTTAAGTACTCACACGCACGGCACTCATATAATACCTACACAGAACTAATTCACAGTTTCGGTCCTCAAGTGTAGGACAACACTCTCAGCTTGCTTAGAGTTCGACCTGTCTCCCAAACTACGTCTTGTGCACAATACAGAGACTAGCACTGCCCCTAGGGAGAGACCACCTGACAGGTTTTCACTTGCAGGTGTTGACAACCACAACCCATGTGGCATTCGTTCTTCATCAACCTCCAATGCTAATTGCCCACCCAGCATCCAGTGAGCCGAAAGAATCATCCTACGCGGCATCCCCAACCAACCCCTACGTAACCGGTCACCAGTGCAGACCCCAAGCCCCTGCCCCCCCGAAGTCTTCAGTGCATACCGCCACTTGCTCCCTGCGCCCGTAAGTGCCATGGGACTGGCACTTGTCTAGGAGGGGGGTAATGTTAACCCCAACACGAAGAGAGCGAAAGAAAGTGGAAAAGACGTAGGGCAAAGGCGAAAGAAAGGTAACCCGATGGAGGAAAAAGAAGGAGAAAAGGCCAAAAGCACAAGGACAACCGTTAAAGGCTAAGGCAACCACGAAAAGGGAAAGGCGCATAAAAAGCGCACCCTAAAATCTTGTAAAAGAGTGCCGGGCTCTCACCCGTGCTATTTGTAAATATAAAAGGGTAGTGAAAAGGAAGCAAGGAAGATAAAAGGACAATGGAAAACAGGGCCTGTGGGCTATGACTGGGCTATGACCCGGCCATGTAAAAAAGGGAAAAAGGGAATGACCGCCCAAAAGGGAAGTAGGGTTTTGTATATAAAGTTTAAAAGTGAATGAAGAGCTCATTCTTTGGTGTGGCAAAACTAGTCTTCTTCTTCCTCTCTTCTTCTCTCCTTCTTGCTTGTGTATGCTCTTGAGAGAGGGAGTGTGAGAGTGTGAGGGAGTGAGTGTGTGAGAGAGTGAGGAATCAAGAGGGTGAAGCTCTCCACCATCTCCTCTCCCCTTCTCCTCTTCTCTTTTCTTATCTTCTCTTGCGCGCGCAGCTATGGAGGATGAGGCTTGGAGATGGAGGAGGCTTGAGGATGCTTGAGCTAGCATCAAGAATCGTGGAGCTACCAAAGTGTGAGAGAGAGGAGGGTACTCGATCAAGCATCACGATAAGTTCACTGCATTCGTAGGATCGACGGTGCGTCGGCTAGGTGAGAGATGGCCATGAGAGCTCGCTTGGAACGCTTGAAACAATAAGCGGTCCGTGGGTCTTGGCGGTTGAGCGAAAGCTCCCACACCTAATGGTAGGGAGGGCTACCTCCTTGCCCTTGATCATGGGTTTACTAGTGGAATTGTCATCTCGGAGAAGCTCTTCAAGGTTGGGCAAGAGCGCACAGTATGCATTATTGGTGTGAATGCATCTTCATGCCTCGAGAAGCGTATGGACACATGTAGCCTTTCATATCATGCACGCTGGAATTTATATAAAGATGTAACCAATGCAATTAAAAAATCATCATCTCTCTTTCGCCATCTATCTCTATCATCTCTCTTTTATTCATGGTTGTGTTAAATTCTCTCTGTCCTATAGGGATCTATGATTCCCACATGGTATCAAAGTAGGGTGACTCAGTGGCACACCTTGATGATGAGAAGATGTCATCTCCACTTTCCTTGCTGCCCTTAATCATGATGATGGTGATGTCCCTGATTGTGACGTTCATGCTGTTGTAGTTGTTGATGTGTTCACTGTTGCTGCTTGTGCTTTCAAAGCTTATACTATTCCTACTGCTTTTGATGGGGGAGCGCCTGATCCTGATGCTGCTAATGATGCTCGTAAAAAATTCTTCATGTTGAAGATCCCTGTTGTTGCAATTGGTGCTAGTGTTCATGCATCCAAACTCCATGACGATGACCATGATGCTGCCGTTGATGTTGTTCTTGATGAAGATGTGCTTGATTGTGGTTATGTCTATGATGCAATTTGAATGGCCCATCATGAAGAAGGACAAGATATTTTTATGGCCATGCATGCCTTTGATCGAGATTTTCCATGCGACGTCCATGCCAATGTCCCACCTGTTGCTGCTATTGTTGTTTACCATGATGCTGGGAGGGGAGCAATGCTCATTACTCAATAAAAAGAGGTAATGGTGAGTCATGTAATTCCTATCATCAACACTAATATTTCAAGCATGCTTCAAAAGGTTGCAGATGAAGTATTTCCTATAGCATGCACAAATTCTTGGGAATTTCTTAGTCAAGACAATGGCCCTTTTGGCTTATGTCATGTTGGTTCTCAAATATCAAAGCCTGTAGAAGCAACCATTCCTGCAGCAATACAAGAAGTCGCTCCTCTTACTTGGAAAAATACAGAGGGTTCAATCCCCTCAACAAAGACAATCATTCTGGCAGGCTCAATCCCCTCTTCAAAGGCAACAACTAAGGGTTCAAGCCCCTTTTCCAAAGGTTCAATTGCCTCTCTAAAGATAGCAAAGTCACAAAGTTTTCTCTTATTGCAAATTTCTTGGGTAGCTGTCGCAAAACTAATTTGGCATGCATTGGGGCATCATCCCATGGATTCAATTCGTTCTTATGAGGTCATGATTTTAGATTCAGTTCTCTCTTTGGATTCTGATCGTGCAGATTTCAAGGTTTTTCTAAATTTAGTGCAAATGGAGCATCAATAGTATGATCCTATTTCAACAATTATTCAATATCTTGCCATGATTCTTATTTTCAATGATGAACAGATACTTTTCATTATCAATATCATGAAAATTCTTCCCTTCAACTTGAGGGGGAAAGTATTGAATGTAGCTCAAATAGAACAAGTTAAAGTGAATAATTTTATCGGAGTATCTTGGAATGTTAGCAGTGCAGGTCATGAACCACAAGTGGAAACGAAAGTGAAGAAAAAATATTCTCTTTGCATCTACTTCATTAATCAATTCCAATTTGATCCAAGATGATACTTGTAAAGTCATAGCTGCTCATATAAAGCTATAGACTAAGTTTTCATTTCTGCACTTCTGCTTCTTGGCAGACAAAAAAAGAGAGAGCACGATTTCAATCCCATATAGACACAAGATCAATGCACTATAATAAAATCATCAAGTCTTCTCTCAGCATTCAGGTGAGGGGGGATGTTGGTGTGAATGCATCTTCATGCCTCAAGAATCATATGGACACATGTAACCTTTCATATCATGCACATTGGAAGTTATATAAAGATGTAATCAATGCAATAAAAAATCATCATCACTTTTTTGCCATCTATCTCTGTCATCTCTCTTTTATTCATGGCTGTGTTAAATTCTCTCTGTCCTCAAAGGATCTTTGATTCCCACATGCATTGTGTGACAAAGTGACAGGAGTCTCTCCTCATAGGAAGAGGATTACGAGAAGCCTGCTGTGAAGCCAACCAAAGGACACCTAGTTGAAGGCTTGATGAAGCAAGTAAAACTCCACCTGCTTGGCTTTCCTCCCTTCTGCCTCGTGCTTCCTCTTCTTCTAATAATCCTCAGCAGTTTTCCTATTCTCCCCTCTCCCCTTTTTCAATGTGGAATTCTCACAAAAGCAACAGTATCTCCAAGCAAGACAAACTTGCACTAATAGATAATGGGTGCAAGATATTTGGCTTCTCTTTGAGACTGATGTTCATGCATTAGCAACTTTCGAAATGGTCATTGCCATGCCTGTGAATGAGGAAGAAGGCCCTAAGGTGGATGCCTTCTCTAATTAGTATAATGTAGTGGTGGAGACCTCTGGCCCGGTTCAGACTGTGCCGAAGGCCACATAAGTACAGCCTCGTGATGACGACGTGTTAAAAAGGGATTTGTCAAGATGATTTCTGCATGAAGATATACATGTCCTACCTTAATGTACCGGACAACGTCTATTACCTTTTTGGAATAAAAACGAGTCATGAAATTTGAACCCCTGCCAAGATCATGTGGGATTTACATTTCCACGTAAACCAACAATCCAAGCAAGAACTTGAGATTGTTATGGCCGGTCATTAGATATATTTACACTCAATGCAAAGAAAGCATGTATTTGTCTAAACCAAGCCTAAGAAGACACAATAAACTTGCAAGTAAAATGCCTCATCTAAGCAAGAGAATTTTGATAACAATGTGCAAAAATCTTGGAAAGAAAGCAAGTTCAAGGTATCTTGAGGGAGATGGGAGAGTCGCAGAAGGGGTAGAACCAAGATTTCACAATAGAAGCTTTAGCCAGGCTTGAGAGAAGGAAGAGAAAGACCTCTTTTACAAAAAGTAACTACAACCAAAGTCCTCTCTGACTCTTGTATAACTCTCTTTGACATAGATACCTTCAAAATGACTTGAGAATGAAAAACGACTTGTTAAGTTTGGTGGTTTGCCGCTAGATATGCCCAAAGCTTCTATGCAAACTCCAAGAAGGCTCTACTTCTTCTTTCTTCATCTTATGCTCCCTCTATTTCTTTGCTTATTCCTTTGTAGCCTTTTCCTTCTTCTCATATTATATTTTATCTCTCTCACATGTGACATCCTCCACTTTAGGACTAGTGTCCTCCTTCTTTTCGTATGGTGGTACATTAAGAATATTATATGTCTTCTCATTTGTAAGAGGAATCGGCTCCAAAACCTTGGAGAATCTATATCTCAATCTTTGTAGGATAATCATATCATTATCCATAAATGTTACTCTAAGTGCATGGGTAGCACAGATGTATGCATCTTGGAAAAATTCAATCAAGAAGTCCTATGTAGTCCTACAAACCTTATCACCCTAAATTCCAGATAGTATTCCATGCTCGCAACTATAACATGGACCTTAGTAATGCAACCTTCTAGTTGTCTTAGACTATCATCAGCCATCCTAAGAAGTGTGGAGCCGTCTTTTTGGATCTCTAGACCTAACCTCTCCATCAAGTCTAAACTTATGATATTGACGGAGGATCCAGTGTCCACGATAGCGTGCTCCACTAATATTCCATCCACATATGGTGGAACCTTAGGGCAATGCTTTTCAGCATGGTTGAACCAATCTTCCCCCACTCTAGCTGCTATGCCCAAAGGTTCTACTATATATCCTATATGAAGGATTTTCTTGAATTCCTTGTGTACTCCTGGAGAAAGTTTAATCAATTGCAGGAGATTCATGTCTGGTTTGACTGCGCAAAGGGAACTTGCTAGATCAAAGTCGTGGTAATTAGCCAAAGTTCTCTTCTTGTGCCAAACCATTCTCTCCTTTGGTCTTTCAATTGGCTTTGGTGCCTCTTTTTTAGCCTTTACCTTCTTTCTTGGCAATCCTTTATCCTCCTCGGGATCAACTTTACTACCAACAGGTCTTAACGGTCCACCTTCCATATCAAGATTCAAGACTCGCATTTCCCTAGCATCTTGCTTAGGGCTTCCCTCGACAGGTTTTACAATTCCTTTGTAACCCTCTTTAATCTTTTGACCTCTTGTTATGGCTTGTAGATTAGAATTTTCAACATCATTGACATGTACAGCCTCAATAAGGTTGACTCCACTATCATGAGGTAACTCCTCTACAACAGCCTTTCCTCTTTGCAGTATTTTCCTTGGTCCATCATCTTGTCAGAGATTATTCCCTTGTGTGCGATGGTTAATTGGACCTGGTTGTTTACTCCCTTGTTGGAGAGAACTGATCTTACTCCAACAGGTAGCCGCTAAGTGGCCAGACTTCCCGCAAATATCACATTTGACATTCGGGCAATTCCTAGGGAAATGTTGGCCCCCACACCACTTACAAATTGAATCTTGAGGGGCCACCCTCTTCAAGGCATCGGCTCCCTATCAAATTCTGTTGCTTCTTAAGAAAATTGACATCCACATATATTTGTGGATACTATCCAGATATCATATCAATGTAGTGCTTCATCATGTCCTTAACTTCACCAAGGACATTAGAAGCACTCGACTCATAGCCATGATCGTCAATCTGTCGTCCCATGGGCCTAACCACTTGATCACGAATAGGCCGCAGACCAACTGGGACAACATTAGGATTCATTGTTTAGTTTCCACCACTATTTCGCCATTTTTTGACCAACTTGGAGTGTGAGGGAGTGAGTGTGTGAGAGTGAGAGATCAAGAGGGTGAAGCTCTTCTACATGTCCTCTTCTCTTCTTCTCTTTCCTTCTCTCTTCTTGCGCGCATGGCTATGGAGGATGGAGCTTGGAGGTGGAGGAGGCTTGAGGATGCTTGAGCTAGCATCTAGGATCGTGGATCTACCGGTGTGTGGGAGAGAGGAGGCAACTCATATCGGCACTAAGGTAAGCTCACTACACTCGTAGAATCGACGACGCGTCGGCTAGGTGAGAGATAGCCATTAGAGCTTGCTTGGAACGCTTGAAACAATAAGCGGTCCATGGGTCTTGGCGGTTGAGCGAAAGCTCCCACATTTTGGTTCCGTTTGCCGGGACCAACAGATTCAAGCTTGAGCACTTGCGTGCCTCATATCGAGCGCATCGAAGTAAGGGATTCATCCCCGAAACGGAGCTTGAGATAGGTAGGAAGTTTGGGTGTTTTTTATCTTCAAAACAAGTAAGTATTTTGGGTTATTTTGTTTGTTTGATGATTAGGAAACATGGAGAAATCATTTCAGTATTTTGCTTTCGATTCTTGTTGCATTTAGAGTAGGATAGGATTAGGAAATCGCACCGGAAAAGGGTAGGTTTTACTGTTGCAAGAACAGGGCAAAATAGGGCAAAAATCGTGAAAAAATGGCAAAAAGCTTGCTTGCGATGCCTAAGATCGGCAAGTGAGTGTTTGGGGGCATCAACACCATACCCGGAAAGGGGTATAAGAGCCAAGAGGCCAAGGGAGGACTCATTTGCAACCATTTTAGTGTGAAAGAGAGAGAGAGAGAGAGCTACCGCCCGATTTGATTCGATCGCACCAACGACAAGCCCACCACTCTATCCAGGTATATGAATCCCTTCTCTTACACCCTTAGGTAGGATCTGGAGGTTTGTGCTTGGTACGATTGAGTGAATCACAAGAAATGATCGAAATTGAACTCGCGCTGTTTACGTGCGCCGCGCTCGGCCCGTCCGAATCTTCACTTCTAAGCCGAGTCCCAGAATCGGTCCTCAGCCCCTTGCCATTTGGCCCACCCGGTCGAAACCCTAATGGGCCCACTCGGCCCAAACCTACTCCGCCTGTCCGAGTCCACCATTTGGACCGTGGACAAATTCGGCCCTCTACCACGTGTCAAACTCGGCCCTCGGTCGAGTTGCCTCGGTCCAATTGCCTCGGCCGCGGTCTGAGTAAACTTGTCCGAATCAACCACTTGGCCTGTCCGAGCCAATCCGTCCGAGTCCACCCTGCGCAAGTCCCAAATTCCGCCCTCGGCCCATGCGCCTGGGCCCATCCGAGTAACCCACTCAAACCCTGCAATTTGGACCAGTTGGGCCGAGTGTAGATTTTTACCAAATTTTCAGAAGTTGGCTAGAGCTCAGCAGTGCATACTATCGAAAGCCCTTAGGACGCTCAAAACTTGATTTTGGCACACGGAATAGGCAAAATTGTAGGGCGTTGCCGCTTAGCAGCTAGAAGTGGGCAGTTGCGAGACCCAGAGGCTTAGACGAAAACCGTTGAGTTGTAAAGCATTATTGGACCAAAACGAACGAGGCAACATATTAGAGAAACCCCAAACCCTGCCAAGACGGCCAGAAAATTGACCAACAAGCCTATTCGTCCCAAAACAACGCGAGAGTGCATAAGACGTCTAGAAATTGGTTGCTACACTCACCCTGAATTTCCACACTTGAAGTACACTTAAGGAAACTGAAAGCTTGATTGAGCACAAGTGCACAGGGAAAGACACATTGAGTGGCCATAAATTGAGGATTGTATTAAATAACTGAAGGAACTCACCCAAATAAACCACTCAAGGAACCCACCAGTAGGAGAGAACCCAATATATAGACAAACCATCAACGTGCAAAAGTAGGACCAAGCGAGGGACGCTGACGAAATGGATTTGACAAGTCTACTCAACCTGATCGATAGCTTAGTGGAGCGCGATAACTTAACAATGGCAGGAGAAAGTTTA
Organism: Lygodium microphyllum; assembly: GCF_053477565.2. Classification (NCBI taxonomy): domain Eukaryota; kingdom Viridiplantae; phylum Streptophyta; class Polypodiopsida; order Schizaeales; family Lygodiaceae; genus Lygodium; species Lygodium microphyllum. The sequence goes on from NC_141158.1 coordinate 82,134,901, forward strand.
GACCGCAGATCTAACGAGGAATTTGACTTAGAAGCCTTTCCAGATGCTATTCAGCCGTGGTCAGTAGTTACGACGCTCATGCTCGGTATGAACACCGTAGTAGAATAGTAGATACTATCATCGCAGATCTAGAAGAGGAGAGAAAACTGGTCCGCAAAGCATTGCAAAGCATGGATGAGTACAATAGGGGTCAGCAGGCTAGGAGCCAAAGGCAAGGCATGGAGTTGCGAGAGGTGCAGCGGGTGCTGAACTTGGCTGGCAGAAATTGAACAGACCATGAGAGAGCACTAGAAGGAGACTTAATGCTGAGTGAGCTTCTCATGAAGCGGCTGCTCGATAATACGGCTGAAGAGCAAAGTGCCACGGCTCTAGCGACATCGCTGCTTGTAGGATTAGGAGCAAACCAGGGCTCAAAGAGCCAGTCTAAAATCCCTATTGTTGCCAAGCAACTCGATAAGTACCCACCCCATGACGATCCATATAGCTTTGTTGAGTAGTTCGAGCAAGTCTGCGAAGCCAACAGCCTCAACGACCTAACTCAATGCTCCTAAGCGTTCGGGCTTTGCCTAGGCGACAAGGGTAGGACGTGGTATACGAGCTTAGACAACATAGAGCGAGCCAACTTTGATGGCCTCAAGGATCTCTTCATTAAGAGATTTGCCGAGCCCGGATACTCCAATAATCTACTAGTACACTTGATGAACATCAGGCAGAAAGAGAAGGAGGACATTCGCGATTATGTGACCCATGTGCGCAGTCTCTTCAAGAGAATCCCCACTGGAGAGCAACCGACTGAAAGAGCAGTATCAACTGTATTCATCAATGGGATCCAGAACGAGGAACTATACAAGGCTTTGGCAGGGAACTCGAGCTTGCAACGAGACGCACTAACTAGGGTCTTTGAGGAAGCCATTTGAGTTTACGATGAGCTGAAGGAGCAGAGATCCAGAAGCACGAACCTAGAAGAGACCAACTCGCGAAGCTCAGAGAGAGCATCAACCTCGAGTGAGTGATCAGCCCCACCATCCCAGGATAAGGGGAAAACCACCAAAACGAACCACGACTTGGCTGACGTTAAGATGGAACTAGCCAAGTCGCAAGACATGTTGAGATGACCAACGCACCCACACGTCCAATGCGTGTACTGTGGTAGAAAGCACTTGCCAGCTGAGTGTCAAGACCCTAGGTCAAGACCTTGCGCTAACTGCGGTAGGTTTGGTCATGACATCGCGCATTGTAGATTGCCAAGGAGACTTCCATACTCACAACCATATGGCCAGCCTTACCTAGCGAACAAGCTGCATCCATTTTTCGAAAGGGGAGCCCCATTGGCCCTTCCTGCGCCTAACGACGTTAAGTCGGCTGTTCCTAGGATGGAAATAAATCCTACAGGCATTCCTAGACCACCTGGTCCTTACGTAACCCATCCACCGAGTGACACTCTTGTCTGCTATGTGGAAGAACCAAACGAGGAAGAAGCTTACATATGCCCTTACGTCTCGCATGATGATGAGGGCAACGCTGTCCTCATGGATTATCGCCCCGTATCGGTGATGGCGTTAGGAAGAGGACGAGGTAAAGTCCTAGGAGGACAGATGCAGGATCCAATCACCTGTTGGACCTATGGCCACCCAGGTCATGTCTCATCACGCTGCCCTGAAAGGGAGCAGCAAAACAGAGACAAGACTGACCAAAGGTGTGCTGAGTGCGGAATCACCCATCTCTTCGTCGATTGCCCAAGGTGAAAGCCATCGTCTAGCTCAGTCAACGAGCCGTCTATCCCATTGGGGCTGTTTGGTGTTGAGAACCACGATGGGGAGGCCATGCCTATTCCATTGTGGGTCATGACCCATACCCAAACAAAGTAGGCCGGCATCTCTCTGCCAAGACCTAGCAATCTTGATGCAGCCTCAATAGGGAAGAAGAGCCATAGATGGCGGAGGAAGAAGTCGGAAGCTAAAATCGCACTAAAAATGGAGAGTGCTACAACTCTGCCCTAGAAGGAAGGTATGTGACGCAGAGGCAGAGACGTCAGCCCCTAAGACGGCCAAAAAAGGAAGCGCTAAGGTAGGAGAATACCCGCATCCGAAGTGACAATTAGAGGCCATATAAAAGGTGAAGGAATGGGTGAAGGAAGCCCAAGAGCATCTGAAAGACGCTGAGCCCATCATAGAGGACGGGATCGATGATCTCTCTAGCATAAGTACGCCGATCTCGCCTCCACAACCAAAGTCAAGAGTAACAACTACACCACAAGCAGTGCCGCTAAGGCCAAGCCTCGGCACTGCTATAGGGCCGCGGTTCAGTCAACGGCCACTGGTCAGGACAATCCAGGTTAGGGGAGAGACAAACACCCAACGACCTCCTAACCACGTTGGTGACCACCCCTGTAACACTTAGCCTAGGAGATCTACTTAGGTAGCATCCCACCCTATGGCAAGATCTTAAGCAGTGGGTTGAAGGGTCACAAGAATAGGTCATGACAGACTCTCATGACCATGATGCAGAGACACAAATACCGAGTTTGATGCTGCACTCTATGCCTAAATCCTTGCACATCAATGCCTTTTGGGAAGGTTCTGAGATACATGCAGTCTTACTGGTTTTAGCCCTAGACGATACAACAAGGAAGGGAATTGTGGATACGGGGGCTGGGGTTAGTGTGCTTAGCCACGTAGTGCTTCAGACTTGGGGAAACCCACCCGTTGAGACTACTAGGTTTAACGTCACACTAGCATACTGTATGAGAGTCAAGCCATTCGGGGTGCTTAGGAATTGGCCAGTGAAGATCGCAGGTGTCCAATTCTCTATTGACTTTATAATCATGAAGGGAGTGGACTACGACATCCTATTAGGCCGCCCCTGGATGCGCAATGCTAGAGTCATCGAAGATTGGGGTAATGGCTTGATCTTCCTTGGCAATAGGATGGACGCCATGAGAGTAGAGATGGACACGTGGAAGACCTCGCCAGTTGACTTAGATGCCATCTCTGTTATGCTCAAGGGTAATGCTCCGGTCAAGGAGTCCTATGGGCCCTTGACCAAGTGTATCCCATGCCCAGAGGACGAGCGAGATTGGATGCATGTCCTTGCTACAATCGACCTGCCGTTCTTTGATCACGAGGCATATGAGCAAGCCATCAAAACAATCGACAAGGCTAACGACACACCCTTCGTACCAGTCTGCATGATGGTAAGAAGCCTTCTTGGGAAATCGAAGCCCTCCCAAGTCCCAACCAACAAAAGGGAACTCCAAGAGATACTGGAATACCTAATGGACAAGTGAGCTGGCAATCCAGCTGCAAATTTCAAACCACTCCAGGATCTCCTAAATGAATCCAAGTGGCAATGGACCATAGTGCACGACTTAAACCTCATGTATAACTGGGCCCTAGTTATTCCTGACCAATGACCAGAGCGACACCAAGCCCTAGGAGACGACGAGCAGTCTGATGAAGAGAATTCTAACGACGAATACAAAGACTGCCAATCCATCAGTGATGAAAGTGAGGGTGAGGTAGATACCGTGGAATACGACACTGAAGGACAAGAAATAGAGCAAATACGAGCAGACTCCAAGCCGCAGAAAAAGAGTATCTTCAAGATGGAGCGATGAGTCGTGCACGTGGAATGTGATAGCGCCTGGTTGGAACACGTAGGAGCCATAGACCTTGAGCAAGCATGACTAGCCCAGCCAGGAATGGCATTAGTATTTAGGACTGAATCACCATCTGAACTGCACCCACCAAGGGAGACCACCTCTTCTAGCGAAGACGGAGGGTTCGACCCTGAATCGGAGGTTAGTTCAAATAGTGATCCAGAGATCCCTAGGCTGCCCACAACCAGACGCACCAAAGGGGACCTACCTGTCCACCTAAGGTGCAAACGATTAAGACAGGAAAAGGCAAAATAACCCAGGGATACTCGAACGAAAGAACAACGAAAACCGCAGGACCTCCCTAAACGATTTACAAAATTCAAAAAAGGCGATAGGGTGGTAGTTCTGTTAGGTTCCAAACATCAGGCACAGATAAGCGAACCAATCGAGGGACCAGCCAAGGTCAAGGAGGTGGACCTAGCCCAAGAAGGGGGACCACCCCGACCAGTCTTCATTGCCGATGACTTGACTAATGAAGAAGAAATGAGTCTTTTCGCTCTCTTGCGAGAGTACATGGACGTGTTTTCCTGGTCCTTAGAAGAGATTAAGGGGGTAGATCCGAGTGTCGTGACTCACAACATACCCATGACGCCAGACGCAACACTGGTCAAGCAGCGACTGTACCCTATGAATCCAAAACATGCTCATGCCATCAAGAAAGAGATTGATAAGCTGATGAGAGCAGGATTCATTTATGAAAATGAGCACACAGACTGGGTATCGCCCATAGTCATCGTGATGAAGAAGAATGGAAAAATTCGAGTGTGTGTCAATTACAAGAAGATAAACGCTGCCACCAAGAGGGACAACTATCCGTTGTTGTACACCAAGCACATGCTTGAGAGAGTGGCAGGCAAGGAAGCCTACAATTTTTTGGATGGCTTCGTAGGGTACAACCAGGTGCAAGTGCATCTTGCGAGCAGGCATAAGACTGGCTTCGCCACCCACTGAGTGGGGCGTCTTTGCTTACATAGTCATGCCCTTCGGGTTGACTAGTGCCCCTGCCACTTTCCAATGCCTCATGTGCACTATCTTTAAGGACATTATTCACAAGGAGTTAGAAGTCTTTGTAGACAACCTCTGTGTCCACTCAACCTGGATCAAACACTTAGACAAACTCCGAGCAGTCTTCAAGTTGTGTTGTTTATATCGTCTCTCCTTGAACCCCTTAAAGTGCCAGTTTTGGGTGAAGCATGGATGCATCCTAGGGCATGTGGTGTCGAAGAACAGCATTTCCATTGACTTCTCGAAGGTCAGGGTCATTTTTTACCTTCCACCCCCAAACAACTACAAGGGAGTTCAATGCTTCCTAGGCCATACTGGGAACTATCGGCGGTTTGTACTGAATTATGCATTGATCGCCAGACCGTTGTACAAGCTGCTTATTGCCTTCGAATGGATTGAAGCATGCCAACGGGCATACGAAGAGTTGAAGAAGGCTCTGGCCATAGCACCAATCCTACAAGCCCCAGATTGGACCATCACCTTCCAGGTGCATATCGATGCTTCTAAGTTTTCCGTGGGGGCAGTGTTGTGCCAACTTGGCAAACACAATTTAGTTTATCCAGTGAGCTTTGCTAGCAGAAAACTCACTGAGATGGAAATGAACTGCTCGACGATGGAAAGAGAGGGATTAGCCATGCTGTTCACCGTGAAGAAGTTCCGGCATTATCTTTTGGCCATGACCTTTACCTTCTTTTTGGACCATCAAGCCTTGCTCTATCTAGTAAACAAACCTTGCGCTATAGGATGCATAGCTTGATGGCTCCTTCTGCTCTTAGAGTTTGACTTCTCCGTAGTGGTATGAAAGGGAAAACAGCATTACATGGCTGATCACATGTCACGCATTCCCACCGGAGAAGCCGCTGGACAAGGTGTTGTTGATGAACTGCGCCCATCTGTTTAACCTTTCCAGTGAGAGAGATCTATTTAAGGCTGATCTAACACCATATTGGGTAGATGACATAGTCCAAGTGCTTGAGCATGGACTACCTAACCAACCAATAGAAAAAGCCCGACTTAGGCGATTAATCCTTAAGATCCAGCCCTATCAGATGATTGCAGGTCAACTCTATAGGCTAGGGAAAGATGGATTGTTGCACAGATGCATATGCGAATATGAGATGCATGATGTGGTCTCAAAAGTGCACAGTGGAATTGCTGGAGGGCACTTTAGCAGAGACATGATGGCATAGAAGGTGTTGCAGTCTCAACTGTGGTGGCCCATGCTTTTCCGCGATGTAGCTCGATTCATCAAGCACTGTGATGAGTGCCAGCGGATGAAGGTCCCAATTTGCAAGGATCAAATGGAATTAACCCCAGTTATTACTTGACAACCCTTCAAAAAGTGGGGAATTGATTTCATTGGACCCATCAATCCTGCGGCACAGTATTCACAAGCCAAGTACATCATTGTGGCCACGGATTACCTCACTAAATGGGCAGAAGCGCGAGTGACACGAAAAAACGACGCTAGAACGACGGCTAAGTTCTTATGGGAGCAAGTGATTTCATGATTCGGCTACCCCATTGAACTGGTCAGTGACCAAGGCACTCACTTCATCAATGAAGTGATCTTGCATCTCCTGTCCACCTTCCTCATCATCCATCGCAAATCCTCGCCATACTACCCTCAGGAAAATGGCCAGGCCGAATCAACAAATAAGTTTTTGGTCAATGTCCTAACCAAGGTTGTCTCTGCTTCACGCAGCGACTAGGACAACAAGCTGATGGCAGCTCTGTGGGCTTACCGAATGGCTTATAAAACGGCTGTTGGTTAAACCCCCTTTAGGCTGACATATGGAACATAACCAATTCTCCCATTAGAATTCTTCATTCCTAGCCTGAGAATAGCACTTCAAGAATGATGGGAAGGGAAGGAGGCATGGATGCAATGCCTAGTTGAGCTTGAATGCCTCTCGGAGACTCGCCTTCTAGCCATCCATGCACTGATCTGCGAGAAATCCCGACGCAAGAGCTAGATTGACCAGCACATCAAGCAGCGTGAGTTCGAATAGGGTGACTTAGTGCTCCTCTACTCGGTTAAGGGGCATAAGCAAAAGATGAAATTAGAGGTCTTGGACCCTTTAAAGTTCATGCGATCAGCCAAACAGGCAATGTCGAATTTGAGACTCTAAATGGTGAAGGAATAGGCTTCTTCAATGGCAGTCGTGTCAAGAAGTACTACCCTCCTACGCATCCTTTGCACGAGCCACAGATGTTAGAACCGTCTGTCAAAGTACGAGTAGCCACAATCACTGAAATCGACGACAAGGATGAGGAAGCCATAGAACTTGCATACCTCCGTATCATAGTCACGGCAAAACAAACATGTGCTTTCAACGCCTTGATCGACGAGGGAGCAGACTTCAATGTCTTGACCTATGATCATTTGACTCAACTTGGCAAACCACAACTTCAACCCATTACTGCAAAATTAAGCCCATATGGGGTCCATTCCTATGCACTACTCGGCAAGTGCAAAGCAGTCGTTTCTATCGAGTCTGAGACTGTTCCAATGATTTTTTACGTGTTGCCAAATGCTAAAAACGTAGGCACAGAGTCACTGCTGGGGAAAACCTTCAAAAAGCAGACCCACTGCAATGTTGACTATGCATTGCAGCGCATCCACCTCGCAATAGGCAATGTTTGCATTGTTACAGCTTTCAGCAAGGGTTGCACAACCTCATCACGGGCCAAAAAGCCACCGATAGAAACATCTGTGGGAGAGTCTAAGGAGGGGGATAGTGTGCGGCTGCCACTCCTCGAGTTTCATAGACCGCAACCCATAGTAGCCAAAGCTAAGGCCCCACAGCCTCGCCTTCAATGGATGCCTAAACAATTGCAACAGCCACCTAGGAGTCGACACTCCTACCCTCATAAGACCAAAAACTCTAAACCTAGGAAGCCCAAACTCAGTTACAGGAATAGACGTGTAATCAATCAAAGATGGGTTCCCAAGGCCCTCTTGCATGCACAAGGCTACTATGAGGGCAATGCTTGGCTATGGATACCTAAGGCCCACATGGCCAGAGGCACCACTCGTACACCAGCCTCAAGCTTGATCATCCCAAAAATCGTAGAACCTCGAAACCACAAGTCGCAAAGCTTCCCTGACCCGCAACCATCAAGTTTATCCATGCACGAACCCATGCGAGTCGCCCAAGCATGTCGACCCAAGCAACAACCGCCATATCAAGAGTCATCACCCGCCGAAGTCAATCCGACTTTCCAAATCCATCCTGAAAGCAATAGGCCATCACTCGAGGCTGCCACTAACATAGCCTTTGTCCCAGTGACCCAATCGCAAGCTCAAGAACACTCATCACCGCAACTTTTCGTCGCCAAAGGCTCAAGTCCTACCAAACCCCAACCACCTACCGCATGCCTTAGGCCCTCTTATGAGAGGAAATCCTTTCTCTCACTAGTAGCTGATTTAGCTGAAGAAACAGGGGATGATGTAGTGGATTGCATTAAGTGACTGGACGCCACTTTTGTGTCGCTAGCTGTGAGCTACGATCGCCTCGACTTAGGCCTATTGGACAAATCCTTCACAACCGAAGTTCAAATGATGCCTTGTTCTTGGTAAATGTTTGAATTTGCATTTGCAAAAGCCACTACCTTCGCTGCTAAGTTGCTCAGCAGTGAGATCTCAAAAGAGCAAGCAATCAAACAACGCCTCATCACGTCATATAATTAGTGAACCACTTCTGCCATCATTGACCAAGAAGTGGCAGAGCTGTCAAAACTTGCTAAGACCAAATCCCAGTTCTTAAGGCACTGGTACACTCTTAGGTTGCAATGGGAAGTTGAAGGATGCCGAATAATGACCAATGCTGAGCAGCGCCGCGCTATCAAAACAGTAGAGTACGACCCCACATACGTCGTGCCAACCTCATATCGAGTGTTAACCACTCTTCGGGGCCGTCCTATAGAAGAACACATCAAAGGACACCCCTACCTTGACCGCTTGTTGACCGAGGAGGAGTTACACATTGCTAGCCGAGTCAAGTCGGGTGACTTCCTAACTGATGTTCTCACATACATCACCCAAGTGGAGATTAAACCCTCTGATCTGGACTGCGAAGCCCATTTGGAATACAACCCCAATTTCTATACTTGGCTCCTTCACAAGTAGCCCCTACGCCTTCATGCCGAAAGCCCTTCACCTTCTAACCCTAAATCCTAGGAAGGATTCTTCTCAAAGTGGAAGGGGAGGGGGTAAGGTGAATCAGATCAAAATCAGTAAATCAAATCAAAGTCAGTGAAGCACGTAGACATACATTGTGAAAAATGGATGGGGTAGGAAAAGGGCATGAAAACTTTGAATTAAAGGGAAAAAAGTCAAAGTCCATTAGGGCCAAAAACGCTTCAAAATTGGCACTTGTAAGAAAGTGATTAAGTTGCTAATTAGTTGAGGTTTAGGGAGAATAAAACCTCTAAATTTGGTTGTCCATATGTGATTAATGAGAGAATATTTGGTTCATTGAAGAGGTCGGCCATTAATTGCCCTCATCTTTTAATCCAGGTCAGGGGTCACCTTTTCGGCCGTTTATTGTCATGGAACTCGAGAGATTTTGTATTTTCGAGATTTTCGTACGAACTTCGCATTTGTTTGCTCTCGCGTTTTCTTTCTACACACTATTCTCTTTTACCATTCCTTTTGTTGCACTTGCTTCCTATCACTGTGAGATTCTTGCTCGGTTCATTTGCTAGAATGTCTAGCAATACTACTTCAAATAACACAGGCGCAAGCACACGTAAATACAAGCTATCTATTCAGCTAGATCCGACTTATACATCTTGGAGAAGTATAAATCATCGAGTATTGATAGATGAGATTGAAGCCAACAGGTTGCGAACACAAGGAATGAAGCATATAGATTTGTGGGTGGATGGAAATATCTATCCCAGGGATCCTTCTATAGGTAAACCACCTCCTTTTTTGAATGTCCATGACTATATAAGATATGCTGGAGAAGGTTACAATGGAATGCTTGGCTACTGTATGAGGTTATACTTTGCATCTTACACATATATAGCTCAAATGCACGAAATGAAAAAAGCACTAGAAACTACACAAACAAATATTTTAGAGTTGACAAGTCAGATTGATATTTTGAAAAATGTTAACAATTCATTGCAGGATAAGCTAACACGCTTGAGAGAAACTCCAGTAGGATTTAGAGAGAGGAAGAGACCATTAAAAAATATAACCAGCTTGTGTGAGAGAGCAAAGAAAAGGAGACTAAATCTTACAAAGAAATATGTCTCTAACATACTAGGCATAAATATCCGAGAGAATGAGGAAAGAATCAAACTTTTGAAGGAAACCATGAATAAGAAAGATATTTTGAGGATTCTTAAGTCACCAGAAAATGTGGATTTGAGAGGTCCAACTCTGAGAGAGTTAGTGAAGGATTTAAAAGGCATAGTGAAAGAAAATGAAATCGTAGAGACATGTGATACTGTGGGTATAAGTCGAAAAGGTTATCGTGCTATCTCTGGATTATGGTTTAAAAATCTTAAACGCAATAGGGTAACTATATTTGGATTGCCCCGAGCCCTTGCAGTTTCGACTGCAAGAATTTCCATGAATCGCAAGATTCCACATGTTTTTGGAGATTACATTCACATCGAAAGGTCTATGTCCTATGAAAAACAAAAAAAACAGGCAATTTTTTATTACAATGAGTTTAACAATATATGGGTTGATCTAAAAAAGGTGCAAATTGCAATGGTTCACATGTATAAAATCACAGTAGAAGAAAGTTATGGTGTTCTTAAGTTTGCCTTGAAGTTGGATGAAGCACAGATTCAAAAGGGACAGAAGTTGGAAAGAATTAGCATTTGCCTCATGAACATGGCATTGGACCATGGCAATGGTGAGGGCAAATCTCCATTGCATAAGATCCAATCCGAGATGGAGATTTGGTGGATTGGTGCAGCCCAGGTACCAATTGAAAATCATCAAACGTTGAAATGGTTGTTCAACCATATAGGTATTCCAAATATCATTAAGTCTCAAAGTGAAGGCAAAATGTTGGTAGTTGATGGGGTTGGTAAATTTAATGTGGAATGGCATATGAGTGCTGATTTGAAAACTATCAAATGTATTCTTGGAATATGTAATGGTGCAAATGCAAAATATCCTTGCATTTATTGCATGGAAAGTATTGGATCCAAAGATTGGAGTAGTTTGCGACCAGTAAGAAGAGCCCCAAATAGAGACTCTATAGATTTGAGTAAATTTAAAAACATAGAAGACATCTGGGATCCCATTCTTTCCATCTCTCTTAAGAATGTTCATATTCGTACTTTGCATGGAGAGATTAGAATAATCGATAAGCTTCTCAGGTTGCATCTTGACTACGCATATTCCATTAAGCCATTATCTTTATCAGATGAGTGTATTGATAAATGTGAGGCATTGCTATCGAAAATGGGATTTCATGGGGGCCAAGTTCACTTGAGAAAGGATCCAATACTTTCAGGAAAAACAAGAGATATCTTGGCCGATGTCTCTATGGGAGGCTCAAAAGCTAGACGATTCTTAGGAAACCATTCAGGAAGGTAGGTGAGTGCGGCTTGGGAGTGTTGGAGAGAGCTATGTGAGATCACAACAAATGTTGCAAGCACGCCGAGGCTTGCGTTTCTTAGAATGGAGGTCTGGATACACCTTGATGTTTTTCTGAAACTCCTCAGGCAACATAAGACAACATATACATATGTGGAAGAGTTCAAAAGATCAATCACAAAGCTTGTTCAGGCGATAAAAGAGGCATGGGGAGAAAAAGATAGTAATAATTATTTAATATGGGCTTATTTTGATAGGTTTTTCAATTGGTATAAAATTTGTGTTACTTTGTATTGCAGCATATTCTTTATATTCATGGACCTTTCTTTGTGGAGGAGCATGGCCCCTTAGCAACTTATAGTAACCAAGGCATGGAAAAATCCCACTATCAAGCACGCACAAGTTATTTTCGAAGCACAAGGCATGGGGGAGGAGTTACAAAAAGCAATGCTTTGGAGGAGCTATTCAACTAGTTTTTTTGACGACAACTTCAAAGAATGCAAATAAAAGATGGCAATGACACATGAGCAATCGCACTTTTATATATAAGAAAGAATATATACAAAGCTAGTTTTCCAAAACTCTCACATTCTCTTCCTCCTCAAGAATCTTTCCTCTATAACGTAGAAATTTTTTAATCTTGTAGCCAGCTATAGATTTTACATCAGTTCGGTCTGCAGCTAAGGCGTAGGATGAAAATGCCAAAAAGTATCCTGCTCTAGAAGCAGAGTAACCTAGACCATAGCCAAAAATCATAATTGCTGCAGTCTTTTCCAAAAACATTACTTTGTGGGCATTATATTGTAATCCTAAGAAACCTAGAAGCCTTGTAAGAGCTTTAATACAAAGTATGAGCCATGCTGCATCCTCTGAGAAACTACTATGAAGTACAAAAAATGAATCAAGGTCAATCCTAGCCAAGTAGTGGCTAAGTGCAATGTCTTTGAATGTGTTACTAGCAGCTCTCGATCCTTTGCCACGCCCCAAGAAGTTATCTGTATTAGCAATCTCCAACTGCAAATAAAACCCATACTGAATGAGCATGAAATGTAAACCTACCAATGTGTAAAAGCAAATTCAAAATTATCTTACCACTTGATTTTCATCGTACTCCAATTTAAATGGATTCCATAAATTAATTGATGATGCTGTCTCATTGGTGTTAGTCAATTCTTTAACATATTCAGACTCCTCTCTTCCAAAATTGGAAATCCCGAGTTCGCTTTGAATGCGATCGAAGTCCTCATCAGTAATACTCAACTCTTTCTCAGCTTCTTTGGCCTTTTCAAAACAAAGAGAGAGGGCCTCACCAGCATCAAGAAACTTATCGTCTAGAGTTTCTTTATCAAGTTTGAGAATCTCTTCCTTTGATTCATTTTCTGTGTCAATTATCCCATTTGTAGCATCAGAAGCCTCTGCAATAATTGCTAGACAATAATCTTCCCTGAGATTAAAAAGTTTTTGAATATCTGACAGTAAAAATGTACTCCTTGTCCTTCAAAGGTATAGATGGTAGGGAAGGAACAATATGGTGAGAACTCTCATCAGGTTGAGGGTTTGTATCTCCTTGGCTCTCCTCAATGATAGTCTCAGCTTTGAAGTGAGCAACATCCAAATTCTCAGCAATAGAAGTCTCAAAATCTGTATCTACAACCTCCTCTGTTTCCTTTTCATCTACCAGATCATCTAACATGCAAAAGCTCGCAGACTTTGCTCCTTCCAACTATTGCTCCTCAGCTTTCACAGGGTATTTGACAAGGGTGAAAACAATAAAAGCAGCAGATTTTCTCATCATCTTGCAGTTTTTGGAATGAGTGGAGCAAAATATGTCTCTTGAATAAAACCTCTCTAGAGAGTGGGCACTGCACTTTTTAGTAAATACTGACTTTTCATTTCCTATTGACCCAATGGGAACATGGACATATTCAATTGTGCCAACTTCAACAGAAGGACCTGCAAGATTTTCAAACTCCAAAAAGTCCTCCAAAATATATTTTTCACAAGATTTCAAAACTTTGTCAAGGTCCCAATCAGGATTAAACACATTTTTCACAACTCCATAGAATGAGAGATCCATTTCATTCTGAAGGATAAAATCAAGTAGCCTCTCTGATGGAGTGATATCAGTGAGCTCTGATACTCCTTAACCTCTCATTACCGACGTTCGCTTCCCTGGAGATATACTTGGCATTCTCACACTGGTGGCAAAGGATGGAGAAGAAAAAAGAATGCACATGCTCATCACATGTTGATGCCCTTGAGCCTTTTGAAAGCCTTCTTCTTTTACCAGTTCCTGGAGGAACCTTGGATCCTAGGAATTCTATGGGTTCAGACATGTTTACAGCTTCTGCCGATATGGCGCGATAAGAGAGAAACGATTCAGACGGATGTGCCCCCTCGCGCCTTATCAGTGATTCCAGCAAGAAGCGAGAGAGCCACAACAGTGGTCACACGAGCTTGGGCACTATGAGCTAGGGAGGAAAGCTGAAAGAAGACTCTGCAGAACCTCCAAAACGACGCGAAGAGAGGAAAGTGAAGAAGGCAAACAGTTGCTCTCGCGGCGTATTAGGATAAGAAACAGAGGTCCTGAAAAAACCAAAAAAAGCCGTACGGATAAGGGACACACCCTTTTGTAGGCGCGGAGTTATGCCACCTGGCACTATCCGTTGGTCTTCGACACGTGGCAGTAGCCGTTGGCCAACACGTGGCCGTTAACCACGTGGCAAACACGTGGACCGGTCGTTACTTGACACGTAGCATACGGACCATAAATGCAGACACGTGGCACAATCAGCGTCGCGACACCTATCATGATTCACGTGGGTATATAAGTGGTTATTTTTCCTACGTGTACACTTTTCATTTCTCGAGCTCTCCCGCCTTGCTTGCCGATACGGTGCGATACAAGTCTTGTGTCTTCTCCGTTTCTAATCTCTCGCGTTGTATCGGTGGTCTTTTGGCTGAGTCCTTGCTTCGCTGGTCAAAACAATGTGTGCCGATACGGAGCGAATACCATCGTTCCAGGCTTTCGTAACCTCCCCCTCGCGTCATATCGGCCAATACGGAGCGAGGGCGTCCATACGCTGTCATCGTTTCCTCCATATCGCGCCGTATCAGCATTTTGGTCTCACCCTTGTGTCATTGCCAATACGGAGCAGGTTTCGTAACCCTTGTGTCATTGCCAATACGGAGCAGGTTTTGTAACCCTTGTGTCATTGCCAATACGGAGCGAGGGCGTCCATACGCTGTCTTCGTTTCCTCCATATCGCGCCGTATCAGCATTGTGGTCTCCAATATGGAGCGAGGGCGCTGTTCCATTCTCATCGTTTTGTTCATATCGCGCCGTATCGGAATTGCTCATTTCGTCCCTATTCGCGCCAATTAGCCTGTTGGGTTTACAGATTTTTGCTATTTCAGTTATTGTCCTTCTGGTTGTTATTTTTGCTTTTTTGGATGGCAAGGACAAAGCAAACTGCAAGAAGAGTGTATCTGGATGGGAAGGACAGTGGGGGTAGAAGAAAGTTAAAATTTGATGAATCTGAGGAGGAGCCCTCTTCCAAGTTTCCTGAAGCTGGGCCATCACACGCCCCAGAGCATTTTACCACAGAAATCCCCCCTACACCAGGTGTTGGCCTAACATCTTCCATGAATGTTTCTTCTCCTGAAGTTGAGGAAGCAAAGGGTGAGGCTTGCCCTGTGAAAGATTCATCCCCTACAATTGAACCTGAGCCTTTGTCTGCTGAAGCCACTGAACCTCCCAAGCCACAAAAGAGAAAGAGGAAGTCCAGGTTCTTCTATATGCAGAGATGTTTCAGTGAGATCAGGAAAGTCCAAAGAGCTACACAGCATGTCATTCCAAAAGCTGCTTTTATAAGGTCATTAAAGAGATCTCTGATAGATTGTCTCAAGTGGCAACTGTCTCTGGTCTAAATAAGAAGTGGCAACTCTCAGCCATTCTTGCCTTGCAAGAGGCCGTAGAAGATTTTGTTATTGATTTCATGAACGATGCTTACATTGCTGCCACCCATGCTCATAGGATCACCCTTATGAATAAAAATTTCAGCATCATCAGCAGAGTCAAGTATAGGTTTGACAAAGTGCTGAGGCCCTTGCCTTCCAACGATCAAAAATCCCTTGAAATCCTTAACATTCCCCCAAAATTGTCCAGGAAAGAGAAAAAGCTAAATGTTGAGGATGTTACTCACCTGTACTCTACAAGGGGTGCCACCCAGCAGGAGTCTTTCTTGAGTGAAAAAAATCAGGAGGTGTTTGAAACTGAAGACGATGTTTACAAGAGGAAAGCCGCATCACTTGCTCCCGTCAACAGCGAGAGGATGGGAAAAGTGTATGGGCAGATTCTTGTGAATGTTTCTGCGGAACCTAAGGAGGAATATCTTAGTATATCTCCCGAGGACAAGCCCATGTTGGAAAAAAGGGATGTCCAACTATCTGACTTCGTGGTTTTTTGTTGCATAAGGTAAGGCATATATATATATTTTTTTGCGTAAGTTAAGTCTTATAGGTTCAAGTATATTTTGGATGAAATTTGTATTGAATAGCTTTTGCTATTGACTGCAAGGCATTGGTCTCCTCTCTCACTCTCGATATCCGAAGAACCATATATATTGTTGATCCACTTCTCTCTGTGGAACTATTTGCAAAATCTGGTTCTAATATTTCACCGTTTTTTCGTAGCTTCGATAGTGTGACAAATTACCACATCTTTTTCCCTTATGTAGAAAGGTATCTTTCTTTTTCTGTAGAGGAAAATTTATATTCATTTGCTTTCACCCTTCTACTCACCTCTTTTATGAATTTGCAGAGGGCATTGGAGTCTCATCTACATTAATTGTCTTTCAAGGGAAATTATCTTTATGAATTCTCTCAGCAGTGTTCATGGTCAAGCACGAATGTATGTTGAAAGAAAATTACTTACTTTGATTTTATTTATAAAAAATATTTTGAACTTACAAAGCTTCCTTTTGCAGTGTTGGTAGACTTGTTTCTACATTTTTGGATACAACATACGAGGATCTTGCTGATCCTCAAAGGCCTTATACTTTTCTTTTACAAGAAGTTCCATTGCAAAGTGATGCGCATTCTTGTGGATGGAGAGTTATCTCAAACATTTGCAGAACAGTGGATTCAAAGTTGTTACAAATAGAAGGAGTGAATGTAAGTTAATTTCATTTGATGTTTGTGTAACCCTTATCATGATTTCTTTTCACTAACTTATAACATTTATTCTTACAGTGTAGAGACTATCATGAATCATATGTTTGGTGGATAAGGGAGAGATGCATTGAGCTGATTCTGGACAAGGCAATCACACCATATGATCCTGACTCCCCTCTTCCTCCCAAAACCTCAATGGCCAAGGGCACAAGCAAGGGAAAGGGCAAGGGAAAGGGTAAGGACAATGGCAATGGTAAAGGCAAGGGCAAGGGCAAAGGCAATGGGACCACTGCTGCAGAGTCTAAGAAAAAAGGAATGCCAATGCTCTCTCCTCTGAAATTTGATCCATCCCCTCTTAAGCCCCAAGAAAAGAGACTACCTGTAAAGGTGAAATTTTTTCAACAATCAAAGAAAGGCCCTGTGAGAAAAAAAATCTTTGAAGAAATCAATAAAGAATCAAAATAGCAAACATAAGCATACACGAGCCTTATTATTTTGGCTTTGTACATTTATATGAAATTTTTGTACCTCATTGTGTAATGAGAATTTTCACTTATAAATTGAATGTAATGTACATTTTATTTATACACATTCGAAAGGCAACTTGCTTCATGATAGCTTATGAGTTCCCATTAAAAAATATCTTAAGGACAGTCTATTAAGATAAATTCCTGCCAAGTTTTCATTCTCAAGGCTCAAAACTCACAATTGTGGGAGACAAACAACTCGTACAAAAGAAAGAGCGCTCGACTCTTTTACCAATTGTTACACCATTCACTTTGAACTTATATCTAGGGGATGTATTGTCTGGCAATTCCAAGGTATCCCTCACATCTTTCAGACTCCAATTGGAAGTAACATTCACCTTCTTTACTTCTTCATGCAGCAAAACGTGCACTGCAAGTTTATATGGTGTGCAATCTGTATCGGAATCCAAGGGAACCCAAATACCCAATCTTAGTTTGTATCTCCTATAATCAAAGCCCAAAGTAAGAGTTTGGCGAGGGATACTGTAAGCCAAAGCCAAGGATTGAGGGCATGCACTGCACCTCAAGATATCACCCTTATGGTCTCACTCTCTAGATTTCCAATGCGTCCCTATAGTGTTGTCCAAATCCTCTTCTGAAAAGTTTCTACTTAGCCAGGATACCTTCGTTCTTTGTAAATTTGCTGTTTTGAAGCAAGCCATGAAGATATGGAGGGGTACAAACCATGATAAACGTATTCTTCTTGAGATCCTTCCAACTCTCATGGACTTTTTAATATCCTGAGATATTTTGAGTTTGAAACTCTGCACCGTTACCTTGTCAGGAATCTCCCAGTTTAGAGATGAAAGACTTGGCAATGGCAAATCTTCGATATTCCCATACCTATCCGCTTTAGAGGGAACCACATACTGTGCATAATATATAAAAACCTTGCATTCACTAAAAAAAGACACAGTTTGATCAGCATAAATAATGTCTACCAATACCTTATGAATGGCATGGAAAGTCCCACTTAGGCTTTCCACAGGTTGCCATTCAATACTTGTTGACGGAAAGATATCTACAATGACGAACCGTTTGCTAGAACTTGCATAAATGGAAAAGAATTATATACGTTATTCAACTTATAACTTACAATGTGTTTGTTGGGGAACACGTTCGTTTGGAGGCAAGTGCATATCCTTGGCCATGTAAACATGTTGCACCTTGACAAACCAGCCTTCGAGCATAATTTTGAAGGCAATGATACGCCCCTTC
Organism: Lygodium microphyllum; assembly: GCF_053477565.2. Lineage (NCBI taxonomy): Eukaryota > Viridiplantae > Streptophyta > Polypodiopsida > Schizaeales > Lygodiaceae > Lygodium > Lygodium microphyllum. The sequence goes on from NC_141158.1 coordinate 82,153,055, forward strand.
CAGTGATGTTTTATATCATCTCGTTTTCTTCTTTTCACCTTATGAGAGCCCTTGCAAGATGGTAGCATGGTAACCCAATCGTTTACAGCAAAGGTTTTGGGCTCAAAATTTCCATCTACTCCCTGGCTATAGACTGTGCAAGAGTGTATTAAACGAGAAGGGTGCCTGGAGGAAGCCATGAAAATAATGAAAGTGCAGAGAAAGAAGCTCAAAGAGGGGTGAATGAACTAAAAAGTAGCGCCAAGAACCCAAATGAGTATGTATTGGGTGCCAAAAATAATATTGAAAGATCTCCCGACTTTCAAAAAACTCATTATTAATTTCATCACATCTCTGTCACGTATTTTGTCAGATTTGTAAGTAAATAACGTCTTTGGGACTCCAAAACATGTCAGACTTTAGGGGTTTTGGCTAAAAAAGAAGAGAGAATCACGAAATGGACTCCACTATCTCTAAAAAAGAGGAGATAAGAATACCATATTCTTGCACACGTGGCGAACTCTCTTTGGCCCTTTCCTTAATCCCGTGATTAGCAAAAGTGCATTTTTTGAAGCGTTTTTGGCCCTAATGCTGAAAAAGGGAATCTGCATTAGATCTTAATGAATTCATTCAAAAGCATAGAGTTTTTTCTTTTTCAGCAATTATTATGTCGCAAGCACTAATGAAAATTACGGTTTATGATAGGAACAAAAAATGTCGCAGCAGGACCGAGCCCACTGACTCCCCTTCACGGAGGAGGAGAGAACGTGGTACAGCATCAACCTGGAGAGCCATGCCTACAATTGATTGAAATTTCGAACTATTCACAATTTAGAAGAATTAGTGCCAAGGAAGAGGCAGCCAGGAGCATCATGGAGAGCTGCAATCTCAAGAAGTACCTAGAAAGTTTCGCACAAGAACCCGACCACACGAGCTATGTGGAATTTCTCAAGTCCTACAACCCCAACAGCGAATGCGGCATTGTCATAGTGGAAAGAGGACAGAATGCTAAGTAAGTATTGGTTCGTCTAACGTATACGCCATACTGGGGATGAGAAAGGAGGATTGCTGACAAACGATGGCATTAGTATCCAGGACATCCCCAATGCAAAGACCAGGTTACAGGCAAAATTCATACATGCGCTCTTTTCCAGCCAGCGCTACAATGCATTGATGCACCGAATCAGGGTACCGATACTGGAAAATGTGGCAGCCCATACCCTGCACGAAGTCGACTGGAACGACTAGTGTGCAAGACCATCGACCAGGCAGCTCGAGTGCTAGCCTTAGGAAGCGTGCCAGCAGGAGGATAATCCCCAGTGTCGAAGGCCGTAGAAAGAAAGAGGGCCTCCTCCAAAGCCTCGTTCATCGCCTACAAGGGCATCTTAATGGCACTTATCCAGGAGGCCGTGAAGGAAGCAGAAGAGGGGGAGGGGGAAACACCCGATAGATCACCTCCTCATCAACACTAGAAAAGGTCCAGTGATAGGACAGAGATTGAGGAAGAAGGGGAAGAACATAAAAGCAAAAAGAAGGTCAAGGAGACTAAGAAAAAAGCATCACAAAAGAAAAAGAAATAGGATGAAGGCCGTAGGAAGGAGAGGGAAGACTCGGAGAAAGCAAAAAGACAATCCCTCAAGGAGGCCAAGGAGAGAGAGAGGAAGAGGAAGTAGGAAGAAGAAGAAACAACAAAGCAAGTCAGGCAGGCTAAAAAGGCGTCAAAGCAAGAGGCTAAAAGGAGAAGAAGAGAAGAGTAGGAGAAAAAAGGGGAACTAGAGGAAGAATAAAAAAAGACCGAAGAGGAAAGGAAAAGAAGAGTCGTGGAGGAGGAAGAGGAGTTAAGAAGAAAGGAGGAGGAGGACTTGGCCAAGGCTACACGCCGGTCCATCAAGCAGCAATGCAGGGCAGACGACCTAGAAGCCTGAAATCAGCCAAGGGAAGAAGGGCCTAGCTCTAGCATGTAGGGAGCAGAACCCCGCCCCCGTAGTTCCATAAGGAAAAGGCAAAGCACCCCTCCATCCTATCCCCACCCTCATGGCACCCCCGCTGAACCCACTACGCTCACCCCTAGCATCCCCACCAGCTTGGAAGTGTCCAACCTGGTGGCCTGGATGCAATACTTCATCAGTAAGGAAATGGCCCAAGGGAAGAGCACGAAAACCATGACAACAGGACCAAAAAGGCTAGCCGTAGATGCAGAATCGAAGCAGGACCAAAAGCGTCTGCGCATGCAGGCCTCAACCACCCCCACCCACACAACAATGACGCCACCAGCCAGTTACGACAAATACGTTGCTGAGCTACTCTCCCAACTGGAGAGAGAGAATGAGGAAAAAAGAATGGCGGTGGCTGAGTTGGTGATAGAGAAAGAGTCAGTGGCGGCTTTCCAACTGGAGAAAACCTGCATCATCGCCATGCAGCAACGCCAAATATTTAAACTCAAGCAAGAGTTGAAAGCAAAAGAGGACATGGAAGAAAGCTACAAGCAGCAGCTAGAGGACGAGAATCAATAACTCGTGTAGATGCAGCGGGAATACAAGCTCCTCCTAATGCAATATAAGGAATTGGAGTCAAAGACCACCACCATTGAGCGGATGATGGAGGAACTGAGTGCCAAAGAAGAGGAGAGAAGACAAGAGAGGGAGCAACAACGAAAAGAGATCGACTCCATGACCAATCAGCTATGCCTCGGGAAGAAAGAGCAAGACAACATGAGCAAAGAGCTCAGGGCCCAGGAGTAGAAGCTCGTAACCCTAGCACAAAAGTAGGGGGAGAGCATGGAAGGAATGAGAAAAAGGACCCAGGAATGGGCCACACAGAACGAGAAATGGGTGAAGGTACTAGCGTGGCACCTTGCCTTGGTGGAGAAAGAAAAAATCTTGGCAGAAAGCAAAGCGGACACTGCCCAAACAGCCTTCATTGCCGAGCAGGCCTTCCTCAATACACTATTGGACACAACTCAACCAGAGGGAAAGGAGCTGTTGGAGGTGGTGAAGAAGAAACTAAGCATCACACGCAGGGCTTTGCATGCGGGGCTACAGATGCCACCCCAACCTACGGCAGTTAGGCTGGGCCTGGAAGAACAGCGAAAGTACCTACTACTGGCCGGCCTAACCTCCCAAGAGGCAGATGCACTCGGCTTTGAGGAGGGGGCGTAGCTAGACGACCGGCAGGGGGAGGACACTGACATCAAATTTGTCATAAGAGGAACTAACGAAGAAATAATCCCACAACCCCCCTCGCTGCACGATCAGGAACAGCAACAACTCGACCTGCCCTTGGACAGACAAGCTGCACTCAAGGAGCAACGGAAAACATTGGTGGAAGAAGCCAGAAGGTAGCTGCAAGCCAAGCTAGTCGTGGGGCCATCCACATCCCTCCCACCATGCCCTGATGACCTCCCAATGTAATTCCACGCAGAGCTAGTGGTCTAGGAATGGCAGGAAATCGAAAAGGACCCTTTCTCTTTCAGCTTCCTAATGCCTGACAGCCTAAGAAGGGTCCTGCCGATCAAAGTAATGGAGGAGGTGATCGCAGCTGTTTGCCGACCAGGCCAAAAATGGCTAGATGATAGGGCAAGGACCCCCACTCTATGGGGCATGGAGGAAGCCTAATTTTGGCAAGACAAAGTGTACGAAGTGCCACACACAGTAAGGGGCTACGACTACCAACCCCTCTAGAGAAGGCGAATATGCAATACCAACATGCTCACTTGGATGACATTTTGTAACACCCTACCCTACGATCGGAATGACCCCACATTCATGGCGTATCCTCGTAGGATAGGAGTGGATTTTGTCGCCACCCTCCATGGGAGGCATGACTTCCCCGTCATCTACAATTCTAATGCCACCTCGTTCGAGGACACTCTACTTTTTGATTTAGAAAGCCTAATAGCCTCCATGATGCGCTTCCTCGCCGAATTCTCATCCTGTCCAGATTCCACTTTCATAACCACGTGTAATTACCTTAAGCTCCTTAAGCTCCTACTTAAGCAAGATCCAGCACCACAAGAAAATGGCTTGCCTCCCCTATTTTTTGATCCTAATGCTATTGATAGCTGCGCTATGACCCGCTTAATGATGAGAGCTAGCCTACTACCTTCCTTTTGCCTAGCTCACCTAGAGGATATGAGTGACAGCCAATTCACTAAATGTAATCATCCCTTTCTATCCACCACCTCTCTCCACATCCGCATGAACCTGAAAGGGTACATGCAAAGCCACCAATTTTTACGCAAGTCCATCCGCCCTCCCCCCCCCCCCCCCACTCCGATGATGAGAATTAGACTTGGCTGTCATACTCTTGATGTAATACTACCCCTAAATGTATTCCAAAAAAAAAAAAGCACAGAAGCAAAGAAAGGCACGATCATTGCACCTAGGGGTCCTTAAGTTAGGCATGTCTAGTGGCTTTGGTCGGCTGGCTCCACTCCTAACCCCCTAGCCCTTTTTGCTCCCCCACGTCACGCTTAGGGCACATCAAGGGCAGGACACACCTAGGGAGGTAACACTTACCTATGGTTAGACATGTCACCCTAGGCCACTGGCACCACATCCCCTTGGCACAAATGGGGTCCTCAAGTGTGGGCCATCACCCAGGCGGTTAGACCCACCTCCCCATTCCACTAGCACGAGCACACTGCACCAACATGCTGAGGAAAGAACTCCCCTTAGGTAGAGCACTGCACCTTATTCTTTAGGCACACCAAAAGTGCCAAACCACCAACTTCGGAGGCCCTCATCCACCCATGACATCCAGTGAGCTACTTCGACGAACATCATTCTTGAGCTTCCACAAGCACCTGAGTCTACATGTGGCCCCCACCCTTACACCAACGCCGAAGTGCCATGGGACTGGTGTTGAGATATCGAGCTCCACTCGTGATATGCCAGGGTGACCGTTGTGCATTTATGTCACCGACTTGTTAGTTGCAGATGCGGTTGGTACACCGCCCATGAATAATAGCTAGATGACAGCTATCCTTATCTACTCTAGTTCATGGGTCAGTTAGTATGCCACCTTAGTTAGTTGAGTTTGGTTTGAGACCCATATATAGGGTTCTTCTATTTCTTTGTATAAGAGTTCTTTTAGCTTACACAACTAAGAAGAGGAAAACTATTTTCAGCCTCCACCTCTGTGTGTATTCCCCCATTGTGCAAGCAAGAAAGCTATAAGTGAGACTCCTTCCTTCTCTCCCACAATCTTGACATGGTATCAGAGCCTTGTTTGTGGTAAGGATCTCAAAAAAGCAAGCCAAGTTCGTGGTGTTCTGGTAAGAAGACCAGTGTTGCTTTCTTTTTTCTGGTGTGGGAGCAAGTCTCTGCAGGTAACACAGCTGAAAAGTGCAGGAGTGCATTGTCTCAGGTTGAGACGCTCTTCGCGGTGAAGCAAGAGGGTAGTATATGTTGCGGGAGTGGGCTTTAGCCCTTGGTGACCCTATTTTTTGGATTTGAGACTATTTCGGGGCCTGTTTTGGAGGCGGAAGTTTTTTGCATGCACTCAGGAAAAGGCCCTGTTTTATGCTGTGCGACCACTGTTCTACAGGTCGGTGAAAAGTTACCACAGAAATTGCATCGTATACTTGTGTGCAGAGACATTGGGAGTTACAAAATCATCCTTGGTTCCTGTTTATGCAAAATCGTCACTAGGAAGTGACTGTGTGGTCAAATACCACTTTCGTCAGTTTTGCAGATTTTCCCTTGTGAGGGTGAAGCTGTGTTTTTTGCAGTGATAGAATTTTTTTGCAGTGTTCTATAATGGCGTCTGATTCTGTTTCACAGATTGTCACTGAAAAGCTTGACAAGAACAACTTCCAAGCATGGAAGTTTAGAATGACGAATTTCCTTATGGGAAAAGGATATTGGAAATTTGTTGCAGAAAATGAAGAAGAACCAGTTCTTCCTGATGTTCCCAATCAATAGCAAATGCAGGCATTTAAAGCATGGCATGAGAGAGCCAGGAAAGTTATGTATTGGCTATCTATCAGCATTTCAGACTCTATGATTGTGCATATTCAGGATGCAAGTACGCCAAAGGAGGCATGGGATACTTTGTCAAAAATGTATAGCACAAATACACAAGCCAGGAAAATGCAGCTCAAGCAAGAGTTGCACAATGTGCAAAGAGAAAGTATGAGCATCAATGACTACCACATGAAGGTGAAGAAGATTGCAGATGCACTTGCTTCCATTGGGTCGCCAGTGGAAGATGATGATTTAGTCTCAGTGACCTTGAATTGTCTAGGAAAGGATTATGCACAGTTTCGAACATCCATTTCCATCCGTGAAAGATTTCCTGATTTTGAGGAGTTGATTGCTCTTCTAATTTCTGAGGAGCAGAGAAATGGTGGTGCATCTTCTTCACGAGGAACTTCAAAAGAAGCTGTCTTCTACTCAAATGTTGGAAGAGGTAGAGGTAGAGGTAGAGGAGGCCGATTTGGAGGCCGTGGTAGAAATCAGAATATGCAACAAACTCAAGAAAACCAATCCTATGGAGGAGGACGTGATAACTCTAGAGGCAGGGGGAGCCAAAGAGGTCATGGCGGATGGCAAAGAGGCAAAAATGCAAACAGTAATGTTGAATGCTACTACTATGGTAAAATGGGTCATATGGCTAAAGACTGCTATAAAAAGCAGAATGACATCATGAATGGAAAACTGCAACAAGGAAATTATGCATCTTCTAGTAGACAGGGTGATGACAGAAATGAGCATTTGTTTATGGTGCAACACATGAACAATTCTGTGACAAGTGCAGAAGAAAGAAACGATGTGTGGTATGTTGACTCAGGTGCATCAAACCACATGACAGGTCATGCAGAATGGATGGAGGATGCAAGGAAAATGGAAAAACCAGGATTTGTGGAGACTGGTGATGATACTGCACATCCTATTTTGTAGATTGGAAAATTCCTTTGTCTATGCAGGATGGAAAAAAGAAATACCTGTCCAATGTATTTCATGTCCCGAATATCACCAAGAATCTGGTTTCTGTTGGTCAAATGGTTCAGCAGGGCTTGCAGGTCAGATTTAATCCTCATGGATGCTTTGTTGAGAATATGAAAAATAAAGGTCGCTTGATAGCAAAAGGAAAGAAGAAGGGCAGAATGTTTACGGTGGATGCAGACATGCCTGAATTGAGTGCAGCAATGTCTGCACATGGGACCGGTGTTGTTGCAGATATTGATATCTGGCATAAACGCATTGGTCATGTTAATGTACAGTGACCTAAATCAATGCAGGCCCAAAATATTGTTGCAGGATTGCCTAAATTCAAGGTTGCAGAAATGCATAAGGTATGTGAAGCCTGTCAGTTTGGAAAACAGGCAAGGAAACCATTTCCTAGACATGTTCAAGAGAGTAAGAAGCCATTGGAATTAATCCACTCTGATATGTGGACTACTAAAGCTGCATCTCTTGGAGGCTGTCATTATTTTGTCACTTTTATTGATGAGTATAGCAGAAAAGTTTGGATGTATTTTATGAAAAAGAAAAGTGAAGTTTTTGGGCATTTCAAAACTCTTAAAGCTATGGTTGAAAAAGAAACAGGCCTGCAAATAAAATGCCTAAGGTCAGATGGAGGGGGAGAGTACCTCTCAAATGAGTTTGCAATGTTCCTGCAGGAGCATTGCATAAAGCAGCAATATTCATGCAGTCATACCCCACAACAAAATGGAATTGCAGAAAGGAAAAACAGGCATATTGGAGAGGTATCTCGTGCCATGCTCAACGAAAAAGACTTGCCAGATTTTTGATGGGTTGAAGTAGTTGCTACAGCAGTCTACATAATGAACAGGACTCCCACTGTAGCAATACATGGGATGACTCCAGAGGAGAGGTATACTAGTAGGAAACCAGATATTTCTCATTTGAAAATTTTTGGTTGCATTGCCTATGTTCATGTGTCAAATGAGTTGAGATCCAAGTTGGATCCAAAAGCTGAGAAGTACATCTTTATTGATTACTCTTTGCAGGAGAAAGGGTATAGATGCTATAACCCTTCTACTCGTAAGTTTACAATGAGCAGAGATGTTGTTTTTGATGAGATGAGTAGTTGGTATAAACCAATAAATGTAATTGATGATGTAGATGCACAAAATGGTAATGCTGCACAGAATTCACAGCAGCAGTCACAAAATATTAGTGGACCTGGAGCGTCCTCTAGCAGTGGTTCACATTCTTTGCCATGGATAGGTAGATTGAGATCAGGAGAATCTTCTCAAAGCAATGTAGATAGTGGTATGCAGGTATCATGAAAAGGAAAAGAGAAGGTAGATCAGCCCATGTTTGATGTGAATGCAGGTCACTTTTATGTGGATGGTGAATCCAGTGGCTCAGAACAGAGCATTGATGATGAGTTGGGTATTCCTTCTATTGTTATACCTGGAGTAAGGAAGACCAAGGATGTTTTGAGAGCACCTGGGAGTGAACCTACTCTGCGCAGGTCTACCAGAGCTAGGTATCCTGTGGATAGGCTGAAATATGATGGATTTATAGCCATTCACTATGCCTATATGATCAAAGTGATACAAGAACCAGAACCCACTTCTTTTGAGCAAGCCATGGGAAAAGAAAAATGGGAGAAAGCCATGGATGAAGAAATGGATGCCTTGGAAGCAAATGCTACATGGGAATTGGTACATTTTCCTAAAGGTAAGAATGCAATTGGCTGTAAGTGGGTTTATAAGGTGAAGCACAATGCAGATGGTTCTGTGAAGAGATACAAGGCAAGATTAGTAGTCAAGGGGTATGCACAAACATATGGCATTGATTATGAAGAAACATTCAGTCTGGTTGCAAGGATGGCAACCGTAAGAGCAGTCATTGCTATGGCTGTATCAAAGGGATGGTCTTTACATCAGATGGATGTAAAGAATGCCTTCTTGCATGGTGATTTGCAAGAAGAGGTCTATATGGAGCAGCCACCAGGTTATGTGCATACTGTTCATCCTGAGTTTGTTTGCAGGTTGAAGAAAGCCTTGTATGGCTTGAAGCAAGCACCTAGAGCATGGTCTGACAAGATAGGACAGTATCTTGTCACTATTGGCTTTCAGATTTCCAAGGCAGATTTCTCACTTTATGTGAGAAAAACAGAGAAAGGTATTATGCTACTTGTCATTTATGTTGATGATTTGATTATGACAGGTGACAGTGATGAAGATATCCTTCATGTGAAAATGCTATTGAAGCAGAAGTTTGAGATGAAGGATTTGGGAGAGCCGCATTATTTCTTGGGCATTGAGGTGATTAGATCACCAAGTGGGATACAGCTCTTGTAGAGGCAGTATGGATTGGACATGCTGTCCAAATATGGGATGACAGGCTATAAGCCTATTTCAGTTCCTTTGGAGCAGAATGTGAAGCTGAGCGCAGATGCAAGTGAGCTTCTGGAAGACCCTACTATGTACAGACGCATAGTAGGAAGTTTGATCTATATGACTATTACCAGGCCAGATTTGAGCTATGCTGTTGGATTGGTAAGTCAGTTTATGCAGACTCTAAGGAAACCACATTTGGATGCAGCTAGACGCATACTCAGATATGTGAAGTCCACATTGCAGTATGGACTATTTTATGAGACTGGGGTTCAGATACAGTTTCATGGATACACTGATGCTGATTGGGCTGGTAGTATTTCTGATAGACGATCTACTAGTGGATATATGTTATCTTTTGGGAGTGCTACAGTCACTTGGAGCAGCAAGAAATAGCCTACAGTTGCCTTCTCAAGCACAGAGGCTGAGTACAGGGGTGCAGCAATGGCTGCATGTGAGGTAGCTTGGTTGCATAAGCTACTTTATGATATGCATCAGCCTACAGATGGACCAGTTGTCATTTATTGTGACAACATAAGTAGTATACACTTGGAAAATAACCCAGTCTATCATGCTAGAACAAAGCACATTGAGGTGCATTATCACTATGTGCGGGAGAGGGTTTTACTAGGTCTTATTGATCTAGTTTATGTCAGCACAGAGGATCAAGTAACTGACATATTTACGAAGACATTGGGCGCAGAGAAGCTGCGCAAGTTCAGAGACTTGCTTGGTGTGCAGGAATTGGGATTGAGCTCGAGGGGGAGTGTTGAGATATCGAGCTCCACTCGTGATGTGGCAGGGTTACCGTTGTGCATTTATGTCACCGACTTGTTAGTTGTAGATACGGTTGGTATACCGCCCCTGAATAATAGCTAGATGACAGCTATCCTTATCTACTCTAGTTCGTGGCTCAGTTAGTATGCCACCTTAGTTAGTTGAGTTTGGTTTGAGGCCCATATATAGGGTTCTTCTATTTCTTTGTATAAGAGTTCTTTTGGCTTACACAACTAAGAAGAGAAAAATTATTTTCAGCTTCCACCTCTGTGTGTATTCCCCCATTGTGCAAGCAAGAAAGCTACAAGTGAGACTCCTTCCTTCTCTCCCACAATATTGACAATTGGCATCTGTCTAGTAGGGGGGTAATGTTAACCCCAAGTTGAGATGGCGAAAAAATGGAGGAAAAAGAAAAAGGAAAAGGGAAAAAGAGCAAAGACATGCAGGCGGTCTCTAAAGATTAACCGGGGCAAAAAGTGCAACCTTAAATGAAAAAGCGCCTCAAAAAACTCGAAAAACTCTTGTAAAAGAGCGTCAGTCTCCCTCCTGTGCCAATTGTAAAATATTAGATGGGTGTAGGCTAGAGGCACAAGGATAGAAGAGGGAAATGGAAAAAGGACCTTGCCACAATGGCCGATCATGTAAAAAAGGGATGGGTGCCCATGGGATTTTAGGGTTTGTATATATAAAGCTCAAAAAGTGAATAAGAGATCATTCTTTGGTGTGTGGCAAAAAGAGTCTTCTTCTTCTTCTCTCCTTCTCACCTTCTTGCTTGTGTGTGTTCTTGAGAGAGGGAGTGTGAGAGTGTGAGGGAGTGAGTGCGTGAGAGTGAGGGATCAAGAGGGTGAAGCTCTTCACCATCTCCTCTTCTCTTCTTCTCTTTCCTTCTCTCTTCTTGCGCGCACGGCTATGGATGATGGAGCTTGGAGGTGGAGGAGGCTTGAGGATGCTTGAGCTAGCATCTAGAAGCATGGAGCTACCGGTGTGTGGGAGAGAGGAGGCAACTCATATCGGCACTAAGGTAAGCTCACTACACTCGTAGAATTGACGGCGCATCGGCTAGGTGAGAGATAGCCATTAGAGCTCACTTGGAACGCTTGAAACAATAAGCAGTACGTGGGTCTTGGCGGTTGAGCGAAAGCTCCCATAGAGTTGGTAACATAGGCAAATTCGACATAATACTCCCTCTACCACCCATATTTAACATGGGGTCCCCTTGACTCCCATTGGTCAAGGTCAAATAATTACCATTCCAATTTATCCTTGCTGCATAAGCCGCTTGCAAGTGCAACTCTGTTGAGAATCAGCAATCACACTCAAACAGCCTCTTTGTATGGAGTCTCAGGGTCAAGGACATGCAGGCTAACTTATCCCATATGCACAATGGTGCCTACTGCAGTTTCCTACTTTCCTATAAAGCATTGTACTTGCTTCCTTTTCTAAATGCAATGATAGTACTCTTTTCATTTCAGTAAAGTGTCAATGTCATTGTCCACATACACAAGATTGTGTTTATGAGTCCAAGTCTCAATCTTGGAACCTAATTCACTTGTGTAACAAACAGTGTCCTTTCCATCATGAGTCTACACTTATTTCTTCATCCTCCATAGCTTCCGGTTTTGCCATGCTCTAGATCCCGCATTTCTCACATGGTATCAGAGCCCAGTTGGGCATGGCATTGCTTTTCTAGCCTCTCTTGATTCCTTTCAACCTCAGTCTAGCTCAATATCAGCTCATGACTTCATCTCCCAACTCTACTCTCACTGAAGCTTCCATGGCAGCCATAGCCAGCAGCACCCTGTCAGATTGAACTGCTTATATCTCACTCCACAGGTCAAATCTCTTGGAGCTTCCTTCTAGAAAAGTATTCCCTAACTCATAAAGCTTCCTTGTATCACATCAATCCAGGACATTGGACCATCTGGAGCTCAGCATTGTGAAAATCCCCAATCTCTGCTCTGTGTCTGCCATAGCCAGACAGGACCTACCTTGCTTGGAGCTTCCATAACTCTTCAACCAGGCCATTTCAGCCCATGATTTCTTCTGGAGAGTTGTTCCTCTGCTCAAGGCACTTCATCATGGCATGATAATCGATGACATTGCTGCTCCCTGGCTTCAGCATTGCGCAAATTGCGGATTCCTGTCAGAAATGCGCCTGCTGCTGTTCGACGTGTCTGCGTGCTGCATACTGACCACGATTTTGATCATCATGATAGGGCTTTTGTAGCCCATGAAATCAGCTTCCTAGGCATATAAAAAGTTTTGAAAATGATCCACTGTAGCTCCTGCAATCAGCAAAAAAACCAGGCCCCTGTCTCAGAAACCCTAATTCCACCATAGCCAAAAGCTTCAAAATCTTGACATTTTTCACTGTTTCTCTCACTGAAGTTATCAACAGTGATTTTAATCACTGAGCAATACTCTTTGAAGTTCGTTAAATTATTGTTACTCAGATCTGAAGGCATCAGCATCAAGTCAAGAAGGGGAAGATTACTTGGAGTTACTTGGAGTAAAAAGACTTTTGCAGATTTGGTATTCATTGACACTCAGTTAGTGCTTTTTAGCACTTGTGTCTCTCAATCAATTCTTCTATTGCTCAAATCTAATAAAGTCTGAAGTTGATTTGCTACTGTTCTCGTAAATCTAACATGGGCAAAGACTCTCCAAATGCTCGATTCAAAGGAGTCGGATTCCACACTTGCCAAACCCGCATCAAGCTCATCCTGATGAAGAAGGGTCTCTGGGCCATCACAAATGGCAAAGAGAAGAAACCTCGGGACGCGGACCTTGCAACTACTTGGCAAAAGAATGATGACAGAGCTCAGGCCATTCTCAAACTGAAGCTAGACGACAGTTATATCCATCATGTGGATAACTGTGAGACCTCACTGGATACATGGAAAAGACTTGACACCCTGTTCGGTGCACAATCTAAATCATCAAAGTATGGTCTCCTAATTGAGTTCTTCAGGCTTGAAATGAAGTCCAGCACATCACTTGCCACACATCTTAATTACATGGAAGGACTCCTAACCCAACTTGCAGGAATCAACATTAAAATGGATGAAGATGTTTGCATCGGTGTTCTACTTAAGAGCTTGCCTCCTGAATATAATAATGTATCAACAACTTTAATCAACATGCCAAATCCTGAACTTGTTGATATTCAGGCATCACTGTTAGAAGAAGAAAAGAAGCTAAAAACTAAAGAAGAACCAAGTACCTCTAGAGATGAGCATGCATTATATGTTGGCAACAGGTACAAAGGCAAGAAAGATCAGCTCTTCTGTGACTTCTGCAAAAGGACCGGACACACCGAGAAGTTCTGCCACGCAAGAAAGAGATCCCAAAAGGCCTATCTAGTCGCAGTCAAAGAAGAAGAAGAAAATGGAGCAAAGGAAGAAGAAGATGAAGATGAAGACCACCAGGATCGGAAGGACAAGACTCATCACTCCTTGTACTCTCATAATTCTGATAGACTGTTTTAATAGCCTTGTATTTTCCTTGCCCTAATGCTTCCTGCCATAAGCTTTGTAAACTCCTTATGTAACTTGGCATTACAGTCCCTGTACACTTTGTGAGGCCCCTGTTACAGCCTCTGGATGTCCACCATGTTTATGGTACCCACACTTAGCTTTTTCTGCAACAGCCTCTGGTGTTTTGCCATGTCTGTGGTATGCCCACACTTTGCAGGTGGTTCTCATTACAGCCTCTACACACTTTGTGCCTTTCCTAGTTGTGATTGAGGAGGGGTGTTGAGAATCAGCAATCACACTCAAACAGCCTCTTTGTATGGAGTCTCAGGGTCAAGGACATGCAGGCTAACTTATCCCATATGCACAATGGTGCCTACTGTAGTTTCCTACTTTCCTATAAAGCATTGTACTTGCTTCCTTTTCTAAATGCAATGATAGTACTCTTTTCATTTCAGTAAAGTGTCAATGTCATTGTCCACATACACAAGATTGTGTTTATGAGTCCAAGTCTCAATCTTGGAACCTAATTCACTTGTGTAACAAACAGTGTCCTTTCCATCATGAGTCTACACTTATTTCTTCATCCTCCATAGCTTCCGGTTTTGCCATGCTCTAGATCCCGCATTTCTCACAGACTCTACTCCTTCTGCTTGGGTAATGGCAGTGTTAATATCGGTCAAAGCAACACTACTCAGTCGCACCTAGATATTAAAATCCAATCCATGTAGGAAATATTGCAACTGCTGGAATGGGAATATAAGCGTTAAGTTTGTGAAGAACTTGCTTTAGTTTCTTGGCATATGCCTGGACATTCTCATTTGGCTCTTGGCGTGTTACATTCAGAACACACAACCAATATTGCCCACCCTTCTCAGGGGCAAACTCTCTATGGAAAGCCATAAAGAATTGGGCACTACTAGTTATGGTTCCGGCTTCTAGACTATGATACCACACTGCCGCTCTTTCTTTTAACGTCACATTGAAGAACATCATTAGGTGTCCTTCGTCTTGGATTCAATAGTTGAACATGAGTGTTTGAGACTCCTTAATGTGGAGTTCTCCATCTTCTTTTGCTAACCCATGGAAAATGGGCAACGGTGCTCCTAATGCTGGTAAATCTGATGTATCTGATAGAATTGCGATAGGTTGTGCCATGGCTACAACCAGATTGACAACAGGAGTTTCTGTAGGCAACACAATCGCTAAGAGTCCATATAAAATATATATCCCTGAAGTAATTGAGCTCAAAGAGCAACTCAAGCAGTTACTGGATCAAGGATACATCAAACCCAATAATTCGCCATGGAGAGCCCCAGTATTGTTTCAAAAGAAAAAGGATAGAACTCTCTGCCTTTGCATTGATTATCGAGGTCTAAACCGGGTAACAATCAAGAATAAGTATTGGATTCTAAGAATAGACGAGCTACTTGATAGATTGCAAGGGGAAAAAATATTTTCCAAGATTGTTCTATGATCTAGTTATTACCAAATAAGGATCAAGGAAGAAGATATCCCCAAAATTGTCTTCAATACCATATATGGTCATTTTGAATTCCTTGTAATGTCTTTTGGTCTAACTATGCCCCTACTACATTTAACAAATTAATGCATGACATTTTTTGACCTTATCTTGATGAGTTTGTCCTAGTCTTCTTTGATGACATCCTAACATACTCCAAGAGAGACAAAGACCATGAGCTGCAATTGTGCATTATGCTAGACATAATGAGGATGCACAAGCTGTATGCGAAGAAAAAGAAGTGTGCATTTTTCAAAAGATAGATGGAATATATCGAATTCATAGTATCTACTAAAGGAATCTCTATAGATCCACTAGAGTGTTGAAGAGTGGCAACCTCCAACGACAATTAAGGAAGTGAGAAGTTTCTTAGGGATGATTGGATGGTATAGAATTTTCATAAAAAATTATGCCCAAATAGCTGCACCTCTCACTAATTTGCTAAAAAAGTAAAATGTTATTGTGTGGAAGCTCATTGAGCAAGCCAATTTTGAGCAGCTCAAGAAAAATTTGGTGACATCATCCATTTTAAAGCTATCTGACCTAAGTCAAGAGTTTGAGGTCATAGCAAACACAAGTTCTCTTGCATTAGGTTGTGTGCTTTTGCAGCAAGGTCATCTGATAGCTTCTTCCTCAAGGAAACTAAAAATCCATGAGAGGAATTATGCCAGTCATGATCTCAAGCTGTTACCTATGATCCATGCTCTAAAACTTTGGCGACACTATCTACTTGGAAAGCAAGTCTACTTTGGTCATTGACCACAAAAGTCTCAAATGGATCTTTACTCAACCAAACCTCAACACGAGGCAACATCGGTGGATTGAAGTCTTGCAAGATTTTGATTTTAAAATCAAGTTCAGACCTGGGAAAGAGAATGTGATTGCTGATGCATTAAGTCGTAAAGCTTTTCTAAATGCACTTATCATGAAAGAGCCATCTAAAGGAGAGACTTTAGCTACCATGATATCAATGCCTAGTAATCCAATCATTGAGCTAGCCAAAAAAGAGGCAAACAAGGATCCTAAGTATCAGCTAATGCTCAGAGAAATCCTAGTTAAGGACACCGATCGTAAGCTCAAAGTCAAATACTAAAATTTCATTGTGGATGATGGACTTGTCTATTTCAAGACAAGGCTCTACATTCCCCTCAGTCAAGTGTTAAAAAAGAAGATATTATGGGAAGCCCGTGACTCCCCATTCTTAGGACACTGCGGCTATGCAAAAACTCTTAATGCAGTCAAGAAAAGTTACTACTCGGAAAGACTGAAGCATGATGTACTCAGATATGTTACTGAATGCCTAAGTTGCCAACGAGTGAAAGATAAGCATATCAAAATACCATGTAAGCTCCAACCACTTGACATTCCACATATGAAATGGGAGTTCATTAGTATGGATTTCGTAGTTGGCTTACCTTTTGTTCAAGGAGGGTATAATTCAATCATGCTGATTGTGGATATGCTGACAAAAGTCACTCATCTTATCCCAATCAAGACCAACTACAAAGCTTCAGATATTACAAGATTGTTTGTGAAAGAAATTTTTAGGCTTCATGGATTGCCTAAGCTGATCGTTAATGATCATGACTCTTTGTTTATGTCACATTTCTGGAGAAGCCTGTTTGAAGCAATTGGAACCCAACTTTGCTTTAGGACAGCTTACCATCCCCAAACTAATGGTCAAACAAAGCGGGTTAATGAGGTCATTGAGGATATACTAAGAGCTTACTGTTCCAGAGAACCGACAAGGTGGATATAGTATTTTCCCTTAGTAGAATTTTCCTACAATGCATCATATCACTAGAGTATTCAAATGACTCCATTTCAAGCATTGTAAGGGCAAGATTGTTTAATGCTACCAAATTTCTCTGATCCAACCCTAAATGTTGAGGCTTCTAAGAAAATGCTAGAAGACATGGATGATCAGTCCAAAACTATCAGATAAGACATCCAAGCTATCAAAGACTGTTAGAAAGCTTATGCTAATTTAGGATGGCAAGAGCGTATCTTCCAAGAGGGAGACATGGTTTTCATCCGTGTATGCCCAAAGAAGAGTTCTTTGTCATTAGGAAAGTTCAAAAAGTTGAGTCCAAGGTATTTTGGACCATACAAGGTTCTCAAATTCTTAGGAGCTAATGCCTACAAATTACAACTTCTTGATCATGTGAAAGTCCACAATGCATTTCACGTTAGTCTTCTGAAAGCTTATATGGAAAATCAATATCATATTCTTGATGGCTAGCAAATTGTAATGCCTAGTCAAGGAGCCCTTAAACTCCATCCTAATAAGATTATAGATGTTAAAGAGAAACCTCTCAAAAATAGAACCATTAGAGAGTATCTTAACTAGTGGAAAGTGTTGGATTTCATGGAAGCAGGAAGGAGAGCAACACAGAGTGAAGCAACATGCTTCCTCTCACACCCTTCATTATTCACACAACAGTGTATAGTGAAAGTACAACCTTAGATCTTTACCCAAGGACTTGGTAAAGATATCCGCTACCTGTTCATCTGTCTTTACATGCATAAGATCAACGCGTCCTACGAGAACCATCTCTCTAATGAAATGGTAGTGTACCTCTATGTTTTTCATCCTGGCATGATAAACTGGATTCATAGCCAGGTGTACACTACTCAGATTATCACATAGTAGCTTCACTGGAGCATCTACCTGTATGTCCAAATCAGCCATAAGCTTGAGCAGCCATGAAATCTCGCATGCTGCCAATGCAGCACCCCTGTACTCTGCCTCAGTACTCGATAAAGCAACCGTAGGTTGCTTCTTGTTGCTCCACCTAATCATGCCGCTACCAAATCCAAATGCATATCCACTTGTAGATCTACGGTCATATGAGCAACCTGCCCAATCCACATCTGTGTATCCAATCAATGTCAAGGGCTTATCTCTGACATAGAACAACCCATAGTCTATAGTGGACTTAACATACCTCATGATGCGTCTAACTGCATCCAAGTGCGGCTTCCTTGGCTTCTGCATAAACTGGCTTATCAGTCCTACAACATAGCTCAAGTCAAGCCTAGTGATGGTCAAGTAAATCAAGCTGCCAACCAACTGCCTGTACATAGTCACATCCTCTACTTCAGCCCCAGTGTTCATGTCCAGCTTGACATTCTGATCAAGAGGTGTATCCAACGGTTTGCATTCAGCCATGCCATACTTCTTAAGCATTTCCATGGCATAATGCTTCTACATCAGCTACCATAAACCATTTTCAGCTGGTACAACCTCAATACCCAAGACATACCTCAAATCTCCTAGATCTTTCATGTCAAATTCAGATTTCAGCATCTTCATTGCATGCTGAATTCCCATGTCATCATCTCCAGTAATTATCAAGCCATCAACATATATGACCAGCACTACCAAGCCACTGTCAGTCTTCTTTGTAAAGAGGCTGTGATCAGCCCTGCCAACAGCAAAACCAAGACTCTGCAAGTAGCTGCTGATCCTAGCATGCTAGGCTCTCGGAGCCTGCTTCAGCCCATACAATGCCTTTTTCAGCCTGCACACATAATGCTGAAAATCAGGGTGAACATACCCTTCCGGCTGATCCATGTAAACATCCTCTGGTAAGTCACCATTGAGAAATGCATTTTTCACATCCATCTGCTGCAATTTCCAGCCTTTAGCAGCAGCCAAAGCAATTACAGTACGGATAGTTGCCATCTTGGCAACAGGGCTCAATGTTTCATCATAGTCAAGCCCATATTGTTGGGTATATCCCTTTGCGACCATCCTTGCCTTATACCTTTCCACACTGCCGTCAGATTTGCATTTGATCTTATAGATCCATTTACAGCCAATGGTTTTTTTCCCTTCAGGCAAAGGTACCAAATCCCATGTCTTATTTTCAGCCAAAGCATGCATTTCTGTATCCATGGCTGTGCACTAGTTCTCATCTTTCACAGCTTCAGCATATGTACCTGGTTCTTTAATCTCCATTACTTTTGTCATGTAAGCATAATGCTTTGCAGAGTAGCCACTATATGTCAACCTGTTAACAGGGTATCTGACCCTCTGTGATCGTCTAAGCTATGGTGCACTACTCGATTCCCCTCTTTCATGAGGCGGAATATACCTGTTCTACCTTGTGCCAAGCGTATAGACAGTCGGAATACCAAGTTCGCTGTCCAGAGTATCAGCAGACTCATAGCCAGAAGTCATTCTGCCAGGTGTCATCATACCAGATGCATCCTCAGTAGCTTTTTCTTTTCCTTTGCAGTCCAAGATATCATGTCTCCCCCTCACTGACATACTGGTGTCAGTGGATGGTGAGCTCCTCAATCTCCCTGTCCATGGGGATACTGTCTGACTGATAGGTCCTGTCATAGCAGTGCTCTACTGCAAATCAACTGTAGAGACATGAGTGGAAGGCATATCGGATGGCACTACAACTGGTGATACATACCAAGAACCCATCTCATCAAAGATAACATCCCTGCTTACCAAAGTCTCCCTGGTAGAGGGATCATAGCATTTGTATGCCTTCTTCTCCTGCGAATATCCAATGAAAACACACTTGTGTGCTTTGGGATCCAACTTCTTCCTTTTCTCATCTGGAATATGCACATAAGCAAGACAGCCAAAGACTTTCATGTGACTTACATCTGGCTTATAGCCATACAACTTCTCAAACGGTGTCATCTCATGAATACCTGCAGTGGGAGTCCCGTTCAAAATGTATACGGCTGTCATAACAGCCTCTGCCCAATAGTAAAGTGGCATATGCTTTTCATTCATCATAGCCCTAGCAGCTTCCATCAGAATTCTATTCTTCCTTTCAGCTACTCCGTTTTGCTGTGGAGTGTAGCTGCAGGTGAGCTATCTACGAATGCCAGTTTTAGCCAAGAAATCATCAACTCATTTGATACATACTCCCCACCACTATCAGATCTCAAGCAAGAGATGTAGCATTCAAACTCCTTCTCAACCTATGCTTTAAATTGCTGAAAAACAACAAAGACCTCATCTTTTGTTTTCAATATGTAAAGCCAGGTATATCGACTGTAGTCATCAATGAAGGATACATAATATCTGGAACCTACCATAGATACATTATGAGCTGGCCCCCAAACATCAGAGTGCACTAACTGCAATGGACGTGTACTCTGTCGTACATGCCTGACAAATGGCAATCGTGACTGCTTACCGAACTGGCAAGCCTCGCATACATGACCAATATCTGAATATTGGAACTTCGGTAACCCTGTAACCAGCTGTTTCTTTTGCATAATGTGCAGCCTTTGCAAATTGACATGCCCCACTCTCTTGTGCCATATTTCCAAATCCCTAACAATGCCAGAACCATGGGCAAACATAGCTGAATTCAGCTCTGGCAAAGAAGCATCAAGAGTAAACATTCTGCCATTCCTGTGACCACGAGCTATCAACTTGCAGCCATTGCCAAACTCTTCAATAAAGCAGCCATGTTTATTGAATCTAACCTGCAAGTTCTGCTCCATCATCTGACCAACAGACAATAAGTTCTTCGTAATTGAAGGGACATGCAAGACATCATGCAAATTTTTCTTTCTCCCATTCTGAACCACAAGAGGCACTTTGCCTTTATGCTCAATGCTATGCTATGTGTCATCACCTATGCATACATAGCCATGCTTTTCAACAACCATATCTGTGAACCAATCACCGTGAAGGGTCATGTGATTCGACGCCCCTGAGTCAATGTACCACACTGCATCATCAAATGATTTTTCAACAGCCTTATCTTTGACATACTGCATGGCAAACAGTCTATCACCAGATCATCTGCCTGACTGGACGTAGCATAGTGTCCATGCTGCTTGCCCTTCTGGTTTCCCTGCTTCTTCCAGCAGTCCTTTGCAATATGCCCATACTTGCCACAGTAATGACAATCCTTGTCTTTGTTTAGATTGTCTGACTGACGTTGTTGCTGCCATGAGCCTCTACCACGGGTGTTAGATCTCCCCCTACCTCGAAAATTTCCACGACCTCTTGCATTTGATGACTGCTAATTTTGAGTGCCATAGGATGCATTCTGCTGGCCTCCTCTGCCAGATCCATAACCCCTGCCACGGCTGCGCTGATTCGAGTAAAAAACTACATCCTTATTCTTTGAACCGCTTGACCCTGTAGCTAAGCCAAGCTTCACTTCTTCATGAATCAATAATGCAACCAGCTCATTAAAGTCAGGCATCTCAGCCCGCACAGATACTGAAGTGTCAAAAGACTTGTACTCCGGACCCAAGCCATTTAAGGTCACTGCAACCATATCCTCATCTTCTACCTATGAGCCAACAGATGCCAGCTAATCTGCTATGGTCTCAACCTCTGTGACATAATCTTGTATGGATCTGTTCTTCCTCTCCATGTTATTGAATTTCTGCTTTAGTTGTATCTTCCTTGCACTTGTAGTTGTGCCATAGTATTTGACCAATATATTCCATGCATCTGCTGGGGACTTACAATTCATGATCTGCATCACCATAGCATCCAAGATACATAATGACAACCAATGTAAAACCCTGCGAGCTCTTTCCGTCCAAGCCCGATGCGCTCGTCTTTGATCAACTGTAGGATTCCTATCTGGAACTTCAGGTTCAGCCTCAATACCTATCACTAAGTCCCAATATCCTTTGCCTATCAGAAAGTTTTCCATGGGGAACTTCCATATTGCATAATTGTTGCTATCAAGATTTTCTCCCACAATCTGGGTCACATTATCAGTTCTATCAGCATTTGCCATGTTGTAGACCTTGCCTGACTACCTGTAAACCAAGATCTTCTTAACAGTTCAACTTCAGCCCGAAACTATTTATGACAGTTTTCTGCAATTAATTGCAGTAAAAAACCAGGGTATTTCAGCCCACTGACAGTCCAAAACAACTCACAACCAAGTGGCTTAACCTGTAAGTAAAGCAGTCAGTGCAAATACTATGTATTCTTTGTGAGTTTCCACAATAGCTGTTACTTCCTCGCATTGAGAGCTCTCAAAGCATGACCTCGCCTAGCATCTCAACATCTCTTGGGAGCCATGGAAGAAGCTTGATGGATTTGAGTAGTATTTCTAGCACAGGTTTGGAGAGAGAGAGAGAGGCTTGGTTGATTGCAACAGAGCTTCGTCACATCAACAATAGAGAGACCTTTGCACGGGTTGTTGTTGTGTTTGACGTGACACTCTACCCCTATTTATATGGTAATGGGAGGGGAGGGTAAAGAGAGAATGCTTGCTTTTTAGCATTTTCAATGACATCATTGATAATAAAGAGAGGACGCTTTCTTTTAGCATTCTCAATGACATCATTGATGACGTCAAAGAGGGGGACTCCGTTTTTGTAGCACAAAAATAAAAATCTATGAATATACGGGCGAGCTCCGCACATTGCATCATTTGGCAGGCCTCACTCCAAGGCTCATGACTAAGGCGATGACTTAGCATACTTGGCAATGGGCTACAAAGGCTTCATTGACGCCTTTGGCTACTCATGAGAAGCTTCCACTACCTTGTAGGAAAATCTTTCGGAGAGGTCACCCATCCCGACAGTGTTGTCACCCAAGTGCACTTGACTACTAAGTGACTATCCACTGGGCTAGTTCTTTTTATTGTTCTATACTACAAACATAGTTTTAATAAGCTACTCTTGGGAGGGTTTCCCAAGTCTTTCTTCCATGAGCTGGCATAAAATACCTCATTAATAATAACAATTATCTTCATATTTAGAGGTAGTTTTTAAAATGTACAATTTTATTTTCAACATAAGTCAATTTTTGGATTGTATATGCACATTGTCTAATAAAATAAAATAAGTAATGGGGACATTACATTCTTCCCTCCTTAGAGAAATCAAGATGTTCTCATCTTGAGAGACATTGGGGGTATTCTTTCATAAGGGTTGCCTCATCAACCCAAGTGGCATCCTCTTCACGATAATCCTTCCATTGTACTAGGTGTTCTCTTAGCATTCTGCTTCTTAGAGGTTTCTCCCTTGTATCTAGAATCTTCTTGATTTGCATTTTCAGAATTCCTTGGGCATGCATGACTATTTGTTTTTCATTAAGCACATGATCAGGGTTTGGTACATAAGGTTTCAGTAGGCTTACATGAAATACATTGTGAATCTTGAGATGGGGTGGTGATTTAAGCTTGTAGGCTTACCTTCCTATTACTTACTTTGATTACTTCATATGATCCACAATACCTTGGATTTAGCTTTTTGTATTTCCCCAAAGATAATGAGCTCTTTTTGGGTCTTACCCTTAGAAACACCATGTCACCTTCCTTGAATGTTCTTATGGATCTTTCAGGATCTGCATAGGACTTTTTCCAATCTTGAGCAGCTTGACTGTCATGTTGGATCAATTGGATTTTTTGGTCCATCTCTTCAAGCATAGCCTTAGAAGCCTCTACCTTGAGAGTGGGATCTAAGAAATTTAGAGGTGTACGACATTCTTGCCCATACAAGGCTTGAAATGGCAACATCTTGATTGTTTGTTGAAAGGCAGTGTTATAAGCAAACTCCACCAAATGTAAATGTTCAATCCACTGTTTTGGTTCTTTGCCACAATAAGACCTTAGAATATCTTCAATGGTCTAGTTCACCCTCTTAGTTTTGGCCATCAATTTGAGGATGATAAGCAATACTGAAGCATGGCTGCATTCCAATTGCTTGGAATAGGCAAGTCCAAAACTTAGAGGTGAACCTAGAGTCTTGATCACTAATAATGATCTTTGGCAATCCATGTAACCTAAATATTTCTTTGATAAAGACTCGAGCAATGCCAGATGACTTATAGGTTGTTTTGACTGGGATGAAGACTAGGATCAAGTGTGCAAATTTTGTCAATCTGTCAACCACTACCATGATGGAATCATACCCACCCACAACAGTAGGCAATCCAACAACAAATTCCATACTAATTGGCTCCCATCTCATTTGTGGACTGTCCAAGGATTGTAACTCTCTAGGCATCTTGATCCTTTCTGCCTTCACTCTTTGACAAGTCAAGCACTGAGTTACATACTTTAATACATCCCTTTTCAATCTTGGCTACTAGTGATAGCTCTCTTACGAACTCATTGAGTGTCTTGGCATACCCCGAATATCATGCAATGGGGCTACCATGTGCTTCCCATAAGATCTTGGCCTTCACTTCTGGTCCTTTTGGAAAACAAAGGTGATCATGGTAATATAGACAACCATTGCTAGCACAATAATTCTTAATCTTAGACCTTTCTTTGTCAGAGCTTCCTCGTTGAAGTGTGACCTTAGCCATGAGTCCTTCATATTCCTTATCCAAAGAAATAGCTTGGAGTATAAGTTCAAATACAGGGTTATCAAGTATGGATATGGTTCTTAAGCTTTGAACTTCTACAATGCTATTAGGAAAGGCTTTTTGGCTTAAGGCATTTGCAACAATGTTGTCCTTCCTTGGACAATATTTGATTTCAAAATCAAACTCTTGTAGTATCTCTATCCATCTTCTTTGCCTCATGTTTAGGTTAGCTTGGGTGAAGATCCACTTAAGACTACTATGATCTGTCACTAAAGTGAATTTACTTCCCGATAGATAGTGTCTCCATAGTTTCAAGGCATGGATTACTACGAGTAACTCAAGGTCATGAGTGGCATAGTTGGACTCGTAGGGCTTCAATTTTCTGGAAGTATAGGCCACTGGCCTTTCTTCTTGTACAAGCACCCCACCGATTGCAAGTCCACTTGTATCAGTGATCACCTCAAATGGTTGACTGAAGTCAGGGAGTTTTAGTACAGGTACAGTGGTTACAGCTTCTTTAAGCTTCTCAAAGCTTTCTTGATGCTCAATGGTCCAAATAATTACTGTATTTTAATAAAACTTCAAATAGAGGAAGACAAAGATGGAACAAGCATAGTTTTTGGAGCTCAAGTCAACTTCTCCTCCATTATTCTCCAATCCTATCTTCAACAGTCCACACACACTAAAATGGTATCCTCTAAAGATAGATACCCCAAACTTAAGGACACTTTACATACAACAATATGATAAGGCTTAGACTTTGGCTTATTTCTCAACACTCCCCCTCAAGCTCAGAATGAGCTTGCACATATAAGACTCCAAGTGCACTCCTGAAGTACTCAAACTTATCTTTACCTAATGCTTTGGTAAAGATATCAGCAACTTGGTCATTGGTTTTCACATGGACCAAGTCAATCTCTCCATCAATGACTTTTTCTCTAATGAAATAATAGTGCACTTCTATGTGTTTTGTCATTGCATGGTAGACTGGGTTCTTTGCCAACATAATGCTGCTAACATTGTCACAATACATAATAACTCCACCATCAATCTCTATGCCCATGTCATATAATATCAATATCAGCCATGTTTGCTCACATGCTGCCAATGCAATGCCTCTATACTCTGCTTCAGTGCTTGATAAAGCAACTGTAGGTTGCTTCTTACTGCTCCAACTTACCATGGTTGATCCAAATGAGAATGCATAGCCACTAGTAGATCTTCTATCCATAGAGCTACCTGCCCAGTCTGCATCTGAGTATCCAAACAATGTAGGCTTGATTCCTTTTTCATAAAATAGCCCAAATCCAGCTGTCTTCTTCACATATCTAAGAACTCTTCTTACTACATCCAAATGCGATTTTCATGGTTTCTACTGACTTACCCATTCAACAACGTAACTCAAGTCTGGTCTTGTAATGGTCAAGTAGATAAGACTACCAACCATCTTTCTGAACATAGTAACATCCTCAACATAAGATCCATCATCCATCAACTTAGCATTTTGATCCAATGATGTATCAATCGGTTTGCATCTTGTCATGCCATATTTTTCCAACATCTCCAATGCATATTGCCTTTGTATCAGCCATATACCATGAGGTGTGTCAATAACCTCAATACCCAAGAAGTATCTCAACAAACCAAGGTCCTTTATATCAAACTCTTTATGTAACCCATGCTTGACTTCAGTAATCTCCTTCTCAAGTGTACCTATAATAATGAGATCATCAACATAGATGACCACAACAACCATACCATCTTCTGTATGCCTCACATAAAGTGAATAATCAGCTTTGCTATGCTGAAATCCCATACTGCATAAGAATTTGTTGATTCTATCACACCATGCTCTTGGTGCTTGCTTAAGTCCATATAAAGTCTTCTTCAACCTGCATACATAATGTGGGTATTTTGAATCCACATAGCCCTTTGGTTGATCCATGTACACTTCCTCTTCTAAGTTGCCATTCAAAAATGCATTTTTCACATCCATTTGATAAAGCCTCCAACCATAGATAGAAGACAAAGCAATTATCGATCTCACTGTCGTAATTTTAGCTACTGGACTAAATGTTTCTTCATAGTCCAAACCATAAGTTTGTGCATATCCTTTTGCAACTAGCCTTGCTTTATACCTTTCAAGAGAACCATCCGACTTACATTTGACCTTATAAACCCATTTACATCCAATGGACTTCTTGCCATAAGGTAGTTTCACCAAATCCCAAGTCTTGTTTTTCCTTAGTGCATTCATCTCTTCATCCATTGCTTGTCTCCACTCTTTGCTCTCTACTGCTTCTTCAAAGCAAGTAGGCTCCACATGTTGTACATAAGAAACCATGTATGCATAATGCATCTTCATGAACCCATTATAAGTCAATCTATCAACTGGATACCTTACCCTTTTTTACCTTCTCAATTGAGGTGCACTACCGTGTGTCTCATCTGATCTAGCATGTGGTGCCACATACTTTCCTGCACTTCTAGTGCCAGGTGTTTTAACATGTGGAATGCCATACTCATCATCTATAGTTTCATCTTCTGAACTTTCAGTCATTGGTCTCTTACCTTTTGCAACTTCTACACTCCTTTGTGCATTTCTCAATCTACCACTCCATGGACTGTAGCTACCACTGCTTTCCACATTCTCTTGAGATCCTGAAGCATCTTCCTGATTTTCAGTTTTGCTGTTTGCTAAAATTTTCCTTCCATAACCATTATCATCATTGCTTTCATAGGAATCAACATCCACTGCAATTTTGGGCTTGAACCATGATTCATATTCACTGAATTTGACATCCCTACTTATATATACTTCCTTACTCACTAGATCATAGCATTTGTATCCCTTCTTCTCATCAGGATATCCAAGGAAAATGCATTTTATAGCCTTAGGTTCCATCTTCTTTCTCAAATCATCCGGAACATGAACATAACAAACACATCCAAAGACTCTAAGGTATGCAACAGTGGGTTTCATGCCATACATTCTCTCATATGGTGACATATTATGAATCAAGGCTGTAGGTGTTCTATTCATAATGTGAACTACAGTATGCATTGCTTCTGCCCAATATGACAATGGCATGTTCACTTGGTTCGTCATTGCCCTTGCAACCTCTGCAATAATCCGATTCTTTCTTTCAGCCACACCAAAGTTTGCTAAGGTGTATACCTACATGTCAATTGCCTTTTGATACCATGATCTCTCAAGAAGTCACAAAACTCATATGACATGTACTCTCCACCATTATCTGACCTCAAACATTTTATGTAGCATCCAAACTGCTTTTCAGCCATAGATTTGAATTCCAAGAACTTTTCAAATGCTTCACTTTTATGCTGCATAAAGTACACCCAAGTCATCCTACTGAAATCATCAATGAAAGTGATATAGAATCTACATTTTCCACTCATGGAAACATTCTGACATGGGCCCCAAATATCTGAGTGTATTATTTCCAAAGGATAGCTGCTTATTCTCCCCCTCTTTGGAAATGGCAATTTGGACTGCTTGCCAAATTGACAAGCCTCACATACATGATCAAAATTCACATATCCTAAATGCGGTAGACCACGGAATATCTGTTTTGATTGCATTTGCTTCAATCTTTGCAAATTAACATGACCAATCAGTCTATGCCATAATTCCACATCCTTATCTTGCCCATGTCCTCTCTCAACATACATAGAGTTTTGAATCACTGGAGTACCTGCATCCAAAGCAAACAATCTCCCTTTCTTTCTACCATGAGCAATTACCCTGCCAGTTCTCCCATTATGGAACTCTTCAATGAAACATCCAAACTTATTGAATCTCGCCTGCAATCCTTGATTTGTCATTTGACCAACCAATGCTAGGTTCTTAGTTATTGTGGGCACATAAAGTACATCACCAAGCTTGTTCTCAATCCCATCTTTAGTAACAAGTGGCACACTACCAATATGAGTAATTTTGTGTAAAGTATCATCACCAATGGCAACATATTCATCATTCTGCACTTGCTCCTTGCTATCAAACCACTCAGCATGATGAGTCATGTGGCTTGTAGCTCCTGAATCCAAAAACCAGTCATTCTCACGAGAAGGATGATTCATGCTCCCAAGCACATGCTCCATAGCAAATAAATGACCTCTAGGCGATCCACCTCTAGGTTCATAACTTGTACCACCATAAGTGCTTGCATAGTGGCCATATTGGGTCCTTCCATGACCCCTAGACATGGCATTCTGTTTCTGATAACAATCCCTCTCAAAGTGACCAAACAACCCACAATAATGACAAGTGCCATCTCTTTGTGAAGAAGGACTAGACCGTCCTCTACCTCTAGGGAAACATCTCCCCTTGCCTCTATGCATGAAGTCACCATGACCAAAGTTGCCTCTTCCACGGGAAAAACCATAATTACTACGACCAAGTGAAGAGCCTCTAGCTCTAGATGAGCTACCACGACCTCTCTGGTGATAGAAAACACTATCTCCACCTGCATTTTTGCCACTGCTAGATGCATTCAATCCCAACTTGATTTCTTCTGTAAGTAGCAATCCAATAAGCTCCTCAAAGTCAGGCATAGAGCCTCCCCTAATGGAAATAGAGGTATCCAAAGATTTAAAAGCTGGTCCAAGCCCATTTAGTGTCACTGACACTAAATCATCATCATCAATAGGTGCATTAATGGATGTCTTCTAAAATTTGCTTAATTTATACCACATAATCACTGATACTGCGATTGCCTCTCCATGCACCATGTAACCTCTGCTTAAGTTGTATCTTACGAGCCTCTGTACATGTTTCATATATTTTTTCTATGATTTCCCATGCCTCCTTACAAGTACTTGCCTTTTTTATATAAGGAATCAATGTTTTTGAAATACATATGGAGATCCAATGCAAAACCTTCCTGTTCTTCCCAGTCCAATCCTTGTACGCTTTCTTTTGCTCTTCAGTTGGACGTTCGAGAACTTTTGGACATTCATCATCACCTGTTATGAGGTCCCATAGGCCTCTACCCATCAAAAAATTCTCCATCTTGTAAGACCAAACACTATAGTTGTCTTTGGTCAATTTGTCTCCCACAATCTGAGTGATCTGTGCCATGTCAAACATTATGACTGCTGCAAATTCAGAAGAAAAAGAACAATACAATCTATCTAGAAATGGTATTCAGCAATATGACTATCATACATGTGTCCAAAAACTGTCATATGCATCCATCCATGATGCCAACATGTCATACATTCAGTTCCCAGCAAGAACCATCCAAATCGGATCCCAAACGATGTCTGTATGACCCAAAAATGCATCAAAACATGGGTCTAAAATTGATCATTTTTCCTGCACTTTTTGTACCGATTTTTGTGCCAAGCTGAAAATACATATCAAGCGGAAGCTATAAAAAATTTCCCATAATTTTTTAGCAAAATACGGCCTCCAAAAAGCCTCCCTAAATTGCATAGAAATTGCCCTTACACATCAACTGCCACGTGGCACTCTTGCTGCACCTGTCGCCTGCTGTACCTATTGTTATGCCTGTCCAAGGAATGTGTAGCTCTAACATTACTTGACATGGTTAGACAAATGCTTCAAAATCCCATATTAATAGCACATGTTGTGGGAATTCTTATAATCTCAATCATTTGCTGCATCCAATTAGTCTTCCTCTTTTTTACAATTGTTCCTCTTCTTCCTTCAACACCTGATGGATGCTGCCTACTAAAGTTGCTGGTGCTGCCCACACCTGAATCTGTGTAGAGGTGCTGCCTCATCAGCTAGAGCTTTGCCCATGTCAATTGGCTTCTGCCACACCTACAACCGAGTCAAAGTCTGCTGCTCACATATGTTTCTGACACAACAAATGTCCTCCATATTTGCTGCCTATCTCGGCTGCCCGTTACTGCCAGTCACTTTGTAACCTTGCAAAACAAGCTCAAACGGAGCCAAACTTCATTACTGGATACTAGTTTTCACACGTCTGTTTTAACATCCAAGCACATCAGGTCTCCAATCATTGCCTTTGTGCTTCCGCTCTCATCCCCATTGATTGAGTTGTATTTACCTTTCTCACTCATGGCACAATCAAGAAACAGCAGCACCACTAGCAGCACGGTAGCACTGGCCGTGCCAAATCAAGTGGAACCATGGGAAAAAACTGGAGGAACTTCTTCGCAGATTGTCCTTATTGAGCTCAAGCAGTGGATCCTTGCTGCATTAAACAAGTTAGCTGACTGAGACACGTAGCACGCCCACAACCATACCGATTATGCCCAAGAGGAACCATAGGACGATTTTCCGCAAAACTAACTTGCTCCTTGGTCACGGAGGTTTTTTGTAGATGGAAAATGGAGCCCAGAGCAATACATTTTGTAACAACTGAGGTAGCCATAGCCATAACCATGCAAAAGAGAGGCAGGAAGACGATTTGCTGCAACAGTACCTTGCTCCTTGGACATGGATGTTCGTTGCAGATGGAAAACTTGGAGCACTAGGAGGATCTTTGTGTGCATTGAAGAAAGCTAACCAAGCCTCACAATCGAACCTCCGATGGATCCTTCACAACCTTACCAAGAAGCTTGATCACATTGTCCTCATCCACTCAGCTTGTTACATTGATATCCACGCAGTAGTCTCGTTTGATTTGCTGCTTCTGTCTATCTGTAGATATGGTAGTTGTGGGTGGGAGCAGGTGCATTTGAGATGGAAGAGAACTACTTGCCTCTTGATACAACTGATGAAATGGAAGTACAGGATCTGATACCATAATAAAACTTCAAATAGAGGAAGACAAAGATGGAACAAGCACAATTTTTGGAGCTCAAGTCAACTTCTCCTCCATTATTCTCCAATCCTAACTTCAACAGTCTACACACACTAAAATGGTATCCTTTAAAGATAGATACCCCCAAACTTAAGGACACTTTACATACAATAATATGATAAGGCTTAGACTATGCCTTATACTTTGGCTTATTTCTCAACATATTTTTCTTCAAAAGATTTGTCATGGGTGCAACAATGAGGGAATAATCTTTGATGAAGATTAGGTACCATCCTATTAGTCCCAAAAATCCTCGGATTTCTTTTACTGTCTTAGGAATTGGCCATTCTAGGATATCTTTTACTTTGGTAGGGTCTACTGAGATTCCATTAGCAGAAATAGTGTATCCAAGATATTCAATCATGTTAGTGAGAAATACACATTTACTCATCTTGGCATAGAGCTGATTTTCATGGAGTGTTACTAGGGCAATCATTAAGTGACTTTCATGTTCCTCTATTGATTTGAAGTATACTATTATATCGTGAAAGAATATTAGCACAAAATCATCTAGATATGGTCGAGAGATGTCTTGCATTAGACAATTTTTAAATGTGACTGGGCATTAGTCAAGGGCATTAGTCAATTCGAATGGCATGACCAAAAATTCATAATGAACATACCTAGTGCTGAAGATAGTATTTGGGATATCTTGTTCCTTGATTTGGATTTGATAATATCCAAACCTTAGATCAATCTTGGAAAAAACCTTCACTTCGTGTAGGCGATCTAAACATTCATCTATTTTGGGTATGGGGTACTTGTTCTAGACCATAACCTAGTTTAGTCCTCTGAAGTCAATCCAGAGTCTAAGTGTTCTATCCTTCATTTTCTGGAAGAGGATAGATGCTCCCCAGGGTGAATTACTTGGGTGGATAAATCCTTACTCTATCAATTGCCTCAGTTGCTCCTGCAGCTCAATAGCTTCAAGAATATACATTTTGTACGGTCATTTTGACTCTATGAATCAATTTTATTTCATGATCAACCTCAAGATTTGGAGGCAATTGAGTCAGTTCTTCTGGAAAGATATCCTCGACGTCATTCATCTAGGAAGATAGAGTGCCTTCATTAGTTTTTTTGACCTTATTCAACTGGATCATGTAGATTGGTTGACCTTTCTTCAATCCCTTCTTGAGTCATCTTGCCTTGGCTGGTTGGTGGACTCTCGTTCTTCCAGCTTTCCCATATGCCTTTATGGGTTCTCCTTCCAAGTCTTGAAAGATTATTTTCTCTCGGCACCTAGAATTTGGGCTTTGTTCTTCTTGAGCCAATCCATTCCCAAAATCAAATCATAGCATCCTAGTGGTAGGATTCGGAATTCTACTTTAGTTGTATGGTTGTCTAACTCAAATTGAAGTTTCCCTACAATTTCTGTTGAAGTGATTTCCTTCCCACTAGCCAATTTTACTATCATTTTCCTTGTGCCCATGGATTCTAGATGCAATCTTTTAATTATTTTGGGGGAATATATGCTATCAAAATCAATTAAGATTATAAACGACGTACCCTTGTAAGTAGCTAGATATTGAATTACTGAACATTGGTGGTCCGCTCCTTTCCTTTCCACGGTAGCATGAATGGATCCTCTTTCAATTTCTTCACCTAACGTGCATTCCTCGGGCTATCCAATCATGGTATTTACCTAGGCACTAGCTATTCTTCCACGTCCATGGCCTGGGTTGTTGTTGCCATTCCCTTGGCCTTTTCCACCAACCTAGTTTGGGCTAGGATTTTGAGGACGGTTAAGACAAATTTCCCTTAGGTGTCCAGTCCTTCCACACTGGTAGCATTGCCTGATTTTTATCCCATTTGGTCCTTGGGTGATTGCATTAGCTCTACATTCCTTCTGGCATTGGCCATGTCCACACCATGGATTGGGTAACCCCTTCCATAGTTTTTTATTAGATGGTTCCTTTGGCCATTTTGAGCAATTTCCTTGGCCATAGGATTTGCTTGCATAAGAGCATCTTTGAGAGTCATTAGTCTCATTGATTCAAGGTGAGTGTCCAAAGGTGAATTTATTCCTTGGAAAAATCTTGCAATTTGTTGAGACACTATCATTGGGGATGCATATTTGTGCAAACTCACAAACTTAGAATAGTATCCTTCCAAGGTTAGACTTAATTGTCGTAAGTTGTAGAATTCATTCATCTTGATTGATTCAAAAGATGGGGGAAGATAACGTCCTTTTAAAGCTTCTTTGATATGCTTCCAAGTTTGGGAAGCTTTTGTTACCCCTTTCTCTCGGCAAAATTGTTTCCACCAAAGCTTAACTTCACCACTAAGATGAAGATGAGCTATCATAAGAAGTACAAGTGTTTAGTAATGTATCTTCGTAACTTATTTTTTACAAACTGAGGTGTTTTGGCCTTCATCTCTAGGAAACGATAAGATCTTGGGAGATTGGGATACTTTGGAAGCTCATAATTTTTTTGACTTTACACTCTTGGTCAAGGCGATCCTATCGGGAGAAATAACATTTGTATATTGGTCATACACTTATTTATTTCTCATTACAATTTTTCCATCTATATATTTTGCCTTATCATTTTGAAGAGTATCATACTTATCACGTCCTATCAATTTGAGGTCTTCGAGCCATTTCAAAAACTTGAGATGGACTTTCACATATTTGTACACAGAGTTGAGTCTAAGTAAAAGTAAGGGTCATCCCATCCCTAGGTAGTTGTAACCCCTTTGTAAGCTTAAACAACTCCATAGACAAGTCTTCTCTAAGACAGCCATTATGCTCTCTCTTAATTCCATCATGTTTGACTGGCAAGAAATGGAATACATGATCTCAAAAATTAATCGTATAAAGTGTAGTTCATCATTAACTTGTCAAAGTAACTCAACTATCATCATAAGCTCACAATTCAAACTCTTCAAAAATAATCCTGAGACTTTATATTTATGAAAAGTATTTACAAAGATGTATTGATCATACTATAATCTACCAACACACCATGTAATGGATCCTTTCTTCATGAAAAGTATCAGAGTCTATACTCTCATTTCTTAGTGGATTCTCATGTACATGGCCTGTACATGGAAAATAACATAATATGGTGGCTCTTGGGGTTAACCAAAGCATCCAGTGCCAAAATAAGGCCTTCTTGACACTACAATAACTCTCTCAGGTGGTACTATTTGTAGCATTTTCTGATATACCCATAAGGTTTCAGGTATAGGCTTATTCCCAAGGTCTAGCAACCATTCAACAAAGGCACTAAACAAAAGATATATCTTAACTATCCTTAGTTGTTCAGCCCATCGAATCCTCCATAGTTCATAATAAAGAAGAATGTTATGCCCACAATATATCCCCATATGTGACCTATTCCTTGGTCATAATTCTCTCATGTACCATGAGTTTTCTTCAAAAAAGTGCAGTTATTTTATTAATTCCTTTTATAAGTTGACTACTTAACCTTACTCTAAAAGCTCTTTGAAACCTAGGATCTAATGCCATGTGTGAGGTGCCTCCTCCAACAGACCCAAAGGAGTCCTCTTAATAGTCAACTAAAATTCATATCCATGCACATCACCATCTCATCTCCCCATGGAAAACCTCGGACTTAGTTGAACATGGGAATCTTAGTTCTACTTCACAAAGGAAGCATGGACAAGTCACCCGTAACAGCAAGCTAATGCCTACCTAAGAAAGACCACTTTGTAATCAATCAAAGGCAAGAGTGAGGTTAACACTGCACTTGGTTCAAAGAAAGTGAGAGATGGGAGAGAGTGTAAGTCGATTCCCCTATCCATAAGATAAAATCTTAGCTCTGGCCCCCTAAAATCCTAGTGATGTTGGAAGAGCCACGATTTAATCAGCTCTATCTAGTGTTGGAAAGTTATCCGACTTATCAGGTCCACCCAAAAGGCATTTGATCATTAGGATTGTAGCCTCCCACTTTCCTTGATCGGGTTTGCTTAGTTTTCTAATTAGCAAAGCATACTACCACATTGTTTGGACATATAAAATCAGCTTCCTTTTATTACTCCATTAAATTGGGTTTGTTAAACTCAATCTTTAGCACATAACAAACAATTCAGAAATCAGATACTTTATTTCACAATAACGTCCAGAACCATCACTCCGTAGAGTGATACAAATTGTCTTTCCGTAGAAAGACACCATCTAAGACCTTCCAATCCCTCGGGGTTGGGCTGTATGTGATTGCACTCCTCTGTGGTCAATAGGAAATTTACTGGCTCAGAGTCCCTCTAAGCTTCCCTGAGTTTCAAGAGCCGTCCTACATAACTAGGGCACTTATCACTCGGCCCTTTGCTCTCTCAGGTGCTTGAGTGATCAAAAAGCAAAAAACCTATTTGCCTTAGGAGCGTAGGACCCCAACCCGTAGGTGAGCTTTTCCACATTCCACAAAGTGTTAGGGAGCATTGGGTTGGGGACCCCAATGTCCTAAACCACCACAATCCACAACTCGTTTGGCTGTGCAAGTTGCATGGAATCATAAGAGACATAATTCATCATTCATAAAAATACAAAAGATAATTTTTTTAAACACGCTTTTAATGTATGTGATGCATAGAATCTACCCCCTTCATCAATTCATGTATTCCTTTCTAAAAAGTAATTGATAATACTAACGTGTTTTTATAAGTTTAAGTGCGTTCTAACTTATCATAATCTATGTAATGGACTAACTTATCCCTGATTAGGAAGTTGTAGAGTTAATAGCTTAAAAGTAATGATTTTCTTATTTAATAAACATGATTATCTCCATTAATTCATCCATCATGATTACAATTTATGGCTGCAACCTCGGTTTGTTGTGGAATAACCAGTCCTTCGGGTTGAATGGATTTGGGGGAAACTTTCACTTGCACTTCAGCTTCATGTTGACTTCCTCGCATCGGTGAGCTCTCTAAGCATGACCTCGCCTAGCATCTCGACGTCTCTTTGAGAGCCATGGAAGAAGCTTGATGGATTTGAGCAGTGCTTCCACGCAAGTGTGGAGAGAGAGAGAGAGGCTTGGCTGATTGCAGTAGCATAGCTTCATTTGCGTCAATAGTAGAGACTTCTACACGGATCATTGTTGTGTTTGACGTGACGCTCTACCCCTGTTGATATAGTAGGGGGGGGGGGGGTAAAGAGAACACTTGCTTTTTAGCATTTTCAATGACATCATTGATGATAAAGAGAGGATGCTTTCTTTTAGTTCTTTTTATGACATCATCGATGATGTCAGAGAGGGGGCTGCATTTTTGTAGCATGAAAATAAAAATCTGTGAATATATGGGTGAGCCCCGCGCATCGGGTTGTCAGGTGGGCATCACTCCAAGGCTCACGACCAAGGTGGTGACCAAGGCATAGACCTTGGTATACTTGGCAATGGGCTATGAAGGCTTTGTTGGCACCATTGGCTACGCGTGAGAAGCTTCCACTACCTTGTAGGAAAATCTTCCCAACAGGTCACCCATCTTGACAGTGTCGTCACCCAAGTGCACTTAACTACCAAGTCACTATCCACTAGGCTAGTTCTTTTTGTTGTTCTGTACTACAAACATAGTTTTAATAAGCTAGTCTTGGGAGGGTTTCCCAAGTCTTTCTTCCATGAGCTCGCATATAATACCTCATTAATAATAATAATTATCTTCATGTTTAGAGTTAGTTTTAAAAATGTGCAATTTTTTTCAACATAAATCAATTTTTGGAATGTATACACATATTGTCTATTAAAATAAGCTAAGTAATGGGGACATTACATTTTGAAGATAGGCAAGTTAATTAGCATTGATGAAACAATAGACTTTGTTTCACATCCAGTGACACTCTTAATACAACGGTGAGGGATTATACATATGCTCCAAGATCCTCATGAAGCAATCATACCAATCAAGATCAAGGAAATGCATTATAGAGGTAAAAGCTACTCAAAATACCAAATTTTTTTGTTAATCTCTATTATTCTGAAAGAGATCCCACAGTTTGTTAGAGAATAAATCTTTTTTTTTTTGCATTGAATTTTTTTATAAAACAAGGTTGCAAATAATCTTTCTATGCATTAATTCAAATTTTTCTCTAATACCACACATAATGTGTGCATCTGAGAAGTCCTCAATGGCACAATTTTAGTAGTTCATCAAGGTTTTTTCCTAGGTGATGTTTCTTAGTACTCTTCTGACTAACGTAAGATTTATTTCTTAGGTTCCCTCAAGTCCACTTCATAGTGGAAGTTCTCCATTGTTCCCACAAGGATCAATGTGAATTGTGAGTTTCTAAAGTAAACTATGGTCACCTATCAGTTTAGTCATTTAGCATCTACTTGCACTAGATCTCTCAATGGCTAGTATTGCACTTGGTTCAAGAGGAGTGAGAAATGAGGCAAAGTATAGACAAGTCGACCTCTGCCCATAGAGTAAAGTCTCACTCCGTTCCCCTAAAATGACATGGAGTAAGGGTGCTAACTAATTCTACTTGGTCAACATTACCTATAATAGAATGTGTTGAATTGTGGAGAAGCTCTCGACTTACCAAGTCCACTCTAACGAATTGATCAAGAATCTTGCCCTCCCACTCCTCTCGATTGGATAGCTTTAGTTAACTAATTACCTAACAAATTTATTTTGAACAAATTAAATCAATTTTTTTAATTAGCATTTTAAGTCATAATGTTCCTTCATGTAACTTAAGTCATGATACACAAATGAGGAAAACAATTCTTTGGAATACAACTTTTATTTATTATAAAGAATCTTATATAAGTGTTCACCTTTTCCCCATATGGAAAAATGATCTAAAGGTCTTATTTCTGATAAAAATGCAAGTGAGGAAGTAGTGATAGAGATGAGCAAGGGTCAAGAGCAGTATCCTCTCTTCTTCTTCATTATTCTTTTATCATTACCCACACTTCACTATCTACAATAGAAGTCAATAAGCCAGGACTTACTTCTTAACTATAGTCTACTAACTCTAGTTAACCTAATTTCCCTAACTTATTAACGGCATACACATGTCTATTCATAGCTAGGATACGCAGCTATATCATGTCGGGGGCTAAGGGCTCAATATCACATCAAATGAGCTTGACTCATAACACTCACCCTCAAGCTCAAGGAAGATACTATACCCCAAGCATCTCTCTAAAGTGACCAAACTTCTCTTTACCTAGTGGCTTGGTAAAGATATTAGCTACTTGGTCTTCTGTCTTGACATGTAAGAGGTCAACCTTTCTTGCAAGTACCATCTCTTGTATGAAGTGATACTATACTCTATAGTTTTGTTCTAGCATGGTAAACATAGTTTGTAGCCAGAAGTAAACTACTCAAATCATTATAGTACAATGTCACTGGAGCCTCTATGTGCATATCCAAATCAGCCATCAACTTTAGCAACCAAGCAATCTCACAAGCTGCTAATGGGGCACCTATGTACTCTACCTCAGGTACTGGATAGTGCAAGTGTTGGCTTCTTCTTGCTACTCCAATTAACCATTCCACTACTAAGGCTGAATGCATAGCCACTAGTAGACTGTCTATCATAAGAACATCTTGCCCAATATATATCAATCTATATCAATGTATTTCATGAGCTTCAAGTCCTTATCTCTCTCATAGAAGAGTGCATAGTCTAGGCATAGTGCATGATCCTTCTCACTGCATCCAAATGGGGTTTCCTAGGATTTTTCATAAACTAACTGATAAGCCCAACTACATAGCTAAGATTAGGTCTAATAATGGTGGTCAAGTATATCATTCTTCCAACCATCTACTATACATGGTAACATCTCTAATTTTAGCTCGAGTGTCTACATCCAATTTCATATTTTGATCCAATGAGGTATCAAGTGGTTTACAATTTGTCATGCCAAACTTCTTCAATATTCCCAATCCATATTGTCCTTACATCACAACCAAAGTTCATTGGCTGAATTAACCACTTCAATCTCCAAAAAGAACTTCAGGTCACCCAAATCTTTCATGTCAAACTCACTTTTCAACATAGCCATTGCATATTGTATTCTAATTGTGATCAACCCTACCAACTGTAAAGCCAAGACTTTGCAAGTAATATCTAATACATGCATGCCAAGCTCTTGAAGCCTATTTTTTCCCATATAGAGCATTTTTCAACTTGCAGACATGGTTTGCATATTGTGGGTGTGCATACCTTTTTTAGGTTGATCCATCAATACTTCTTCTTCCAAGTCACCACTCAGGAATGTAATCTTCCCATCCATTTGTTGTAATTTCTAGCCCTTTGTTATAGCCAAAGAAATCACAATTCTAATAGTTGCCATCTTGGCAACAAGACTGAAAGTTTCTTCATAGCCTAAGCCATATTGCTAAGCATACCCTTTTGCTACCAACCTAGAATTGTATCTTTCCATGCTACCATAAAACTTGCATTTAACTTTATACACCCATTTACAACCAATAGTCTTTTTGCCTTCAGGCAATGCAACTAGTTCCTAAGTTCAATTCTCAACCAATGCAGTCATTTCCTCATCCATTGCTTTACACCAGACAGCTTCACCAAATGTAGCAGGTTCTTTATGCTCCATGACCTTAGTCATATATGCATAATGCTTCGCAGAATATCCACTGTATGTAAGTCTATCAAACTAGGTATCTCACCCTCTGTGAGTGTCTCAATCGTAATGCACTACTTGATTCCCCTCTTTCATGAGGCAGAACATATCTACTTTTCTTAACACCAATAGTATACACATATGAAATTCCAAGCTCACTGTCCAAGCTATCAACCTAATTATATCCAGAAGTCATCATGCCAGAAGCATCATCAAAAACTTTTTCTTTTCCTCTACTTTCTGCATCATTTCTCCAACTGATTGACATAGTGTTGTTAGTGGATGGTGATATATAACTACGTAATTTGCCTACCAACAAGATACATTGGGAGATACATCACCTATAAACCCTCACAATGTAGTACTCTATTGCGAAAAATAGTAGAACCATGTTCTAAAGGCATATCAATAGGGATATCAATGGACGATGCATATCAATAAGCCATTTCACCAAAGATGACATCTCTATTGTTGAATACTATTTCCCATGTAGACAGATCAAAACATTTGTAGGCCTTTCACTCCTGAGCATAACCAATAAACACACTCTTATGTGCTTTAGGATCAAACTTCCTCCTCTTTTCATCTAGTATATGGACTTATGCAATGCAGCCAAAATCTTTCAAGTGGCTGATGTCTAGCTTATGCCCATATAATTTTTGTTATGATGTCATGTCGTGAATGCATGTGTAGAGGGAGCTCATGCTCAACCGCCAAGACCCACGGGCCACTTATTCTTTGAAGCATTTCAAGTGAGCACCTATGGCTATCTCTCACCTAGCTGACGTGCCTTTGATCCTACCGAGGTGTAGTGAGCTTATCTTGATGCTCAAATGAGTTGCCTCCTCCCTTAAGCACACCAGTAGCTCCACAATTTGTGATGGAAGCTCAAGCATCCTCAAGCCTCTATCTCCAAGCTCCATCCTCCATAGCCATGCGCACAACGAGAGAAGAGAAGAGAAGAGAAGAAGAGAGGAGAGGAGATGATAGAGAGCTTCACCTCCAAGATCCCTCACCCTCACACACTCACTCCCTCACACTCTCTCTCTCAAGCACTCGCAAGCAAGCAAGGAGAAGAGAAGAGAGAAGAAGAAGAGTCCACTTTTTCCACACACCAAAGAATGAGCTCGTCATTCACTTTTTAACTTTATATACAAAACCCTAAATCCCTTTTGGGCATGGTTATCCCCTTTTTTACATGGCCAACCCTCTCTCAAGCACTCACAAGCAAGCAAGGAGAAGAGAAGAAAAAGAGTTCACTTTTTCCACACACCAAAGAATGAGCTCTTCATTTACCTTTTAAATTTATATACAAAACCCTAAATCCCTTTTGGGTGGGGTTATCTCCTTTTTTACATG
This sequence comes from Lygodium microphyllum, assembly GCF_053477565.2. NCBI lineage: Eukaryota > Viridiplantae > Streptophyta > Polypodiopsida > Schizaeales > Lygodiaceae > Lygodium > Lygodium microphyllum. The sequence continues at coordinate 82,194,131 of NC_141158.1, forward strand.
GCCAGTAGTGTCCTAGGCCCTCTTTTCCATTGTCCTCTTATCTTCCTAGCTTCCTTCCTACCACACATCTACCTTTACAATTTGCACAATAGGGAGCTTGGCGCTCTTTTACAAAAAGTTTTAGGGCCACCATTTAAAAATGTGTTTTTTCCTTTGACTTAGCTTTTGAGGCGGCCCTTGCGCTTTTGGCCATTTCCCTTCCTACTTCTTCCATTGTGTCCGTTTCCTTTTGGGTCGCCTCTTTTAGGTCACGACTTGTGCTTTTTCACTTTTTCCGCTTGCTTCTTGTGATGAGGTTAACATTACCCCCCTCCTAGTCTAGTGTAAGTCCCATGGCACTCATGGTGGGTAGTGGTTGGAAGGTGGGATGGGTGTATCCAAATGGCTTTTTTTTAGTTTGTATACAAGCCCTTGCGAGGGATGGTGTTGGATGGATTGGCCTTGAAATTGAATATGGTGTTGGGGCTTATCCCTCCTTGATGCTGACAATGGATGGATCTGTCCTTGAAATTGAATATTGTGTTGGATATATTCCTGCTTGAAAAATGGTGTGTGGATGGATTTGTCTTTGAAATTGATGATGGTGTTAGACGGATCCGTTCTCTTGCCCTCCGAGGTTGCAATGACACGAGTGGAATATGACTTTTTCCCATTCCCTTTAAGTTGCCTTATCCATTCACCTATGTCTGTTTAGAGTTCACCACTTGCACAGGAGGAAACTGTTGAGATATCGAGCTCCACTCGTGATATGCCAGGGTGACCGTTGCGCATTTATGTCACCGACTTATTAGTTGTAGATGCGGTTGGTACACCGCCCATGAATAATAGCTAGATGACAGCTATCCTTATCTACTCTAGTTCGTGGCTCAGTTAGTATGCCACCTTAGTTGAGTTTGGTTTGAGACCCATATATAGGGTTCTTCTATTTCTATGTACTGGAGTTCTTTTGGCTTACACAACTAAGAAGAGGAAAACTGTTTTCAGCCTCCACCTTTGTGTGTATTCCCCCATTGTGCAAGCAAGAAAGCTACAAGTGAGACTCCTTTCTTCTCTCTCACAATCTTGACATGGTATCAGAGCCTTGTTTTTGGTAAGGAGCTCAAGAAAGCAAACCAAGTTCGCGGTGTTCTGGTAAGAGGACCAGTATTGCTTTCATTTTTTTGTTTTGGGAGCAAGTCTCTACAGGTAGCACAGCCGGAAAGTGCAAGAGTGCATTGTCTCAGATTGAGACGCCCTTCGCGGTGTAGCAAGAGGGCAGTATATGCTGTGGGAGTGGGCATTAGCCCTTGGTTGCTCTGTTTTTTTGATTTGAGGCCATTTCGGGGCCTGTTTTGGAGGCGAAAGTTTTCTGTACGCACTCAGGAAAAGGCCCTGTTTTATGCTGTGCGACCACTGTTCTACAGGTCGGTGAAAAGTTACTGTAGAAATTGCATCGTACGCCTGTGCGCAGAGACATTGGGAGTTACAGAATCATCCTTGTTGCCTGTTGATGCAAAATCATCACTAGGAAGTGACTGTGTAGTCAAATACCACTTTCGTCAGTTTTGCAGATTTGCCCTTGTGAGGCTGAAGCTGTGTTCTTTGCAGTGGCAGAATTTTTTGCAGTGTTCTGTAATGGCGTCTGATTCTCTTTCACAGATTGTCACTGAAAAGCTTGACAAGAACAACTTCCAAGCATGGAAGTTTAGAATGACGAATTTCCTTATGGGAAAAGGATATTGGGAATTCGTTGCAGGAAATGAAGAAGAACCAGTTCTTCCTGATGTTCCCAATCAACAGCAAATGCATGCATTTAAAGCATGGCATGAGAGAGCCAGGAAAGTTATGTATTGGCTGTCTATCAGCATTTCAGACTCTATGATTGTGCATATTCAAGATGCAAGTATGCCAAAGGAGGCATGGGATACTTTGTCAAAAATGTATAGCACAAATACGCAAGCCAGGAAAATGCAGCTCAAGCAAGAGTTGCACAATGTGCAAAGAGAAAGTATGAGCATCAATGACTACCACATGAAGGTGAAGAAGATTTCAAATGCACTTGCTTCCATTGGGTCGCCAGTGGAAGATGATGATTTAGTTTCTGTGACCTTGAATGGTCTAGGAAAGGATTATGTATAGTTCCGAACATCCATTCTTGTCCGTGAAAGATTTCCTGATTTTGAGGAGTTGATTGCTCTTCTAATTTTTGAGCAGAGAAATGGTGGTGCATCTTCTTCAGGAGGAACTTCAAAAGAAGCTGTCTTCTACTCAAATGCTGGAAGAGGTAGAGGCAGAGGTAGAGGAGGCCGATCTGGAGGCCATGGTAGAAATCAGAATATGCAACAAACTCAAGAAAACCAGTCCTATGGAGGAGGACGTGATAACTCTAGAGGCAGGGGGAGCCAAAGAGGTTGTGGTGGATGGCAAAGAGACCAAAATTCAAACAGCAATGTTGAATGCTACTACTGTGGTAAAATGGGTCATATGGCTAAAGATTGCTATAAAAAGCAGAATGACATCATGAATGGAAAATTGCAACAAGGGAATTATTCGTCTTCTAGTAGACAGGGTGATGATAGAAATGAGCATTTATTTATGGTGCAGCACATGACCAATTCTGTGACAAGTGCAGAAGAAAGAAACGATGTGTGGTATATTGACTTAGGTACATCAAACCACATGACAGGTCATGCAGAATGGATGCAGGATGCAAGGAAAATGGAAAAACCAGGATTTGTGGAGGCTGGTGATGATACTGCACATCCTATTGTGCAGATTGGAAAAATTCCTTTGTCTATGCAGGATGGGAAAAAGAAATACCTGTCGGATGTATTTCATGTTCCAAATATCACCAAGAACCTGGTTTTTGTTGGTCAAATGGTTGAGCAGGGCTTGTAGGTTAGATTTAATTCTCATGGATGCTTTGTTGAGGATATGAAAAATAAAGGTCGCTTGATAGCAAAAGGAAAGAAGAAGGGCAGAATGTTTACATTGGATGCAGACATGCCTGAATTGAGTGCAACAATGTTTGCACATGGGACCGGTGTAGTTGCAGATATTGATATCTGGAATAAACGCATTGGTCATGTTAATGTACAGCGAATTAAATCAATGCAAGCCCAAAATATTGTTGCAGGATTGCCTAAATTCAAGGTTGCAGAAATGCATAAGGTATGTGAAGCCTGTCAGTTTGGAAAACAGGCAAGGAAACCATTTCCTAGACATGTTCAAGAGAGTAAGAAGCCATTGGAATTAATCCACTCTGATGTGTGGACTACTAAAGCTGCATCTCTTGGAGGTTGTCATTATTTTGTCACTTTTATTGATGACTATAGCAGAAAAGTTTGGGTGTATTTTATGAAAAAGAAAAGTGAAGTTTTTGGGCATTTCAAAACTCTTAAAGCTATGGTTGAAAAAGAAACAGGCCTGCAAATAAAATGCCTAAGGTTAGATGGAGGGGGAGAGTACCTCTCAAATGAGTTTGCAAGATTCCTGCAGGAGCATGGCATAAAGCAGCAATATTCATGCAGTCATACCCCACAACAAAATGGAATTGCAGAAAGGAAAAATAGGCATATTGGAGAGGTATCTCGTGCCATGCTCAACGAAAAAGACTTACCAGATTTTTACTGGGCTGAAGCAGTTGCTACAGCAATCTACATAATGAACATGACTCCCACTGCAGCAATACATGGGATGACTCCAGAGGAGAGGTATACTGGTAGGAAACCAGATATTTCTCATTTGAAGATTTTTTGTTGCATTGCCTCTGTTCATGTGCCAGATGAGTTGAGATCCAAGTTGGATCCAAAAGCTGAGAAGTGCATCTTTATTGGTTACTCTCTGCAGCAGAAAGGGTATAGATGCTATAACCCTTCTACTCGTAAGTTTGTAGTGAGCAGAGATATTGTTTTTTATGAGATGAGTAGCTGGTATAAACCAGTAAATGTGATTGATAATGTAGATGCACAAAATGGTAATGCTGCACAAATTTCACAGCAGCAGTCACAAGATATTAGTGGACTTGGAGCGTCCTCTAGCAGTGGTTCACATTCTTCGCCATGGACAAGCAGATTGAGATCATGAGAATCTTCTCAAAGCAATGCAGATAGTGGTATGCAATTATCACGAAAAGGAAAAGAGAAGGTAGATCAGCCCATGTTTGATGTGAATGCAGGTCACTCTTATGTGGATGGTGAATCCAATGGCTCAAAACAGAGCATTGATGATGAGTTGGGTATTCCTTCTATTGTTACACCTAGAGTAAGGAAGACCAGGGATGTTTTGAGAGCACCTAGGAGTGAACCTACTTTGCGCAGGTCTACCAGAGCTAGGTATCTTGTGGACAGGCTGAAATATGATGGATTTACAGCCATTCACTATGCCTATATGGTCCAAGTGATACAGGAACCAGAACCCACTTCTTTTGAGCAAGCCATGGGAAAAGAAAAATGGGAGAAATCCATGGATGAAGAAATGGATGACTTGGAAGCAAATGCTACATGGGAATCGGTACCTTTGCCTAAAGTTAAGAATGCAATTGGTTGTAAGTGGATTTATAAGGTGAAGCACAATGCAGATGGTTTTGTGAACAGATACAAGGCAAGATTAGTAGTCAAGGGGTATGCACAAACATATGGCATTGATTATGAAGAAACATTCAGTCCGGTTGCAAGGATGGAAACTGTAAGAGTAGTCATTGCTATGGCTGAATCAAAGGGATGGTCTTTACATCAGATGGATGTAAAGAATGCCTTCTTGCGTGGTGATTTGCAAGAAGAGGTATATATGGAGCAGCCACCAGGTTATGTGCATGTTGTTCATCCTGAGTTTTTTTGTAGGTTGAAGAAAGCCTTGTATGGCTTGAAGCAAGCACCTAGAGCATGGTCTGACAAGATAGGAAAGTATCTTGTCACTATTGGCTTTCAAATTTCCAAGGCAGATTTCTCACTTTATGTGAGAAAAACAGAGAAAGGTATTATGCTACTTGTCATTTATGTTGATGATTTGATTATGACAGGTGATAGTGATGAAGATATTCTTCATGTGAAAATGCTATTGAAGCAGAAGTTTGAGATGAAGGATTTGGGAGAGCTGCATTATTTCTTGGGCATTGAGGTGATTAGATCACCAAATGGGATACGGCTCTTGCAGAGGCAGTATGGATTGGACATGCTATCCAAATATGGGATGACAGACTGTAAGCCTATTTCAATTCCTTTGGAGCAGAATGTGATGCTGAGCGCAGATGCAGGTGAGCTTCTCGAAGACCCTACTATGTACAGATGCATAGTAGGAAGTTTGATTTATATGACTATTACCAGGCCAGATTTGAGCTATGCTGTTGGATTGGTAAGTTAGTTTATGCAGGCTCCAAGGAAACCGCATTTGGATGTGGCCAGACGCATACTTAGGTATGTGAAGTCCACATTACAGTATGGACTATTTTATGAGACTGGGGTTCAGATATAGTTGCATGGATACACTGATGCTGATTGGGCTGGTAGTATTTCTGATAGACGATCTACCAGTGGATATGTGTTCTCTTTTGGGAGTGCTGCAGTCACTTGGAGTAGCAAGAAACAGCCTACAGTTGCCTTGTCGAGCACAGAGGCTGAGTACAGGGGGGCAGCAATGGCTGCATGTAAGGTAGCTTGGCTGCATAAGCTACTTAATGATATGCATCAGCCTACAGATGGGCCAGTTGTCATTTATTGTGACAACATGAGCAGTATACACTTGGCAAATAACCCAGTCTATCATGTTAGAACAAAGCACATTGAGGTGCATTATCACTATGTGCGGGAGAGGGTTTTACTAGGTCTTATTGATCTAGTTTATGTCAGCACAGAGGATCAGGTAGCTGATATATTCACAAAGGCATTGAGCGTAGAGAAGTTGCGCAAGTTCAGAGACCTGCTTGGTGTGCAGGAATTGGGATTGAGCTCGAGGGGGAGTGTTGAGATATCGAGCTCCACTCGTGATATGCCAGGGTGACCGTTGTGCATTTATGTCATCGACTTGTTAGTTGTAGATGCGGTTGGTACACCGCCCATGAATAATAGCTAGGTGACAGCTATCCTTATCTACTCTAGTTTGTGGCTCAGTTAGTATGCCACCTTAGTTAGTTGAGTTTGGTTTGAGACCCATATATAAGGTTCTTCTATTTCTATGTACTGGAGTTCTTTTGGCTTACACAACTAAGAAGAGGAAAACTATTTTCAGCCTCCACCTTTGTGTGTATTCCACGATTGTGCAAGCAAGAAAGCTACAAGTGAGACTCCTTCCTTCTCTCCCACAATCTTGACAGAAACCTCCATCCTTTCTGAGCACCTTACTAAAATATTTGGTGCTTTCCATCATCCTTGAGAGAGCATCCTTCATCCTTGACAGGGCCCCCCTCATCCTTGAGAGGACCTTGCCAAAGTAGTTGGAGCTCCCCCATGTTTTTTCTGAGGTTGCTATCTCGAGCACTATTCCTACCTGAGTAGAATGAGCTTCTTTGTTTACTTTTTGACACGGGGGCTTCCTTGGTATTCCTTTGCATCGTGTGGGATGCATGGTGATATATCGTGTAACATTACCCCCCTCTGAGATGGTTGCGAGTTCCATGACATTGGCAATTTTGAGTTGATGAGGATTCGGTGATTGAAAAGGGTAGTCGTGTGAGTCGATGACGATGGGGTCTCATTGGCGATTGGTTTTGGGGAGAAGTTGATTAACCGATTGAGATGATAGGGGCCATGAATATATTGCATGGATGATGGGGCCTCCTAAGTTGGTGGGTTGCAGCCTTTGTTTGTATTTGAAAAGAAAAGAAGGTGCACTACCTACAAGTGTGTCTACCTTACCGTGTGATGCATTGTGCTCATGCTAGTGGAACTAGGAGTTGGATTGAATGAACCACAAGCAGAAGCCTGGGTGTTGTCCCACACTTGAGGACCCAGTTCGTGTATTGTTAGAGGTGCGGTGCACACCTTAGGGAGACAAGTCTAGAGGTCTTGGTCTTGAGGTGCTCTAAGCGTGATGTGGGAAATCAGAAATAGGCTAGGAGATTAGGGACTGATCTGACTGATTGAGGCCACTAGATGCACCTAACTTGAGGACTCCTAGGTGTAGTGATTGTGATTTATGTGCATTTTGCTTCCTTTTTTTTTCCACACATTGATCCAACCATAGAATAGATATCTTGGCTGGCATGGGAGGTTAAAAAGAGTGGTGGGGGCATCCTTGTCGTAAAAAACTCCCTCTAAGGAGACTTTCTTCTCCCTTATGCTCTGGTGGCTCTACTTTTTTGGGCCTTGCAATTTGCATTTGGATGTGTAGCCCATGCCTTAGAGCCCTTCGGGTGATCTCCAGTTTTTCCTTTAAGGACTCAACATCCTCCTTTGCCTTAGATTGTGTGGTGTCTAAGAGAGTGCGAAAGAAGGCACATTGTTGGGCTTCCAAGGTCACTTGTGCAGCCTCTACCATGCTCTTTGCTAGCACTTTGTCGCCTTCTGCAAGACTAGTCGGCATGCTAAGGTGCTCACTCTTTCTTCTCTCATGTTCACCTAGTCATTTACTTTTTTTCTCCTATCTTTCAGGCTTTCATTGTGCTTGTAGGGTAGCACCCTTAGCCATCTCTCTTTTTCTTTGATTTTTTTTTCTAAGTGCTATTGTTCTTCAAGCTCTGAGATTAGCCTTTGTTCCAGATTTGTTATATGCTTTAGGTCTTGTCGATTTCTTTCTCCTTTGTACAGCACCACTAGCTCATCGAAATTGTGTTGTATGCTCATAAGGTCGTGTGCTTCTCCCCGTGAGTTTGGCTTGCTATCTTTTGTCTTCTCCTCCCTTAGTTTTAAGCTTCCCTTTTAGCTCCTTGATCTCTCTTTGATAGGTGGCCACTTGACAGGCCCTTTCTAACTGAGAGGCTACCATGGTCTCCCTTTTGGCCTCAAGCTCAGTGATGGCTATCTTCTTGTCTTCCTTTGCTTATATTAGCTGTGACCGGAGTTCCTGCACATAGGCATTGTAGGATGTGGACAACGGCAGTGTAGAGGGACTAGTGGTTGTAGATGCCTCTATCTTCAACCGTTTGAGGTCTTGTCTTGATTCCATGTCAGCTGCATGTCTTCTTGCTCCTGTGATAGAGTTCCTACACTCGCACCTTGAGTCACCTCTTTGTTGACCAAGAACTACACCCATGTTATTAGATTGTTAGCATCTACCATGGTAGAGGAGTCTTCGGTGGGTGCAGTGTTTGGGGTGGTTGGGATAGGGTCGATCTCAAACCCTTTCCCTTTCCTTTAGTCATTGGGGGTAGCAAGTCTTTGGGTGCCTTGGAGTTGGTGCTTGGACCTTCCTATCGGGCTCATGGCTGCTGCCAACTCCTCTTGTCTTGAAGGTTGCTCCACTGAGAGGTGGATAGCGAGAGCTATGTCTTCTTCCTCCTTCCTGAGCTCCACCTCTTTCTCCTCAGCTCTTTTCTTTCTCTCATCCTCAGCTCTTCTAGATTTCTCTTTTATTCTCTTCACCTCATCCCTTTCTTCTTTCTTTTGTCATTCTTTTGTGCTTTTGGACTCACTTTCTGCTTTGTGTACATTTGTTTTCTCCTTCTTCTACCTCTCTTCTTTGGCCTTCTTCTACGGAGTCTCTTTCTTTGACTTCTTGGCCCTTCCTTGGCCAAATTGTGCTTGTTGCTCTCCTTTGTCCTCACTCACGGTTCTTTTGTTGGACTACTCTAGTCCTCAGTGTGGAAGGGACTGCCCAGTATTTTACCACCAACAGCCTCTCCTTCTTGTGCTTTTCCTAGTGCTTCTCTTATGATGGCTGTCAAGATTCCTCCGAAGCTAATGGTGGAGGCCTTTGAGAGGACAAAAATTTCTTGGATTTGGAGGTTGAGGACTCTCCCCTCGAGTCTTTTGTATGTGGTTACTGCTTTTGTCGAGGTCTCTATCATCTTCCTCACGGAGCCATTGAGATTTGCCTTGTTGAAGGACCAGGCAGCAATCCTCTCTAGCATTGGTATGTGTTGGGGGTAAAGGCACCTCTGCCTAGCCGCTCGTGTATTACTACATTGGCAATACTTGCCACTGCATAGTGCAAGTAGTAGGCGCATGTCACCGTCACTTTATTCTTTTAATGACAGTTTGAATAAAGGAAGGCTCAGTCACACATTGTGACTGTTGGAGTTCCCATTTGGTCTCTCTCACTTTCTTGGTATTGATCTCCCACCATAGCTCTTCCAAGCAAGCTTCAATCCTTCTCACCTTTCAACTGGTATGAGAGCATGGTTGCTTGAGCATTCTAACTTGGTTCATGACTCCTTCAACTTCCTATTGATTACCTACACTCATTGGGTCTCCTTCTTGACAGCCATAGCCGACTCTCCCGAGCTCCCATCACTCCCAGTTGCCCGAGCACCTATCTAGCCCATTTGGGCACCTTGGGAGCTCACTTTTGTTATTTTACTTCAATCCACAGGTTTTGTGAAGCAGGGTAGCCATGTCCTCTTGCTTCTTGTGATGCTTACTCTCTACCAGTGACTTTTCCCTTCAAGAGGGAGCTCCTTGGGGTCCATGACTACTCCTCCAACCTTTCCTTGACCTTGCCCAGCCCTTCCACATGCCCCAAATCAGTTTGGGATAGCTTGAAGACCTGCAAAAAATTCAAGTTTTACTTCAACCCTCCCTTGGCATTCATTGGCAGCTTGAAAACACTTCATTTGGCACTTGGGAACACCCCCTTGATGCTCGACATTGGTAGTTATCATTGGCATTGATTTGTGGATTGACTGATTTACCTCAATCTAGGACTATTTTCCATAGTCCCACAAGTAGCCACAAATAGTGTTACATCAGTACTTTATGTTTATGCTTGGTTGGCATTGACATTGGTTGCTTATTTGTGGTCCCGAATGCTAAGGGAATGTATGCCTATGATATGAGATGCTTTTGAGGCTGAATTTTCTTAGCCATTGACTATTTTACACATTCCACATGTAGCCCAAAATAGGGCATCCCCTTGTTATTACACTTTATGCTCATGCTAAATAGTCATTTGATGCCCGATTATGCCCGGTTGGTGCTATACATATGGGAAAGTATGCCTATGGTCTGTCTATAGATTTGAGCTTGGGAATTGAGCCACTGTTAGCTCAGTTTTGACATTTATTTGTTGATGGAATATTCAGGGCATTGAAGCTTATTTGCTTATGTTTGGAAATGCCTATTGGCTTCGAGCTATGTCTTGGGTGTATACATTGATGTAGTGACTCTCGGGGATCCACATAGAGCTTGGATTTTCTCTCAAATCATTGGTTGAGCTTGATCTCACTTCACATAGCATTGGAATCTTCATCTCTGATGTACTTATGGCATGTACTTTGCTTATGTTTGACTAGTCTTGACGTGCTTGGCCTATGCCACTACTACATGCACGCTACATTGTTTGGAGTTGGATGCTACTAAGCCTTGCTTTGGCTTGACATGTGATTGCTCGGAGCTTACTTTGGCTATTTTTCGGCTTGCTAGAGTTACAATTTGGATGTACTTGGTGTCTATGGATGCTATGTATAGATGCTACACAGCCTATATACTCATGAGGTCTTATTGATGCTTAATCTTGGATCTTCTGGCACTGGTGCTATCATATGCCCTTGTTGAGCTTCTTTGCTTGATATTTATGGATTTTGTGCTAGTGGGAGTGTCTTGATACACTTGACAGACATTGAGCAGGAGGTTTATGCTACTTAAGCATTTGGATACTTGAGACTGGGATCTTCACTTGGATGTTGCATGATTGATATGCCGCAGTCCTCACAGATGTACTTGGGCTTATTTGGGCTTTGTATTCCCTAAGAATACACCTCTTTGTGTCAGGTCTTACCAGTGTTGTATACACTTTGTCCTAATACACAGGAGGTGTGTCAGCTTACTGACGGATTCATTTGATATGCTTGGGTGTTTGATCGATGTCCGTATGACTGACACATGTTGATTTATGCCTGCTTGATGCCAATTATGCTTTGACAGTCAGCGGTTGACTTGGTGCATTCATTTTTACTACAGTTTGCTTTCATTGTACTTGGCTGTAATTTATTACAGCAAGTGGTTATGCATGGACTGGCATGGAATTTTCATGTTGAATCATCCTAATTTTATGTACTTTTGATGGTACTTAGTGGGCAGCATCATTAGCTATTAGTTCGTGCTCATTATGCCTTGGTTTTGGTGGTATTTATCTTCAACATCACTAAGCTTGATGGTACAAGTTATGTCTATTGAAAGAGCCAAGTTTGGCAGGTATTGGTACATAAATCTCAGATCAAGCCACTAAGGATGCATGGTGAGCAACCTGAACTATGATTGATGATGAATGGGATGCGCTTGATGAGTTATGCAAGTCCACCCTCATCTTATCTCTCACTAAACAAGTGCATTACAATGTGGTTGAGGAAGCACATAGTGCTTGGTAGCTTTGGGATAAAATTAAGAACCTCTATGACAAGAAAAGTCCAGCAAGTCTGATGTATTGGCTGAAGAAGCTTATGGACCTGCATATGAAGGAGAATATGACAATGTCTGCTCTTTTGAGCCAAATCCATGCTATTCTCAAGAACTTGATTTCGCAGGGCATTACCTTTAATGATGAGGTTACTCCATTGTTTTTTCTTGGGACTCTGAGTGAGTCATGGGATGTATTCCTCACTACCTTATGTGCCCTTGCTACCATTTTGAACTTTTCTGATGTGGAAAGTGCTCTTCTGCAAGAAGAGATCAACCGTAAGAACTTGGATGCCTCTCGTGTGTCACATGATTTGACTGTTAGAGGCAGAGATGGAAATAGAAAGAATGATCGTGGGTATGGACATGGCAAAGACTCACAGAAGTTTAGGTCTAAGTTGAGTGGTAAGTTGCAAGGCAAGTCTCGTGGAAGAAATGCTAATGTGACATGCCATTGCGGCAAGAAGGGTCACATACATCCACAATGTCATGAGTTGTGCAATGAAAAGTGCAAAGAGAAGGGAAAAGACAAAGTACAGGAAAATTCCTCTAATTGTAGCACTATGCTTGCAAAATCTAGTGTGAAAATCGAGGAGATAAATATCATGTGGACTGATGAATCTGATGGGGAGTATATACTTGCAGCTAGTTCTTGTGATGCTACGTCATTGACCTAGGTTCTCTCTAAGTATGCACAATGCTGGCTTTTAGATTCTCGTGCTTCATTTCATGTTACACCATGTCATGAGTGGTTCCATTCCTACCACACTGTCTCTGGTTCAGTTTGCTTGGGTGATGACATGTCACTTACTATTGTTGGCATTGGGGATGTACAGCTACAATTCTCTAATGGTAGTACTTTTATGTTACAGGATGTATGTCATGTACCTACACTTACATGCAATCTTATGTTTGTAGGGCAGCTTGATGATGCTGGATCTCATGTTTCATTTGGGGATTCTGCTTGGAAGATCACATGTGGCAGACTTTGCTTGCTAGAGGTGCCAAGGTTGGCAGCCTCTATCATCTTGTAGTTGATGGGTCCTCTGTTGACCATGTTTTGTCAATCACTTCCATCACACATGTATCTCTTTGGCATGCCTCTTTGGGCCATATGTCCTTGAAGGGAATGAAAATGCTTTTTGGTTTGCAGTACTTACCTCCCCTTGTCTATGCATGTTTTGATTCATGTGAGCATTGTCTTTATGGCAGACTGACTAGGAATATGCATAAGAAGTCTGGTAGGACACGCATAAGTGAACCCCCGATATTGGTACATTCGGATGTCTGTGGTCCCATGCCCTATTAGTGTATGGGTGGTGCAAAGTATTTTGTGATGTTCATTGATGATTTTTTGTGTAAAGTTTGGGCCTACCCCATTAAGATTAAGTCTAATGTCTTGGCTTGTTTCAGATATGGCTTGCATTGGTTGAGAACCAGACTAGGCATAGGATGAAATGCCTTAGGACTGACAATGGGGGAGAATATGTGTCACATGCCTTTGAGCAGCTATGTGACAAGAGGGGTATTAAGCATCAGTTGACCACCCCTATACCTCACCGTAGAATGGCTTGGAAAATCGGATGAATAGAGTCATCCAGGAGCGTGTACACAATATGCTTAGCGATGCAGGACTACCACAGAGCTTTTGGGTTGAGGCAGTCAATACAGCTTTGCATGTCATAAATAGATCACCTTCTAGTGGTTTGGATTTCTAGGTTGTAGAGGAGGTATGGACTGGGAAACCTTCGTCTTATGCGCATCTACGTGTCTTTGGATGTGAGAAATTTTGCCATATGCCCAAGGACAAGCGGACTAAGTTGGATCCTAAGAGTGTCAAATGCATTTTCCTTGGCTATGGAGATGTAGGCAAGATGGGTTACCGCCTCTAGGATCTGCAAAAAGTCATCCATAACCATGATGCAGTCTTCCATGAAGACAAGATGCATAGGTAGCTTGAGAAGGTGGTAGAGATGTGTAGGGTTATATTCCAGGAGGAGCCATGTGCTCCTACATAGCCAGTTGTATAGCCTGCAACAACAGTTGGTACACATGACCAGGGTGTTGGATCGACAGTAAAGCCTCTACTAGGGATAGACGTCCAGCTGATAGATTTGAGCCCTTGATGCATTATTTCTTGGTTACAAATGTAGGAGAGCCTCTCACCTATAATGAGACTATGCACAGGGGTGACAGTCACTCCTGGGAGAGGGCTATGCAGCCTGAGATGGACTCCCTACATAAGAATATGACTTGGGATTTGGTTGCATTGCCTAAGGGCAAGAAGGCTCTTCTGTGGTGCAAGTGGGTGTACAAGCTAAAAAGTACGCCTGGACATCCCAAGCAGGCTTATAAGGCAAGACTTGTTGCTAAGGGTTTTAAGCAAGAGCATGGAGTTGACTTTGATGAAGTAGTTTCTCCTCTAGTCAAGATGACCACCCTATGCTTGGTTTTGGCCTTTGTCGCGCAGCTTGACTTTGCATGGGGATTTGCATAATGAGATTTACATGGAGCAACCTAAGGGCTTTACAGAGCCTGGTAGGGAGCGCCTGGTGTGCAAGTTGAAGAAAAGTCTTTATGGCTTGAAGTAGGAACCTAAGGAGTGCTATCATAATTTTGATGTCTTTATCCAGTCATAGGGCTATAGCATGAGTGCTATGGATCTATGCCTTTACACGAAGAAAGCCCGTGATGGCTCATTTCTTATTTTGGTACTTTATGTGGATGATATGCTGATAGTAGGGAAAGCTCATGATGAGCTGGATGCTCTTAAATCTCAACTAAAGAAGAGCTTTGAGATGAAGGATTTGGGACATGCCTCTCACATTCTTGGTATGCGCATTAATCATAACAGGCATTAGGGACTACTCTACCTCTCACAGAGGGAGTACATTCATAAAGTTATTGAGAATTTCCGCATGCAAGACGTGAAGCCTATTGGCTATCCATTATCTTCTTATGCGAAGGTCTCATAGGCCAATTGTCTACAAATAGATGAGCAGAGGGCCGAGATGGCCAAGATCCCTTATGCATCAGCTGTGGGTAGTTTGATGTATGCCATGATAGCCACTCAACCAGATATTGCCTTTGCAATTGTTGTTTTGGCACACTATATGGATACACCTGGCAAGAAACATTGGGATTCTTTGAAGGGTATCATGAGATACCTGAAAGGCATAGCATATATGTGTATTTGCTATGGCAGCTAGGATACAGGAGTTGTGGGGTACACAAACTCTGATTATGCAAGACATGCAGATAGTAGGAAGTCCACTTCTGGCTATGTATTCACCTATGTTGGAGGTGCTTTCTCCTAAATGTCCAAGGTTCAAATGTGTACAACTCTCTCTACCACTGAAACCGAGTATGTTGCAGCCCACTGAGGCTTGCAAGGAGGCCATACAGTTGGGCCATTTGGTTCATGACCTTGGGATTGATTCTATATTGCATTCAAATTCCATAAGTGCTATTTAGCTAGCCAAGAATCTGGTCTTCCATGCGAAGACAAAACACATTGAGGTGAGGTATCACTTCATATGTGGGGTCATGGAGGACAAGTCTATTGACCTTGTCAAGATCTCCATTGATGAAAATCTTGCCGATTTGCTCACGAAAAGCCTCACTACTGAGCACTTTGCCTTCCTTAGGAGATTGATGTGCATTGGATGAGATTTTCATTTTCCCTCATCCTGTTGTACATGTTTACATTGTACTGTCTTTTCTTTTTCTTTTCACTCCTCAGTGGGGCAGATTTGCCTTTAAGTGGGAGGTTGTTGGGGGTAAAGGTGCCTTTGCCTAGCTGCCCATGTACTCGCCACTGCATACTACAGGTAGCAGGTGCCCATCAACATCACTTTATTCTTTATTCTTTTGATGATAGTTTGAATAATGGTCACACATTGTGACTATTGGAGTTCCCATTTGGTCTCTCTCTCTTTCTTGCTCTTGCTCTCTAGCCATAGCTCTTCCAAGCAAGCTTTGATCCTTCTCACCTTTCAGTATGTTGATTTTGTTGATCAATGCATTATACTACTAACTGAGCATGCACCATTTTGGTGTGGATTTGAAACTCAAGATTGGGGATGTTGGCTAGGTTGATGCCATCATTGGTGTGTACTATCACTTTATCCATCTCTAGCATGTCGTACACATGATCTCGTTTTGGCCATCTCTCCACTTTGTTTGGTAGGCCAGTGCTTTCTGTACCAACTCAAGGCTCAACTCAATTCTACTTAGCAGGCTTCATTTTCTAGGTGCACTGTGACAATGCCCCAGTTTTTGTTGAAGGTCCAAAGAAACTCGATGCACTTCTCATAGTCGATGGCTTGATCGTCTGCCTCCATGTACTTCTAAAGCTTGCACTACTTCACCAGTTGCTGGATGGCTAGTTCTTCCACAACTATGTCTTCTAGATTCAGGATATACCTGAATTTGAATTGATTATAAGCCCTCGTCTCCAACAAGAGGCTGTATTCCGCATGCTTCTCTTCTAAGAATGGAAGTTTGCTACTTTTATCTTGGCGTGCCATAGTGGGTACCTGTCATAATGACATAGCTCACCATTAGTGTCCTCAAGGTAATTTGTTGCAGAAAGGTGAACAAGAATTAATTATGCTTTCTAAGGAAAATTAACATGTTTAATTACAAGAAGAGAATATTTTCCTTCAAGCAACCTACTCATTCCAAATATTTTATGACTTTTCATCAGTCATGAGTTTATTTTTATCCACACTCTTCTACCTCTTGGTCATTGATGGAGGCTTCATTTGTGCATTTCATTCACTTTACTTACTCATATGTTTGATTCCACCTTGCCCCATAATCCTTCCTAGCATTAAGGTTTGAGGGGTCAAGGGCATTTAGCCCTGGCTCGCAGTGTTTCACTTTCGCATGAGCTAATCATAGAAGTTTGGATTGTATTTGAGATTAGCATAGTGGTCTGTGTCAAAAGGATGGATGCCTACTTGAGTGAGGTAGGTGAGAACATTTATGAGAAAGTCACCAAAGTTGATCCTGCTAGCAATGTGTAGCTCTTCCTCGGTCAGGATTCGGTCTAAGTATGGGTGGGTCACGATGTGCTCTTCTAAGGGTCGGTCACAAATGGTGGTCAACACCCTATAGGAGGTTGGAGCTAAATAAGTGGGATCATACTCGAAGGTCTTAATGCCATGTCGTTGCTCAATGTTAGTCATGATTTGATAGCCTTTTTGTTCCCACTAGAGTTTGAGAGCATACCACTTCCTCAAGAAATATGATCAGCTAACTTGTGGAGTTCCTCCAAGCTTAGTGACTCTTCTCTTGCTATAGGAAGTGATCAATCATTGGTTGAGGGCTTGATCTCGAGATATCTCGGTGTCTTTGATCAATTCCTCTATGATCGTGGGAGTTTTTATCATCAAACGAATTCATATTCCTCCCAGGTGCATGGCATGGTGTGGACTTGCAATGCTAAGGATGGGTCAAGTAGACCTAGTTCTAAGCGCTCATAGCTCTTAGCAAGTAGAGTGAAAGTGGCATCTAAGCACTTGATGCAGGTGATCAGGTCATCTCCTGTGTTTGTAGCTAGATCCTTAGCCAATGTGAGGATCGATCATCATTTGTAGGATGGTTTAAGACCTACTGGCAGGTAAGGCTTGACTGAACTAGATAATTTGGTAGCTAATGGATGTGGCTCTCGTTGTTCCTGAGAGTGTGGTTGAGCTCCTTGTGGGATGGTCTTGATTAGAGTCAAGGGTTCTACGCTACTAGAGGCTAGTGAGATACTAGGGGCACTAGTAGGACTTGGCTAAGGTAGTGTGCAAGTAGCAAGGTGCGGCTTTAGTTGATAAACTTGTTTAGTCTTTTCCAGCTTCTATGTTTGAGGCTTTATGGGATTTTCCGCCTGAGTCATCTATGCCACTGGGGTGTTTTTTGTTGCATGGCTTGGTGTGATCAAGGTTGCAGATGGTATTTGAGTAGTGCCCTTGGTTGTCTTGGCTTTAGGTACCCATATCCAGGCGTTCCCCTTGTAAAACCCTTCCGCTTGCAATAAGATCTTGGGGACCCATCGTTGCTTGACCATGTTGATGCCTATAGTTCCTTCTCTGCCTCCTAGGTTTCAATTTTGAGTTTGTAGCCTTGCGAGGTCGTGATTGTGCACTTTTGGATGGTGTCCCTTGATTTTTAGGCATCCATTTGAACTACGGTGCGTGGGCCTTGGCTTTGATTTAATTGGTTTGCTGGCTTTGAGATTTGGTAGGTTGTGAGAAGTCACAATCCCCCTCCTTAGCCTTGGTGGTGGGTTGCTTTATTGATGGCTTTGCAGGTTTTAATGGAGCCGCACTACCCTTACTAAAAGTGGTGACTATTCGTACATTGCCAATAGCAAGGTGAATATGGTGTGAGTCATAGTCGACATTGCATAGTGTCTACTTTTTAACTGTACATCCTAACAATGATTCCACACTTACATCCTTTGCATTTGGAAACACATAAAAGATCATTGGTATGCTTTCAGACTCGATAGAGACTGCAACCTTGCACTTTCCCAGAAGTGCATATATCGACCTCCAAATGGGCTGAGTTTGGCATTAATGGGTTGTAACTGTGGTCTACCAATTTGATCGTGAGTCAAGATATTAAAATCAGCACCCTCATTGATCAATGCCTCAAATGTGTGTGTTTTCTTGGTAGTGACAGTCATGCGCACGTAAGCTGAAGCTACAGCTTCCTCATCTTCATTTTGATTTTTGTGATAGTGGCCACTCATTCCTTGACAAGGATTCTAGCAACAGAGGCTCATGTAGTGGGTAGTAGTCCTCGGCTTTGAAGGAGTAGCAATCGTCAAATTTTCTCTTGTCACTAAAGCAGTGGCAGTCCTTGTATTCATCCTGAGAACTATCCTCATCCGATTGCTCATCATCTCCTAAGACTTGATGCGGTGTTTTCCTTTTATCGGTGACTAAGGTCTGATTGTACATTAAGTTCAAGTTGTGCACCTTAGTCCACCACCACTTGGGTTCATCCAAGAGATTGTTGAGAGGTTTCAAGTTAGTGGTACGGTTTTCGACTAACTTTCCTGTCAGGTACTCCAAGCTCTCTTGGAGTTTTGGCCTATTGCTAGGGACATGGAACATGACAGGTTTGGATTGGCTGCAAGGGCTTCTGGCCATCATGCAGAATGGAACTATAGGCTCCTTCTTGGTTACTCTATCTTTCTCTATAGTTTTCTTGTACTCTTCCTCCTCATCTAAGAATGACAGATCGATTGTAGCAAGTGCATGCATCTAATCTCTCTTATCCTCTAGGTAAGGGATATACTTTGTGAGTGGCCCGTAAGAGTTTCTAATCTATGCCCCTTCAGCATGGTGGAGATGGCATCCAAGTTGACTGGTGTGCTTTTGTTTGATTTTCCAAGAAGATTAAACCGTTGTCCCAATCTTATATGACCCATGCATTGTGTATCTAGGGCCAGTCTAACAAGACATCATAGTTGTCAAGAATCACGTGGTGGGGGGACTTGCTTGAGCTGCTATGCCAAACACACACTGTATGTTGAGAAATAGACAAATGATGTATGCTCCAAGAGGAGCTGTCCTGAATCCCATATGCACAGTGAGGAGAGTGGAACAACTCAAAGTCTATAAAGCATTGTACTTGACTATGAAATGAATACAATATCATGATGTTTTGTACTTTTAGTTAAGTGTCTTGTCATTATCAATTCTACACAAGATTGTGTTTATGAGTCCAAGCTAATCTATCTTGGAACCTAATTCACTTGTGTAATATTTTGTCTCTACTTGTCCATGTCATTATGAACTTGGTTTACATCTTTGATCCACCATAGCTTGTGTCATGTCCTAGATCCACATCGTTTAACATGGTGTATCAGAGCCCAGTTGGTGGGCATGGCATAGCTCATACTCTGAATCTCTAGTCTCCCATCACCTCTGGTGATCTCTAACCAGCTCACGTTCAGCTCATATCTCCAGTTTCAACTTCAAATCTCAGTTGGACCTTGTGGCAGCCATAGCCAGACTGCACCTACCCACCTTGGAGCACTTGGATCTCTCTCTACAGGCCATATCTTCAAGTGAATCATTCTGGAACTATCTTCCCTTGCTCAAGATGCTTCAGCCTATCACATCGAATGGTGACATTATTATCCAAAGAAGGTAGCATTGCGTGATCTGCAGAAACGGTGCAATCTGTAATAGCATGACGATTCGTACAGCTGCACGCACAATACGCAGCACAATTCTCGCAGCCACCATAGGGCTTTTGTAGCCCATGAGATAAGCTTCATTGCCATGTAAAAAGTTTTGAGAATGATCAAGTGTGTAATCCACATAGAGCAAAAAACCAGGCTGCTACAGAAACCCTAATCCAGAAAGCCATAGCCATCAAGGTCCAAGCTCACTTTTTTCTTCAAATTCTTATTCCCTTCAATTTAGGGAACACACTGCCACTCTTATCTGAGTCTAAACTTAGTTCCCAGCAAGATCAACACTTCAAATCAACAAGCAAGAAGAAGATCAAGCACCGACATTCAATACTAAGCTCAAGAATAGTATCTATTGATACTCAACTAGTGTCAGTTGACACTGATCTCCTTGTGACACTTCACAAATTCCCCTTGCTGGTCCTTTTTTAGTAAATTGGAGCTACTCAACATGGCAGAGCTTGAGCAAATAGCAAAGTTCAATGGAGAAGGCTTCCATGCTTGGAAGGAAAAGACCATGTCACCTAATGCGGAAAGAATTGTGGGATGTGTTTGAAGATGATGTAGACAACAAGAAGGAAGATGATGAAGATGGGTTTGTTGAAGAAGACCAGTTCAAATCCAAAGAATGGAAGAAGATGAATAATAAGGCACTAGGCATCATTGCCTGGGGACTAAGTGATGATGTGCTACATCATATATCTGGCATTAGAAATTCTAGAATGGAGGAAGAATGGAAGAAGATGACTAGTTCAAATCCAAAGAATGGAAGAAGATGAATAATAAGGCACTAGGCATCATTGCCTGGGGACTAAGTGATGATATGCTACATCATATATCTGGCATTAGAAATTCTAGAACCGCCTGGGAGGAACTTGATAGAATGTTTGGTACCCATGCAAAGAATTCAAAGGTAAAACTTCTCATGCAGTTTTATAAACTAGATATCAAAGATAGTGCTTCTATGACCATACACATTAATAAGTTTAAGAGTTTAAAAACTCAGCTTGCAACTCTTAAAAAGAATATTGATGAAGATGAAGCAATAGCCATACCGCTTGCAAGTGTAAACAAGGATCCATATGAGAACCTTGTGTCCACTCTAAGTAATGTTCTGAGTCTCTCACTCAAAGATATTGAGCACTCACTGCTTGATGAAGAAAGCAAATTTAAAAGCAAAGATGTAAAAGAAACTAGCTCAAGGGAAAACCTATTATACACTAGAGGAGCTACTGGACCCAAAGGAAGAGGTCGAGGATTCAACACCAACAACAGGAATCGGATGACATGTCATTATTGTGGTAAAACTGGCCATATTGCCACTAAATGCTTTCACAAGAAAAGAGCACAGCAGATGTAGAATAACCACCACCAAAATCAATTCATGAATGAAGAAGAAGAAAAAGATACTTCTGCTACCATCAACAACTATGACAAACTAATTTAAGGAATTTGTTCCCTTAGTGGATTTGATTTGTAAAAACCCTTGCCAAATATGTAAAGTCTCAAGCTTTAACTTGACTAGGTTGCCTGTGAGCTAGTCTTTCGGGCCATGTTATCATGTAGGGGGGGCAAAAGCCAGCAAGTGTAGGGACTCATCATTTGAGGGGGGGTGTTGAGAAATAGAAAAATGATGTATGCTCCAAGAGGAGCTGTCCTGAATCCCATATGCACAGTGAGGAGAGTGGAATAACTCAAAGTCTATAAAGCATTGTACTTGACTATGAAATGAATACAATATCATGATGCTTTGTACTTTAAGTTAAGTGTCTTGTCATTGTCAATTCTACACAAGATTGTGTTTATGAGTCCAAGCTAATCTATCTTGGAACCTAATTCACTTGTGTAATAGTTTGTCTCTACTTGTCCATGTCATTATGAACTTGGTTTACATCTTTGATCCACTTGTGTCATGTCCTAGATCCACATCGTTTAACACTGTATATACAAGAGGAAGCTCACTCAAGAACACAAGAAGAGAGATGGAGGCCAAAACATTTTCTTGCTAGTTTCTTCTTCTTCTTCCACACACTATACAATGTACACAAAGTATAGATAAGATACAACATAAAGGAAAGTGGCCTACTAAGTCAAACAGTGCATAACTGACTACATTAATCAATTGACACTATGTCTTTCTAGCTGTAGGTAGGTGTAACAAACTAAATATAATAAGTGATAAGTCAGTGGCCATGTGAGTATCATAATTACCACCAATGTGCTAAGTATAGACATGCAGACCCATCTAGCCAGGCGATCCATCATCAATGTCTGCACGTGTTGAGCTTGCCATCTCAACACTCCTCCTCAAGCTCAACTCTATCTCTGCAACTCCAAGTAAGCTTCGAAACTTTCCAAGCTTCTCTGCACCCAATGCCTTTGTGAAAATGTCAGCTATCTGATCCTATGTGCTGACATATACCAAGTCAATCTCTCCTGCAAGTACCTTCTCTCTCACAAAGTGGTAGTGCACCTCAATGTGTTTTGTCCTAGCATGGAACACTGGATTCCTAGCTAGCTGTATGTTGCTCATGTTGTCATAATGAATGACAACTGGACCATCTCCCTGCACATCCAAATCACCTAATAACTTTTGTAGCCATACCACCTCACATGCTGCCATAGTAGCACCTCTATACTTAGCCTCCGTACTCGATAAAGCAACTGTAGGTTGCTTTTTGTTGCTCCATGTCACTTCTGCACTACCAAGGGAAAACACGAATCCACTTGTAGATTTTCTATCTGACATGCTACCAACCCAATTTGCATCTATGTATCCAAAGACATGTACATCCTTACCTGCCTCATAAAAAAGTCCATAATGTAAAGTGGACTTCACATACCTCAATATACATCTAGCTATATCCAAATGAGGCTTTCTAGGCATCTGCAGAAACTGACTAACAAGGCCAAAAACATAGCTCAAGTCTAGCCTTGTGATAGTCATGTAAATCAAACTCCCTACTATCCTCCTGAACATAGTAGGGTCTTCTATCTCATCCCCAACATCACCACTCAACTTCACATTTTTCTCCAGTGGTACTAAAAGAGGCTTACATGCTGTCATACCATACTTGGATAACATATCCAAGCCATACTGCCTTTGGGATAGCCATATACCATTATCACATCTGATCACCTCAATATCAAGATCTCAGCTCACCTAAATATTTCATCTCAAACTTCTTCTTCAAGAAGTCCTTAACTTCAGCAATCCCATTGTCACTATCACCTGTAATAATCAAGTCATCCACATAGATGACTATGATGACCAAACCTGCATCTCCCTTTCTCACATAAAGTGAGTGATCAGCATCAGAAATACAAAATCCAATTTTGACAAGATACTCTCCAATCTTTTCAGACCATGCTCTAGGTGCTTGCTTAAGCCCATAAAGCGCCTTCTTTAACCTGCACACATATGTAGGATGCTCTAAATCCTCATAACCTGCTGGTTGCTCTATATACATTTCTTCTTGCAATTCACCGTGCAAGAAGGCATTCTTAACATCCATTTGCTACAAACTCCAACCTTTGGCTGCTGCCAAGGCAATCACACACCTAACAGTTGCCACTCTAGTAACTGGACTGAATGTCTCTTCGTAATCTATGCCATATGTTTGAGCATAGCCTTTTGCAACCACTCTAGCCTTATACCTGCTAATGGAGCCATCTGCATTATGCTTGACTTTGTAAACCTACTTACAGCAAATAGCTTTCTTACCCTTAGGCAAGGGTACCAAATCCCAAGTCTGGTTGGCTTCTAATGCAACCATCTCCTCATCCATTGCTGCATCCCAATGAGCATGACCAACAGCATCCTCAAAACAAGTGGGCTCAACATCCTCAACTAGTTTCACCATATAAGCATAATGGTGAGTTGCATAACCTTCATCTGCATACCACCAGATCACTCAATGGAGCCTTTACATTACTATGAGCTCTCTGTACACTTGGCGTCCTGACTGAAGGAATGTCAAGCTCATCATCCAAACTCTCTGAACCACTAGAATCTCCATCCAATCCCAAATGACTAGTAGATGCATCATTAACATCCAACACTTTCTTCTTTCCTTTGTCCTTCCCTGCAACACTTATAGATCCACCTGAAGATGTGGGGCTACTCCTTAGTCTCCCAGACCAAGGGCTCACTGTAGGTGTAGTACTAGATGATGTTTCTGGTCCACTAAGACTCTATGATTCTTGTTTATCTTTCTGCACATAGCTGTCCTGATCATTATCATCATCCAAAACATCACCAGAGGTGTATACCAACTTCCCATGTAATCAAAGATAACATCCCTACTCACTCTGAACTCACCTGTTGTGACAGGGTTATAACAGCGATACCCTTTGTGCTCTAAAGGTATCCAATAAAAACACATTTTTCTGCCTTTGGATCAAGCTTCTTCCGTAGCTCATCTGGCACATGAACGTATGCAACACAGCCAAATACCTTCAAGTGTGATACATCAGGCTTCTTGCCAATAAAGTATTCTTTAGGAGTCATCCCATGAACTGCAACTGTGGGAGTTCTGTTCATAATGTAAACAGTAGTATGGGTAGCCTCAAACCAAAAATGTTTGGGCATATTCTTTTCAGCCATTAATGCCCGTGCAACTTCTGCAATATGCATGTTTTTTCTTTCTGCAACACCATTTTGCTGTGGGGTATGCCTGCAAGTAAATTTCCTCTTTATCCTGTGAGTCCTCAAGAAGCCACTGAACTCATTAGAGAGGTACTCTCCCCTCCATCTGATCTCAAGCACTTCACTTTTAAGATTGTTTCTGTTTCAACAGCTGCCTTAAAAGATTTGAAGTGCTCAAACACATCACTTTTTTCCTTCATGAAGTATACCCATAGCTTCCTTGAATAGTCATCAATAAATGTGACAAAGTATATCCATAGCTTCCTTGAATAGTCATCAATAAATGTGACAAAGTATTTGCTGCCACCAAGAGATACATTCTATGTAGGCCCCTAGACATTTGTATGTACTACATCAAGTATGTTTCTACTCACTTATCTATCATGCGAGAAGGGTTGTCTCGCCTGCTTACCGAACTGGCATGCCTCACAGACTTTATGCAATTCTACAACTCTAAAAGAAGGCAACCCTGTAACCAATCCTCTGGACTGCATTAATTTCAGCCTCTGCACATTTGCATGTCCAATATGTTTATGCCATATTTCAATATCTGCACTACACCTTTTCCTTTAGCATACATAGCAGCATCCATTGCAGGAATTCCAACATCTAAAGTGAACATTCGGCCAACTCTACTTCCTTTTGCGACTAACCTACACTTATCATTAAAGTCTTCTACAAAACAACTTTTTGCATTGAATCGGACATGCAACCCCTGCTCTACCATTTGGCCAACAGATACTAGATTCTTTGTAATTGATGGCACATGTAATACATCTTTCAAACTCTTTGTCTGGCCATCATACAAGGACAAGGGAACCTTTCGAATGTGTGAAATTGGGTGGCATGAATCATCACCCGTCTGCACATAACCTGGGTTTTGTAAGTCCTGCATCTCTCCAAACCATTCAACATGACTGGTCATATGATTAGATGCACCTGAATCAACATACCATACATCATCATGTGTCCCCTTTCCTGTAACTACATTCATCATATGCTGCATAACAAACAGATGCTCATTTTTGTCTTCATTCTGTCGTGAAGACGATGCATAGTTTCCTTGCTGCAATTTACACTGCGAATATCATCCTTCTTTGCATAGCAATGGGCTGCAATATGGCCTATTTTGCCATAATAATGGCAAACAATAGCAGAATTTCCAGAACCTCTATTCTGCCATCCACCTCTTCCTCTAGAGCTCCCCCTGCCTCTAAAGTTTCCTCTACCTCCAGAAACTTGCATTTCACCAAACTGTTCATTGAACCTGTTTTGCTGATTATCGCCAGCACGTCCCATACCACGGCCTCTTGAAGAGGATCTACCACGTCCCCTTCCTGAACTCGAGTAAAATGCTTGGACCTATTCACAATTTCTTTCAGACGAATCACCATGCATATTGATCTTTTCTGTAATCATGAGAGATATCAGCTCATCAAAATCTAGAAATGGCTTCCGTACATATACTGAAGTAACAAATGATTTCCATGCCTTCTCATTGTTAAGGCCGCTCAGAGTGGATGAAACCAAATTATCATCATCTGGTATTGCATCAATCGCTGCTAAAGCATCTGCAATGCTCCTCACCTTCAACACATACTCATTAACATACAATTTCCCTTTCTTCAAGGCATTCAACTCTTGCTTGAGTTGAATCTTTCGTGCCTTTATATTTACTAAAAACATGCTCTCAAAAATCGTCCAAGCTGCATGTGAAGTTTCTACATTCCTAATATGTCCCAGCATAGTATTATCAATTAGTGCAGATAGCAAGTACATCACATTCTTGTCTTTTGCATTCCACTCTTTCCATGCTTTTAACTCATTTGCAGTTGGAGGGATACCCAGCTCTGGCTCCTTTTCTTCACCTGAGACAAACTCATAAAGGCCCTCTCCAATGAGGAAGTTCGTCACTGTAACATGCCCGCTCCTCAAATCACGGGACATGTCTTAGTAGTCCATCGAGAGATATATCTAGAAGACGCCGCCCGGCACTCCCAAGGAATGACACAGGGTTTGCCAACTAGGGTCTCTCAAGTCTGCCCCGCAACGGAACTTATCCGGCCATTCCCACTAGGATCGACCTGAAGTCTGGGTTCCTGGTCAACATTGTCTAAGGTCATAGACTAACTTTTTTCTAACATTTCCTGTTAACATTTACTTTCAGGAAAGCTCTCGACTAACCGAGACCACCCTTCCATAGGATAGACCCATTGGTCACATCCACCACGCTTCCCTTGAGGGTTGTTTTAGTTATCTAATTACCTACCACGTTATGTTTGACACATAAAAGCGGCCTCCTTAATTAACCCGTTAGTCACAGGTTCCTTTTACGTAATTTAGGGCACAGACACGAAGACAAGATAAAACAAGATTAAACACTTCCTTAACTTATCTTAGATTAATGTTTGTCTCCCACCCATACATGAGAATTAAGTGTTCCTTTCTGCCTCCATAGAAAAATCCTTCCGTCTCTCAGCAACAAAACCTGAAGGTTTACATTACCAAGATTCCACCTTGTAACTAGTATCAAGGCCTCGAGATCCCATCTCGAGTCACGTAGAACACTTGTGTAGGGTTCGAAGGCATTGGGATTTACGGCCAGAGCCCCCACTGGCACCCAAGCGTCCTCCTACGCCAAGTAATTTCCATGGAGAGACCTCTCGCGGTGGGTTCAGTCCACATTCTCGGTGCGGATTCACAACCCCCTTGGTTAGGTTTTGGCGGCTCACGGGGGGTAGCTAGCACCATCCTTCCTTAATTATACCTTTATGAAATCAATCATAGCTGAAGTACCCAGCTTAAAAGCAATCGCTAGGAAAAACATCCCTTTTGTTTCCATGGAAATCAAACATCTCAGACCCGGCCATGCAATCATCAAACACACCCCACTTGGGTTATCATCAAAACCACATTAACAAACAATTAAATGCACAATTTTTTGCTTCAAGGCATCGCAATCCCATTGCATGCACAATCAAAATTCAACTTGGATGTATCAAAACACTTGCTCAAGGGATTTACAACATTTTCAAACAACCAAGCATAACTTGGGTCAACAATCCATTTAGGGTAAGGTCACCAGCTTCAACTAAGCTAGGAGTGTATCCATTTGCGATAGTCCACAGCAAGATCGATAAAATAATTCGCATGCAATTATACTTATTCCTAATGCACTGGATCACATGTGACTTGCATCTATGAAAGTCTAGGGTTTTGTCTAACAATGCAAGTGTATCTCATGAACAGAAATTAACATTTCATGTGTTTCTTTTAACCATGATTGCAAAACGTGAATTCTAAATGACTATTCATGCATTGAAGTGGTTAAAAAGCTATCATTTTATGTGAGGTAAGGCGATAACCTTATCATTTTATGTGTGTAAAAGCTATCATTTCGTGCCTAAAATCTTGTGCAAATTCCAAACTCTACCGTTTCGTGCATGCAACTTAGTACTTAGAGTAAACAGAACCTTAAGACTCATTCTTGTTCCATGCACGTTCCCAATCCTTTCATCTCTAATACCTAATTAATTTTAAAGCTTAGAACCTTGTTTTGATTTGTGTTTGTTGCGTTGGTCGCTCTACTCAACTCTCCAGCATTACTGGTAGCTTGGGCGCCTATGCTTCCCCCGACTTTCTTCTTGGGAGCCATTTGCCTCGCAGAGATTGGGCAGTCCGGACCTTAACGGTTTTCAAGTCAACAGGTTCGGTCAGGAAAGACCATTGGATGGGGCCCTTCGTCAAGAGGGTGGTTTGGGTGTGGCTCCTTGCAGCTACTCACCAACTCCCACTCCCTCTCCTTCTTTCTCTCTCTCTCTCTTCCTCTTCTTTTCTACTATCTCCCTACTCTTTCTCTCTCTCCTCCACTTCTTCTTTTCTCTTATTCTCCTACTCTCTCTCTCTCCTTCTCTTCTTCTCCTCTTACTACCTCTTCTTCTCCTTCTACTTCCACTACTTCTCTCTCTTCCCTCTTCTCCTTCCCTTCCTCTCTTCCCTCTCTCCTTCTCTTCTCCCTTCCCTCTTCTCCTCCTTCTCTCTCCCACTTCTCTCTCTTCCCTCTTCTCCTCCTTCTCTCTCTTCTTTTTCTCCCTCTTCTCTCTCTTCCCTCTTCTCCTCCTTCTCTCTCTTCTTTTTCTCCCTTACTCTTCTTCTTCTCACTTCCTCTTCTTCTTCTCCTATCTCTCCCTCTTCCTTCTTCTCCTTCTCCTCTCTTCTCTCCCTCTTCTCTTCGTCCTTCCCTCTTCTCCTCGTTCTCTCTCCCACTTCTCTCTCTTCTTTTTCTCCCTTACTCTTCTTCTTCTCACTTCCTCTTCTTCTTCTCCTCTCTCTCCCTCTTCCTCATTAGGGGAGTTTTGAGGTCTTGAAAATGCCTTTTAGGATGTGGAGAGAGAGTGCTCTAGACCAATAAGAGCAAAGCCTCTATAACGGAACTTCTATTTTAAAAAAATTAAAAAATAATTTTAGAAAAACATATAAATATAATAATATTACGAATTTGTATTTTTATTATCTATTTTTAGTCTCTTATATTCGTGATTATGACATCTTTTGCATTAATGGCATAGAGTCTCAGCTACTTTTATTCAATGATGTTTCTAGATTAACGATAATGACTGATGTAATGGAAATTCAAATTAGTGAAAAGCATGGCGCTCAGGTTTTTCCCTCCTTTCTTTTATTCCTCTATTGTTTTTCCCTCCGTTATGGTAGCCTAGTCCTCTCTCTCTCTCTCTCTCTCTTTCTCTCTCTCTCTCTCTCTCTCTCTCTCTCTCTCTCTCTCTCTCTCTCTCTCTCTCTGTGCGTGTCTCTCTCTCTTCTACCATGGATACAAAAATTCGACCTTCAACAAGGCGTCCAAGCTCCCAAATCACATCCATATCAGTGTTTAACTCATTTCAAACTAATGGAAGATGGATTCCTACTATCATTAGCAAAGGTAGTTGGATCACCATGCAACAAGCAAAACGTGGAAAAAGGCAAAGACATGAGAGCTCGTTTATCTCTGCTTGGAAGGGAAAAATCTGAGATTTTAAGCTTGGAGTAAATAAGAATAGCATCAAAGAGGTACTAGTGCAACATGTGTTCATATATAGAGAGGTGTGTTTGAAACCTGGATCTTCAAAGCTTCCAATGCATAGATCAAATTGTAAGAATTTGATTCTTAAAGTTTTTCCTTTCTTAAACATGGTTTAGGTTTTTCCATTATAATATTTGTTTGTCTTGTAGATGTCTATCCCTCTAATCTTGAGGAATGGAAACCAGTGGAGTCTATTATTGATGTTATTGACGTTATACATGGTTCAATTGGAGAAGAAATGTATAGAGGCAGAAAGAAGACAGAGCTTGTAGAGAATGGAATATTCTTTTATGACCATTCTTATGTTATTCCTATGCGGCATTGCCAATGGGGATCAATAAACCTCCTTCCTTTGCCAGATTTTTCAAGCTTTGAGTGGCCTTTGCCAAGTCCACCTACTAGTGAGGGCTATAGATGTAAGATATTTTCTGAGATCTAGAAAGCACTAAAATCTAATATCTCAAGTAGGCTAAGCAAAGTTACTTTGTTTATGCCTATTAATATATTTATTGATTTCTTCTCTAATATGGAGATAAGAATAACAAAAACCATGCTTTCAATGAAGAGACTAACATATGATCATATCATACAATTTGTTGATGAAGGATGGGATACAAGGACAGAAGGAAAAATTATATGTAAGATAGATCAAGACTCTATAGCTTGTAAATATATGATTGCTACTCAAAATTTTATCCTTAGCATTTACTATAGTCGATGGCATTTTGTTGGTAGTAGTCTAGTTGCTTTAGACCAGAAACTTAATGATTTCAGCAAAGATCCTATAGTGGATCTTGATATTTGGTTCAATGAGGATATTATTGCAATCTTAAATATCAGAAAATCATGTACGCTACATTAAGTGAGGATGGATTTACAAAATGAAGATATTGAACTACCATGCTCCTTTGTATTCCAACTTGACAAGAAACGAGTAAGTTTTCACATCATATTATATCTACTTAGATGTATATCAAGATCTCACTTCCTAGCTAACAAACATTTGTAATTTATTTTTTACACATATCGAAAAGGAGAGAAAATAATATACATTGCAAGGACATTCAAGAAAATATATCTTTACTATCAATATAAAATATATGTACAGATTTTGTAGCAGATGTCTATCTGCCATCTCTATGAGATATACAAGGGCTGAGGGGAAATTTTCTATATATGAAGGCTTACAAGGCGATATGGCAAAGCTATTTCTTTTTTGGAGAACTATCCTTTCTAGGAGTCCTTTTGCCTTTCTCTGATGTCTTGGGCATAGAAGGTGTGGGTAAAGGTGTTGAAGTTGTGGCTTCACGTTCCGTGGTTATAGGCACCACATCTCCTTCATGCTACAAATCCCCACCAATCTCTATTGTTGGTTGTATACAATTGAGTCCATTATTGTTCTTACAATAGACTATATTTTTATCATCAATGGACTATTTGCAATGAATATCTATCTTAAAGTTTAGCATCTTTCATATTACCTTTACATGTTTATCATCATTAAGATAAACAAAATTAACCATTCTTCTAGCATTTGCAATCACCCTCCAGCCACACAAGAATGGCTATCGTCCTGATGAGGACACTACAACCACCAACACAAAGTAAAACTATAAAGAGGACAGATGGTAGTTCATAGAATAAACTTATGTTTCAATTATTTTAATCAATAACTTACCGCAACTTGTCTATATTGCATTGTTGCAAGAAAATCAGATGGCATAGGGGGTCTTTTCTCTAGCTCTTCAATTAATCTTTTTGCACCTCTATATATAGAATATATTGAAATTTAGAGTACTTACAAAAAAAAAAGAATTGAAATATCAAGGAGCCCTTGGATAATATAACTTACAATATAGCATTTCCATGGCTTCCTTTCATAGATTTGATTAAAAAACATTGCTTATCCATACAATCTATTGCAATCAAGCTCCAATGAGAACTGAAAGCAATCATATCTCAGCAAATTAGTAGGATAAAATCTCAAAAACTCTAATAGAATATTGAATCACTTACTTTTCATTATATGGAATTATAAGGAGCTCATTCCTCATACAGCTCTATAGCCTTACATACATGTATTAATCAGATCATAGAATACGAAAAGGAGGGGCTACCTACAGAAGAAGAGTTCTTGCAGGTCCAGAAGAAACTTCATATTGATGATGTAGGGTATGAAGAGAGATTGAAGTCTCCATCAGATGAGAAACCCAAGAGTTCAATAAATCTTTATGATGATAGTCTTCTCAAAGAAGACAAACATCCTAAGGTATGAAATATAATTCGAAGTTACCCATTAAGTTTATGTTAGACTTTATTATGCATTATAGATAAATATCTTATATCTTATACTATTGTGGTTTGTTGTGTAGATTGAGATTGAAGATCTGGACAACTTTCTTGGAAGGGCCAAGGGCTCTAGGCCAATGAAGCTTGGAAAAAATCAAAGCCTTGGCCATTATATTGGAAACTCAAACAATCAAACAATTGTAATATATCATAGTAGATTGTCAAGCTCTCCAAGTCTACCAATGATGGCTTTGAGAGCTATCTCAAAGGTAATTGGATCTCAAGTTTTCAGAAGAGGTTTGGACAAGATCATTTTAGTGGAGAAGGAAGAAGCCATAAGAGTTTTTGGCTTCATGCCTGGATACAGTGGATCTAGAGCTAGATATTTTGGAGTTCTTGGCTCCTATTTGCTCTCTTATGTAGGAGATAGTAAGAATTTGAAGCTTCTTCCAGGCTATCGAAAACAGGAGTTTTTGAAATACAGAGGTCTTATTGAGTGGGATGAAACAAAAGATTCCTCTAGAGGCCTTGTCGGGCTACCTGAAACCAAGGACTTATCTGAAGGCCCTGTTGAGGTGCCTAAAACTAAGGACTCCTTTGGAGGCCCTGTCGAGGTGCCTGAAACTAAGGACTCTTCTGCAACACAATCAGACTAGAAGATGCCAAAGATTAAGGGTTTCTTGAAACCCATCTTTTCCCAACTCTTTGTTTGGTTTCTAACCATTCTGTAAATCTTTGCTTTGCTCAAGAATTTAAATATCTATCTTTTCTTCTTTGGGTAACAATTTGTATAGTCCTTGCTAAAGATGATGTATTGCTTGATGTGGTTGTATCTTTAAGCTTGAATTTATGCCAGATTTGTCGATAGAAGCATTGAAAGACCTCTAATAAATTGTTGGCTTTGTGTCTTCCACCTCCATGTCTTGTGTGTCTGAAATATTTTGTTTTTGCTTGATAATGTGATTTTTCCATACATTGGGTTGACCAGATAGATAGAGATCCATATTGTTTAATAAAGTATGGAGCCCGGTTGTATAGAATATGCTGCATAGTCAACAAATAAAGAAAGTTATTAAAAAACATTATATGAGTTCGACAATGAAGAAACAAACATATACAAACTTCTTACCATATAGTGAGTAAAGTGTTGATCACCCCAAGCATCTGTCGTTACCTTTTTGAAAAGGTTCAATTGGTTTTTAAAGTCTTTGAGATCATCATCATTCCATTCAGTCTTATCACAATAAAAAAACACTTTGTCTAATGTTTCCCAAACTTTAGCTTTTCTATCTCGAGCTTGTCCATTATCAGTGTGATCCTTAACTACATTATGTAGGGATTTCCACTGATTAAATTTAATAGTTGAGCCACCATTTCTCGAGTTTATCTTGCCAAGTCTCCCATGAAAGCCTAGAAACCTTCTAGCCTTCACTCCACCAATAGATGGTTTTTTTGGGACACAATTACCATCCTTAGACTTCTGAAGATCTGGTTCAATAACAACATTGCCACCATGTAAACCAATTGCAGAGAGAACTTTTTCAACCTTTGTTATAGCATATGTTATAGTTGATAATGGCTTCAGCTTCCATGCAAATCCTATATTCAATTAGTCTGCAAAGTGCATGAAGTGTACAAATATGGGCATTCGCTAAAGGAATGTCCAAGTCTGGTTTAAACTGTGGATCCTTATTGAGCCTAGAGGGAGCTCTATTCCAATTGCTTGAGTTTAACTCTGCACAGCTGGTGACATGCAGTATAAGCAAGGAGATCTCAAGTTGGCTCCCTTTGATACATTATACATACATTTGAGTGTATTTAGGTCACTAGCTATGTGTCACTCAATCCTGTAGTTCCCAAATCCTTCAACAAATAGCTCTTCTCCTACTTGTTGTCTTTGAATAACATTAGGTAATGATGTTTGATGAAAAGCCCAATATAATATATCAAAATTCTCAGTATCTACCTCAAATGCTCCTAGCCACTAGATGTTATATTTAGATTGAACACTAAATGATGTTGAGTGATTGCAATGACCTGACGAAAGTGCTCTATTCATCAAGGTGATAGAGATTCTCTCCAACTTTTTACATTTCAGAATCTCACTTTCATCAAGTTTAATCACAAATCTAGCCACTCCCTGTGCCTTTGCTACTGACAAGTCATAAAATTTGATCATTAAGCATTGTAGGGTGGGAAAGTCAAGGAAAATATTGTTAAATTCATTGAATGTAACCTCCTTTTTGTTGCCCTTGAAGCTAGCCTTGATATGAAAAGGCTTACCTAAAATCCCCATCACTTTGTTATTAACTCTCTGTCTGATAGTCCTAACCGCAAATGGCTTCGGAAGTATGCAATTGTGTACTTGTCCTTACTTCATATTTAATTGTAAAAGCTGGAAAAGTTGCATATAAGCATCTCGACTGATACCAATACTATCCAGTGTCTTCTGTACTAACTCAGAATCCAAAGAATGATCCTTTACAAATGACTCCAAGCATTGTTTCTTTTCCTTTTTAATTTCTTCTTCTCCAAAATATCCTTTGAAACTATTGAACGAAGAAGATGATAGTAAAACTGAGCTTCTTTTAAAGAATCTCTTTCACTTGTATTTGGTTGTAGAAGAGATCTAAGCAAAATTAACATCACAAATCAATGTAAGTAATTTAAACAAAGCCATATTTAAGATTTTTCAAGTGAAAAAAAAATATCTTGCTGCTTGGATTCTTTTACCACAGCCTCCTCCTCCTCGTTTGAGATTCTCAATATTTTTAAGAGCTCTTTGTCGATTTCGAAGGCCTAATAAAGTTTGCTTTCGTTGATAAGCTTTGATACGCTTTTCCAATGAATGAATTTTTTGTTGACAATCCTCTAGCTTCTGCAATAACTCTATATTGTGTTTCATCAAAAGATGATTCTCTAGTCCAAGGATATCCTTTTCTACAACAAGGTTAAGTGTATAACCTAAAAATCCATTGTAGGCATCACCAATAAACCTCATTAATGATGAGCTATTATAGAAAGGAGAAGTGCTATTTCTGCTAGGATCTTTGGGATATAGCTTTCCATCTAACCAAAGATCAATATTCTTCTTTCCTTCAAACCTTAGTATATGTTTCATAGACTCTGTAACCGTTATAGATGTTGTTCTCGTTCTTATTGGTTCATACTCACTATCCAACTCAATATATGAAGATGATAGAGAGGTCTTTTATGAGAGATACATAGATCATTGGATGATTGATCCATAGCTGAGTTACAGAGATCATTGGGTGATTGATCCATAGCTAAGGATATGATTAGAAGCAAGAACGAAAATAAAGAAGAGACTACTAAGGAGGAGAAAAAAAGAAGAGAGAAACGATGGAGGCAGGCAATTGAGTATTCACCAAAATTCAAATTGAATATTACTTTTCACTTTAATGAGGAGAGGTAAGATCTTCATTATGACAATCTTGCCAACTTTATGGCGACCTAGATTTCTAGGTTTGATGTGACCACGAGAATATCATGACAATGACTTATTAACAAATTTTGATATTTTAACTTACCAAAATATAAAACTTTTAAAAATTCTATAAAATGATTTTATTTCTTAAATTGTTTTCTCTCTCTAGGATCTCTTACAGGGCATTTTTGAGACCTCAAAACTCCCCTAATGTTCTGCTCCTTCTCCTCTCTTCTCTCCCTCTTCTCTTCCCTCTCCCATTCCTTCCTTCTCTCTCCTTCTTCACTTCTCTTCTCTCTGCTTCTTCTTCACTTCTTCTCTTCTCTCTCCCTCTTCTCTCCTTCTTCACCTTCTCTCTCTCCCTCTTCTTCTCCTTCTCCTCTCTTCTCTCCCTCTTCTCTTCCCTCTTGCACTCCTTCCTTCTCTCTCCTTCTTCTTCACTTCTTCTCTTCTCTCTCCCTCTTCTCTCCTTCTTCACTTCTCCTTCTTTCACTGTCCACGGGGCCCCGTAGTCGTCAACCGAACAAGGAGAGGGGGGCCTGTACGTCAGTAGGAGGGGGGGCCGCAATGTCATTTGGAGGGGCCAGGGGGTTTCCTGTAGCAAATGAGGGGGGGCTTGTGGACGAGGAGGAGGAGGGGTGGTCTTATAGGGGGGCGCAACTGTATGCCACCACCTGGGCAGCATGCCCCTCCCTTTCCCTACTCACTCCCTCTCTCTCTCTCCCCGGCGTACTGTCGGGGGGGAGGGAGAGGGAAAAAAAATTTTGAAAGAAAAAAAGAGGGGGTTCCTATGGGGTACGGGGATATTACATCCTCTCCCCCTTAGAGGAATCGAGATGTCCTCATCTCGAATGTGCTTAGGGTTCATTGATAACCAGTTATCATTGGGTTCTAAAACCTATGGGTTAGGACCCATCACGCTTTTGTTGCACAACTTTTATTACTCAAATTCTCATCCTAAAATAACAACTTGCCATAACTCATAGGGTTCAATAGGATTTATTCCAAGTACAAGACTTATTACCTCAAGAGGATCTTCCTAAGACAACTAGTCATCCTCAAAGGTTACAACAGTCTCCAATCCTTTATCATTATATGGTTCATAATATGAGCCAAAAGTGTGGAGTTTAGACGGCTTCGTTTGACCGCATGTTCCTGATTCTCAGGGTGTCCAACTCAGGACAATCTGTTTGGATGTGTGCTAGTTTATTGCAGTGGAAACATCGACGGTTGGGGCATCTCTTACGGATGTGTCCTATCTTTCCGCACTTGTGGCACATCTTGTCTTGATCCCATGAGTCATCTTCATCATAGTTCCCTGATTTAAGTTCTTGGACGATTGGATTTGCTCAGAGTAATGCATCTTGCAAGTCTGTTGGGCACATTGATTCCAATCGAGTGTTTATGGGTGGATTCAACCTAGCACAGAACTTTGACACCTGCTGTGGCATATCCATTGGGGGTGCATACTTTAGGAGTGAAACGAACTTTGAATAATATGCTTCAAGGGATAATCCTAGCTGCTTCAAGTCATAGAATTCATTCATCTTTTGTGTGGGGTAGGCAGGTGGCGGATGCCTCTCTCGCACAGCTTCCTTAAGCTTATTCTAGGTGACAGTCCCCTCCGAGATCACTTGGTCTCTGCACCACTATTTCCACCAAAGTCTCGATTTGCCTATAAGCTTAAGTTTGGTGAGCATGGCTTGG
Organism: Lygodium microphyllum; assembly: GCF_053477565.2. Classification (NCBI taxonomy): domain Eukaryota; kingdom Viridiplantae; phylum Streptophyta; class Polypodiopsida; order Schizaeales; family Lygodiaceae; genus Lygodium; species Lygodium microphyllum. Next base: position 82,230,971 of record NC_141158.1, read on the forward strand.
TTAGCAGGTGCAGTTCTTGCTGCCTCAAAATAGTCCTCCATGGACTCAATCTAGATCTCGTCGTCAGCTTGAATAGTCCTTCCCTTGCCATCAAACTCGAGTGGCTTAATTTGCTTGAGAAGGAACTTCTTCTCTTGCATGTCAGCATTCGTGGGTGCAGAAGGTGCCTGACAATCAAGCCAAACCACTTAGGTTATTTATGTTTAGGATATGTCCATGAATCGAACATTAATCAATCATGTATCATTAAGAAGTTTTGCTCTGATACCAACTATAACGTGCCCGCTCCTCAAATCGCGGGACACATCTTAGCAATCCAACGAGAGATATATCTAGAAGATGCCACCTGGCACTCCCAAGGAATGACACGGGGTTTGCCAACTAGGGTCTCTCGAATCTGCCCCGCAACAGAACATATCCGGCCATTCCCACTAGGATTGACCTGAAGTCTGGGTTCCTGGTCAACATTGTGTAAGGTCATAGACCGACTTTTTCCTAACATTTCCTGTTAAGATTTCCTTTCAGGAAAGCTCTCGGTCGGCTAACCGAGACCACCCTTCCATAGGATAGACCCACTGGTCACATCCACCATGCTTCCCTCGAGGGTTGTTTTAGTTATCTAATTACCTACCACGTTATGTTTGACACATAAAAGCAGCCTCCTTAATTAACTCGTTAGTCACAGGTTCCTTTACGTAATTTAGGGCATAGACACGAAGACAAGATAAAAAAGATTAAACACTTCCTTAACTTATCTTCGGATTAATGTTTATCTCCCGCCCATACAAGAGAATTAAGTGTTCCTTTCTGCCTCCGTAGAAAAATCCTTCCATCTCCCGGCAACAAAACCCAAAGGTTTACCTTACCAAGATTCCGCCTTGTAACTAGTATCAAGGCCTCAAGATCCCATCTCGAGTCACGTAGAACACTTGTGTAGGGTCTGGAGGCATTGGGATTTATGGCCAGAGCCCCCACTAGCACCCAAGCGTCCTTCTACGCCAAGTAATTTTCACAGAGAGACCTCTCGCGGCGGGTTCGATCCACATTCCTGGTGCGGATTCACAACCCCCTTGGTTAGGTTTTGGCGGTTCACGAGGGGTAGCTAGTGTCATCCTTCCTTAATTATTCCTTTACGAAATCAATCACAGCTAAAGCACCTAGCTTAAAAGCAATCACCAGGGAAAACATCCCTTTTGTTTCAATGGAAATCAGTCATCTCAGACCCGGCCATGCAATCATCAAACACACCCCACTTAGGTTATCATCAAAACCACATTAACAAACAATTAAATGCACAACCTCTTACTTCAAGGCATCACAATCCCATTGCATGCACAATCAGAATTTAACTTGGATGTATCAAAACACTTGCTCAAGGGATTTACAACCTTTTCAAACAACCAAGCATAACTTGGGTCAACAATCCATTTAGGGTTAGGTCACCAGCTTCAACTAAGCTAGAAGCGTATCCATTTGTGATAGTCCACAGCAAGATCGATAAAACAATTCAGAGGCAATTATACTTATTTCTAATGCATCGGATCACATGTGACTTGCGTCTATGAAAGTCTAGGGTTTTGTCTAATGATACAAGTGTATCTCATGAACAAAAATTAACATTTCATGTGTTTCTTTTAACCATGATTGTGAAACGTGAATTCTAAGTGACTATTCATGCAATGAACTGGTTAAAAAGCTATCATTTTATGTGAAGTAAGGCGATAACCTTATCATTTTATGTGTGTAAAAGCTATCATTTCATGCCTAAAATCTTGTGCAAATTCCAAACTCTACTGTTTCGTGCATGTAACTTAGTACTTAGAGTAAACAGAACCCTAATACTTGTTCTTGTTCCATGCACATTCCCAATCCTTTCATCTCTAATACCTAATTAATTTTAAAGCTTAGAACCTAGGTTTGATTCATGTTTGTTGCGTTGGTCGCTCCACTCGCCTCTCCAGCATTACCGATAGTTTGGGGGCCTACGACTTTCTTCTTGGGAGCCATTCGCCTTGTGAAGATTGGGCAGTCCGGAACTTAACGGTTTTTAGGTCGACAGGTTCGGTTAGAAAAGACCGCTAGATGGGGCCCTTCGCCGAGAGGGTGGTTTGGGTGTGGCTCCTTGCAGCTACTCACCAACTCCCACTCCCTCTCCTTTTTCTCTCCCTCTCTCTTCCTCTTCTTTTCTACTATCTCCCTAGTCTTTATCTCTCTCCTCCACTTCTTCTTCTTTTCTCTTATTCTCCTACTCTCTCTCTCTCTCTCCTTCTCTTCTTCTCCTCTTACTACCTCTTCTTCTCCTTCTTCTTCCACTACTTATCTCTCTTCCCTCTTCTCCTTCCCTTCCTCTCTTTCCTCTCTCCTTCTCTTCTCCCTTCCCTCTTCTCTCTCTTCCCTCTTCTCCTCCTCTCTCCCACTTCTCTCTCTTCTTTTTCTCCCTTACTCTTCTTCTTCTCCCTTCCTCTTCTTCTTCTCCTCTCTCTCCTTCTTCCTTATTCTCCCTCTCCTCTCTTCTCTCCCTCTTCTCTTCTTCCTTCCCTCTTCTCTCTTTTCCCTCTTCTCCTCCTTCTCTCTCCCACTTCTCTCTCTTCTTTTTCTCCCTTACTCTTCTTCTTCTCCCTTCCTCTTCTTCTTCTCCTCTCTCTCCCTCTTTCTTCTTCTCCTTGTCCTCTCTTCTCTCCCTCTTCTCCCTCTTCCCTCTTCTCCTCCTTCTCTCTCCCACTTCTCTCTCTTCTTTTTCTCCCTTACTCTTCTTCTTCTCCCTTCCTCTTCTTCTTCTCCTCTCTCTCCCTCTTCCTTCTTCTCCTTCTCCTCTCTTCTCTCCCTCTTCTCTCTCTTCCCTCTTCTCCTCCTTCTCTCTCCCACCTCTCTCTTCTTTTTCTCCCTTACTCTTCTTCTTCTCATTTCCTCTTCTTCTTCTCCTCTCTCTCCCTCTTCCTTCTTCTCCTTCTCCTCTCTTCTCTCCCTCTTCTCTTCCCTCTCCCACTCCTTCCTTCTCTCTCCTTCTTCTTCACTTCTCGTCTCTCTGCTTCTTCTTCACTTCTTCTCTTCTCTCTCCCTCTTCTCTCTTTCTTCACCTTCTCTCTCTCCCTCTTCTTCTCCTTCTCCTCTCTTCTCTCCCTCTTCTCTTCCCTCTCACACTCCTTCCTTCTCTCTCCTTCTTCTTCACTTCTTCTCTTCTCTCTCCCTCTTCTCTCCTTCTTCACCTCTCCTTCTTTCATTGTCCACGGGGCCCCATAGTCGTCAACCAAACGAGGAGGGAGGGGCTGTATATCACCAGGAGGGGGGGCCGCAGCGTCAGTTGGAGGGGCCAGGGGGTTGCTTGCAGCAAACGGGGGGGGGCTTGTGGACGATGAGAAGGAGGGTGGTCTTATAGGGGAGGCGCAACTGTATGCCGCCACCTAGGCGGCATGCCCCTCCCTTTCCCTACTCACTCCCTCTCTCTCTCTCTCTCGCCGATATACTGTCGGGGGGGGGGGGGGGGGGGAGGGAGAGGGAAAAAAAATTTTGAAAGAAAAATAAAAAAGGGGGGTTCCTATGGGGTACGGGGATATTACAGTCACACGGAACTTCCATGAAGGGTAGTTTTTCTTGTCGAGCTTCTCAATAATGGGACTTCCACTATTCTCTGCCATTATCACAAACAAGGATATAACATAGCAAGCTAATCTTCTGCAATCTTCCACAACACGTGCACAGTAGTACACCAAGCAATATTTTTCATTGATTGCTCAAAAATTTATGTAATCTGCAACCTATTTGCAGATAAACCTTATGTTTGCTTCTTGTAATCACCTCAAAAATTACAGATTTGCAATCTGTAACCTGCGCATCCACTTTCGGTCAATATAGCCGAAATCACAGTGTACCCTGAAATTGTTGTCCGCAACCTTGTGGCTCTAAAACGGGGCCTGAAATAGCCTCAGATGCCCAAAATAACTGTGGGAAAGCCGTAAAGGGCTCATCTATAGAATATACATTGGCCTGGTTGCACACCAAATCTCACAACAATCTGAGATTTTTGCTCAACCCTGCTTCCGGTGCCTCCACATGCACTATCCAAGAGAGAGAGTGGAAGAATAGGAGAGCTTCTTACCCCTTGCTTTCTTGCTCGAACCTTGCTTCTTCTCCTTCACTTCAACCTTCAAAATTAGCCTCTCTCAATGGTGCGGTTCTGATACCATGTCAAGAATCACGTGGTGGGGGGACTTATTTGAGCTGTTGCGCCAAGCACACACTGTATACACAAGAGGAAGCTCACTCAAGAACACAAGAAGAGAGATGGAGGCCAAAATGTTTTCTTGCTAGTTTCTTTTTCTTCTTCCACACACTATAAAATGTACACAAAGTATAGATAAGATACAACATAAAGGAAAGTGGCCTACTAAGCCAAACAGTGCATAACTGACTACACTAATCGACTGGCACTATGTCTTTGCCAGCCTGTAGGTAGGTGTAACAAACTAAATATAATAAGTGATAAGTCAGTGGTCATGTGAGTATCATAATGGCCACCAATGTTCTAAGTATAGACGTGCGGACCCATCTAGCTAGACGATCCATCATCAATGTCTGCACGTGTTGAGCTTGCCATCTCAACGATAGTCGACTACCTTCATGACTAAAAAGTCAACTGAGAATTGGATTCCTTCAAACTTCAAGGGCCAATTCTTTAATACTGCAAATGGTTGCACTTTCATTCCATTGGCTAGGGTAACATTGAACCTAGCATTCTCAATAGGTGGGTTGGCCCAATCCTGGAGTACTACATGGCTCAACACACTAACTCCTACTCCCATATCTACAATTTCCTTTCTTGTGGTGTTGCTTAGAGCTAGGATTAGTAAGACTGCATGTCTTTTGGTGCCTTCTCAAAAGGCATTGATGTGCAATGACTTGGATATCGATTACAGCGTCAGGTTGGGTATTTGAGTTATCACTTCACGATCATGTAGATCGGCTTCCCCTTACTCCATTGGTCCTTCAACCCACTGCTTCAACTCTTGCCATAGCATCGAATGCTACCTAGGCATGTCCCCTAGGCTTAGAGTCATTGGGGTGGTCACTAGCATGGTGAGGAGGTCATTAGTTGCTTGCCTCTCTCCTAACTCTATGTTTCTTGGCCAATGGTCCCAAGTGGTTTGTTGGCCCATAGTGTGTAGACTTTGTTTAAGTGGCACTACTTGTGGCACAGTCACGTCCCTCAACTTTGGTTGTGGAGGCAAGGCTAGTGTGCTTACGCTTGAGAGATCATCAATCTCATCTTCCAATATGGGCTCAAGTGCTCCTAGGCTTCTTTCACCCACTCCTTCACATTTTTTATATCCTCAAGTTGGTGTTTTGGGGGTACTCCTCGACCTTTGCACTCCCTTTCTCGACCATCTTTGGAGCTAACATTTCTACCTCTGCATCTATCACTTTTTTTTGGTAGGTAGCATCGTGGCACTCTCGATTTCTAGCATGAACTTAGTGTCAGCTTTGTTTCTCCTTCTATGACTTTTCTTTCCGATTGAGGCTACACCTAAGTTGTTGGGTCCATGCAGTGAAATGCCAACTTGCTTTGTATGTATGCAAGTCGTGACATGCAACAAGATGGGTGTGTCTTCTCTATTAAATGTCTCAACTCCAAATAGCCCCAAAGGTACAGATGGCTCATTTGTTGCACTTAAGGGTGGCTTTCATCTCGGGCATTTGACAAAAAAATGAGTGATTCCACACTCCGCGTATCTAAGATCCACCTTGTTGTGGTTGGCTTGCTCCCTCTCGGGGTAGTACAAAGAGACATATCCTAGGTGACTACAAGTCCCAACATGAGATTGGCTCTTGGGTTTGATCTCCTAAGCCTCGAGTGGGTGATCAAAGTTTGCCCAAATACATGAGTATTCTCTCTCACAAGATTGTTAACATGGGCATGAGTGTTTTACCACAAAATTGCTATCTTTTGGGGCAGCAAGTGTTGAAAAACACATATCTTAGAGCTAGTTAGCGCTATGGTGGATGCCAATTGTAATATTTCCGCCACGAAATATTAATAATCCTAGATTCTTCATATCTTACACAAAAGTAGTGCAAAATAATCTCATGTATCAGTAAATGTTGGTGGTTAAGTGCTTACCCTATGCGCACGCCAATAAACACTAGTCGCGTGGAGCACAAGAGCCGAGGCTTGAAACCCGTAGTTCCACACGGGAACACCCTTCACGGGAAAAGGCAAAAGGATAAGGGTTAAATTTTGTGAAAATTTTTTTAATGATAACCCCCTCCCCTCAGTCGATGCATGGCAGGGAGAGGGAGTGTGAGAAAAGCATTCGTTGTGGAGGGCATGGGGAGGTGGCATGCAACTCGATTCATGAGTGGCTATCGCTCCCCCCCTTATCCCTATAAAACCACCCCCTCCCCAAGCTTGAGGGAGGGGGAGAGAAGAGTGAGAGAGCTGTCGCCCTGTGTCATGCTGCCACCATCAGTCGCCACGCCGTGCCATGTTCCTGCTGCGCCAGGCCGCCTCGCCTCCACCTACACCATCATCATCACAATCATTATCATCATCATCCTCCTTCTCATCGTCATCTTCACCCTTCTCCCAATCATCCTCATCTTCTCTCTCCAGGTAATCATCTGCCATAGAAGCTTGGAAGCTTCTTTGGAAGCTTCCATTAAAAGGCCTCCTTAAGACTTGTTCCCATGTGCTTCCCCCGGTCTTTTCAAAACCAAGTCTGCAAAGGCACGTGTCCTACGCAAAGGAGAATATATCGGCCAGAAAGGGGTTCGTAACGCATAAAGGACCTAAGAGGAGTTGTTGAACTGGGATTTGAGTCATCAATGGCTCCCAATAAAATGGCAAGAAATGCACATGCGGGAGCTTCTACTCTGAGTTGGCGTGTGGATAACACCCCAAACCTCAATGCCCAAGTTCTTAAAAGTGATTCTCGCATGAAAATAATGCATTTTAGCATGTCTTTAATTCACGTAGTCGAGTTAAATACATTTGGAAATTTTAAATGCAATTATCTGAAGATAGTGCATGGCGTGCCTTTGAAAAATGCTTGCACTTCCAAGTTGCAATCCCAAACGCATATTGCATAGGTTAAAAGGAGGATTTCTCTAAATGCATCCTTGGTTTCCTCACAAAAAGAAACAACACATAATGCATTTAGATAATAATCTCCGAGTTGTGATTCGTGTGAGATAATCATTGACGTCCATTGATGTTGTCCAAGTAGTTGCATTGCATGAAAGGGATTTATGTACCATGCATATTGCATGCGATGTTAATTACACCCTAGGTTGGGTTAAATGCTGTAGGACGGATTAAGTCAACAATAGTCTTATGACATTTGTCATGCATGGACTTCTTTTATTGAAGTTTGTATTTAGAAAAAGATGCATTTCATATTAAAGCTTGAATTCAATGCATTAAGCGAAGGGTTATGAGCATAGTTCTTGTTGAAATTCAACGTAGGTTTCTATATGAGTTAGTCCTAAATTGTCAATCATTATAGTTTAGGCAAGAAAAAGAAATGGTCCGATTGAACATCTTATAGTTGCACAAAAGGAAAAGTTTATGAATGGCATACTTGCATGGAATGTTGTATCTTGAATTTATTTATGTACATCTCTTAGGAAAAGTATTTGCATCTCTTCTAAGGAAAGATCACTTCTTGTCGCAAGACCATTAGATCGATTAGGTAATTCACTTGCAAAGGTGTAACTCAAGCGATGATCACCCCAATGCGCTAAATAGAGTTAAGTCACGATAAATTTTTACTTAGTATCGCACTCGAAAAACCAACTTGATAAGTCCCCGACCTCAAAGGTCCTACCCACATTCACGCAATGTTAGGGTTAATGGGACGCCCATACAAAAATGATCTAGGGTTTTTACCCTAGGGTAAATTGGCCTAATATTAGAATTTCGATTGAGTTTAGTCAAGAAGACATCCCAAACCCTACATCTTGACCATACGTATTTCTTGACCAAGGAACGTCATTTGATGGGAGAAATGATTCCACAAGTTAGGTGTGACACTTGTCTCATGCGACAAGTTGCAATGACACATGGCTTTTTGTTTAAATCACAAAGTAGAATTGCCTCTCCTTAGAACAAGGTTGGCGAGTTCTAGTGCAAGTCTAACTTGCAAGAGGATGAGTGGTCATCCTGCTACGTCACCCTTCCTTGGGCCGATTTGCCAAGTTAGGGAAGTTATGTATTGCCTAGCAAGCAATTGACCAATCAAGTTGGGGCGACAAGGTTGCCCAGGATTTACTGTCTTAATTTAAGGAACCTAAGGTATTGGTTAACTTGGGTTAATACGGGTATAAACCCTAACCCAAGGATAAAAGGGTAAACAAACAACAAAACCCTTGGGATATTGCCAAGTTGCAATCGATCCTGGATCAAATGCTGGATGCATTCAAAGAGAAGGATTCACACCTTAGCAATTGGCCAAACAAACGACCACTGGATTGATTGTGTTTGTACAATTAGGAGCATTGTTTGTACTTCTTTGCTCAAGAAACTAAAGATGGAAAAATAATTAATGCTTCAGGTTGAAGGCCTGGAGGGAGAGGCAGCATCAATTACCCCCGACTTTCTGCCTGACCCTATCCAAGGGGGTTGTTAGCCGCGACATGTATGTGGATCGAACCCACTGCAAGAGGTCTCTCCGTGGGTGCTACTTGGAGCAGGAGGACGTTTGGGTGCCAGGGGGCTTTGGCCATAAATCCCTTGCCTCCGGGTCCTACACAAGAGGCTGACATGACTCGAGATTGGATCTCAAGGCCCGCATACTAGTCTACGGGCAGAAACTTGGAATAGTGATCCTCGAGGATTGCTGGAATAGCCTTCGGGTGGATTATGGGATTAGCCTTAGCCTTCGGGCTGGATTATATGATGTATTCCAAAGGCAGATAAATAAGATCAATTGTTGAAAAGGAACTTGTTTGACATTGTTTTTCTATGTCTTTGCTTAAGTTATGCAAAGGAACCGGTGATTAATTGGCTAATTAAGGAAGCTGTTTTTGTGTGTCAAACTAAATGTGGTAGATAATTAGACAATTAAAGCAACCTTGAGGAAAGTGCGGTGGATGTGACCATGGGTTCGTCCTACGGAAGGGTGGTCCCGGTTGGCCAGGAACTTTTCTCGAAGAAAATTGACAGCAAGGAATGATGACCTAGAATCTAGAAAGCTAGAGTCCTAATTTATACTTATTTAGGGGAACGGAATGGGACTATGCCTTATGGGCAGAGAGGTCGAGCTTCGCATCCCTCTCATTTTCCATTCTCCTTGAATCAAGGTAGTATAAATCCGCTTTGACCCTAACGTTTCTACGTAAAGTCGTCTGAGGTCCGACGCTAGTTACTTTCTAGGAACTTGACCATTAGGAAAACCCTAAATCAGGTTGATCCTAAGTAGGAATGGCTGGAATGCTTCCGCTTCGTGGCAGACTCGAAAAGACCCAGATCGCAAACCCCGTGTCATTCTATGGCAGTGTCGGGCGGCGCTTTCTGGACTCTCTTTCCAATGGGCTGCTAAGTGTTGAGATATTTGCAATCACACCTAATGTAGCCTCTTTGTATGAGGCAGTCTAGGCTTAGGACATGCACGCTGCAGTAATCCCATATGCATAGAGAGGGAAGATTGCTACCCATCCAACAACTATATAAGCATTGTACTTGACTACCACTTTTCATGTAGAATGAATACAATGTCATGATGCCTTGTACTTTCAGTTAAGTGTCTTGTCATTGTCAGTCATACACAAGATTGTGTTTATGAGTCCAAGCTTCCATCTTGGAACCTAATTCACTTGTTTAACAAACAGTGTCCTTGTCTTCTCTATCATGAGTTCACTCTATGCCTACAAGCCGCCGTCCATCAAATCAAGGAGGGGAGATCTCTGAAGCACTTAAAGACCATTGAAGATTTGAAGACCTCTCATAGACTTGAGCTCCAAAGCTTCATTTTCTTACTCTTTTCACTCAACTGAAGTTTTGCTAATCTGATCTGAGTATTTACTCAGTGTTCAGCAAGATTTTACTAGCAAGGAGGGGACTCAAACAACGGGTTCATCAAGCAAAGGATCGGCATCAAGAATCACCATCTTCAACTCTAGTATCCCTTGATACTTAAGAGTGTTGATTTAACACTATTTTCACTTGTGTTTTTTGACACATTGAAGATCAATTTGGTTGCCACTTACTCACAGATTTAAAGCAGATTCTTGGTCATATCTATGATAACCAAGAAGATTTATATGTGGATACACTTTATGAAAAGTAACATGACTTATCTACACTACATAGAAGATTTTTGTGATCTACTTGCAGAGAGACATGGAGTTGTTCATACTACAGTGCAATCAATGATTCCATTTAAAGTTTTTGAAGACACTCCAGTCACCTTGGCCATCATGAAGAATGAGATATCTGTCTTTGCTTGAGGGGGACAAAGACTTGGACATGAAGACTAAAGCTGCAAGCAAAGTCCATGGGGAACCAGACCAAGAAGACCATAAGATCAAAGAGCATTTGAAGAAGGACTCCTAAGCTTCATCTCCATCAAATATGCGACGGAATGATCCATCGTAGCTGCGGAATTATCGAAAAAATCAGTCGCCTGCACCTCAAACCCTAATAGTCCTCCATAGCTTTTTAACTCAAGCTCATAAAATTCTTCAATTTCTCACTCCTTTGGGCTAAACCAACCCTCTGCAGTTCTAATTCACTCTGATCTACTCAGTTTCCAATTCAAATCAGTAAGGGAATTAAGAAATCAAACTCAGTTTCAACACCAAGCTTCAAGATAGTATCTTTTCGATACTCATTCAGTGCTGATAAACACTAGTCTTCTTGTGTCTATTGACACATTAAAGTGTAACCCTTCTGCGGTGCAAACTCAAAATTTGAAGCTCATTCTCAGTTATGGGAATGACCAAAATGAATTCCTTTATGAAGATGCTTGTTATGAAAAGTGATACAATTCTCCTTGCCAAAATATACTACATAGAAGATGTTACTCTCCCTACAAGAAGACAAGGAGCTGACTATATCCAAATGCCATCAGTGCATCCATTTGAAGACCTTGAAGACATGAAAGTGCAAAAGTTTGAAGACATTTACGCTATCTCAAAGATTGTACCTTTGCTTGAGGGGGACCTTAAAGACAAGAACCAGATGACTAATGCAAGCAAAGTCCATGAAAATGATGACCATGAAGGAAAGATCAAAGAGAAAAAGAAGAAGAAGAAGAAGCAGAAAAATCATGAAGACTCTGAAGCGGCAAGCAAAGTGAACAGCAAGTACATGATCAAAAAGGGCAAGCTGAACTACTCCAACAAGAAGACCTACAATAAATTGAATATATATGTCAAAAGTAATGCTGAAAACTGCAAGGACCTGCCGGTCCTTGACCCAATTTTTTACTGACTTCTTTAGCCTTGTAATGTCTAGCCCAAATGTCTTTATCATAAGCTGTGTAAACTCCTCATGTAACTTGGCATTACAGTCCCTGTACACTTTGTGAGGCCCCTGTTACAGCCTCTGGATGTCCACCATGTTTATGGTACCCACACTTAGCCTTTTCTGCGACAGCCTCTGGTGTTTTGCCATGTCTGTGGTATGCCCACACTTTGCAGGTGGTTCTCATTACAGCCTCTACACACTTTGTGCCTTTTCTAGTTGTGATTGAGGAGGGGTGTTGAGATATTTGCAATCACACCTAAAGTAGCCTCTTTGTATGAGGCAGTCTAGGCTTAGGACATGCAGGCTGCAGTAATCCCATATGCACAGAGAGGGAAGATTGCTACCCATCCAACAACTATATAAGCATTGTACTTGACTACCACTTTTCATGTAGAATGAATACAATGTCATGATGCCTTGTACTTTCAGTTAAGTGTCTTGTCATTGTCAGTCATACACAAGATTGTGTTTATGAGTCCAAGCTTCCATCTTGGAACCTAATTCACTTGTGTAACAAACAGTGTCCTTGTCTTCTCTATCATGAGTTCACTCTATGCCTACAAGCCGCCATAGCCATGCTCTAGATCCCGCATTTCTCACACTAAGACGTGTCCTACAAGTAGGACAGGTGGACACGTTATAGTTGGTATCAGAGCGAACCCACTAGGATCTAATAATTTCAAGGAAACTTAATGAGGAGAAGTAGAGCTAATGTTGCTATCAAGAACATTTCCTTACTTACTTATCGATACTGGCCTACAGAGTCGCGAAGCATGGAACAAATTCTTGGTATTCCATGTTATGTTTATGAATGCGTTGCATGCTTTGACTTATCAATGAAGGCTCGATATGATAAATATCCTAGACCGCATCTACAATCCTTCACCCCTTTACATGGAATGGAGATGGACGGGTGATTCAGGAATTTATTACATAGCTGCCTACCGACTTGCGTACCTTCGAACCAACTTGAAGAGAATCAAGTGGATGGAGGACTTAAAGATCGTGAAGCTATTCATCTTTGTTGAGGCTCATGCAAACGCAACCCTACATGTCAGCGGTCGAAAGGTCAAGCAGAACACGTATGTCTATGAGGAAGTGACTTGAATAATCCCTCCCGTTAGAATCAAGGTATTGAGACGTTATGAGAAGAACGGGTATCAAAGGAAAGGATACCCTAATCTTCCTATGACCTATCGATTCTTGAAATCCATGACCCCAATCCATACTATTACTCAGTTCGTGTAGCTGAATGTAACACAATCTTATTCTCCCCAAATTAATGTATCAGCTTATTCCATCTTCCCAAAAATAAATTTACTCGAAAGGGCTATGCCCATATGAATGAAATAGACTTTTTATCAATGATTGTCTTGACTATAAGTATTGGTAAAGAAATTAAGTGATTAGGCCACTTGGCTAAAAGCTGAACTGGGCATGTAATGTAATGTAAGAAACGCTTAGCAAGTTTTTAACGTAAAGAGTCTTATTGCCCAAGTACAACCTCAAGTGCAGTTTCCTAGTCCGACCCCTACACCAAGTATGGCCGTGATTCAGGAGAAGAAGTTTCTTCTCAAGAAAATCAAGCCATTAGAATTTTATGGCAAGGGAAGGACCATCCAAATTGATGCCGAGATATGGATCGAATCCATGGAGGATTACTTCGAAGCAGCAGGTACTGCACCTACCAACCAAGCAATGCTCGCCAAGCTAAAGCTTACCGACAAAGCAAGACTTTGGTGGAAGCAATGGTGCAGAGACCAAGGGATCTCGGAAGGGTCAGTTACTTGGGAGAAGCTAAAAAGAGCTGTGTGAGGAAGATATCCACCACCTGCCTACCGCACACAGAAGATGAACGAGTTCTATGAACTGAAGTAGCTTGGACTATCACTTGATGCATACTATTCAAAGTTCATCTCTCTTTTGAAGTACGCACCACAAATGGATATGACACAATAGGTGTCAAAGTTTTGTGCCGAACTAAATCCACCCATAAACACTCGCCACAAATCAATGCACCCACCAGACCTTCAAGACGCGCTCATTCGAGCTGCACCCATAATACAAGAGGTACATACTAGGCCAAGAAATTACAAGACTTGGTCTTACAAGGACCAGAACAAGGGAGTGTATAGGTCCCAGGCCAAGAGAATGCAGGGCCAAAATCTAGGACAAAGGAAGAAGGCTAGGACCAATGCTGTCAATAATTTCGTTCCTACCCAAGGTAATGGCCGCAATCTCCATTGCTTCCATTGCAACGAGCTTGGTCATTTCAAAAAGCAATGTCCCAAGCTTAATGGAGGACAACGTCAAGGTCCATCCGAAGGAACCGTCCGTGGCCAAGGAGCCACCGTCATGGCCAGAGGGAGAACCTCTAGTGTTTCCAACAAGGAGTTGTGTGATGAAGAAGACCCATCCATGAAAGTAGACATTGAGAGGGCAATGATCCATGCTACTCTTCACAAGAAAGGCCCGAATCACCAGTTCTCGGTGATTCAGACTCCATCGGATTATCAAGGTAAAAGCTTCAGAACCTTGATTGATTGTGGCAGTACACATTCCTTTATTTCACCAGCTTGTACAAAAAGATTAGGAATAGCCACAATAGATGCACCTATCTTACTTGTGGAATTAGCAAATGGTCGTGAGGTCACTTGTACCACGCAAACTACCAAGGTGAAATTCCTACTGGGTGGAAAGTTGACTTCGGTCAGATTCAGGGTTATAAACCTAGGTATCCATGAGTGTTTGCTCTGGATGGATTGGCTTAAACCTAATGATGCCCACATTCATTGTGGAAAGGGCCAAGTTTCTTTTCAAAATTTAGAAGAGAAATTGGTCACAACTCAAGGAGAGGCCGGGAAGCCAAAAATTCAACTGGCCAAAGCATCTTGGATAATAAAAGGAATTAGAAAGGGGCTACCTGTCTATTTGATTAAGCTTAATAAGCTAGATCAGAATCAAGAGTCTAAGGAAGAACCTTCATGGCTAAAGGAGTACGTAGACATATTTCTTGAAGAGCTGACAGAACTTCCTCCTCAAAGGGAAGTTGATCATGAAATCAAGCTAGTGGCAGGAATTGCACCAACTGTAAAGAGACCATATAGGATGTCCATTCCGGAAGCGATTGAGCTGAAGGAGCAACTCAAGCAACTGTTAGATCAAGGCTACATCTATCCTAACAGTTCACAATGGGGAGCTCCAGTATTGTTCCAGAAGAAGAAGGATGGAATGCTTCGGTTATGCATTGATTACAGAGGGTTGAATCAATCAACCATTAAGAACAAATATCCCATTCCAAGAATAGATGAACTTCTCGACCGACCATCTTCAAGGTGCGAAGATCTTCTCCAAGATTGATCTCAGGTCTGGATATTATCAGATAAGGATCAAGGAAGAAGATATCCCAAAGATGGCATTCAGCACAAGATATGGATACTTTGAGTTTCTAGTCATGTCATTCGGGCTGACAAATGCTCCTGCTACCTTCAACAGGTTAATGCAGGATATCTTTAGGCCATATCTTGATGACCTCGTACTCATCTTCTTTGACGATACCCTAGTCTACTCCAAACAGGAAGAAGATCATGAACCCCTTGTCCTTGAGACAATGAGGACACACAAGCTTTATGCCAAGAAGAAGAAGTGTGCATTTTTCAAGCGACAGATTGAATACCTGGGATTCATTGTATCAGTGGAAGGAATTTCAATGGATCTGGCCAAGGTCAGAGACATTCTGGAGTGGGCAACACCAACAATTGTCAAAGAAATACGTAGTTTTCTTGGATTGACAGGATGGTACAAGGTCTTTATCAAAAACTATGCTTTGATTGCAGCATCGCCGGCCGATCTACTGAAGAAGCAAACATCAATTGTATGGTCATCTGCTGAACAGTCCAGCTTTGACAAACTAAAGCAAAGCTTGGTATCAGCACCCATCTTGAAACTTCCAGACCTTAGTAAGGAGTTTGAAGTGATAGCTAATGCTAGCACACTTGCCTTAGGATGTGTGCTTGTGCAAGAAGGTCATCCTGTAGCATATTTCTCAAGGAAATTGAAGAGCCATGGGAGGAATTATGCTACCCACAATCTGGAGCTGTTAGCTGTCATCCATGCTCTCAAGATTTGGAGACACTACTTGCTGGGTAACAAGTTTACCCTAGTGACGGATCATAAAAGTCTCAAATGGATTTTTACCCAGAATGAGCTTAATATGAGGCAACATTGATGGATTGAAGTATTGGAGGAATATGATTTTGAAATCAAATACCGGCCTGGAAAGGAAAATGTAGTTGCCGATGCGCTCAGTCGCAAGGCATTTCTAAATTCTCCAATTTTGCAAGATCCATCAACTGCAAGATCTCTAACCACAAAGGTATCCATGCCAAACAACCCAATACTTGAGCTAGCTAGAGAAGAGGCATGCCATGATCCAACCTATCAGAAATTGCTAAGGGAGATCCCCATCAAGGATCAAGACCCAAAGCTATAGGCAAAGTATCAAGAATTCTCTATCAATACTGGACTTGTCTACTATAGAACGAGATTATGTATACCGGCGAGCCAGTCACTCAAGCAAAATATACTTTGGGAAGATCATGACTCCCCTTTTTCAGGACATCCTGGCTATGCCAAGACCCTCAATGCAGTCAAGAAGAGCTATTATTGGGAGAGGCTCAAAGGTGATGTTCTCAAATATGTCACTGAATGTTTGTCATGTTAACGCATTAAGGCCGAACATGTCAAAATGCCAGGGAAATTGCAACCGCTTGACATTCCCCAAATGAAATGGAAATTCATTAGTATGGATTTTGTTGTTAGCCTACCCCAAGTTCAGGGACAAGTCCATTATGGTTGTGATTGATATGCTAACCAAGGTTGCACATCTTATCCTTGTTAAGACAAACTATAAAGCCTCAGATATTGCAAGATTATTTATCAAGGAGATATTCAAACTGCATGGGTTACCCAGAAGAATCATCACTGATCGTAACTCTCTCTTCATATCATATTTTTGGAGGGCTATCTTCAAGGCCATTGGGACTCAACTCTGTTTCAGTACAGCTTACCATCCCCAAACCGATGGTCAAACGGAGCGAGTCAACCAAGGCATTGAGGATATGCTAAGGGCACATTGCTGCCGTGAGCCCAAAAAGTGGATTCAATATTTGCCACTGTTGGAGTTTGCCTACAATGCTTCCTACCAACAAAGCATTCAAATGACCCCTTTTCAAGCATTGTATGGACACGACTATCGTAGTCCTTTAAACTTTTCGGATCCAACCCTGAGGGTTAAAGCTTCAAAGCAAATGCTGGAAGATATGGATGACCAAATCAAGTCAATAAGACAGGACATCCAAGCTGCCAAGGACAGACATAAGGCTTACGCAGACTTGAAACATCAAGATAGATCCTTCGTTGAAGGTGACATGGTCTTCATTCGCGTACGTCCAAAGAAGAGTTTCCTATCCTTAGGTGAATGCAAAAAGCTAAGTCCAAGGTATTGTGGACCTTACAAGATTCTCAAGTGCCTAGGGCCTAATGCTTATAGACTGCAACTCCCTGAAAACCTAAAGGTTCATAATGTATTCCATATCAGTCTATTGAAAAAATATGTATATAACCCTAGTCACGTGCTTGATGATCAACAAATTGTAATGCCTAGCCAAGGAGTCCTTGAGCTACAGCCTGATAGGATCTTAGATGTTAGGGAGAGGCATTTAAGATCTAGAATCTTGAGAGAATACCTCATCCAATGGAAAGATTATCCCGAAGAGGATGCCACTTGGATGGATGAAAGTACTCTCAACCAACAATACCCCTAGTTCTTCTCGAGATGAGGACATCTCGATTCCTCTAAGGGGGAGAGAATATAATATTTCCACCATGAAATATTAATAATCCTAGATCCCGCATATCTCATGCAAAAGTAGTGTAAAATAATCTCCCGTATCGGTAAATGTTAGTGGTTAAGTGCTTACCCCGCGCGCACACTAATAAACTCTAGCCGCATGGAGCACAAGAGCCAAGGCTTGAAACCCATAGTTCCACGTGGGAACACCCTTCACGAGAAAAGGAAAAAGGATAAGGGTTAAATTTTGTGCAAATTTTTTAAATGATAACCCCCTCCCCTCAGCCGATGCATGGCAGGGAGAGGGAGTGTGAGAAAAGCATTCGTTGTGGAGGGCATGGGGAGGTGGCATGCAGCCCGATTCATGAGTGGCTATCCCTCCCCCCTTAGCCCTATAAAACCACCCCCTCCTCGAGCTTGAGGGAGGGGGGAGAGAAGAGTGAGAGAGCTGCCGCCCTGCGTCGTACTGCTGCCATCAGTCGCCACGCCGCGCCACATTGCTGTTGCGCTAGGCCACCTTGCCTCCACTTGCACCATCATCATCACAATCATTATCATCATCATTCTCCTCCTCATCGTCATCTTCACCCTTCCCCCAATCATCCTCATATTCTCTCTCCACGTAATCATCTGCCACAGAAGCTTGGAAGTGTCAAGAATCACGTGGTGGGGGGACTTGCTCAAGATGATGCGCTGAACACACACAGAATGCACAAGGAGAAGCTCACTCAAAAGACAAGAAGAGAGATGGATGCCAAAACGTTTTCTTTCTGGTTTCTTCTTCTTCTTCCACACTCTTTACAATGTACACAAAGTATAGATAAGACTCAACATAAAGGAAAGTGGCTTACTAAGTCAAACAATGCATAACCGACTACACTAGTCGATTGGCGCTATAACTATGCCAGCTGTAAATAGGCGTAACAACCTAAATATAATAAGTAATGAGTCAGTGGCTATGTGAGAGTCATAATGACCACCGACGTGCTAAGTGTAGATGTGTGGACCCATCTAACCAAGGGGTCCATCATTAATGTCCACATGTGTTGAGCTTGTCATCTCAACACTCCCGCTCAAGCTCAACTGCATCTCTGCAACTCCAAGTAAGCTTCGAAACTTTTGAAGCTTCTCTGTACCCAATGCCTTTGTGAAGATGTCAACTATCTGATCTTGTGTGCTGACATACACCAAGTCAATCTCACCTGCTAGTACCTTCTCTCTCACAAAGTGGTAGTGTACCTCAATATGTTTTGTCATGGCATGGAACACAGGATTCCTAGCCAACTGTATACTGCTCATGTTGTCACAATAAATGACAACTGGACCTTCCACCTGCACATCTAAATCAGCCAATAACTTTTGTAGCCATACTACCTCACATGCTACTACAGCAATACCTCTATACTCAGCCTCTGTACTCAACAAAGCAACTGTAGGTTTCTTTTTGCTGCTCCAAGTAACTACTACACTACCAAGAGA
This sequence comes from Lygodium microphyllum, assembly GCF_053477565.2. Classification (NCBI taxonomy): domain Eukaryota; kingdom Viridiplantae; phylum Streptophyta; class Polypodiopsida; order Schizaeales; family Lygodiaceae; genus Lygodium; species Lygodium microphyllum. The sequence goes on from NC_141158.1 coordinate 82,249,762, forward strand.
GAACATGTATCCACTGATAGATCTTCTATCAGACATACTACTAGCCCAATCTACATCTGTGTATCCAAACACCTGTACATCTATACCTGCCTCATAGAAAAGTCCATAATGTAATGTGGACTTCACATATCTCAATACTTTCTAGATACTTGCATAAACTGACTCACAAGACCAACAGCGTAGCTCAAGTCTGGCCTTGTAATGATATTGTAGATCAAACTCCCCACTATTCTCCTGAACATAGTAGGGTCTTCTATCTCATCCCCAACATCAACACTCAACTTTACATTCTGCTCCAATGGGACTGAAAGTGGTTTGCATGCTGTCATACCATACTTGGACAACATATCCAAGCCATACTGTCTTTGGGACAGCCATATACCATCATCACATCTGATCACCTCAATGCCAAGGAGTACCTTAGCTCACCTAAATCCTTCATCTCAAACTTCTTCTTCAAAAAATCCTTCACTTCAGCAATCCCACTATCACTATCACCTGTAATAATCAAGTCATCCACATAGATGACTATGATGACCAAACATGCATCTCCCTTTCTCACATAAAATGAGTGATCAACATCAAAAACATAAAAGCCAATATTGGCAAGATACTCTCTGATATTGTTAGACCATGCTCTAGGTTCTTGCTTGAGCCCATAGAGCACCTTCTTCAACATGCACACATACGTGGGATACTCTAAATCTTCATAACCTGCTGGTTGATCCATATACACTTCTTCCTACAAATCACCATGCAAGAAGGCATTCTTCACATCCATTTGCTGCAACCTCCAACCTTTGGCTGCTGCCAAAGAAATCACACATCTGACAATTGCCATCCTAGCAACTGGACTGAAGGTTTCTTCATAATCTATGCCATACGTCTGGGCATAGTCTTTTGCAACCAGCCTAGCTTTGTATCTACTAATAGAACCATATGTATTGTGCTTAATCTTATAAACCCACTTACATCCAATAGATTTCTTGCCCTTCGATAATGATACTAGATCCCAAGTCTTATTGGCCTCTAATGCAGCCATCTCCTCATCCATTGTTGCATCCCAATGAGCATGACCAATAGCATCCTCAAAATAAGTGGGCTCAACATCCTCAACTAGTTTCACCATATAAGCATAATGGTGAGTTACATAACCTTCAAAACCAAATCTTTTAATAGGGTATCTGACCCTACTAGATCTACGTACCACTGGATCGCTCAATGGAGCCTTTACATTACTATGAGCTCTCTGTACACCTGGTGTCCTGACAAAAGGAATACCAAGCTCATCATCCAAGCTCTCTGAGCCACTAGAGTCTCCATCAAGAACTGCATCAATGCCATATGACACTTTATTCTTTCCTTTGTCTTTACCTGTAGTGCTACTAGATGCACTTGAAGATGTAGAGCTACTCCTTAGTCTCCCAGACCAAGGACTACCAGATGATGTCTCTAGTCCACTAAGAGTCCGTGATTCTTTCTTTTCAGCCTGCACATGAGTGTCATGATCATCATCATCATCCAATGCATCACCACTAGATGCATACCAACTGCTCATTTCATCAAAGATGACATCCCTCCTCACTCTGAACTTACATGTGATAGGGTTATAACAGCGATACCCTTTCTGCTCTAAAGAGTATCCAATAAAGACACATTTTTCTACCTTTGGATCAAGCTTCTTCCATAGCTCATCTGGCACATGAACATATGCAACACAGCCAAATACCTTCAAGTGTGATACATCAGGCTTCTTGCCAGTAAAGCATTCTTCAGGAGAGTCATCCCATGAACTGCAGCTGTGGGAGTTCTGTTCATAATATAAACAGCAGTATGAACAGCCTCAAACCAAAAATACTTAGGCATATTCTTTTCAGCCATCAAGGCACGTGAAACTTCTGCAATATGCTTGTTTTTCCTTTCTAGAAATCCATTTTGCTATGGGGTATACCTGCATGTGAACTATCTCTTTATCCCATGAGACCTTAGAAAATCACTGAACTCATTCGAGAGGTACTCTCCCTCTCCATTTGACCTCAAGCACTTTACTTTCAAGCCTGTTTCTCTTTCAATTGCAGCCTTGAAGGTTCTAAAGTGCTCAAATGCTTCACTCTTTTCCTTCATAAAATATACCCACAACTTTCTAGAACAATCATCAATGAATGTGACAAAGTATGAACTGCCTCCAAGAGATACATTTTGTGTAGGCCCCCAAATGTCCATATGCACAACATCAAGGATATTTCTGCTTACATCTATGTCATGTGAAAAGGGTTGTCTTGCCTGCTTACCAAACTGACATGCTTTGCATACCTTATGAAATTCTGCAACTCTAAATGTAGGCAAACATCCCTTTGGACTGCATTAATTTCAGCCTTTGTACATTTGCATGTCCAATGCGTTTGTGCCAAATTTCAATATCTGCAATGACACCTTTTCCTTTAGCATACATAGCAGCATTCATAGTAGGAATTCCAGCATCCAGAGTAAACATACGTCCAACTCTACTTCCCTTTGCAACTAACCTGCAGTTGTCATTGAAGTCTTCTACAAAGCAGCCCTTTGCATTAAATCTGACTTGCAGCCCTTGCTCTACCATCTAACCGAACTAACACCAAGTTCTTTGTAATAGATGGCACATGTAATACATCTGAAAGACTCTTTGTCTTACCATCATGCAAGGACAAGGGAACTTTTCCAATGTGTGAAATTGGGTGGCATGAATCATCACCCATCTGCACATAACCTGCATTTTGCAAATCTTGCATCTCTCCAAACCATTCTGCATGGCTAGTCATATGATTGGATGCACCTGAATCAACATACCAAACATCATCATGTGTTCCCTTTCCTGTAACAGCATTCAGTATATGCTGCATAACAAACAGACGTTCATTTTTGTCTTCATTCTATCGTGAATACGATGCATAGTTTCCTTGCTGCAACTTACCACTGTGAATATCATCTTTCTTAGCATAACATTGGACTGCAATATGACCTGTTTTGCCATAGTAGTGACACACAATACCAAAGTTGTTAGAACCTCTATTCTGCCATCCACCTATTTCTCTAAATCTCCCCCTACCTCTAAAGTTACCACGACCTCTTGAAACTTGTATATCGCCAAATTGCTAATTCAATCTATTTTGCTGGTTGTCACTACCAGGTCTTGTACCACGGCCTCTTGAAGAGAACCTGCCACGTCCCCTTCCTGAACTGAAGTAGAAATCTTGGACCTGTTTACCACTTCTTTCAGATGTCTCACTTTGCATGTTGATCTCTTCAGTGATCATAAGAGAGACCAACTCATCGAAATCTGGAAATGGCTTTCTGACATATACAGAAGTTACAAAAGACTTCCAAGCCTTTTCATTGTTAAGTCCACCCAAGGTAGACAACACCAAATCATCATCATCGGACATTGCAGCCAAGGCATCTGCAATGCTCCTTACCTTCAGTGCATACTCATTGATAGACATCTTCCCTTTCTTCAATGTATTCAACTCTTGCTTGAGTTGAATCTTTCGTGCCTTTGTATTTACGAAAAACATACTTTCAAGTATGGTCCAAGCTGCATATGAGTTCTCTGCATTTCTAATATGTCCCAACATATTATTTTCAATTACTGTAGACAGCCAATACATGACCTTTTTTGTCTTTTGCATTCCATTCCTTCCGTGCCTTTGTCTCTTCTGCAGTTGGAGGATCACTCACCTCCGGCTCCTTTTCTTCACCTGACACAAACTCGTAGAGGCCTTTTCCAATAAGGAAGTTCGTGACACGCAACTTCCATAAAGGGTAGTTGTTCTTGTCAAGCTTCTCAATGATGGGGTTTCCACTGTTCTCTGCCATTATCACAAAACTAATACCAAACAACAAGTAAATCTTCTGCAACCCTCGACCTGTAGTGCACAGCAATACACCACCAGACAACCTTTTTCACTGTCTGCTCAACAATACATGCAATCTGCAAGCAGTTTACAGATAAACCTTGTGTTTATTCGCTGTAAACACCTTTGAACTTACAGATCTAAAATCTGTAACCTATGCACATGTATACGGCAAACATAGCTAAAATTGCAGGGTATCTCGAACTGTTGTCCGCAACCTTGTGTCTCTAAAACGGGACCTGAAATGACCTCAGATGGCGAAAATAGCAGCGGATAAGCCAATATACAGCGCTCTTTGCGCACACCAAATCTCACTGTAATCTGAGATTTTTGCTCTGCCCTGCTTTTGGTGCCTCCACAGGCACTGTCCAAGAGAAAGAGTGGAAGAATGGGAGAGCTTCTTACCCGTGGCTTGCTTGCTCGAACCTTGCTTCTTCTCCTTCACTTTAGCCTTCGAAATCAGCCTCTCTGAGTGGCATGGCTCTAATACCATATCAAGAATCGCGTGGTGCGGGGACTTGCTCAAGATGCTGCGCCGAACACACACAGAATGCACAAGGAGAAGCTCACTCAAGAGACAAGAAGAGAGATGGATGCCAAAACGTTTTCTTACTAGTTTCTTCTTCTTGCATTTAGACCAATCCTCCTTTTAACCTATGCAATATGCGTTTGGGATTGCAACTTGGAAGTGCAAGCATTTTTCAAAGGCACGCCATGCACTAACTTCGGATAATTGCATTTAAAATTTTCAAATGTATTTAACTCGACTACGTGAATTAAAGACATTCTTAAACGCATTCTTTTCATGCGAGAATCACTTTTAAGTACCTTGGCATTGAGGTTCGAGGTGTTATCCACACGCGAACTCGGAGTAGAAGCTCTTGCATGTGCACATCTCGCCATTTTCTTGGGAGCCATTGACGACTCAAATCATGATTCAACAACTCCTCTTGGGTCCTTTACGCGTTACGAACACCTTTCTAGCCGATATCTTCTCCTTTGCGCAGGACACGAACCTTTGCAGACTTGGTTTTGAAAAGACTGGGGGAAGCACGTGGGAACAAGTTTTAAGGAGGCCTTTTAATGGAAGCTTCCAAAGAAGCTTCCTGTTGAGATGGCAAGCTCAACACATGTGGACATTAATGATGGACCGCCTGGTTAGATGGGTCCGCATGTCTACACTTAGCACGTCGGTGGTCATTATGACTCTCACATGGCCACTGACTCATTACTTATTATATTCAGGTTATTACACCTATTTACAGCTAGCATAATTATAGCGCCAATCGACTAGTGTAGTTGATTATGCATTGTTTGACTTAGTAGGCCACTTTCCTTTATGTTGTATCTTATCTATACTTTGCGTACATTGTAAAGAGTGTAAGAAACGTCGCATAATGCATTTAGATAATAATGTCCGAGTTGTGATTCGTGTGAGATAATCATTGACGTCCATTGATGTTGTCCAAGTAGTCGCATTGCATGAAAGGGATTTATGTACCATGCATATTGCATGCGATGTTAATTACATCCTAGGTTGGGTTAAATGTTGTAGGACGGATTAAGTCAACAATAGTCTTATGACATTCGTCATGCGTGGACTTCTTTTATTGAAGTTTGTATTTAGAAAAAGATGCATTTCATATTAAAGCTTGAATTCAATGCATTAAGCGAAGGGTTATGAGCATAGTTCTTGTTGAAATTCAACGTAGGTTTCTGTACGAGTTAGTCCTAAATTGTCAATCATTATAGTTTAGGCAAGGAAAAGAAATGGTCATTGAACATCTTATAGTTGCATAAAAGGAAAAGTTTATGAATGGCATACTTGCATGGAATATTGTATCTTGAATTTATTTATATACATATCTTAGAAAAAGTGTTGCAAGACCATTAGATCGATTAGGTGATTCACTTGCAAAGGTGTAACTCAAGTGATGATCACCCCAATGTGCTAAATAGAGTTAAGTCACGATAAAATTCTGCTTAATATCGCACTCAGAAAACTGACTTGATAACTCCGACCTCAAAGGTCTTACCCACATTCACGCAATGTTAGGGTTAATGGGACGCCCATACAATAACGATCTAGGGTTTTTACCCTAGGGTAAATTGGCCTAATACTAGACTTCCGATTGAGTTTAGAAACCCTAGGGCCAAACGTTGTCAGCCTAGTACGCTTATGGTTGGGTTGGGTCAAGAAGACATCCCAAACCCTATATCTTGACTAAACGTATTTCTTGACCAAGGAACGCCGTTTGATGGGAGAAATGATTCCATAAGTTAGGTGCGACACTTATCTCGTGCGACAAGTTGCAACGTCACATGGCTTTTTGTTTAAATCACAAAGTAGAATTGCCTCTCCTTAGAACAAGGTTGGTGAGTTCTAGTGCAAGTCTAACTTGCAAGAGGATGAGTGGTCATCCTGCTACATTATCCTTCCTTGGGCCGATTTGCCAAGTTAGGGAAGTTATGTATTGCCTAGCAAGCAATTGACCAATCAAGTTGGGGCAACGAGGTTGCCCATGATTTACTGTCTTAATTTAAGGAACCTAATGTGTTGGTTAATTTGGGTTAATAGGGGTATAAACCCTAACCCAAGGATAAAAGAGTAAACAAACAAAAAAACCCTTGGGATCTTGCCAAGTCGCAATCGATCCCGGATCGAATGCTGGATGCATTCGAAGAGAAGGATTCACACCTTAGCAGTTGGCCAAACAAATGACCACTGGATTGATTGTGTTTGTACAGTTAGGAGCACTGTTTGTACTTCTTTGCTCAAGGATTTAAAGATGGAAAAATAATTAATGCTTCAAGTTGAAGGCCTAGAGGGAGAGACAACATCAGTTACCCCCGACTGTCTGCCTGACCCTATCCAAGGGGGTTGTTAGCCACGCCAGGTACGTGGACCAAACTCACCGCAAGAGGTCTCTCCGTGGGTGCTACTTGGAGCAGGAGGACACTTGGGTGCCAGGGGGGGCTCTGGCCATAAATCCCTTGCCTCTGGGTCCTGCACAAGAGGCCAATGTGACTTGAGATTGGATCTCGAGGCCCGCATACTAGTCTACGGGGAGAAACTTGAAATAGTGATCCCTGAGGATTGCTGGAATAGCCTTCAGGTGGATTATGGGATTAGCCTTCGGGCGGATTATGGATTAGCCTTCGAGCTGGATTATATGATGTATTCCAAAGATGGATAAATAAGATCAATTGTTGAAAAGGAACTTTTTTTAAATTGTTTTTCTATGTCTGTGCTTAAGTTACGTAAAGGAACCGGTGATTAATTGGCTAATTAAGGAAGCTGTTTTTGTGTGTCAAACTAAATGTGGTAGGTAATTAGACAACTAAAGCAACCCTGAGGAAAGTGCAGTGGATGTGACCATGGGTCTACCCTACGGAAGGGTGGTCTCGGTTGGCCGGAAACTTTTCTTGAAGGAAATTGACAGCAAGGAATGATGACCTAGAATCTAGAAAGCTAGAGTCCTGATTTATATTGTTTTAGGGGAATGGAATGGGACTATGCCTTATGGGTAGAGAGGTCAAGCTTCGCATCCCTCTCATTTCCCATTCTCCTTGAACCAAGTGCAATATAAATCCTCTTTGACCCTAACGTTTCTACATAAAGTAGACGCTAGTTACTTTCTAGGAACTTGACCATTAGGAAAACCCTGATCCTAAGTGGGGCAGACTTGGAAAGACCTAGATCGCAAACCCTGTGTCATTCCGTGGGAGTGTCGGGCGGCGCTTTCTAGACTCTCTTTTCGATGGGCTGCTAAGATGTGTCCTACAAGTAGGACAGGTGGACACGTTAGACAAATCAAACACATGATAAATTATCAGAATGAGAGATTGTAACTCAGGTGAATTAGATTCCAAGATAGATTAGCTTGGACTCATAAAGGCAATCTTGAGTAACTCAAACTGATAGTTCCATTACATTGAAATGAGTGTCAAGTACATGCTTATATAGCTTTTTAGATAGCACCACTTTTCCTCTTTGTGCTTATGGGATTTAGGACCTCTCTTTCAAGAGCATACACCTTTATCTATCTCTCATACAAAGCCTCTTATGGGCAGTCTCTTTTAGGCATACATGCGGCCTCTACGGGCGTACATGCAAGCATCATTTGCTATTTTCAACACTCCCCCTTAAATGATGAGTCTCTACCCTTGCTGGCTTTTGCCTCCCCTGCATGTAAACATGGCCCGGGAGACTAGCTCTTTGGCACCCTAGTCAAGTTAAGGCTTGAAACTTTACATCTTGGTAGGGAAACAAGATCCACTAAGGGAGATCCATTATGGAAAATTCTTTGTTTGTTAGCAATGGAAATTTATTTATCTTCTTCTTGCTTCTTTGGCAAGCTTTGATGATGTCTTCAATCTTCTTGGTCTTTGTTTTATTTTCTTCGTGCTCTTCATTATCATCTGCTCTAGTCTTCTTTTCCTGAGGTCCTTTCGATCTTCTTTCTCAATGAGTTTGAGATGGATATAAACAGGTATATTGATGTAGCTTGACATGGCATATACTTTGGGATACATAGTTTTGGGGGTAGCATGCAACTTTGCAAGATAGATATATTTCTCTTTGGAACACTTGGGCTTAATGAAAGGGCTTGACATGACATTGGATTTCATTTTGGACTCTTGTGCATGGTGCAAGAAAATCAATTTAACTACGGGAAGATCTTAGCAGACTTACTTTTCGTACAGTGGCAGTGTCTAAAAATCCTTTTACAATGAGGTTCAACTATTAATACAGATTGGCAACACGATTGATGTGGTGATAGTACTAGGATTTTTCATCAATGTGAATAAATTCTAAAGTTTGAATATGGCTTTAGATGAGCTGGTTTGGATAACAACATGTGTGCATAGGGTTTGGATTGAACCAGATTGAGAGGTCAAGGTGTGAATTGACTCCATGTATGAGTGCTTCTAGCCTTAGGTTAGATAGCCTAGGCTTATAAGAAAAAAGAAAAACGAATTAGGATAGAATATATCAACACAATCTAGACGCCTCTCGATGTGCTATTGGCACAGTCTAGAAGGATAGCTTTCTTCTTCCACCCAAGGTAGTAGCAATCCCTGGCAATGGTGCCAAGCTTCAGAGCTTCAAGCTCTATCTTTCTTCTCTGTCTCTTTAATCCTAAGAAAGCCCAATGTTGTGACTAGCTCAAGTGCATTTTCAAGATCTAAGCTTGGACATAGACAATGAGCAAACTGCGCTATCACAGAGGCGGATCTCTAACACAGAGCCCCTCATTAAACGAGATCAAGAAGCCTGTTGTGACCTGCAAGAGCCCTAGAATGGCATGACCTATGGCCTAACATTGTACACGATTTATGTGCTATAACCTTTCTCCATTCCTGCATACATCCAATGTACTTCTATGGTGTTTGTAATAGCTCATGACCCTACTAGACAGGAATACACTTCAAAGATGGTCTAAAAACTTCTTCCTTAGAAGCAATGTCTTGAGCTACTAGTCAATTACTGCCTTGCCTTACTTTGAAACAACATGCAATCCTTAATATTCCACCTCTAAATACAAATAGTTTCCTCTTGCTATTTTTTGGATCAATCTGTAGATAGTACGCCTTCTCAAGGAGCTCAATGAAATGAGATTGTAAATGGTAACACTCACACTGAAGAGTTACACTTCAAAGATGATGACTCTTTGTAATAAGCTTTGATCTCTTCTCCACGATTTCTCGAACTACAGCACTTCCAAAAAAGACTTGGCAAAGCCTCAATACTTAAACCTCCTAATCTTGAAATGAGGAACAAATAAACATTGGATGACTTTGAGAGATGGAAAGAATGAGAGAATGGAAGAGAGGAATATTGAGAAAGTGCCCCGCACACTAGCCAACTAGCTCGGCCATGGCTCTGATACCATGTTGAAAAACACAAATCTTAGAGCTAGTTAGCTATGGTGGATGCAAATCAAACACACAATACATCCACCATAGCTAACTCAAGTGAATTAGGTTCCAAGATATATTAGTTTGGACTCATAAAGACAATCTTGAGTAACTCAAATTGATAGTTCCATTACATTGAAATAAGTGTCAAGTACATGCTTATATAGCTTTTTGGATAGCTCCACTTTTCCTCTCTGTGCTTATGGGATTTAGGACCTCTCTTTCTAGAGCATACATCTTTGTCTATCTCTCATACAAAGCCTCTTATGGGCAACCTCTTCTAGGCATACATCTAGCCTCTACGAGCATACATGCAATCATCATTTGCTATTTTCAACAGCAAGAAAACAAGTGTAGATTCATGCTAACCTTATGTGCTTTTTTTTTTCATGTTTGATGTAGTTGTGAAAAGTCTACAACAATGACCTTGATGCCTTCCAACTATGCTCAGAACTAAGGAGTGAGGCAATTTTCAAACAATGAGCTAGAGTAGCAAACCATTTTCAACATCAATGCTCATTTACAAGCTAGTTGATAGGCACAATCACTATAAATTTCCACATTAATATTACTACTATCATGTCTCAGCTCAGCACTCTACAATGCTTCTATCTTCCTCTTTTTGATCTCTAAGAAATGCTAGTCAAGAGAGCCAATACTAATCCTTCTTGCCTTCCACTAGTTAATGTTTAAACTAGCTTTGATACCATGATAAAAATGCAAGAGAGGAAGCAGTGATAGAGATGGAGATGGGATCAAGAGTAGTATGCTCTCTTCTTCTTCATTATTCCTCTATCATTACCCACACACTTCACTATCTACAATAGAAGTCAATCAAGATAGGTCTTACTTCTTAACTATAGTCTACTAACTCTAGTTAACCTAGTTTCCCCAAACTTTTAATGACACACACATGGCTATTGCCAACTAGGATTTGTAGCTATTATGTCAAAAGCATCACATCAGATGAGCTTGACTCTCAAAAAGATTCCACCCCTAACTAGTAACAGGGTCCTCAAGAAGTCCATCCTAAGTCATGCATGGATTTGGGTAGTTTGTAGGATCCTACAAGGTTTACTAGCTAGAGCCCCCCTAGCACCTTTGCATCCCCTTGCCCAAGGGTTCCCTATAGAGTGACCTCTCGCCATCTAGGCCAATCCAAGCTCTCTGAGATGGTAAAAACCAACCCCCTTCGTGAAGGGTTCTATTGCTAGTGTTGGGAGAGATCTAGTGCAATTCCTTTTATCCTATTGTAAATTAGGTGTAATTAGGGTTCTAACTTGTATAATCAAATCTCCCAATTTCATCAAACAAACCTTGCAAGTACTATTGCAATCACAAGCAATCCTTTCCAAGTAGTATTGGAAAAAAAAACAAGAAGGTAATCAAGAATAGGATTTATCTAGTAGCAATTCTTCCCAACTTGGTCTATCTCCTTCTTGGAATTTCTTAGGTTCCTCTCAGACCTCAAGTCTAAATAGTCTTTTGTATTGGATCTCTCTTTGAGTAGTATCAATTTATGTAGTTGTTTTAGAGCTTTTCTTGCAATCTTTTTTTGTTTGAACCCCTTGCTATTGCAGGTTGGAAGATTGAGCTTATTCTGAGCCTTGGCTATTTTACTACATTTCTTTGTGCTAGGGTATGGCTAAGACTTGTTGTCTTAGCTTGTTAAAGCTAAGTCTAAAATCCTAGAGTTCTCTCAAGTGAGTTTGTTTTAGAAGTTGCATAAGATAACAAGGTGAGTATTTTCCCTAGGAAATTTAAGCTTCTATTTTTTCAAAAGAGGATCATGTAGATTCTAACATTTTCTTCTTTGGCCAAGACTCATACTATAGTTTTTTATGTCTTTTATTCTAATTATGCTAGGTTCCTAAGGGCTACATATGAAATTTCAATAATTTCAACTTAAGTAATGAAGAGAATGATTGATTCTATCAAGAGGATTTCTTCTACTTAATTAACTTAAATGAATAACCAAGTTAATAAATTACCTTTAACTACCTTAATCACTTTTTCCTACATCTACATGACTTGTAATTGCCTAGAAAAATATTTGATGCAATCACTTGTTTTGTATTCCTTGCTAACAAATTATCTTGGATTTTCTCATTGATTTATTTGATGCACTTTTATTGCATGTGGTTAGCCTTGAGTTTTTCTCTTAATTATACTCATTTTCTATTCTAATTATAATCTTTTGATTTTAGATGTGAACCTATTGAATGCATTGTAATTACATGTAGCTATTCTTATTTTCAAAATGTATCATCTAAGTTAATATTTTCTACTTCATTTCAACATTTCTTTCTTGTCAAAATTCAACTTGTTTATTTATTAAACTATAAAATTTTCATCTAAAGTTTTGACAGAACCTCCATTATGTCCATATTTTCCTATAATAATGAATCAGTTAGCCAACGAAAAGAACCTATGATTGTGTTGCTAGAGATGGTGTGTTGTCCATAGTCATGGTTCCATTTTCAGCTCCCGTGCTTCCCGCTCCAAAGTTTTGTAACTTTGGGGCCATTTTGTAGATATGAGACTCTCATGTACTAGCCTCCCATGCTACCTGAGCTTCATCGGTCTTGAAGAATATAATTAGGAACTTTGAATCAAGAGAGATATTTTGTAGAGATAAAAGGAGCCATTCACAAATGCTCTAGATAAGAGGGTAGATAGAGTTTCCACAAGCTGGAAGTGGTACTCCTTTGAGGTGTTTTCAGGTGATGATGGACTCTTCTCATTTCCCTCCTTGTATGGCCTCTATCCATCCTCTTCTTGCTCCCTCTTCTTCTACTCCTCTCTTCTTTCTTCTATCCTATTTCTCTTCTCCTCCTCTACTTTCTCCTCCTCCTTCTATTCTCCCTGCTTCTTCTATATTTTCTCCTCCTTCTACTCTCTCTCTCTCTCTCTCTCTCTCTCTCTCTCTCTCTCTCTCTTACTATCTCTCCCTCTCTCTCACTATATCTTTCCTATCTTCTTACTATCTCTCCTGCTCTTTCACTATGTTTTTCTCTACCTCCTTTTCTATCACTACATCTATATGCCTTTCTTCTACTACTTCTTTGTCTCTCTATTCCTCTCTCTGGCTCCCTCTATCCCTCTCTCTAGCTCCATTTCTTTTACTACTACTCTATCTCTCTCTTACTCAATCTATTATACATGTGTGTGTGTGTGTGTGTGTGTGTGTGTGTGTGTGTGTGTGTGTGTGTGTGTGTGTGTGTGTGTGTGTGTGTGTGTGTGTGTGTGTGTGGGGTCAAGAATCGCATGATGGGGGGATGTGCTTGAGCTGCTGCACCAAACACACACTGTACACACAAGAGGAAGCTCACTCAAGAACACAAGAAGAGAGATGGAGGCCAAAACATTTTCTTTTTGATTTCTTCTTTTTCTTCCACACACTATACAATGTACACAAAGTATAGATAAGATATAACATAAAGGAAAGTGGCCTTCTAATTCAAACAGTGCATAACCGACTACACTAATCGACTAGCATTATATCTTTGCCAGTTGTAGGTAGGTGTAATAAACTAAATATAATAAGTGATAAGTTAGTGGCCATGTGAGTATCATAATGATCACCAATGTACTAAGTGTAGACCTGCGGACACATCTAGCCAAGCGGTCCATCAATCATCAATGTCCGCACATGTTGAGCTTGCCATCTCAACACTCCCCCTCAAGCTCAATTCTATCTCTACAACTCCAAGTAAGCTTTGGAACTTTCGAAGCTTCTCTGAAACTCCAAGTAAGCTTCAAAACTTTTGAAGCTTCTCTGCACCCAATGCCTTTGTGAAAATGTCAGCTATCTGATCCTGTGTGCTGACATATACCAAGTCAATCTCTCTTACAAGTACATTCTCTCTCACAAAGTGGTAGTGCACCTCAATGTGTTTTGTCCTAGCATGGAACACTGGATTCCTAGCTAGTTGTATGCTGCTCATGTTGTCACAATGAATGACAATTGGACCATCTCCCTGCACGTCCAAACCACCTAATAACTTTTTTAGCCATACCACCTCACATGTTGCCATAGCAGCACCTCTATACTCAGCCTCTCTGTACTCGATAAAGAAACTGTAGGTTACTTTTTGCTGCTCCATGTAACTGTTGCACTACCAAGGGAAAACATGAACCCACTTGTAGATCTTCTGTCTGACATGCTACTAGCCCAATTTGCATCTGTGTATCCAAAGACCTGTATGTCCTTACATGCCTCATAAAAAATTCCATAGTGCAAAGTGGACTTCACATACCTTAATATACGTCTAATTGCATCCAAATGCGGCTTTCTAGGCATCTGCATAAACTAACTGACAAGGACAACAACATAGCTCAAGTCTGGCCTTGTGATAGTCATGTAAATCAAACTCCCTACTATCCTCCTGAACATAGTAGGGTCTCCTATCTCATCCCCAACGTAAGTACTCAACTTCACATTTTGCTCCAATGGTACTGAAAGAGGCTTACATGTTGTCATACCATACTTGGATAACATATCCAAGCCATACTTCCTTTGGGATAGCCATATACCATCATCACATCTGATTACCTCAATAACAAAAAAGTATCTCAGCTCACCCAAATCTTTCATCTCAAACTTCTTCTTCAAGAAGTCAACTTCAGCAATCCCATTGTCATGGTCACCTGTAATAATCAAGTCATCCACATAGATGACTATGACAACCAAACCTACATCTCCCTTTCTCACATAAAGTGAGTGATCAGCATCAGAATTACAAAATCCAATATTGACAAGATACTCTCCAATCTTGTCAGACCATGCTCTAGGTGCTTGCTTCAGCCCATAGAGTGCCTTCTTTAACCTGCACACATATGTGGGATGCTCTAAGTCTTCATAACCTGTTGGCTACTCCATATACCCTTCTTCTTGCAATTCACCATGCAAGAAGGCATTCTTAACATCCATTTGCTACAAACTCCAACCTTTGGCTGCTCCCAAGGCAATCACACACCTAACAGTTGCCATCCTAGCAATTGGTGTGAATGTCTCGTCATAATCTATGCCATATGTTTGAGCATAGCCTTTTGAAACCAGCCTAGCCTTATACCTACTAATTGAACCATCTACATTATGCTTGACTTTGTAAACCCACTTATAGCTAATAGCTTTCTTACCCCTAGGTAAAGGTACCAAATCCCAAGTCTTATTGGCTTCTAATGTAGCCATCTCCTCATCCATTGCTGCATCCCAATGAACATGACCAATAGCATCCTTAAAACAAGTGGGCTCAACATCCTCAACTAGTTTCACCATATAAGCATAATGGTGAGCTGCATAACCTTCGAAACCAAATCTTTTAACAGAGTATCTGACCTTATTAGATCTGCGTATCACCAAATCACTCAATGGAGCCTTTACATTACTATGAGCACTCTGTACACTTGGTGTCTTGACTGAAGGAATGCCAAGCTCATCATCCAAACTCTCCAAACCACTAGAATCTCCATCAAATCCCAAATGACTAGTAGATGCATCATTACAATCTAGCACTTTCTTCTTTCCTTTGTCCTTCCCTGCAACACTTATAGATCCACATAAAGTTGTGGGGCTACTCTTTAGTCTCCCAGACCAAGGGCTCACTGTAGGTGTAGTACCAGATGATGTTTCTAGTCCACTAAGACTCCATGATTCTTGTTTATCTTTCTACACATAGCTATCCTGATCATTATCATCATCCAAAACATCACTAGCAGGTGTAAACCAACTTCCCATCTCATCAAAGAGAACATCACTACTCACTCTGAACTCACCTCATGACAGGGTTATAACAGCGATACCCTTTCTACTCTAAAGAGTATCCAATAAAAACACATTTTTCTCCCTTTGGATCAAGCTTCTTTCGTAGCTCATTTGGCACATGAACGTATGCAACATAGCCAAATACCTTCAAGTGTGATACATCGAGCTTCTTGCCAGTAAAGCATTCTTCAGGAGTCATCCCATGAACTACATCTGTGGGAGTTCTGTTCATAATGTAGACAACAGTATGGACAGCCTCAAACCAAAAATGTTTGGGCATAGTCTTTTCAGCCATTAATGCTCGTGCAACTTTTGCAATATGCATGTTTTTTCTTTCTGCAATACCATTTTGCTGTGGGGTATACCTGCAAGTAAATTGCCTCTTTATCCCATGAGTCCTTAAGAAGCCACTGAACTCATTAGAGAGGTACTCTCCCCCTCCATCATCTGATCTCAAGCACTTCACTTTTAAGCTTGTTTATGTTTCAATAGCTACCTTAAAATATTTGAAGTGCTCAAACACATCACTCTTTTTCTTCATGAAGTATATCCATAGCTTCCTTGAATAGTTATCAATAAATGTGACAAAGTATTTGCTACCACCAAGAGATACATTCTCTGTAGGCCCCCAAACGTCTGTATGTACTACATCAAGTATATTTCTGCTCACTTCTCTATCATGCGAGAAGGGTTGTCTCACCTACTTACCAAACTAGTATGCTTCATAGACTTTATGCAATTCTGCAACTCTAAAAGAAGGCAACCATGTAACCAATCCTTTGAACTACATTAATTTTAGCCTTTGCACATTTGCATGTCTAATATATTTATGCCATATTTCAATATTTGCAACTACTCCTTTTCCTTTAGCATACATAGCAACATCCTTTGTAGGAATTCCAGCATCTAAAGTGAGCATTCGGCCAACTGTACTTCCTTTTGCGACCAACCTATGCTTATCATTAAAGTCTTCTACAAAACAACCTTTTGCATTGAATCGGACTTGGAACCCCTGCTCTACCATTTGGCCAATAAACACTAGATTCTTTGTAATTGATGGCACATGTAATACATCTGTCAGACTCTTTGTCTGGCCATCATACAAGGACAAGGGAACTTTTCCAATATGTGAAATTGGGTGGCATGAATCATCACCCGTCTGCACATAACCTAGGTTTTGTAAGTCCTGCATCTCTCTAAACCATTCAACATGATTGGTCATATGATTAGATGCACCTGAATCAACATACCTCAAACACATGTAATACAGTGATCTTATCACACATCAAATCTCACAGCAATTTGAGATTTTTGCTGGACCCTGCTTCCGGTGCCTCCACAAGCACTATCCAAGAGAGAGAGTGGAAGAATGGGAGAGCTTCTTACACATTGCTTGCTTGCTTGAACCTTGCTTCTTCTCCTTCACTTCAGCCTTCAAAATTAGCCTCTCTTAGTGGTACGGCTCTAATACCATGTCAAGAATTGCGTGATGGGGGGATGTGCTTGAGCTGCTGCGCCAAACACATACTATATACACAAGAGGAAGCTCACTCAAGAACACAAGAAGAGAGATGGAGGCCAAAACGTTTTATTGCTAGTTTCTTCTTCTTCTTCCACACACTATACAATGTACACAAAGTATAGATAAGATACAACATAAAGGAAAGTGGCCTTCTAAGTCAAACAGTGCATAACCGACTACACTAATCGACTGGTGTTATATTTTTGCTAGTTGTAGGTAGGTGTAACAAACTAAATATAATAAGTGATAAATTAGTGGCCATGTGAGTATCATAATAACCACCAACGTGCTAAGTGTAGACATGCGGGTGCATCTAGCCAGGCGGTCCATCATTAATGTCCGCACATGTTGAGCTTGCCATCTCAACATGTGTGTGTGTGTGTGTGTGTGTGTGTGTGTGTGTGTGTGTGTGTGTGTGTGTGTGTGTGTGTGTTTTCTTAGTGGCATATGGAAGACAAAAAGAATTGAAGTTTTGAATCATTATAGGCCTCATATCTAAGGATTTGTATAGCCTTTAGTGTGCTTGTTTGTGCCATGTCCTATGGATCCATGTTTGAACCTCTCTCTTGGCTATTTTTTGAGCTTTGAGGAGGGCCATCACTAATCCTTTTAGAGTGATCATAGTAGTTTTTGAGCATGGATTTCGCTTGGGTGGCTCTGGAGCAACTTTTGGTGATGAGTGTAGATGATTCTGTTGATAACAGAGATAATCATGACATGAGGCTTGTAGGGTGGCAATTTTTTTTCTTTTTGTTTTAAAAACATTTGAAATTAAGGTTGTTATATCCTTTCTCCTTTAGAGCAATTGAGATATTCTCATCTCGAAAGAACCTGGGGATATTTTTTAGTTAGGGATTCCTCAATAATCCATGTTTCATCCTCTTCAAGATAATCCTTTCACTAGATGAGACACTTCCTTAGAGTTTTACTTCTAGGGATTCTCTCCTTTATATCAAGGATTCTCTCAAGTTAAAGCTCAATAACTCCTTGGTTTGGCATTACAATCTTGTTGATCATACTGCATGATCAAGGTTGGGTACATAAGCTTTTAGTCATGAAAAACATTGTGGATCTTTAACTACTAGAGAGGTTGTAACTTATAGGTATTGGTCCCTAAGCACTTAGAGATCTTGTCATGTCTACAGTATCTCAGGCTTAGCTTCTTGGATTTACCCTGTGATAATGAGCTCTTCTTTTTGGATGTGGACACAAAGAAATAACATGTCTCCTTCTTTGAAGATTTGATCTTGTCTTCCCAAGTCAACGTAGGATTTTTGACGATCCTTGGCAGCTTGGATATCCTATCTTATGGCTTTAATTTACTCATCCATTTCCTCTAGCATCTACTTGGATGCTTCTATCCTCAAATTGGATTGAATAAGTTGAGTAGAGTAATCTAATCTTGTCCATACAAGGCCTAGAACATCTTAATGCTTTGTGGTAAGAGGCATTGTAGACAAATCCCACTAAGGGTAGATATTGCATTTCTCGCTTAGGTTCTTTGCAACAATATGCCCTAATAATATCCTCTATGACCTAATTGACTCACTCTATTTGGCCATTAGTTTATGGGTGATATGTCATACTAAATTGTAGTTGCATGCCAATGGCTTCAAATAAGCTCTTCCAGAATTGAGAAGTAAAAGAGAATCTTAGTCAATAGCAATTCTTCTTGGTATTCCATGAAGTCTAAATATTTCCTTGATAAGAAACCTTGCAATGTCATACACCTTATACTTTGTCTTGACTGGAATAAGGTGAGCTACTTTTGTTAGCATATCTACAATCACCATGATAGAGTTGTATACTCCTTGAAATGAAGGGACCTCTACTACAAAATCCATGCTAATGAATTTCCTCTTCATGAGTGATATCAAGAGATTGAAGCTTGCCTGGCATTTTAACACACTCTACTTTCACTCTTTGATAGATCGAAAATTCAATGACATACCGAGGAAATCTCAATATTAAGTTGTGATTTAGTTTGTAATTTCTTCCTTAGTTGTTGATAATTGGGGTCCTTTGACACCTTTTCCTTTGCCATTTGAATGATGGGGTTACTCGGCATTGATACTATAGAAAGTAATAATTCTACTCTTGAGGGTTCTTCAATAATGAGAATATTAAGGAATGCCTTGCGACTTAAAGCATCCACAACAACATTCTCTTTACCTAGCCTATATTTTATTTCAAAGTCATACTCCTATAAGACCAATCCACCTTCATTGCCTCTTCTTTAGATATTGCTAAGTAAAAATCCATTTGAGACTTTTGTGATCTATTTTCCTATGGTGACTTTCTTGCCAAGAAAATAATGTCTCCATAGCTTGAGATAATGGATTATGGCTAACAACTCTAAGTCACAAACAGCATGGTTTCTCTCATGACTATCTAGCTTTCTTGAGCAATCAGCAAACACGATGCTCCTCTTACATGAGTACACAACCTTGTGTGAGTGAGATTTCATTAGTCACGACCTCAAATTCTTGATGTAGGTCTAGAAGCTTCAAAATAACAGTTGTTATTACTACGGAGCTCTACTTAAGTTTCTCAAAACTGTTTTTGTTCAATTGGAGTCCACACATTTGAAACTTGCTTCTTTAGTAGATCAATAAGAGGTGTGCCCATCAAGGCATGGTTATTGGTAAATTCCTTGTACCATCTAGTTAACCTAGGAAGCTTTGTACTTAATCAAATTTGGAGGCAACCACTCTCGCACATCTTGGTTGGATCCACTGCCATCCCCTTTTTGGATACTATAATCCAATGTATTCTATTTACCATTTAAATAATGTGCACTTGCACTTTTTGGCATAAATCTTGTGCATTGTTAAGGTCTCTAATATAATTCTAAGCTATGCCTCATGGTCTTTTTCTTCTTTGAGTAAGTTAAAATATCATCAAAGAATACTAAAACAAACTCATCAAGGTAGGATCTAAAAATATATTGCACCAACCTATTGAAAGTGGCTAGGGTATTAGTCAACCCAAAAGACATTGCACTTAATTCATAATGCATATACTTTGTGTTGAAGGCAATCTTTGGGATGTCTTCCTCCTCAATCCTAATTTGGTAGTAGCCCATTGACCTTAGCTCAATTTTTGAGGAGATCATTGTCCTTTGAATCTTGTCAAGAAAGTCGTCAATCCCAAGGATTGGATATTTGTTTTTTATTGTCACTTGGTTTACACCATGGTAGTCTATGCAAAGATGAAGCATACCATCCTTCCTTTTTTGAAATAAAAAAGGGGCTTCCCATGGTGAATTACTCGGTCCAATGTATATCCTTGGTCTATTGAGTTGTTTCTTTGATTCAATGGCTTCAGGAATTGATGTTTGATACTGTTGCTTTGCCACAAGTCCCCAACTCCTAGGACAAGTTCAATCTCATGGGTTGACTTTCCTTTTAGGGGAGGAAGCTATTTCAATTCAGTTGGAAGACATTGACATACATACTCCTTCATCCAAGAAGGTTATTGTTTCACTTCTTTACTAATCAGCCTTGTTAAGCTTGATCAACTAGATTGATAAAACTTTTCTTAATCCTTGGATAATGTGCAAGGCTTTTATTAATTAGATCTTAGATCTTCCAATGTTGCCTTGTGTAGTTACTTGAATTCTTTTTGCATTTTGAAATTTTACTTGACATTTCTCTCAATGGATGTTGATATCATTGGGAATTAGCAAGTCCATTCTGAAAATCACTCATAAGCACCCAAGTTCATGACACTTAACTTTATGTTTGTATGCTCATCACCTAGATCAAACTCTACATTTCTAGTTTGGTATGATGACACAACTTTTTCGTTAGCTAATTCTACCAAGATTTTGGATGCTTGTGTCATTTCTATGCCTAATTTTTATGCACACTTTCGATAAATAAAGGGATGAGTACTTTTACAATCTATCAAGACTTGGAAGAGTTTACCTTGGTACTTCACTGGTGAGTAAATCACTAATAACTGATGATCTGGTCCCTTCTTGTTGTCAAGAGTGGTGTGAATCATCCCTCTTTCCATTTTAGTCTCCATTGAGGACTCTTCTTCTTCCTCTCCTACAATACTTATTATGGCAAATCTTCCTCTTCTTCTTGCCTCTTTGTTTTGTCCAAGGTGGTTGGTTTAGTTTGGGACATTGTATTTTGTATTGGTGCAGTTCGTTGTAATGGAAATATCTTTCAATACCATTTTTTTGATCTATAGGAACAAAAGTACTTGTTGTATTATCTTTTTCCTTCTTTCTTGCATCAACTTGATGTTATCCTTGCACCCTCTTTAAGAAGGCATGAGGTCCTCTATTTGACAATCCTCAACCCCAATATCATGTGTTCCTTGATTTTGCTTGAAGACCAAGTAGATTTGCTCTTATCAATGCATCTTATAGATTTGAGGAGTATATGGCTTCTAGTTGAGTATCCAAAGGAATATTGAGGCCTCAAAAGAACTTAGCCACCTATTAGTGGGTGATATCCATAATCGGAGCAAAATTTTGAAGAGTTACAAATTAGGATTAATGCGCTTCCAATCTTAACCCTAGGTGGCAAAGCTTTGAGGCACCATAAGAAGGTAGACGATACCTTCCATGCACAGCTTCTTTTATGAAGTTCCATGTGGCGGAAACTTCCATGACTCTAGTGTCTCTACACCACAACTTCCACCAAGATGTGTTTCCCCTTTTAGTTTTAACTTGGCCAACATGGTTTAATTAGGGGTGTTCATCCCTAAGCTCTAAAATAATATTCCATAGACTCAATTCAAACTTCCACACATGTTTCCGTGTCCTTTCCTTTCTCACCTATTTCCAAAGGTTTAATCTAGTTGAGAAGGAATTTCTTCTTTTACAATTTGATAGGATCAAATGTTCTAGGATATGCAAGAACTCATTTAATATGTGTATATAAATATTTTCTATATTCCATTTAATATTTTCCTTTATAACTATAATTTTTGCACATGTTGAAGAGAAATGAACCATCTTTTATTCACTTTATTTTTTACTAGCTAGAGGATTACATCATGCATACAGTTCTACTATAAGATTCACCCCATAAAACTCAAATATATCAATGGCACTATAAGATGGGTATTCGAAAGATACATCTAGGATTTTGTACTTGGAAGGAAGGTCAAGATAGCCTTCTTTAAAGTAATTATTTCAACAACAGTAGCATAAAATAGTAGCTTTATCAGTCACGATTACTTAGATTACTTTCTCATAAATGTAATGGTTCAAATGGAATTATCGCCCTCTTGTAAAATGAGTTGGATTAACCCTGGACTCTTCAAAAATAAATATATTAATGGCTTTCAAATTTTCCATCCATTGAAATATTTTTGGGTTGGTTTGGATGTATGAAAGATGATCAACATTAATGAAGCAATATACTCCATTTCACATCCATCACCTTTCTTAATACAGTGGGGAAGGATTATTAAGTCAACCTAGAGTATACATGAATTTGATCTCTCCATCCAAAGTTGGAGGAGTGCATATCTAATGTGGACATGCGTTGAAACACAAGGAAATGGTTCCAAGCTTCATCATTCTAGCAAAATTTCATCTTGTTAGAATATCAAGCTCCCATTACTCTACAATCAGTCTATCTTTATGTGTGTGACCGACATTAGTTGGATACAGCTATACACATGTGTGACATTCAATAAGTTGGTGTAGTCAATGACTTAACCGCAGTTAGTCTTGGTTATTCATACCTATGTGTGTAAGTCTCTTTCCATTAGTATGATGGAAGAATAATGGAAGAATAACAACAATGAGCTAAGGCTCATCTCCTGCTCCACTCTATCTCTCTCCATGTCTTCCAACATGATATCAGAGCTTAAACACTTGAAGCCTAGAGGCTTGGCAATGGCTATTTGGCATCAAGACATCAGATCTAAAGAAAATGTCATTAAAGGAGACTGGGTCTATAGTCCGTTTTTTTGCAGAAGCTATATCTTTCTATAGAAATGGTTTTTGGAGAAATGGCCTACTCACCTTGATCATTTTGATGTGATCTACAACTTTATAGAAGAAAGTTTTTTCAAATTCCTCACAAATTTTGAGATATTCAGCACAGACCGTGCAGATTGGATGTTTACTGCAGTAAACAGCAAGTGATTCCAAGGCGTTGGTGGCTTTCATCCTAACAATGTATATGCCCTTATTATCATGCATTTGAGCATGATATTGTACTGCTAAATGCTTAGTTTTGGAGCTTATTTGCAAGTTGGAAACAATGAATTAGTTGTTGCCCTAAATTTGGAAACAATATACCTATAGGGTTGAAGTATCTGTGATGCTTATTTGCTAGTGACAAATGCTTGGATCATACCACTTGACTTGAGTGGTAGATACTTTTTGGGATATTGTGAGTGCTGAAAGTCCAAATTTTGAACTAATTTGTTGCTAGTTATACCAGGGTATTGGCTGGTCATTGTCTGCAAGAAGGATACCTATCATCTTCACTTGACATACATGCAATACATTCTAACCGGTTGGACATATATCAACTCTTGCATAGAGTGGCAATTGAAAGAGATGTTTTGGGGCTGCTTTGAGGTCTGAATACTCTTGTTTTAACAGAGAAAATACTATTGGTTATAGCAATGGGCTGGCTGTATTTGGTACTGCTACTTGCATATAGTACAAACATTGATACCTATATGGACATAGTTTGTTGCTGGGATGTTTTGCCACTACCATAGAATGTTTTGAATTGATTTGAGCTTAGTTTATGCTCAGTTGACTATGTGCTTTTATTATTGGAATACAGTTTACAACAAGCAAATTGTCAGGAAAACTGTCCTGAATTGCAGGAAACTATCGTGAATAGCAAGAAATCCTAAACTATAGGAAAAGGAGTCAGATACTTATAGGTTGTATACATCACTAAATACCTAAGCTGCAACTCTAGCAAATGCCCAAGGCATTGACAATATAACTCAAATTGTGGGAGAAAATCTAGACAACAAAAATTTTGCTTTATGGAAGTTCCATATGAAGAATTTTTTGGTTGGCAGAGGTTATTGGGACTTATATACATGTGATGAAGCTGAACTTGAAATGCATGAAAGGAATCTGACAAATGATCAGAAAAGGGCTCATAAGCTATGGATTGAGAGAGCATGCAAGGTGTTACATTGGTTTTCCTTATGTATATCAGATGCTATGGTTATACAAATTACTGGGTGCATTTCTCCAAAGGATGAATGGGACATACTCATGAAGAATTATGTAAATGTAACACATGCAAGAAAGATTCAGCTAAAGCAACAGTTCAATAACATGTATAGGAATGGCAGAAGAATTTAGGCCTACACCACATAGATTAAGAACATAGCGGATTAGCTTGCCACCCTTGGATCTTCAGTGTCTGAGAATGATATGATTGCAGTGACATTGAATGGACTCGGCAAAGAGTATAAAGCATTTGATACATCTATTTCTATGAGAGCTGAATCCCCTGATTGGGATGAGTTGATTGCCTTGTTGCTGCATGAGGAAGTTAAGCTTGGGCTGAACACAGGTTCTAGTACGTCTCAAAGTAGAGACATTGTTCTTTACTCTAGCCAGTGTGGTAGAGGTGGCAGAGGCCGTGGCTCTTTTCAAGGTTAAGGAGACACTCGAAATGCTTATGGCCACTATCAGCAGAATGCCTAGCATGGCACAAATACACAGGGCCAACGTGGATCTGGCAGCTTTAGAGGCAGGGGGAGATCACCCCATGGTAGAGGTGGTGGATCTAGTTCATTGCAGTCAAATGGTCAGTCAAACAAAGATAAGGACTATCATTACTACAGCAGATATGGACACATTGCAAAGGATTGTTACAAGAAGTAGAGAGATATGAAGGCAAAGGGCAAACAACATGGGCACTATGCATCTTCTAGTGGTGCTCATGATGAGTAGGTTGACATATTGTTTGCCATGCAACATGTGTCTAAGAATGCATCTAGGCAGAACAAAGATGAGATATGGTACATTGATTCAGGGGCTTCAAATCATATGACACCCCATGGAGAATGGTTTGATGAGATGGTTGCAGGTTCACATGGTTATGTGTGTACTCGGGATGACACCCAACATGACATTCAGCACACATGAATTTTTTTGTTGTTGATGCCTAATGGCAAGAAAAAGAGCCTGCATGATGTACTACATGTACCTAAAATAAACAAGAATCTTTTGTCAGTTGGACATAACATAATCTGCAAGTGAGATCTAATAGAGATGGATGCTTTGTTGAAGAATATGGTAATGGCTGCAAATTGATTGCGAGAGGCTGAAGAGATGGCTGAATGTTTACTCTTGATGTGTCAATTCTAGAATTGAAAGCATCTATGTTTGCATATGATGATGGTGCTATATGGGATGTTGAGATATGGCATAAGCAGATTGGCCATGTGAATGTAAAAAAGCTAAAATCTATGCAGCAGAAGGAGATTGTGTTTGGACTGCCTAAGTTCAAGTATCATGACTTTGGACATGTATGTGATGCATGTCAGTTTGGAAAGCAGACGCGGTTTCCATTTATGAGACATGTACGGAATAGCTCACAACCCTTGCAGTTGGTACATTCAAATGTATAGGGCTATGGGGTCCATCTCATAATGCTCCGTTGGTGGTATGTATCCTTCATTGATGATTTTAGCAGCATGTACACCTAGCTTTACATACTAAAACATAAGTATGATGTGTTTGATGCAATCAAGGATTTCAAAAAGCATGCTGAAAATGAGTTGAGCTGTAATATTTCATGTCTTAGATCAGATGGAGGTGGAGAATATGTCTCTAATTACTTTGACACATACCTTGCTAAACATGGGATCAGTTAGACAGCTAACTTGCAGCTATACACAGTAGCAAAATGGTGTAGTAGAAAAGGAAAAATAGGGTACTGATGGAATCAATAAGAGCTATGCTGAATGAGAAGAGTTTGCCAAATGGTTATTAGACTGAAGTAGTAGTGACTGTTGTCTATGTGCTGAATAGAACTCCTACAGCAAGGATTCATGATGTAACTCCATATGAGAGGTTGTATGGTCATAAACCTACATCTCATACTTAAATGTATTTGGCAGCATTGCATATGTGCATGTTCCTAATGAAAAGAGGAAGAAATTGGATCCTAAAGTTGTCAAGATTGTGTTCCTTGGTTATGCACAAGACCGGAAAGCTTACAAGTGTTATGTACCATCTACACATGAGACATTGATTAGCAAAGATGTTGTTTTGATGAGCTGGCATTGTGGTATGGTAATCCTATTGCAGTGGCTACTAATGGATCAGTTAGCACTAGTAACGCTAAAAATACACCTATAGTGAGTACACCTATGAATGGTCCTATAGGTGATGGGTCATCTACATTAAGACCTTGGTCAGGACACTTGCGGAGTCGTACTCCTACGTCCATTGACATAGATATTTCAATGAGGGGGAGATTGGATAAGGGAAAAGAAAATATGCTTGAGGATGTAACAGGTCCAGTTACAGCAGTTATGAGTCATCCAACAGTGATAGTTTGGATCATGAGTTGGGCATTCTGTCTATTATGATGCCTGGAGCAAGGCAGAGTCATTATGTACCGTCTCATGAGAGGAAAGCTCAGAGTGAGCCACAGTTACAGAGATCTAAGAGAGTCAGAAAACCAATTGATAGGTTTACATACACTAGTTATTCATCCCGTCATTATGCATATATGGCTAGTGTGACAAGTTACAAAGAACCTACAAAGTTTGATGATGCAGTTACAGATGATAATTGGTATGCTGCCATGGATGAGGAGTATGCAGCCTTGGCTGAAAATGAGACATGCAAATTGGTTGAGTTGCCTAAAGGCAAAGTCCCCATTAGCCACAAATGGGTATACAAGGTTAAGTGCAAGTCAGATGGTTCGTTAGAACTCTATAAGGCCAGGCTAGTTGGAAAACGGTATGCGCAGCAGTATGGCCTTGACTATAAGGAGACTTTGAGCCTGGTGGCTAAAATGGCAACAACCAGAACTGTCATTGCTTTGACAGTATGCAGAGGCTGGAAATTATGGCAAATGGACATCAAGAATGCTTTCTTGAATGGTGATTTGGTTGAGGAAGTATATATGAAGCATCTTGAAGGCTAGGTTCACCCGGACTTTCGTACACATGTATGTAAGTTGAAAAAGGCTTTATATGGATTAAAACATGCACCTAGAGCATGGAATGCTTGGATTAGCAATTATTTATAACAACATGGATTTAGATTGGGTGATGTAGATCACAGTCTGTTCACGAAGAAGACAGATCATGGATATGTGTTTCTAGTGGTTTATGTAGATGATCTTATCATCACTGGAGATGATGAAGAGGGCATTGTTGAAATTAAATCATGTTTACAGGCTGAATTTAGAGTCAAAGACCTTGGTGAAGTAAAGTATTTTCTTGGGATTGAGGTAGTCTCTACGGCTCAACGTATATGGTTGCTACAAAAGCAATATGCTCATGACATGTTACAGAAGTATGGTATGATTGAATGCAAGCCTATGGAGACACCTCTTGATCAAAATGTCAAGCTGCAGATTGATGTTGGGAATAACATAGAGAATGTGACAATGTATCGACAGATGGTGGGTAGCTTGATATACTTGACTATTACCCATCTCCTGGCTTATGTTATGTAGTGGGGCTAATTAGTTAGTTCATGTAGAAGCCTCACAAACCACATTTATATGCAGTCAGGAGGATCATGAGATATGTAAAGGGTACTACAGATTATGGTCTATTTTATGCATATGGAAAATCTCTTGACTTGACAGGGTTTACTGATGCTGATTGGGTTGGTTCTGCCTATGACAAGAGGTCAACTAGTGGTTATGCATTTGGATTGGGTAGTAGTATGATAAGTTGCAAGAAACAACCTACTATTGCATTGTCTAGTATAGAAGTTGAGTATAGAGGAGCTGCCTTAGCTGCTTACGAAGCAGTTTGGTTGATGAAACTGCTGAAAGACTTGGGAATATAGCTGGAAAGAAGAGTGAGATTGCATTGTGATAACCTCAACAATGTTATGTTGGCTAGCAATCCTCTCTCCCATGCTAGGTCCAAACATATTGAGGTTCACTACCATTTCATCATAGAAATGGTTCTTACAGGGCAGATTGACTTGATTCATGTGAAGGTTGAAGACGAAGTAGCAGATATATTTACCAAGTCTCTTGGTAAAGAAAAGTTTATATACTTTAGACAGTTACTTGGAGTTTATCAAATGGTTTGAGCTTGAGGGGGAGTGTTAGAATATCAAGCTCCCATTACTCTTCAGTCAGTCTATCTTTATGTGTGTGACAGACATTAGCTGGATATAGCTATACACATGTGTGACATGCAATAAGTTGGTGTAGTCAATGACTTAACCACAATTAGTCTTGGTTAGTCATATCTATGTGTGTAAGTCTCTTTCAGCTAGTATGATGGAAGAATAATACAAGAAGAACAACAATGAGCTGAGGCTCATCTTCCGCTCCACTCTATCTCTCTCCCTCTCTTCCAACACATCTGATATTAGTGATAGAATAAATCATGAGAACTTATTAACCTTAATAATTTATAAATAATACTTAATATTTACTCTAATACCAAGATTAACATATCTAGCTAAAGGACTATCTACAACATGTATTTTAGTAGCCTATCAAGAAGTAATCAAGACTACTACCACCTAAAAATTATTCCAATAATCAAACATTTGTAATCTTGAGCTGCTTGAGTCTACCTTGGAGGGGAAGCTTCACCTCAACCCAACAAGGATCCATCTCAAAATGAAATCCCAATTAAATTCTATAGTCTCCTATCAGCCATCTAGCATCAACTTATGAGGTGATTGCATTGTTGCTACAGTTGGCTCAAACAGAGTGAGAAACGGGGGGGGGGGGGGGGGGAGTGATGTGCATCAATCCCTCTACCCATAGGGTAAAGACTCACAACTCTAATCCCCTAAAATGTCAGTAATTGGGTTCTAATGATAGTATGCTAGGTTAGTCAATGTATGGCCCTCCCTAACTAGCATAATCTAACATTTGAGTTGTGATCAAATCCTCTTGATGAACTGAGACAACCCTACCATTGGAAAGACCCATCAGGGATCTAACAACTTGCTTCTCCCTCAAGTATTTTCTCTAGTTTTCTAACTAATTGTAATATTCATGTCCTCCCCCCCCCGGTGCCCCCCATAGGAACTCCCCCCTTTTAATTAATTAAAAAATTAGGATGCAATATTCATGTGCTCCCCCCCCCCCCCCCCCCCGTGCCTCCCCCCATTCATAGGAACTCCCCCCTTTTAATTTTAAAAATATATATTAACCTTAGTGCAAAATTTTTTATCCCTCTCTCTCTCCCCGCTGACAACACGTCGGGGAGAGAGAGAGAGAGAGGGAATGAAGTGAAGATGTTAGGGGGGCATGCAGCCGCCCAGGTGGGAGGGGTGGCGGCCATGCCACCCTCCTCCCCCTCCTATAAAGGGGAGCTCCCCCCCCCCCCCCCCCCCGGTCTACAGAGCGCCCCTCACTGCGTCGAACGGAGACCCCCCCACCCTCTCATGCTCCGTCATCTTCTCCCCTCTCCATTGCAGAGTGCAGTAGCCCCCCTCCTGTAAACGCCCCGAACAACGTAGTATGCTTAACAATTATGATATTTGCTTGTTTTCGAGATTTAATAGAAAAGAGAATGAACACTTAAAGCTGAAAATGAAAATTACTCACAAAATTACAGCCATAAAAATGTAAAAGTAATGGAGACAAGATTGAGGGTTGAAGATGAGCAACCCCCCCCCCCGAAGGAATGTATTTCTGCTCAACCCAAGTCCCTTAGGGAAGAGCTCAGTTACAATCAACCTGAGAGTGAGAAGAAGTAATTCTCACTCTTACAAGATCATGCAAAGATGTACAAACACACATGCATTATCTATTATGCAATGATAAGAACTGATTTCTTTACAGTATGAGAGAAGAAAAAGGGGAATTCAGCCTTTCTCCATCGTTGATCAGCAGTACAGGGATAGAGCTTGCTTCTTGTAGCTAAAATGGAAGAAAGAGCTCAAGAAGGAGGTGCTGTAATGAATTTACAGGCTTGCTATCTTGTAAAATAGTAGTGATAGAAGAGGGAATATGGAGGAATTTGATAATGGAGAAGTGGGGGATGATGATGGGGATGGATGGGGCCAGTTTCTGGCTATCTGTGGGTGCTGTACATGAGTTTACAGCAAAGAAAAATGATGCTCAATGAAGAAAAACGAGCTCTTATTTATAGGAGAGGGGAGAGCTAGTACAAAAGGGGAAAGTGGAGTAGCACAAGACAAGTGTCCAGCCACATGTCATGAGATGTGACAAGTGGTGGGACACTTGGAAACTTGTGTGACAAGTGTCTTGACACTTATCTCTTCTTTATGGCCTTCCTTTTTGGGTTGAATACTGTCAAGAATAGAAACAACCAAATTTCGTAAGCACAGTCAGAGTATAGAACTTACTATTTTTAGAATGACATCCCTATTTTTTAGGACTAGCATTTTTAGGCTAATTCGAGGCTCCTAAAATTTAGGGACCTCCTAAAATTTAGGGATCTCCTAGAATTTAGGGACCCCCCCCAATATGGGTATCATATGAAAGCTTTTTCCGTGTACATCGCAAAAATGGTATCCGAATCTTCATTTGACTTTCCTATGCAAAGAAATGTGCATTTCAAGCTTTCAGCCCACACATGCACATTATACAAGCATTTCATGATCATGCCATCTTGTTGATTGTAACTGTCTGTTCTGGTGGATCTAGCCCACACTTCAAGGCATCAATCCTTTCTGTGTGCGAGTCTAACCCTGATATGCGTGAGTTCTAGTCACAGGCGCCCAATCGGGTCATATAGGTGGAAGTGTGAACTATCTTTTCTCTAACCCACCGTGTGGGTCCACCATAACCTGTGACCACTCATCAGTGGCCAGCTCCAATGCACTTTTCTTTATATCTAATTAGTGCAAAGGAAATAAATTTAATAAATCATTATATAGATAAATTAATGAAAAAGGATACAAATTCTGTTTCTATAGAGTTGTGACACCTCCCCGCCCCCCCCCCCCCCCCCAGGCTTCGTCAGGAACCTCCCCCTCCTCATCATCAAGTGGAAACCCCCCCTAAACAAAGTGGAGAGAGAGAGAGAGAGAGAGAGAGAGAGAGAGAGAGAGAGAGAGAGAGAGAAAGAGGAGAATAGAGAAGAAGAAGAAGAGAAGATAAGGAGAGGGAGAGAGAGGGAAGGAGAAGAAGAGAAAAAGAAGAAGAAGAAGAGAGAGTAGGAGAAGGAGAGAAGAAGAGAAGGAGAGGGAGAGAGAGAAGGAGAAGAAGAAGGGAAGAAGAGGAATAAGAGGAGAGAGAGAGAGAGAAGAAGAGAAGGAGAGGGAGAGAGAGAGTAGGAGAAGAAGAGAAGGAGAGGGAGAGAGAAGAAGAGAAGGAGAGAAGGAGAGAAGGAGAGGGAGAGAGAAGAAGAGAAGGAGAGGGAGAGAGAGAGTAGGAGAAGAAGATAAAAAGAAGAAGAAGAGAGAGTAGGAGAAGGAGAGAAGAGAAGGAGAGGGAGAGAGATAAGGAGAAGAACAAGGGAAGAAGAAGAGGAGGAGGAGGAGGAGAGAGAGAGAGAAGAAGAGAAGGAGAGGGAGAGAGTGTGTAGGAGAAGAAGAGAAAAAGAAGAAGAAGAGAGAGTAGGAGAAGGAGAGAAGGAGAGGGAGAGAGGGAGAGAGAGAAGGAGAAGAAGAAGGGAAGAAGAAGAAGAGGAGGAGAGAGAGAGAGAAGAAGAGAAGGAGAGAGAGAGTAGGAGAAGAAGAGAAAAAGAAGAATAAGAGAGAGTAGGAGAAGGAGAGAAGAAGAGAGAGTAGGAGAAGGAGAGAAGAAGAGAAGGAGAGGGAGAGAGAGAAGGAGAAGAAGAAGGGAAGAAGAAGAAGAAGAGGAGAGAGAGAAAAGAAGAGAAGGAGAGGAAGAGAGAGAGTAGGAGAAGAAGAGAAAAAGAAGAAGAAGAGGAAGAGGAGAGAGAGAGAGGGAGAGAGTTGGTGAGTGGAGAAGGTGTCGAGGGCCGTGTTTGAGGAGCCACCCCCTCATCGGCGAAGGACCCCTTCTCACGACCTTTCCTTCCCGATCCTGTCATCGTGAAGGCCCGTTCAGGTTAGGACTATCCAAACTCTGTGTGGAAAATGACTCCCAAAAAGAGAGTCATGGAAAGTGTAAGTGCCAAAGCTACCAATGGTACCGGTAATGTGGGAGAGGCGAGCGGAGCAATCAACGCAACAAATGCCCCTAAGATCACAAATCAAACCCAGGTTCTTTAGATATCCTAAGCTTTGTAATTAATTCTATATTATTTCTCAAGGAAGAAATAAAGGGGTAGCTATATGCATGGAACAAGAATGAGTCTTAGGATTTTTTTTGTTTACTCCAAGTGCTAGGTTGCATGCATGAAATGGTAGAGTATGGAGTTCGCATAAGTTTATATGCATGGAATGATAGCTTTTACACACATAGAATGATAAGGTTTTTACATTATTTCACATAAAATAATAGTTTTTAAGCCATTTCAGTGCATGAATAATCATTTAGAATTCATGCTTCGCAAACATGATTAAAAGAAACACATGAAATGTTAGTTTTCATTCGTAAGATGCAATTGCACCGATGGATAGAAACCTACACTTTCATATACGCAAGTCATATGAGATCCAGTGCATTAGGAATAAGTATTTGTTGCTAGGTATGAAGTGAGTTAAAGGTCATTTAGGATGTACAAATATACTAAACACACCATGTGCATGATGGGTAAGGATGATTAGAAAACTCTGCATAGTACTACACTAAGAGAGATGGAAGGGACGCATCCATCTAGACTGTAACTTGAAGGCCTAGATGAGGAATCTTGCATTGCCAAGTGTGCTAATTGAACTTGGTTAGAACTGGAAGAATAAAAGACCCTTGGTTGGGTTGCGAATAAGGCATGTTCATTGCCTTGGTTGACCAGTTAATGCTTTGAGTTAGGGTTAAGATACCATAAGGTAAAACCCAAGGGAAAGAGCAAGTCAAAATAAGTTAACTTACCAAGAACATTTTCTTGCATGATCTTGTTTAAGATTATTGGGATCTCGCCAAGTCGCGAATGATCTAGGATTCGGATGCTGGGAGCATCCGGGAAAAAGAAGCCACACCTTAGTAGCTGGTCGTGCAAACGGCCTCCGAAATGTTTGTGATTGTACACTTAGGTACATTATTTGATATCCTTTGCTCAAGGAACTAATTCAAGGAAAAACACTTAATGCTTCAGGTTAAAAGCTTGGAGGGAGAGGCAGAAACAATTACCTCCGACTGTCTGCCTGGCCCTATCCAAGGGGGTTGTTAGTCGCGCCGGGTATATGGACCTAACCCGCTGAGAGAGGTCTTTCCGTGGGTGCTTCTTGGAGTAGGAGGATGCTTGGGTGCCAGGGGAGGCTCTGGCTGTAAATTCCTTGCCTTGGGATCCCACACAAGAGGCCGACGTGACTCAAGATGGGATCTCAAGGCCCATGTACTAGTCAACGGGCGGAACTTGGAGCAGCAAACCTGTAGATTGCTGGGATAGCCTTCAGGCATGATAATTGATATACTCCAAGATTATGATAAATAAAGAACAGATATTTGAGAAAAAGGAACTTGTTTGACATTATTTTTGTGTCAGTGCCTAAGTTACGTGAAGGAACCCGTGATTAATTTGATTAATTAAGAAAGCTACTTTTGCATGTCAAATGTAATGTGGTAGGTAATTAGATAACTAAAGCAAACTAAGGAAAGTGCAGTGGACGTGACTTAGGTCCGTCCTACAAAAGGGTGGTCCTGGTTAGCTAGAAACTTTTCTCAAAAGATGAGATAACGAGACTATGAAGACCTAGCATTAGTAGGGTTAGAATCCTGATTTATGTTGTTTTAGGGGAAAGGAATGGGACTATGCCTTATGGCAGAGAGGTTGAGCTTTGCATCCCTCTCGTTTCCCATTCTCCATGAACCAAGTGCAGCATGAATCCGCTTCGACTCTGTTGTTCCTACGCAAAGTGGTTCATCTAGAGCTCAACGCTAGCTACTTCCTAGAGACCTTGCTGATTGGAAAGGAACCCTGACTTCAAGTCGATCCTAAGTGGAAACAGTCGGACACTTCCGCTCGGGAAAAACTCGAGAAGACCTAGATCACAAACCCTATGACATTCCTTGTGAGTTGAGCTTTCTAGACCCTCTTCCCGATGGGCTGCTAAGATGTGTCCCACAAGCAGACGAGCTGACACATTACACTAATCTAGCACAATTTAGTTGGACATATGAAAATCATCTTCATTAATTAGCCCTTTTAGAATAATACTCATTCAAATTTTATTTTATTTATTTGATTAATTTTTTTAGTCAATATCAAAAATATGCTTAAAGGCCAAAGTAATCCACCAAGTCCACCTACAACTAGCATCTGGCCTTCTAAGAGATCCACCCAAGCTCATAGGGGGTACACTAGTCCTAGAATGCCCATGGAATTATAAGCCCCCTAGCTCCTTGGCATCTCCTAGCCTACGATGAGTTCCTAACAGAGAGACCTCTTGCATTTGATTCCAATTGTAGCAACCCAGAATGGTAAACCAATCCAATGGGTCTGAAGCCAGTGCAACTATCCTTAGGGAAGGCCTAGTGCACTCAATCATAAGTTTAATCCATTTTCATATATTCTTTTTAGAAATCATAATCATTTTCAAATAGTCTTTTTGATCCATAAGTCGAGAGCTTTCCTCAGAAGGAATAAAAATCATACTTGATGGATTATTAGAAACTAGAAAGGCTGATTCCCATCAGTTTAGAATCTGCTAATACTAATTAGCTGCTAGTAATAGATTTAACCAAAAAAACTCAGGTTGATCCTTGTGAGAGTAGTCAGAACTTCCACTGTTAGGTAGACTCAAGTGAGCCTAGTTAGCAAACTCCGAAGGTTTTATCAAAATCCTAGACGGCGCTTCCTAGGACATCTCTTGATGGGCTACTAAGAGGGTACTACCAAGAAAATCTCGGGCAACACGTTACAATTGGTATCAGAGCGCACGTTGATGTAGGATACAACACGAGTAAATAAAACTAGTTATATTTACAACATAAAATATCTTTTCTGTTAAGTAGTGAAGTCTTCTCTTGTTGATATATGTCCTTGATTTTTGGCAGAAAGACAAATCCTTGGAATGATTCTTTATTTTCCAAGTTATGTTTATGTCAGCAATGCACTCCTCTAGCTTTAGCTGGAGAAACTAGATGATGTGGATATTAGATTAGATATACAATCCTTCATCCCTATTTTATGAAAATGGATATTAAGCAGAGGGTATCGTTACATTGATGCAAACTGTCTTGCTTACCTCCAAAATAATTTAAAGAGATTAAGGTGGATGGAAGCCCTTAAGGTTGCTAAGATTTATCTCTTTTATGAGGCTAGATTAAATGCAAACATGTTCACTAGAGGGCGACCAGTCAAACTAAACCAGTACATTTATGAGGAGGTTACAAGGGTTATATTGGCTGATCAAGTCATGATTGTAGGATGATCCAGTTGCCACAACTACAAGAAAGATGGATTACCTGATCTTCCTTTGAAATATAGACTTTTGAATATTTATTCTCAAAATCCTAATTACTATACGATGGATGTATCGCAATGTCATGCCTAGATTATGGTAGGAAAATCTTTTCCAAGAATAATATGAGCTCCCGAACTACTCGAATAATGTATTCCCTTCCTATTGAAGTGAAGAATTATTATTGTCCACATCAATTTGTCTCCTTGATAAATCAAAAATAGTAGATAGAATTTTTTTCTAATTAAAAATTAAAGCTCTCTCTTGAAGTATAAACCTTGATTATTGTCATAAGGATTAGTATATAATTTTTCTCCTAAATTAATGAGGTAGAGTAAGCAAGTTAACATTTTTTTTTATAAATATGGTTGGAAGGAAAATTGATCATAAAATTGCATAATTCTCATAATGTCACCCCAAATCTCAATTTCATTGCTGTAAGGTGTGCACCATCAAATCAAGTCAGGATCATTGAACTAAAACTCACAGGAGATGACTGTCGTCTTTGGTGGAAACAATGGTGCAAGAACCAAAGAATGCCAGAAGGTGCCATCACTTGGGACAGAATTAAGGACATATCTTCCGCCCACATATCAAGCCCAGAAGATGAACGAGTTCTTCAATCTAAAGCAATTAAACCTAAGCCTAGAAGCCTACTACTCCAAATTCCTAACACTTCTAAAATATGCATCTACAATGGATGTCTCACAGCAAGTATCCAAATTTTGCAATGGTCTAAATCTGCCCTTGAATATGCATCTTGAATCAATGAGACCATCAGATTTACAAGATGCATTGATTCTAGCAACTCCAATAGTTCAAGAGATTGAACAAAGGCCAATAAATGCAAAAATTTAGAATAGAAATAGTCAAAATAAGGGCAACTTCCAAGGTTATGAAAAAAGAGTGCAAGGGCAGTACCAACCAAACAAAACAAAGAAGGCCAAATCAAATGTTGTGAGAAGCTTTATACCCACAGGAAGGAGCAATGAGATTCCAAGGTCAATTTCATGGGCAAAGCCAAGATGCCAGGGGAAAGATAGCTGGAATAAACCTAAAGGAGATCAGTAAAGTGATAAAGATCCCATGATGAAATTTGATATGGAAAAAACTAGAGTACATGCTACTCTCAATAAGAAGGGTCCAAATCACCAATTCTAAGTAATTCAAATACTAGTAGAATATCAAGGTAAACCCTTTCAAATTTTAATTGATGTGAAAGTACCCACTCTTTCGTATTACCAAAATGTGCAAAAAGACTAGGCATAAATACTATTCTTGCACCTAGAATGCTTGTGGAATTAGCAAATGGAAAAGAAGTTCTATCAACACAAAAAACTAGCAAGGTAGAATTTATCTTGGGTGGCAATTCTTCCAAAATGAACTTCCAAATTATGAACCTTGGGGCTTGTGAATGTCTGCTCTGCTAGGTATGGATTGGTTAATTCCAAAAAATACCCATATCCATTGTGGGGAAAGGGCCAAATCACATTCCAAAACTCAAAGGGAGAACAAGTAACCACTTAAGGAGAAGCATGAAACCCTACCATCTTGGCTAAAAGAATATGCAAATGTTTTTCATAAAGACCTAACAGAGCTCCCACCACCAAAGGAAAGTAGATCATGAAATTCAACTTATTCCAGGCACTGCCCTTGTCACCAAATGGCCTTACCAAATGTTGATTCCTGAAGCTATTGAGCTGAAGGAACAACTCAAGCAGCTCTATTAGACGAGGGATACATCTAGCTAAGTAATTCACCATGGGGAGCCTCAGTTTTATTTTAGAAAAAGAAAGAGTGAACACTCTGCCTTTGTATTGATTACCGTGGATTAAACCAGGCGATAGTAAAAAACAAATATCCAATTTCCAAGATAGATGAGTTGCTTGGCTGTCTCCAGGGAGCAAAGGTCTTCTCAAAGATCGATCTTAGATCAAGATATTATCAAATAAGAATTCGGGAGAAAGATATCCCTAAAACTTCTTTTAACACAAGGTAGGGTCATTATGAGTTTATTGTGATGTCATTTGGGTTAACAAATGCTCATGCCACCTTCAATAGGTTGATGAAAGGCATTTTCTGACCCTACCTTGATGACTTCATCATCGTCTTCTTTGATGATATCTTAATGTATTCCAAGAATGAAGAAGACCATGAACCACATCTACGAATAGTTCTTGAAACAATGAGAGCCCACAAACTGTATGCTAAAAATAAGAAATGTGTTTTCTTCAAGAAGCAAATTGAATATGTAGGGTTCATAGTATCGATAGATGGCATTTCAATGGATCCTTCCAAGGTCCAAGATGTACAAGACTAGCCATTCACGATAACAGTCAAGGAAGTGCAAAGCTTTCTAGGGCTAATGGGCTGGTATAGAGTATTCATTAAAGACTATGCCTCAATCACCACACCTCTCACCGACCTTCTCAAAAAGTAGGTCTCCATTACATGGATGTCTAACGAACAATCTAGCTTTGAGAAGCTTAAGCCGAGTTTGGTAACAACCCCTATCCTAAGGCTACCCAACCTCAGCAAAGAATTCGAAGTCATAATTGATGCAATCTCTCTTGCTTTGGGTTGTGTGCTTATGCAAGAAGGACATCCAGTACCCTATGCTTCAAGAAATTAAAGATCCATGAAAGAAACTATGCCACACATAATCTAGAATTACTTGTTGTAATTCATAGCTTTAAATTATGGAGACATTACCTGCCTGGTAATAGGTTTTCTCTAGTCACTGATCATAAGAGCTTAAAGTGGATTTTTACTCATCAGCCAGATCTCAATATGAGATAACACCGATGGATTGAGACCTTGCAAGAATTTGACTTTGAAATCAAGTATAGACCAAGTAAGGAGAATGTGATTATAGATGCCCTAAGTCGTAAATCATTCCTAAATGCTCTAACCCTAGAAGAACCCTCTAGGGCTAAAACTCTTGCCACAATGATTTCAATGCTTTGTAACCCTCTCATAGAAATTGTTAGAGAAGAGGCAACGAAGGATCCAAGGTATGAGATTTTGTTAAGAGAAATTTCCATCAAGGATTCAAATCCAAAACTCAAGACTAAGTATACGAGGAGCTTGCCTATTACAAGACAAGACTATGTATTCCTGCAAGTCAGGAACTCAAAAGGAAAACACTCTAGGAAGCTCACGATTCCCCATTTTTGGGTCATCCTGGTTATGCTAAGACTCTTAATATTGTTAGAAGAAGCTTTTACTGGGAAATACTCAAGGGTGATGTACTCAAGTATGTCATCGAATGCCTAAACTGTCAACAAGTTAAGGCTGAGTGTATCAAGTTACCAGGGAAGCTCTAGCCACTTGACATCCCTCAAATGAAATGGGAGTATATCAGCATGGACTTCATAGTTGGATTACCCCCTGGTACAAGGAGGATATAGCTCCATAATGGTAGTCATTGATATGCTAACAAAAGTTACACACCTTATTCCTATAAAAACCAATTACAAGGCTTCCAATATCGCCAAGCTTTTCATTAAGGAAATTTTTAGGTTACATGGATTACCCCAAAGAATCATCAATGACCGTGATTCTCTCTTCACCTCAAACTTTTGAAAGAGTTTGTTTGGAGCTCTAAGAACCCAGCTCTACTTCATTATTGCTTACCATCCCCAAACCGATGGTCAAATAGAGTGGGTCAAGCAAGTTATTGAGGACA
Source organism: Lygodium microphyllum (assembly GCF_053477565.2). NCBI lineage: Eukaryota > Viridiplantae > Streptophyta > Polypodiopsida > Schizaeales > Lygodiaceae > Lygodium > Lygodium microphyllum. Next base: position 82,289,170 of record NC_141158.1, read on the forward strand.
TACTGAGGGCTTATTGTAATAGGGAACCCAAATGGTGGATCCAATACCTTAGTTGAATTTTCCTACAATGCATCATACCATCAAAGTATTCAAATGACTCCTTTTCAGGCACTATATGGGCAAGATTTTCTAGCAAGAGTTTCTTACACCATTAAATTTTTTTGATCCTACCCTATAGGTAGAATCATCTAGGCAAATTCTGGAAGAAATGGATCAACAAGTGAAAGCTATAAGGCAAGATATTCAAGCCACCAAGGATCGACATAAGGCATATGCCAATCAACAAAGGCAAGAATGCATCTTCGAAGAAGGTGACATGGTTTTCTTACAAGTTCACCCAAAGAAAAGTTCCTTATCTTTGGGGGAATTCAAGAAGCTAAGTCCCAAGTATTATGGGCCATATAAGGTGCTAAAGTGTCTAGGGCCAAATGCCTACAAGCTGCAACTCCCTAATAACTTGAAAGTACATAATGTAATTCATGTCAGTCTATTTAAAACATATGTCCCTAACTCAAACCATGTACGAAACGACCAACAAATTGTAATGCCTAGTAAAGGAATCCTCAAATTTCAACCAGAAAAGATACTTGACATGCAGGAGAAGACTCTAAGAGGAAAAACCCTTAGAGAATATTTTGGCCAATGGAAAGACTACCCTAAAGAGGATGCCACTTGGATTGACCATGAGTCACTATGTAACCAATATCCCCAATTTCATTCGAGATGAGGACATCTCGATTCCTCTAAGGGAGAGAGAGGATGTGATCTTCCCGACTTCTCATAGAATGGACTTGAAGGACTCTAAAATCATTAAATAGAGAAGATCTCGAGCAAAAAGACCCGAGGATCATAATCTAGCATTTTTCTAGATTGACAAGGACTGTAACCACTCGTCACAGAAGTTACCATGTGAAGGAGAGTTATGAGCCATACTAGGCATTAGTGTCACTGCCTATAGTATGGATGGTCCAAAATTCTAGATTTTTGGACAAAACTAGTATTTTTTGGATATTATTTATTACAAATATCCTAAAAATTTATGGAAATTTCTAGAATAGGGTGTCATTAAAAAGAAAGCAAGTGGCTTTTTCAGCCAGCTTTGGAGATTTCATGCAAAAAGAAGGATTTGTGAAATCGTGTGTATTGTGATCATAGTTTATAGCAACAAACAGCACTCCGAACGGGGAGAAGGAGTGATCTGGAAGAATTCTAAGGAAGTGTCTTGGGGTTTTACCCCCCTTTTTAGAGCCAAAAAAGCCATCATATTTGTGGTTTGAGTAGCAGAGAAAAAGCTTCAAATTACTAATTTTACCAAGATCCTGTCCATAAAGAGCTCTTTTTCTTAGCCACAACCCTTCTTCTCCAATTTAGTTATAAATATGAGGCATGGGGAGTTGTTGAGGATATTCAAAGCAAGAGAGGAGAGGCCCTTCTCAAGAGTATAGAGCAAGAGGGAGTGGGGCAAGAGAAGCGCAAGTATGGGAATTTCTCGTCAAGAAGATGAGGATACTCCGCAAGCTCTCGAATTCAATTTCTCCGTCCCTTCTATCTCATTCCCCTGTGGAATCAAGACTCTTCTTGATTCCTCAAAATTCTTGGTAATTGTTTCCCTCCCTCTCCCCCCATCAATTAAAAATTTCATCAATCTAATTACTCCCAAGATCCTTTGCCAATTTTCCCTTTTTTCAATCTCCTGATTAAAGACCATGGCCCCGAAGAAGAAAGCTACAAAGGTCTCGGAGGTAGAAGTTGCCAATAACCGTGCCGACACAATTACTACAAATGGAATGGTGAGTATGGGGATTACAAATGAAGCCACAAGCACCATCAACCAAGCACCTGCCATAGATCCTCATATACTATTTTTTAAAAAAATAAAAATAACTAGCATGCCTTTATCCCATGAATAGGCAACAGAAGCTGCATGCGTAAAATAAGATTTTATTTGATTTTTGTATATAATTTCTTTGAGAAATTCTTAATCGTGAATTCCAAGGGGTAACTTGGGTCTATACAAGATGAACCTAAGTGAGTACAAGGAATGTACTGTGTCCCTAAAAGATTTAGTATTTCTAATTTTTGTGTTGATCAAACGAAATCTTTGATGGGTAATAATAAACACTAATCCTTGATATATAAGAGACCTTGAGATACAATTGCCAAATGTTATTGTTCATAATTAAACTAACCAAGATTTTCTTTTGTTGTGGGCAAAGACCCACGAAAATCCAAGGGAGTTATCCTCAAGTATGAAATTCTTGCTTAAATTGAGTCCAAACTAATCCCCAAGGAAGAGGAAGTCATGAAGACTATTGGAAGGTATTGCCACTTATGCTAATTTGTCTCGAAGTTATTTTGCCACTTATGCTAAATTTTCTTGATGTTATTATTTTTTTGAAAAAAAAATATTTTTCTTGAAAATAAACTTGTAAATTTTTTTATGTATAATGCATTCGAAATAAGATGTTTGTGATTGTAAGCTAGGTACTGATCTTTCCTAAAATAATTAAGCTAAAAGATGGATGACTGAGTACAGATCGCCGATTGAGACAGTATTCTGGTGAACACAAAATGCCAATTGAGGTAGTGTTCTTGATGGCGCTAGGCCTCCCCAAGGCCAGCATGAATAAAACCTACTCCAACGGATTTTTCTTTTTTTGTTTCGCATTAGTGAGTTTAGACCAATCATGATGTAAAAGGTCTTGTCATAGGGAGCTCTAGTCGGCATGAGGAGGTGAAGATACTGGGGGGCTCTCGTCTATCGATTGTCCAAGCATGTTTTAGCAGTCCATGGAGAAATAAATCTAAGTGTTTCCACCCGACACTCCCACGTAATGTTCCTGTGTTTGTCGCCTAGGGTTTCTAGAGTCTGCATCGCAACGAAACCTTCACCGCAAAACCCACTAGGACCGACCTGAAATCTGGGTTCCTAGGGTCAAGGTCTCCTAATAGCATTCTAGCATCAGGTTTTGGACATCCTGCTTTATGCAGAGAAACCCAATCTAAAGCAAATCCATACCACACTTGGTTCAAAGAGAATGGGAAACGAGAGGGATGCACGCTCAACCTCTCTGTCCGTAGGGCATAGTCCCATTCAGGTCCCCTAAAATGGCATGAAGCGGGTTCTAACTTAACAATACCTAAAGGTAAATGACGGGTAAAATCTCTTGAGTAGCCTCCCAATTCTTTGGGACCACCATGCCATAGGACGGACCTGTCGGGGATTCCGCCCACCTGCTTTCCTTGATAGCTTTAGTTTTCTAATTAGGTCCTACCACATTTATGTGGGACATTTAAAGTCAGCTTCATTAATTAATCCTTTAAGGGAACATGGTTTGTTTGGGTAATTTATAACACAGACACAAAAATAAAACAAGCAGTCCTTTTGACAAACAAGTTCCTTAACTTATCTTCAAGTTAATCTTTGTCTCCTGCCCACACAGAAGAACTTTATGTATCCCTTCTGTCCAACAAAAATACCCAGTACAAATCACATGGCACCAAAATTTCCATCATTTACGTAGAATAGGATCTTCCAACACCCTAGGCAATGGGTTCATGGCAGTCTACAGCTCCATTCCGGACTCACCAAGGGGTGTCTAGAGCTCCGCTTCTGACCCCAAGCAACCTAGGAGTGAGAAATACTTTCCATGGTTGGCCTTTTCACCACTCGACCTTCGGCCCCCATAAATTGAGCAATGCCCTCTTGAGGCAATCCGTGGGGTGATCTTGGAGATTATCTACCTGTGCAAATATCCTTTCTTAATTAACCAATTAAGAATCAAGCATAATCAAGGCAATTATCCCTAATATCATCTTCTAGGAAAACATTGCTTTATTTTCCTGGCAACTTGTCATTATAAACCCCTACCATGCATTTGCCATCAACACAAGCCTTGGAATATTTATCCAAATCACAAAGCAACAATCAATTGATTGAAATAAAAACATTTAGGGTGTTGTTCAATCAACCAACAAAACTAATTTTATTTTTCCCCAACAATACAAGAATAGATGCGATAATAATTCCATCGCATTTTTGCTCTTCCCCTTGGGATCAAAGAGGGATTCTATGCAAAATTTACTTAATACTTACATGCACAATTCTTAATGTCATTCTTTTTATGATTATTCTATTCATAACCCCTGATCGATTGCTCTATCAAACAAGGAATAAGCCATATGCAACTAAGTGCAATTAACTTTTCTTAATACATGCACTTTGCAAACTCCATCTTTCGAATATGTGAGATGAAATTTATCATTTTCGATGAACTATTCTCATGCATTATAGTATGGGGCCTAATGTATCTCATGCGAGAATCAAAGCAAGCATCTATCAATTTAGAAGTACATTACTTACGACTGGAACCGTAGTTGGATTGACAGTGATGCCTTCACCAGAAGCTTCGTTACTAGTTGTAGGATTGCCATCCACACACGCTATTCTTTGCTTGGAGGCCATGGTCCGCAAGTAGACTCAAGAGATTGAGAAGGAGAAATAGATTCGAGATGGGAGAGTGTAAGAGAAGATGGCTAAGTCGAGGGCTGAGATAGAGGAAATTGAGCTAACTCTCTCTCTCTCTCTCTCTCTCTCTCTCTCTCTCTCTCTCTCTCTCTCTCTCTCTCTCTCTCTCTCTCTCTCTCTCTCTCTCTCTCTCTCTCTCTCTCTCTCTCTCTCTCTCTCTCTCTCTCTCTCTCTCTTACAATCTCTTGGAGGGGTATCATTCTCTCTACCTCTCTCTCGCAACCTCTCGGGGTCACTGCCTGTACATTACGATTGCGGCGCGCGATTTCGCCAATCTCTCTCTTTATCTTTTTTCTTTTTATAAATTCTCCAAAACTAACTAAAACTTAACTTGTCTTTTCTTTTAAATGATATCCAATTTCATCTTTTTAGGATAATATCTAAAATATCTAGAATATGCTAATTTTGACCAAAATCTAATATTTTTGAACCATGCATACTATACATATTAATACTAGTGATTAGTATGGCTCATAAGTCTCATTCATGTTGTAACTTCCGTGAAGGGTGGCTATGGTCTTTGTTAATCCAAGAAAATAATCGAATTTATGACTCTCGATTTTTTTAAAATATATTTTTAATTAAAATTAAATTATTAGCTATTAATGTTAGTTAGTTTTTACCTTAGTTAGTCTTTAGTTAGTAATCTTACTAGCTTATTAACTAGCTCACTAACTTTCGAACAAACCAAGTAACTTTTATTGCATGGAAATATTACATCCTCCTCCCCTTAGAGGAATCGAGATGTCCTTATCTCAAGAGAAACTGGGGAAGACAAGCATTAATGGGGCTTAGGGCCTATGGGTTACGACCCACCATGCATCCGCTACGCTACTTTAAATGTTTCAGGTAGTGTGACTCATATTATTACAAGAGTAGGATTTATTCTCAATATAAGTTGTGTTACATGTCGATTAAGCTTCTAGGATTTTTAGTCATCCTGATAAGGTCTAGTGGGTTCTAGGTCTTCGTCTTCATTTGATTCCTGTATATATCCATAGATTGCACCTGTGTATCTTCATTTTCTTAGTAGCTCAATGTCTTCTCGACTTAGATCAAGGCAGTCTTCTTGGATCTGTCCTAGCTCATTACAATGGAAGCATTGATGGTAGGGACATTTCCTATGGATGTGCCCTATCTCTCCGTACATATGGCATCTCTCTTACCCTGATCTCGAGAGTCATCTTTGCTACAATTTCTCGATTTAAGTTCTTGGACGATTGGATTTGCTCGGAGTAATGCATCTTTCAAGTCCGTTGGACGCATTGCTTCAAGACGGTGGTTCAAAGGAGTATTTAGGCCATGGAAAAACTTGGATACTTGCAGTGCAATATCCATAGGTGGTGCATATTTTAGTAGGGTTACAAACTTTGAGTAGTAAGCTTCCAGGGTTAATTCCAGCTGCTTGAGCTTAAAGAATTCATTCATCTTCAAAGTCTAGTAGGTCGGCGGGAGGTAACGTCCGTGTACGACATCTTTCAACTTAGCCCAAGTGACAGGGGCTTCAGAAATACCTTGATCTTTGCATCATTGCTTCCATCATAACTAAGCCTGGTCAACCAGCTTAGGTTTGGCTATCATTGCTTAATTCATGGAGGCAGGACAATGCAAAGAAATAGTCAGCCATCGACTCAATCCATGTCTCCGTCTCTATTGCGATGTCTAACTGTTCTCCATCAAACTCAGGTGCCTTAATTTGCTTGATAAGGAATTTCTTCTCTTGATATTAGCATTCGTGGGTACTGAAGGTGCTTGGAAATCAAGCCACATGGTTTAGGTTATTCTGTTTAAGATATGTCTACAAACCATACATTAATCAATCATGCATCATTATGAAGTTTTGCTTTGATACCAACTATAACGTGCCTGCCTATCGGCTGTCCAAGCACGTTTTAGCGGTCCATCAAGAAACGAATCTAAATGTCATCGCCCGGTACTCCCATGGAATGTTTCGGGGTTTGCTGCCTAGGGTTTCCCGAGTCCGCCTTGCAATGGAACATTCTCAGCCGAATCCACTAAGATCGACCTAAAATCTGGGTTCTAGTTGTCTAGGTCTTCTGACAGAATCCTAGCTTCGGGTTTTGGACACCCCACTTTATGCAAAGATACCCAATCTGAAGCATATCCATACCGCACTTGGTTCAAAGAGAATGGAAAACGAGAGGGATGCGTCGCTTAACCTCTCTGCCCGTAGGGCATAGTCCCATTCTGGTCCCCTAAATTAGCATGAATCGGGTTCTAAGTTGAAAACACCTAAAGTTGAATGGCGATAAATCCTTGTGAGAAGCCTCCTAGTTATTTGGGTCCACCCTACCGTAGGACGGACCCGTCGGGGATTCCGCTCACCTGCTTTCCTTGATAGATTTAGTTTTCTAATTAGGTCCTACCACATTTATGTGCAACATTTAGAGTCAGCTTTATTAATTAAGCCTTTTAGGGAACAGGGTTCATTCGCATAATTTATAGCACATACACAAAAATAAAACAAGCAGTTCTTTTGTCAAACAAGTTTCTTAACTTATCTTCAAGTTAATCTTTGTCTCCTCCCCATACAGGAGAATTATGTATCCCTTCTGTCCAACAGAAGTACCCGGTCCAAATCACATAGCACCAAAATTTCCATTCTTTATCTAGAATAGGATCTTCCAAGGCCCTAGACATTGGACTCACGGCAGTCTACAGCTTCGTTCCAAACTCGACAAGGGGTGTCCAGAGCTCCGCTGACCCCAACTGACCTAGGAGTGAGACACACTTTACATGGTTGACCTTTTCACCACTTGTCCTATGGCTCGTGAATCAAGCAATGACCTCTTGGGGTAATCCGCCGTGTGATCTTGGAGATGATCCACTCATGCAAATATCCTTCATTAATTAACCAATTAAGAATAAAGCATAATCAAGGCAATCAACCCTAATATCATCTTCTAGGAAAACATTCCTTTATTTCCCTAGCAACTTGTCATTACAGACCCCTGCCATGCATTTGCCATCAACACAAGCCTTGGAATATTTATCCAAATCACAAAGCAACAATGAATTGATTGAAAGAAAAACATTTAGGGTGTTTTTCAATCAACCAACAAAACTAATTGTATTTTTCCCAAACAATACAAGAATAGACACGATAAAGGTGTAGTGGGTTCTAGGTCTTCATCTTCATCTGATTCCTCTATATATCCATAGATTGCGCCTGTGTAGCTTCGTTTTCTTGGCGGCTCAATGTCTTCTAGACTTAGATCAAGGCAGTCTTCTTGGATGTGTCCTAGCTCATTACAATGGAAGCATTGACGGTAGGGACATCTCCTACGGATGTGCCCTATCTCTCCGCACGTATGGCATCTCTTACCCTAATCTCGGGAGTCATCTTTGCTACAATTGCCCGATTTAAGTTATTGCATAATTGGATTCACTCGGAGTAATGGATCTTGCAAGTCTGTTGGACGCATTGCTTCAAGATGGTGGTTCAAAGGAGTGTTTAGGCCATGGCAAAACTTGGATACTTGTTGTGCAATATCCATAGGTGACGCATATTTTAGTAGGGTTAAAAACTTTGAGTAGTAAGCTTCCAAGGTTATATCCAGCTTCTTGAGCTTGAATAATTCATTCATCTTCAAAGTCTGGTAGGTCGGCGGAAGGTATCGTCCGCATATAGCATCTTTTAGCTGAGCCCAAGTGACAGTGGCTTCAGAAATAGCTTGATCTTTGCACCATTGCTTCCACCATAACCGAGTCTAGTTAACTAGCTTAAGGCTATCATTGCTTGATTCATGGAGGCAGTTCCCGATGTAGAGAAATAGTTATCCATCAACTCAATACATGTCTCCACCTCTGTTGCAACATCTAACCCTTCTCCATCAAACTTGGGTGCCTTAATTTGCTTGAGAAGGAATTTCTTCTCTTGCATGTCAGCATTTGTAGGTGCTGAAGGTGCCTAGCAATCAACCCACACTGCTGAGGTTATTTTGTTTAGGATATATCTACGAACCATACATTAATCAATCATGCATCATTATGAAGTTTCTCTTTGATACCAACTTAACGTGCCCGTTTATCGGCTATCCAAGCACGTTTCAACGGTCCATCGAGAAATGAATCTAAGTGTCGCCGCCCGGAACTCCCGGAGAATGTTTCCATGTTTGTCGCCTAGGGTTTTCCGAGTCTGCCTTGCAATGGAACGTTCACAAAAAAATCCACTAGGATCGACCTTAAATCTGGGTTCCTAGGGCCAAGGTCTCCTAACAACATTCTAGCGTCGGGTTTTGGACATCCTACTTTACGCAAAGAAACCCAATCCAAAGAAAATCCATACCGCACTTGGTTCAAAGAAAATGGGAAACGATAGAGATGCGCGCTCAGCCTCTCTACCCGTAGAGCATAGTCCCATTCCAGTCCCCTGAAACGACATGAATTGGATTCTAACTTAACAATACCTAAAGGTCAACGACGATAAAACCTTGTGAGTAGCCTCCAAGTTCTCTAGGACCACCCTGCCATAGGATGGACCGATCGGGGATTCCGCCCACCTGCTTCCCTTGATAGCTTTAGTTTTCTAATTAAGTCCTACCACATTTATGTGCGACATTTAAAGTTAGCTTCATTAATTAATCCTTTTACGGAACAGGGTTTGTTCCGTAATTTAAAGCACAGACATGAAAAATAAAACAAGTAGTTCTTTTGACAAACAAGTTCCTTAACTTATCTTCAAGTTAATCTTTGGCTCCTCCCCATAAATGATATTTATGTATCCCTTCTGTCCAACAGAAGTACCCGGTCCAAATCACATGGTACCAAAATTTCCATGCTTTATCTAGAATAGGATATTCCAACACCCTAGACGTTGGGTTCATGGTAGTTTATAGCTTCATTCCGAACTTAGCAAGGGGTGTCCACAGCTCTGCTCACCCCAAGCAACCTAGGAGAGTGAGACACACTTTCCATGGTTGGCCTTTTCACCACTCGACCTATGGCCCTTGAATCGAGCAAATGACCTCTTGGGGTAATCCACGGTGTGATCTTGGAGATGATCCACCCATGTAAATATCCTTCCTTAATTAACCAATTAAGAATCAAGCATAATCAAGGCAATCAGCCTTAATATTATCTTCTAGGAAAACATTCCTTTATTTCCCTGGCAACTTGTCATTATAGACCCTTGCCATGCATTTGCCATCAACACAAGCCTTGAAATATTTATCCAAATCACAAAGAAATAATCAATTGATTGAGATAAAAACATTTAGGGTGTTGTTCAATCAACTAAAAAAACTAATTTTATTTTTTCCAAACAATACAAGAATAGACACAATACTAATTACATCGCATTTTCACTCTCCCCCTTGGGATCAAAGAGAGATTCTATAAAAAATTTACTTAATACTTGTATGCACAATTCTTAATGTCATTCTTTTTACGATTATGCTATTCATAGCCCCTGATCGATTGTCTATCAAACAAGGAATAAGCCATACGCAACTAAGTGCAATTAACTTTTCTTTATGCATGCACTTTGCAAACTCCATCTTTCGAATATGTGAGATGAAATTTATCATTTTCGATGACATATTCTCATGCATTATAGTATGGGGCCTATCTAATACATTACTTACAACTGGAATCGTAGTTGGATTGACAGTGATGCCTTCGCCCGAAGCTTCATTACTAGTTGTAGGCTTTCCATCCGCACGCAACATTCTTTGCTTGGAAACCATGGTCTGCAAGTAGACTCAAGAGATTAAGAAGGAAAAATAGATTCAAGATGGGAGAGCATAAGAGAAGATGGCTAAGTCGAGGGTCGAGATAGAGGAATTTGATCTAACTCTCTCCCTTGCAGCCTATTGGGGGTAACTCTTCTCTCTCTCTCTCTCTCTCTCTCTCTCTCTCTCTCTCTCTCTCTCTCTCTCTCTCTCTCTCTCTCTCTCTCTCTCTCTCTCTCTCTCTCTCTCTCTCTCTCTCTCTCTCTCTCTCTCTCTCTCTCTCTCTCTCTCTCTCTCTCTCTCTCTCTCTCTCTCTCTCTCTCTCTCTCTCTCTCTCTCTCTCTCTCTCTCTCTCTCTCTCTCAATTTCTTGGAGGGGTATTCTTCTCTCTACCTCTCTCTCTCAGCCTCTTGGGGTCTCCTTATGCTCCCTTGTGCCTCCCCACGCCTCATATTTATAATGAATTAGAGAGGAGGGGATAAGCCTGAGAACAAGAGTTCTTAGTGGAGGGATACTTGGAAAACTCAGTGATTTTATGCTCAACTCATAAATCTGATGGTTTCATTGGCTCCAAAAGGGGGGTAAAACTCCAAGAAACTTGGTTAGAAATCTTTCAGATCACTCCTTCTTTCTCTACATGTTCGAAGTATTGTCTACTACTTATAGACTGCGATCGCAGCGTGCGCAATTTCACCAATCTCTCTCTTTATCTTTTTTCCTTTTATAAAATCTCCAAAACTAACTAAGACTTCACTTGTCTTTTTTTTAAATGACGTCTAGTTCTATTTTTTTAGGATAATATCTAAAATATCTAGAATATGCTAGTTTTTTCCAAAATCTAATATTTTTGGACCATCCATACTATACATGTTAATACTAGTGATTAATATGGCTCATAAGTCTCGTTCACGTTGTAAATTCGTGAAGGGTGGCTATGGTACTTGTTAATCTAAGAAAAATATCAGATTTACGACTCTCAATTTTTTTAAATATATTTTTAATTAAATAAAAATTATTAGCTATTAACGTTAGTTAGTTTTTACCTTAGTTAGTCTTTAGCTAGTAATCTTACTAACTTATTGACTAACTAGCTAACTTCAAAACTAACCAACTAACTTTTATTGCGTGGAAATATTACATCCTTCTCCCCTTAGAGAAATCGAGATGCCCTCATCTCAAGAGAAACTGGGGAAGACAAGCATTAATGGAGATTAGGGCCTATGGGTTAGGACCCACCATTTATCCGCTGCACTTCATGTCGATTAAGCTTCTAGGATTTTTAGTCATCCTAATAATGTGTGGTGGATTCTTCGTCTTCATCTTTATTTGATTCCTCTATATATCCATGGATTCCACCTGTGTAGCTTCGTTTTCTTAGCGGCTCAATGTCTTCTAGACTTAGATTAGGGCACTCTACTTAGATGTGTTCTAGCTTATTACAATGGAAGCATTGATGGTAGGGACATTTTCTACGGATGTGCCCTATCTCTCCGCACGTATGGCATCTCTTACCCTAATCTCGAGAGTTGTCTTTGCTACAATTGCCCGATTGAAGTTCTTGGACGGTTGGATTCGCTCAGAGTAATGCATCTTGCAAGTCCCTTGGATGCATTGCTTCAAGACGGTGGTTCAAAGGAGTGTTTAGGCCATGGCAAAACTTGGATACTTGCTGTGCAATATCCATAGGTGGTGCATATTTTAGTAGGGTTAAAAACTTTGAGTAGTAAGCTTCCAAGGTTAGTTCCAGCTGCTTGAGCTTGAAGAATTCATCCATCTTTAAAGTCTAGTAGGTCGGCAAAAGGTATCCTTCGCGTGTAATGATAAGTTGCCATGGGAGTAAATGAATGTTATCTTGGAAGATGATAATAGGGCTGATTGCCTTGATTGTGCTTGATTCTTAATGGGATTAATTAAGGAAGGATATTTTGCAAGAGCAGATTATCTCCAAGGTCACGCTGCATTTCAACCTGAGAGGGCACTGCTCGATTCACGGGCCGAAGGTCGAGTGGTGAAAGGCCAACCACAGAAAGTTATGTCTCACTCCTAGGTCGCTTGGGATCAGTGGAGCTCTGGACACCCCTTGTCGAGTCTAGAACGGAGTTTTAGATTACTGTGAGCCCAATGTCTAGGGCGTTGGAAGATCCTATTCTAGATAATGGATGAAAATTACGATGCCACGTGATTTGGACTGGCAACTTCTATGGACAAAAGGAACACATAATTTCTCCTGTATGGGCAAGAGACAAAAATTAACATGAAGATAAGTTAAGGAATTTGTTTCAACTTGTTTGTCAAAGGATTTCTTACTTTGTATTCGTGTTTTTCCTATAAGTTGCACAAACAAACCTTGTTCCCTAAAGGCTGAATTAAGGAAGATGGTTTTAAATATCACACGTAATTGTGGTAGGACCTAATTAGAAAACTAAAGCTATCAAGGGAAGCAGATGGGCGGAACCCCGACGGGTCTGGTCCCAAAGAACTGAGAGGCTTCTCACAAGGTTTTACCATCGTTTGACCTTTAGATAGTGCTAGGCTAGAACCTAATTCATGCCGTTTTAGGGGACTAGAATGGGACTATGCCCTATGGCAGAGAGGTCAAGAGGTGCATCCCTCTCTCGTTTCCCATTCTCTTTGAACCAAGTGCGACATGTGTCTGCTTCGCCTTGGGTATCTCTACGTAAAGTAGGATATCCAAGTCCCAATGCTAGAATGCTATCAAGAGACCTTGTCCACCAAGAACCCAAATTTCAGGTCGATCCTAGTGGATTCGGCGAACGTTCCGTTGCAAGGCGGGACTCAAGAAACCCTAGGCAACAAACCCCGAAACATTCCATAGGAGTGTTGGGCAGCGACACTTAGATTCATTTCTCAATGGACCGCTAAAACATGCTTGGGGGCGGGCATACTACAGTTGATAGTAGAGCGAAACTTCGTGATGATATATGATTGATTTACATATGGTTTGTAGACATATCCTAAATAGAAATAACCTGGGTGGTATGGTTTGATTGTCAGGCACCTTCTGCACACACGAATATAGACATTGCAGCCTAGGCGGAGATATGGATTGAGTCGATGGATGATTATTTTTCTACTTCAGGAATTGCTCCTACCAATCAAGCAATGATATCCAAACTTAAGTTAGTAGTTGGCCAAGCTCGTGGTTATTGTGGAAGCAATGGTGTAAAGATCAAGGTGTTTCTAAAGCTGCTTTCACTTGGACTCAGCTAAGAGATGTTGTACCCGAACGATGCCTTCTGCCAACCTATTAGACTTTGAAGATGAATGAATTATTTAAGCTCAAGTAGTTGGAATTAACATTGGAAGCCTATTACTCCAAGTTGGTAACCCTGCTAAAATGTGCACAACCTATGGATATTATGCAGCAAGTATCCAAGTTTTGTCGTGGACTGAACACTCCTCTAAACCACCATCTAGAAGCAATGTGTCCAATGGACCTACAAGATGCGTTACTTCAAGCAAAACCAATCATCCAAGAACTTGATTTGGGAAATTGTGACAAAGGTGATTCTCGAGATCATGATAAGAGATGCCACATGTGTGGTGAGATAGGGCACATCCGTAGGAGATGTCCCTATTGTCAATGCTTCCATTGCAATGAGCTAGGGCACATCCAAGCAGACTGCCCTGACTTAAGTTCAAAAGACATTGAACCCCCAAGGAAACAAAGCTACACAAGTGTAGTCTATGGATATATAGAGGAACCAGATGAAAATGAAGACCTAGAACCTACAACACCTCTTCAGGATGATTAGAAATCCTAGAAATTTGGTCGACATGAAATACAACTTGTATTGAAATAAACTTTACTCTTGTAACTATAGTTAAACTGAGTAAGATAAGTTGCATCTATTTTGAGCCTAGAACTTGCAAATGATTAGAGATACTCTAGCAAGGAATGGTAGTTATAACTTGCAATGAATTTTCCTTAAGTGTTCTTCTCGATTAATATAGATTGGGTCTTGCCAGAATGACAAAGTTTGGGAGTATTCTTTAGCATTACAAGCAAAGCCGATTGTCCATGGAGCTCAATCCCGAACTAAGGAACGGACAATCTGGGAACAAAGTTTTCGAGATAAAGGACCACTTCAATCCACTAAAAGGATCCTAAGACAATTTGGTTTAAAGAAGAAAATCTTGCCAAGGACAACTAGGAATCTTGTGACTCCAAGTGATAAAGCTTCGCGTTGTTTCTATTGCAACGAGCTAGGTCATTTCAAAAGGGAATATCCAAGGCACCCTAAATACCAAGGCTCTGAGTGCCACAAAATTGGACATAACTACATCAATTGTCCCAACAAGACTCAAGGAGAACTTGAACTTACAAAGAAAGTGTACAATCTCCAATGATCCAGTATATACCAAATACTTACGAAAAACCTAGAAGATATCCATGAGATGTAACTACAATAAGCTCTTCCTTGTAATCTAGACTTAGATAGATCTAATACAATAAGTTGTTGTTTCAAAAGTCTGCATATTTATGAGTGATCAGAGTAGCGTAGCAGATACATGGTGGGTCTTAACCCATAGGCCCTAAGCCCCATTAATGCTTTTCTTTTTCGATTCTTCCGAGATGAGGACATCTTGAGTTTTCTAAGGGGGAGAGGATGTAATGTATCCATCAGCCCCCACATAGAACCCCTTAATCAATTAGGGGAAATTGAATTTTTTTTAAATTACCCCTCCCCCCCGTCATCGCCAAATAGGTGGTGGGAGGGAGGAAGCTGGAGAGGAGCGAGAGACAATGCTAGATATGACGATGAGAACTATGGGGGGAAGGGGCACACGTGTGACACCTCTTCCATCCCCCCTCCCCCCCGATTAACTGCATGGCGACATGCCAGATCCAGCCACCCAAATGGAGGGAAAGGGGAGGGCC
Organism: Lygodium microphyllum; assembly: GCF_053477565.2. Taxonomy (NCBI): domain Eukaryota; kingdom Viridiplantae; phylum Streptophyta; class Polypodiopsida; order Schizaeales; family Lygodiaceae; genus Lygodium; species Lygodium microphyllum. The sequence goes on from NC_141158.1 coordinate 82,304,294, forward strand.
TCCATTAACTTCCCCCCTCTCCCACTGTCATTTCCCCCCTATTAAACTCCCCCCACCCCTTAAGGAGGATAGGATGTTAATTCCCTACCCCTTGTTGCCGAGAAGGCCCCCCCCCCCCATCATATAGGGAAAAAAGAAGGGAAAGCCACTTCATTCTCCCCCTTTTGCAACACAAAGAGAGAGAGAGAGAGAGAGAGAGAGAGAGAGAGAGAGAGAGAGAGAGAGAGAGAGAGAGAGAGAGAGAGAGAGAGAGAGAGAGAGAGAGAGAGAGAGAGAGAGAGAGAGAGAGAGCAAGGGAGGGAGGAAGAGAGGGAGAGAGAGAGAAGAAAAAGAGAAGAAGAAGAAGAGGAGGAGGGAGAGAGAGAGAAGAAGAAGAGAAGAAGAAGAAGAGGAGGAGGAGGAGGGAGAGAGAGGGAGAAGAAGAGAAGAAGAGTAAGAGAGAGGGAGAGAGAGAGAAGAGAAGAACAGAAGAAGAGAAGAAGAGAAGAAGAAGAGAAGAAGAGAAGAAGAAGTGAAGAATATGAAGAGGGAGAGAGAGAGAGAGAGAGAGAGAGAGAGAGAGAGAGAGAGAGAAAGAAGAAGAAGAGGGAAAAAGAGAGAGAGTGTGTGTGTGTGTGAGATTCTTTCCCTTCCCCTCCGAAGAGGGTTGCCACACACATCTCTTTCCCCCCCTAGCCGTGAACCTATACCCATTTCGTGAGATTATCCCCCACTCACAAACTCAACCCTCTCCCCAATTGGCCCCACCAATCGAGCACAAGGTGCAAGATCCTTGTGTGACTCACAAAGACCGAGAATGGCCCCCAAGCAGAAAATGACACCCGCAGATGGAAACCTCACAATGAGCAACAAATCATCGCACAAGGACATCACTACCCATCAGCATGCGATACCGGTCATAAGTAATGTATCTCCAAATAAATAGATGCTTGCTTTGATTTACTGCATAAGGAGCATTAGACTTGTATTATGCCATGCAAGAATAGAACATTGAAAAGGATAAACTGCATCACAAGTATTCGAAGGGATTGAATTCCCCAAATGCATGTATCCAAAGAATTTAATTATATTTAGATGCTATGCAATGAACTCATAAACAACATTAAAGGCCTCAAGCATGTCCTCAAATAGTAGGTGTGTTTTCCACACTTTGAAGGTATATGTTGCAACTTGCATGCCTAAAGGACTACATGGCAAACAACTTAGTCTAGAAAAGAATCGTTATCGAAGCTCTAGACCGTTGTCCAAGCTCTCGTTAATAACTTATGTTTGATAGATTGGGAGTCTTGATGTTGTGCGTGGCTAATACAAATGGCGATCATAAGGGCTAAAACTGAGATGCCTTGAGATCTGTCTGATAGCTACGATGTTATCAATCCTATTCAGGGACTGGAATGGATACAAACAACTCTAGGCCTCAAAGGAAAATGAAGAGCTCAAGAGTTAGGAAACCCTAAGTCAAAGGAAAGACCAATGCTTTTGTACTTGTTAGGAAGAAGATTCGGTTATCAATCAAAGTAAGGGATTATTAGAACTCATGTCTTGAGCAATGTTGAAACTTCAACATATGTCCTAGCCGAATGGATGAAGTGTTAAGTACATTTTGCATGGAATTTGTTAGATCCAAAGGGGGAGAGTAAATACGTAAGGTTATCGCGACTATTCCTGCAATATTTGGAAAAGGATACAATTGTTTTGTTGATTGATCAAATAACGTCCCAAATGCTTTTGCATTAAACTGATTGTTGGAATGTGATCTGGATGATTATCCCAAGTACTTGTGTTTGATGGCAAATGCATGGGTTGTAATGACAAGTTGCCATGGGAATAAATGAATGTTATCATGGATTATGATAATAGAGATGATTGCCTTGATTGTGCTTGATTCTTAATGGAATTAATTAAGGAAGGATATTTTGCGCAGGTGGATCATCTCCAAGGTCACGCCACGTTTCAACCTGAGAGGGCACTGCTCGATTCACGGGCTAAAGGTCAAGTGGAGAAAAGGCCAACCACATAAAGTTGTGTCTCACTCCTAGGTCGCTTGGGGTCAGTGGAGCTCTGGATACCCCTTGCCGAGTTTGGAATGGAGTTGTAGACTACTGTGAGCCCAATGTCTAGGGCGTTGGAAGATCCTATTCTAGATAATGGATGGAAATTACGATGCCATGTGATTTGGACTGGGAACTTCTGTTGGAGAGAAGGAATACATAATTTCTCTTGTATGGGTAGGAGATAGAAATTAACATGAAGATAAGTTAAGGAATTTGTTTCAACTTGTTTGTCAAAGGATTGCTTGCTCTATATTCGTGTTTGTGCTATAAATTACACGAAAAAACCTTGTTCCCTAAAGGCTTAATTAAGGAAGCTGGTTTTAAATGACACACGTAATTGTGGTAGGACCTAATTAGAAAACTAAAGCTATCAAGGGAAGCATGTGGGCAGAACCCTGATGGGTTTGACAGGGTGGTCCCAGAGAACTGGGAGGCTTCTCACAAGGTTTTACCATCATTCAACCTTTAGGTAGTGCTAGGTTAGAACCCAATTCATGCCGTTTTAGGGGACCAAAATGGGACTATGCCCTATGGCAGAGAGGTCGAGTGGTGCATCCCTCTCGTTTTCCATTCTCTTTGAACCAAGTGCGGCATGTGTCTGCTTTGGCTTGGATATCTCTGCATAAAGTAGGGTATCCAAGTCTCAATGCTAGAATGCTATCAGGAGACCTTGTCCTCACCAAGAACCCACATTTCAGGCTGATCCTAGTGGGTGTCAAGATTGTGGGAGAGAAGGAAGGAGTCTCACTTGAAGCTTTTTTGCTTGCACAATGGGGGAATACACACAAGGGTGGAGGCTGAAAACAGTTTTCCTCTTCTTAGTTGTGTAAGCCAAAAGAACTCGAGTACAAAGAAATAGAAGAACCCTATATATGGGTCTCAAACCAAACTCAACTAACTAAGGTGGCATACTAACTGAGCCACAAACTAGAGTAGATAAGGATAGCTATCATGTAGCTATTATTCATGGGCGGTGTACCAACCGCGTCTGCAACTGACAAGTCGGTGACATAAATACACAACGGTCACCCTGGCGTATCATGAGTGGAGCTCGATATCTCAACACTCCCCCTCGAGCTCAATCCCAATTCCTGCACACCAAGTAGGTCTCTGAACTTGCGCAGCTTCTCTGCGCTTAATGCCTTAGTGCTTGGTGACCAGTTGTTGGATTTTTGTCAAGACACCGCCCAGGCCGAGCTCCTCGTCCTGTCCATGGTTAGTGCTTGTCTCTGCCATGTCCGTGGTCTCGTGCTCCACCAAGTTTTCGACGAGATTGATTAGGTCGTGTAGATCCACTTCTCTGATGGAGACTGTCCTTGATGTGCCAAGCTTCTCTATTGCATTTTTAATTAGGTCCTATGCCTGGGGTTTCAATCACCCAGCTATGTCTCAAGGTCTTCTCCTGCTGGTAGGTTCCTGCAGGTTATTGCGTCTAAGTAAGTTTCTTGTTAATTACATGCAATTCTCAATTTACAGTCACTCTGTGTGTGTGTGTGTGTGTGTGTGTGTGTGTGTGTGTGTGTGTGTGTGTGTGTGTGTGTGTGTGTGTGTGTGTGTATGTGTGTGTGTGTGTGTGTGTGTGTGTGTGTGTGTGTGTGCTCTTTGTCAAGATTGTGGGAGAGAAGGAAGGAGTCTCACTTGTAGCTTTCTTGCTTGCACAATGGGGGAATACACACAAGGGTGGAGGCTGAAAACAGTTTTCCTCTTCTTAGTTGTGTAAGCCAAAAGAACTCTAGTACAAAGAAATAGGAGAACCCTATATATGGGTCTCAAACCAAACTCAACTAACTAAGGTGGCATACTAACTGAGCCACGAACTAGAGTAGATAAGGATAGCTATCATGTAGCTATTATTCATGGGCGGTGTACCAACCGCGTCTGCAACTGACAAGTCGGTGACATAAATACACAACGGTCACCCTGGCGTATCACGAGTGGAGCTCGATATCTCAACACTCCCCCTCGAGCTCAATCCCAATTCCTGCATACCAAGCAGGTCTCTGAACTTGCGCAGCTTCTCTGCGCCCAATGCCTTCGTGAATATGTCAGCTACCTGATCCTCTGTGCTGACATAAACTAGATCAATAAGACCTAGTAAAACCCTCTCTCGCACATAGTGATAATGCACCTCAATGTGCTTTGTTCTAGCATGATAGACTGGGTTATTTGCCAAGTGTATACTACTCATATTGTCACAATAAATGACAACTGGCCCATCTGTAAACTGATGCATATCATAAAGTAGCTTATGCAACCAAGCTACCTCACATGCAGCCATTGCTGCACCCCTGTACTCAGCCTCTGTGCTCGACAAGGCAACTGTAGGCTGTTTCTTGCTACTCCAAGTGACTGCAGCACTCCCAAAAGAGAACACATATCCACTGGTAGATCGTCTATCAGAAATACTACCAGCCCAATCAGCATTAGTGTATCCATGCAACTGTATCTGAACCCCAGTCTCATAAAATAGTACATACTATAATGTGGACTTCACATACCTGAGTATGCGTCTAGCCGCATCCAAATGTGGTTTCCTTGGAGCCTGCATAAACTGACTTACCAATCCAACAGCATAGCTCAAATCTGGCTTGGTAATAGTCATATAAATCAAACTTCCTACTATGCGTCTATACATAGTAGGGTCTTCTAGAAGCTCACCTGCATCTATGCTCAGCTTCACATTCTGCTCCAAAGGAACTGAAATAGGCTTGCAGCCTGTCATCCCATATTTGGACAGCATGTCCAATCCATACTGCCTCTGCAAGAGCTGTATCCCACTTGGTGATCTAATCACCTCAATGCCCCAGAAATAACGCAGCTCTCCCAAATCCTTCATCTCAAACTTCTGCTTCAATAGCATTTTCACATGAAGGATATCTTCATCACTGTCACCTGTCATAATCAAATCATCAACATAAATGACAAGTAGCATAATACCTTTCTTTGTTTTTCTCACATAAAGTGAGAAATCTGCCTTGGAAATCTAAAAGCCAATAGTAACAAGATACTGTCCTATCTTGTCAGACCATGCTCTAGGTGCTTGCTTCAAGCCAAACAAGGCTTTCTTCAACCTGCAAACAAACTCAGGATGAACAGCATGCACATAACCTGGTGGCTGCTCCATATAGACCTCTTCTTGCAAATCACCATGCAAGAAGGCATTCTTTACATCCATCTGATGTAAAGACCATCCCTTTGATGCAGCCATAGCAATGACTGCTCTTACGGTTGCCATCCTTGCAACCAGACTGAATGTTTCTTCATAGTCAATGCCATATGTTTGTGCATACCCCTTGACTACTAATCTTGCCTTGTATCTGTTCACAGAACCATCTGCATTGTGCTTCACCTTATAAACCCACTTACAGCCAATTGCATTTTTACCTTTAGGCAAAGGTACCAATTCCCATGTAGCATTTGCTTCCAAGGCATCCATTTCTTCATCCATGGCTTTCTCCCATTTTTCTTTTCCCATGGCTTTCTCAAAAGAAGTGGGTTCTCGTTCCTGTATCACTTTGACCATATATGCATAGTGAATGGCTGTAAATCCATCATATTTCAGCCTATCCACAGGATACCTAGCTCTCGTAGACCTGCGCAAAGTAGGTTCACTCCCAGGTACTCTCAAAACATCCCTGGTCTTCCTTACTCCAGGTGTAACAATAGAAGGAATACCCAACTCATCATCAATGCTCTGTTCTGAGCCACTGGATTCACCATCCACATAAGAGTGACTTGCATTCACATCAAACATGGGCTGATCAACCTTCTCTTTTCATTTTCGTGATACGTGCATACCACTATTTGCATTGCTTTGAGAAGATTCTCCTGATCTCAATCTGCCTGTCCATGGCGAAGAATGTGAACCACTGCTAGAGGACGCTCCAGGTCCACTAATATTTTGTGACTGCTGCTGTGAATTTTGTGCAGCATTACCATTTTGTGCATCTACATCATCAATCACATTTAGTGGTTTATACCAGCTACTCATCTCATAAAAAACAACATCTCTTCTCACCGTAAACTTACGAGTAGAAGGGTTATAGCATCTATACCCTTTTTGCTGTAGAGAGTAACCAATAAAGATGCACTTCTCAGCTTTTGGATCCAACTTGGATCTCAACTCATCTGGCACATGTACATAGGCAATGCAACCAAAATTTTTCAAATGAGAAATATTTGGTTTCCTACCAGTATACCTCTCCTCTGGAGTCATTCCATGTATTGCTACAGTGGGAGTCCTGTTCATTATGTAGACTGCTGTAGCAACTGCTTCAGCCCAATAAAAATCTGGCAAGTCTTTTTCATTGAGCATGGCACGAGATACCTCTCCAATATGCATGTTTTTCCTTTCTGCAATTCCATTTTGTTGTGGGGTATGACTGCATGAATATTGCTGCTTTATGCCATGCTCCTGCAGGAACCTTGGAAACTCATTTGAGAGGTACTCTCCCCCTCCATCTGACCTTAGGCATTTTATCTGCAGGCCTGTTTCTTTTTCAACCATCGCTTTAAGAGTTTTGAAATGCCCAAAAACTTCACTTTTCTTTTTCATAAAATACACCCAAAGTTTTCTGCTATAGTCATCAATAAAACTGACAAAATAATGACAGCCTCCAAGAGATGCAGCTTTAGTTGTCCACACATCAGAGTGGATTAATTCCAATGGCTTCTTACTCTCTTGAACATGTCTAGGAAATGGTTTCCTTGCCTGTTTTCCAAACTGACAGGCTTCACATACCTTCTGCATTTCTACAACCTTGAATTTCGGCAAACCTGCAACAATATTTTGGGCCTGCATTGATTTAAGTCGCTGTACATTAACATGACCAATGCGTTTATGCCAGATATCAATATCTGCAACTACACCGGTCCCATGTGCAAACATTGCTGCACAATTCAGACATGTCTGCATCCAATGTAAACATTATGCCCTTCTTCTTTCCTTTTGCTATCAAGCGACCTTTATTTTTCATATCCTCAACAAAGCATCCATGAGGATTAAATCTGACCTGCAAGCCCTGCTCAGCCATTTGACCAATAGAAACCAGATTCTTGGTGATATTCGGGACATGAAATACATCGGACAGGTATTTCTTTTTCCCATCCTGCATAGACAAATGAATTTTTCCAATCTGCACAATAGGATGTGCAGTATCATCACCAGTCTCCACAAATCCTGGTTTTTCCATTTTTCTTGCATCCTCCATCCATTCTGCATGACCTGTCATGTGGTTTGATGCACCTGAGTCAACATACCATACATTATTGCTTTCTTCTGCACTTGTCACAGAATTTTTCATGTGCTGCACCATAAACAAATGCTCATTTCTTTCATCACCCTGTCTACTAGAAGATGCATAATTCCCTTGTTGCAGTTTTCCATTCATGATGTCATTCTGCTTTTTATAGCAGTCTTTAACCATATGACCCATTTTACCAGAGTAGTAGCATTCAACATTACTGTTTGCATTTTGGCCTCTTTGCCATCCACCACGACCTCTTTGGCTCCCCCTGCCTCTAGAGATACCACGTCCTCCTCCATAGGACTGGTTTTCTTGAGTTTGCTGCATATTCTGATTTCTACCACGGCCTCCAAAACGACCTCCTCTACCTCTGCCTCTACCTCTTCCAGCATTTGAGTAGAAGACAGCTTCTTTTGAAGTTCCTCCTGAAGAAGATGCACCACCATTTCTCTGCTCCTCAGAAATTAGAAGAGCAATCAACTCCTCAAAATCAGGAAATCTTTCACGAACTGAAATGGATGTCCGAAACTGTGCATAATCCTTTCCTAGACCATTCAAGGTCACAAAAACTAAATCATCATCTTCCACTGGCAACCCAATGGAAGCAAGTGCATCTGTAATCTTCTTCACCTTCATGTGGTAGTCATTGATGCTCATATTTTCTCTTTGCACATTATGCAACTCTTGCTTGAGCTGCATTTTCCTGGCTTGCATATTTGTCCCATTTTTGACAAAGTATCCCATGCCTCCTTTGGCGTACTTGCATCCTGAATATGCACAATCATAGAGTCTGAAATACTGATAGACAGCCAGTACATAACTTTCCTGGCTCTCTCATGCCATGCTTTCAATGCCTGCATTTGCTGTTGATTGGGAACATCAGGAAGAACTGGTTCTTCTTCATTTCCTGCAACAAATTCCCAATATCCTTTTCCCATAAGGAAATTTGTCATTCTAAACTTCCATGCTTGGAAGTTGTTCTTGTCAAGCTTTTCAGTGACAATCTGTGAAAGAGAATCAGATGCCATTACAGAACACTGCAAAAAATTCTGTCACTGCAAAAAACACAGCTTCACCCTCACAAGGGAAAATCTGCAAAACTGGCGAAAGTGGTATTTGACCACACAGTCACTTCCTAGTGACGATTTTGCATCAACAGGCAACAGGGATGATTCTGTAACTCCCAATGTCTCTGCACACAAGCATATGATGCAATTTCTACAGTAACTTTTCACCGACCTGTAAAACAGTGGCTGCACAGCATAAAACTGGGCCTTTTCCTGAGTGCGTGCAGAGAACTTCCGCCTCCAAAATAGGCCCCGAAATGGCCTCAAATCATAAAAACAAGGTCGCCCCGAAATGCCCTCTTGCTTCACCGCGAAGGGCGTCTCAACCTGAGACAATGCACTCCTGCACTTTCCGGCTGTGCTACCTATAGAGATCTGCTCCCAAAACAGAAAATGAAAGTAACACTGCTCCTCTTACCAGAACACCGCGAGCTTGGCTTGCTTTCTTGAGCTCCTTACCACGAACAAGGCTCTGATACCATGTCAAGATTGTGGGAGAGAAGGAAGGAGTCTCACTTGAAGCTTTCTTGCTTGCACAATGGGGGAATACACACAAGGGTGGAGGCTGAAAACAGTTTTCCTCTTCTTAGTTGTGTAAGCCAAAAGAACTCAAGTACAAAGAAATAGAAGAACCCTATATATGGGTCTCAAACCAAACTCAACTAACTAAGGTGGCATACTAACTGAGCCACGAACTAGAGTAGATAAGGATAGCTATCATGTAGCTATTATTCATGGGTGGTGTACCAACCGCGTCTGCAAACTGACAAGTCGGTGACATAAATACACAACGGTCACCCTGGCGTATCACGAGTGGAGCTCGATATCTCAATAGTGGGTTCGGGTTCCGTTGCAAGGCGGACTTGAGAAACCCTAGGTGACAAACCTCGAAACATTCCCTGGGAGTGCCCGGCAATGACGCTTAGATTTGTTTCTCGATGGATCGCTAAAACATGCTTGGATAGCCGATAGGCGGCACATTACATATTTACAGCCCACAACAGCCCATAAACATGTCCATATGCATACATGACATCTATAGAGTCAATACACCCAATTGAAGTACTCAGACAGTAACAAACCACTTTTTGGAAACCCTATCAAGATGTGTACTAGTTGTATATTGTATTACATTATAGTAAAAACATGATGTAGCCCCAAAAAAGCTCAAAATTATCCCATAGCACTACGACAGCATTTGGGTATCAAGACAAGTCCAAATAGGTATTAGCAGATGCATTTAAAACCATGCCAACATGAAGACAAATCCTTGTATTGTCAATGGCAGACATTAGCCTATTATAACCAACAAATATGCTTTAGTAACCAGTAGTACATCAGCTCAAAATAGAGAAATTATTGCTCAAACCATTTTAGATATCATCCCAGAGCAATCAAGCATCAATATTCCATTACATCGGCTTTATTGAAGCATAGACACATCATATGCTTGTTGAATACAAAGTTTCTAGCATTCTATCTGGCATACATAGCCAATGGCTGAACTTAGAAAGGTCAACTCAATGCCAAGATGAAAGCCATCAATGCCCAGAGAGTGACAAATGCCTTTACCAAGGTTGTTAATGTGTATAAATGTCAAGAATACTAAAAACACATGTTGTTCTTGCAGTAAATAGCCAATTTGCACAGGTCTATGCTAAAAATCTCAAAATTCGTGAATATTTTGAAAAAACTTTTTGCACAATTGTACAGCACATCGAAATAGTCAAGGTTCGTGGGCTGTTTCTCCAAAATTTGTTTGTGCTATAAGATATGGCTTCTGCAAAAAATGGCCTATTGGCAGGAACACACTGATTTGATTATGTGATTGTTTTGCTCCAAAGGTTAGCCTTAATGCACACAATCCATGGCTCCAATACAAGCCAATGGACCCCCTTTGTAAGCGTCAATAGGCTCTATCAAGTGTAAACTCTAGAAACACTGATACATGCCACATCAAGTGCAAGCTATGGCTGTCAATGAACCTCTACCGGGGGTTCCTTCTCAAGCTACAAGTCAGAGTCACCCTCTTGCTTCCAGATCCTTCAAGTCCAAGCTCCTGTGTACCATGAAGCCAAGCTAACCTGCTATGATACCATGTCAAAGTTTTAGAGGGAGAGAGAAAGACACAGACATTGGAAACCCACACAGAGAGTAGAGTTCTCTTTTGTTTTTATCTTCATTATTCATAGCTCTTAGACTAAAGTCTAGTCACACACACTTAACTGTCTACTCTTCTAACTAACTATGTCACTAACTACGGTTGAGCCTGACTCATTTATTGGGCACACATGACAGATGACAACAGCTAAGACTATGGTTGTCATCAAGATAGAGTCAATGTTAGTGATCATGAGCTTGAATCTCAACAAGAGGCACTTATCATCAATTCTTGATCTCTCATTTTAATCCTTTTATTGATCTCCATCTATTTGTTGGATTAAAGATTTAACAAATTTCATCAAATTTCAACCCTTCATTGGTTAGATTAACGTATTATGGACTACGTTATTCTCTTGATTCAAACAGTGAATTAGAAGATTTTGTTTGGCCTTTTAATAGTGCATTCAATCCTATTTGCTTGAAAATTCATCGATTGATTGGACTTATCATTCTAATCATATATCTTGCTAATATTGTTTCTCATGATAAAATGAATAAATCCATTAAAAAGGGTAAGATGCAGTGATTCATTGCATGGTAAGGCCCTCTCCCCACTCACATTGTGAATTCCAATTCTATTCAATCACATTACATGGAATGAGATGAATGGATATTTCAAGCAATGTATATTACCTCTACCATATTGAGTTTCCCATCGAGGAAAAAGATGGATTCCGGAGAAAATAGTGGGACAATGAAGAGGTGACCCTCCCCCGCTATTAAAGATTCTGAAGGGGTACAACCAATGGATCCAAGGGGGAACTTTGCCCATCTCTTGGTGATTTGGAGCCTATATATGAGGGAGCCCATATTGCCATTTTATTTCTCACATAAGTATCATGTATGCAGGATTGAAGAGTCAAGCCTCTTGAAGACCAAAATGGGGTAAAACATGGCTATTACAGGGCACTACAAGGTATAAAAAGATTACAAGTACTATCCTCATCATTGGGATACATGTGTAAGTAGTATAAGTTATTTACAAGTCCTATCTTGGTAGCCTTTTGATGCATTAACTTTGGTCCCACTGGTGGAAACAAGGCACTTATTGATTGAGATAGGGTGTAGGACTCAATAGTTCAGTCATAGAGATTAGATTACAGTTTTTTTTTTGTTTTAAATCTATTATAATTTTCTAGTGATCACCTCAAAGAAATTATCATTGGCTTCTATTTGAACTAAAAATTTTGGCAATCGAAGTTTCTTAGCCAAGTTTAAGCCGATTTACTAACAGGGGATCCTACAAGACTGTATTATAATGGCAAATCATAAAAAGGGAAGAATAAGGCCCAAGATTAATATGCTAAACAAATCAAAGATTCCATGCTAGAAAATATATCCCAAGATAATCCTAAAGAACCTCAATTGCAAGGAGAACTTAGCAATGTTAGTCATACCATATGTGAACATGAGACTAGACATTCTCATAGGCATCGAATGCTATTATCAAGAGTAAAGCAAATGGTGTTGTCCAACCATCAAACAAAGTCTTCTATTGAAAAGTTGGTGGATTCAACAATCCAAAATAAGGCTTCATCGAAAAATTAGTGGAATCCAATGCACAAATGCAAATGGGTACCAAGGATGCAAAAGAAAAAGCATAATCAAATAGTGAGCCATCAATTCCACTTCAGTCACTCAATCATAATGTTCAAAGTCAAGGTATTATTAAATAAAGGGGTGTCCCCAATAGTTAATATAAAATAGATGAGGCTTCACAAAGAAATGATGACTATTTAGGCAACATAAACGGTACTAATCAACAAGTTCATGAACTAAATTCTTAAGTTTGAAGGGGTCCCCATTTGGAAAGTTTCTAAACTAATTCTTAACCACCTTATGGAAGAGCATCATCACATTTTGGAATTCCAGTGCCTACAATCATGATCAGCCTATTTTGGGGTAGCAACCTTTCCATGAGAGGGAGTTGAAAGACAAAATAGTTTTGGAAAAGTACAATGGGTAGTCCTTTTCACCATTAGACCTAGAGGAACAGATTTCAAAGTTGGAGTCCTATTTTGACATATTTCCTAGACCGATGACATGAAGATCCCCTTTGCTTCATTACATTTAGAATGGTTTGCACATACTTGGTGGAGGTACATTAAGAAAGAGAATATACTAGTGGAGAATTGGAATGTATTTAAGACACATATGGCTGAGATGTTTGTTTCTCCTCTTGAAAAAGAAACGTTGACATGAAGATGACACAAATTAGAGCAAAGAGACCTAAATGTATGTTGAGTGTTGAAATGACTTGTTTTTTGGCTGATTTTTATTGTTTTGGAGAGCTGAATGGTTGATTTTATGGGATGATTGATTGATTTGGAAGTGGTTTGAGAGTGTTTTAGATGATAATGATTGTGTTTTGGAAGTTCATGATGTTTGTTGATGGTTCTGTGATGTTCTGATAGGTTCTGAATGGTTCTGTATACCTTCTGTTTTGTTCTGTTTTGGTCTATTTTGTTCTGATTGTCTTCTGTAAAGAGGGATGGAGTATTGATTGATGAAGAATGAGATATTGTGAAAGTTTATTGAATGGTTTGTGAGAGTTTGAAATGGTTTGAGAGTGAGTTATGAGGTTTTGATAACCTTCTGTAACCTTCTGTAGGTCTTCTGTAGAGCTTCTGTTCTGTTCTGTTTCTGTTCTGTTCTGTACTGTAGCTATTCTGGTACTGTTCTGTAGACTATTCTGTATGCTTCTGTAAGTGTTCTGTGGAATGTATGTGTGACTTTGGGAAAGTTTTCTAGCCTTGGAAAGAGGTGAATACAAGTGCAAAAGAGCTAAAAGAAGTGGAAGAAGTAGCTGCTGAAGACTCAAGAGAAGACTAGAGTGAAGTGACAGTAGTGAGCTGTGAAGAGACACTGTAGTGGCTCTGGTGACCCTTCATATCAGACATACCTCTTGGGAGGGGTATCCACGACCTAAGAGTGATTATTGAGGGTAATTTTAGAGAGATTGTAGTGAGGATATGATGTATTATTGATGGAGTGAGATAGAGAGAGTCAGAGATAGCCAATTCTACTCAAACAGAGTGATTGTATATGAGAGATTGAGAGAGAAGACTATGAAGATATTGAAGATGAATACTATGTGATGTATTTCCATTCCAAGATGGTGTATTCCTTTGCTTTCTTTGTTCCATTGATGGATTTTATGAAGATATTGAAGAATATGGTTGATTCTATTAAAACCGTGAGAGATCTACATGATGCTGCATGACGATTTGTTGTGCCTGGTGTTCTTTTCTTCATTGTGATCATATGAAACATGATAAACAAGCTTGTTGATGTTACAAGATAGATTTTCTTGCAAGAGAATTCCTTTTTCCTTGGTGTTCCTCTTGGGGCTCCATGTTTTTGGTGCGCAGCCGGGGAAACTTGCCATCAACAAGCACCAAAAGAGGCTGAAAATGAAGGAAATGGCATTGCCAAGAAGAGAAGAATTCAATGGATGTTTGTAAAGTTCCTTCTTCCACTAAAGAGTTGGAATTCCTCATAATCAAAGCCACTTTCCACAAGAAGTTCATTCCACAATGGCGGAAACATATCACCATCATGATGCATGCTCTATGTGGTGGACAGTTTCCTCTTCCTATTGAAGCAGCAGAAACTTGCATCTTGGTGGCAAACTGTTTGGGAACAAACTGAAGAGCAGAAACAGAGAGAATGAACATCCATGGAAGATTTGGCATTCGTTGAGAAGTTTCCAGACAACATCAAGTGGGAGATTGTGAAGAAGCTTCAGGAGTCTTGGTCTGTAGAGGTTCACAAAGATAAGAAGGAAAAGAGTTGGAATTTGTTCGTGGACGCTCAACAGCAAGATACATGGGATGCTTGGTGTATTGATAATCTTCTGTTTGTTCAATTAGCAACCTACTGGAAGCTGGTAGACAGAGTGTTTTTCACAACATACACTGTTGAAACCATCAGAAGTTGGCATTACTATGATGATGGCACCACCACAATGCTCAAACGTATGCATTTTGACACCTTCAGAACCGAATACCTTCCTCTGTGCAGTGGCATGAAAGCAGAATTCAGGGACGTTGAAAAAAAAGAAGTAGAAGAAATGTTGGCAAGAGAGTCCTCCAGAGACTGAAGCCTTCTGTTAACCCTCTGTGGAGCACTAACAACCTAGTGGAGCCACACCCCTCATGAATGACGCAATAAAAAGGTAAGCGTTAGAACGAGTCCAGATGTACGTGAGAAGAGAGAAAGCAAAAATCAAGGCTGAGAACGAGCTCGCAGCAGAAGCCGCCTTTGACGCCCTTGCGGAACTCTTTACAGAAGTCCCAATGGCACATCAAGCCCTTCCTCCTCCTGCTGGAGGTCCCCTTCCAAGCCAGATCCGTCCTGGAAATATTGATGACAGGCCAGCGAATGTAGTCCCATTGCCAGTTTTTAAGGAAGAGTACAATGAAGACCCCGATCTTCATGTAGCAGAATTTATGGTAGCGTGTGTGGCTAACAATGCCAGAACCCCTGAGCATTGGTTAGCAATATTCCCCGCCACTTTCAAGGGCGCAGCGTTTCAGTGGTATGAGAGACAAGCAGCAGGAACTTTTGGCACATGGGACGACCTGAAGTTGGCCTTCCTCACTAAATTCAGGCGTGAAGGTTTTGAAGAGCGGATGAGAGAGGAATTTATGAGCCTAAGTCAGTCCTCTGGAGAAAGAGTGGAAGCCTATGTCTCACGAATGGAATCCATCCTGAAGAGATGGACTAACCATAATCTAGATGATGGCATTCAGAAGGGGGTGTTTCTCAGAGGATTACAACCAGAAGTCCGTAAGTTTGTGGAGCTGCAAAGACCAGCCACACTGCAAGCTGCAACGGAAGGTGCAAGACTGTACGATGAAGTGGAAGCTCGATTAGCAATGAATACAGGAAGAGGAGTCCTACCTCCTCTGATGCCAGGAATGATGTACCCACCTAATGCAGTCCCTGGGACTGTTCCCTACCCCTACCAACAGATGCCCTCGGTATCACAGTACAGTGCACCAAATCCACAGTGGCCACAATCCATGCCTCAAATGGTGGTTCAACCTCAACAACAATGGTCCCAACCAATTTCCTCAATGCCAAATCAACAGTAACAATGGAACCCTACCAACTGGAGCCGACAGCCAACAGTTCAAACAGGAGCTCTGAATCAGAACCAGAACAGAGACCCCTCTGTACCAGCCCAACCAGTTTATGCAGTGATTACAGAAACTCCTCAAAACCCTCCTGCCAGTACGTCAGGAGGAGAAAGCTTGAAGGATTATTTATCTAACTCAGTTGCAAACATCAAAAAGGAGTTGATGGATGTGATTACAGAGCAACTACAGACGTTGAAAGTGAACACAGCGAGCATATCCAACATTGCAGGAGCAGGAAGAGATGTGATGCGGTCAAATACTTGGTGTGGTAAGTGTCATCAAGCGGGCCATTTAGCCACTGAATGTACACGAAAACCAACTATTCTTGGAGCCTTCTGTTCCTACTGTTTGCGGAAGAACCATACAGAGGACATTTGCTCTCTGAAGGAGATGCATGATAGGAGAAGGAAGGAAGAAGACGCAAGATTTAACTTGCTGGAATCCAAAATGACAACACAAGATATTGGACCTAAGCTTAGAGAGTTTGGTCCTAATTTCGTACCCAGAAGATTTCCCTCCCAAAGTTACAGAGGAAGACAGTCTGGCGGTGGTCAGAGATCAGAAGTGAAGTGTTACAGATGCGGAGAAAAGGGACACATTTCACCAAATTGTCCAAATCCTCGAAGGTCAGTGGATTACAAGCCCTTATGCAATCGATGCAAAGGAGAAGGCCACACTGCAAAAGACTGTCCAAGCCCAGCCCCAGCGAAAAACAGTGCTACTGATAGTCCGTCCAAGGCTCAAGAGCCTACCACCAATTTGGTGGAATTGGAAGTTGCTGCCATCATGCGTGTAAAGCAGAAGGAACCACCTATCCAGAAAGAAAATAACCCTCCTGCCAGAACAGTGAAGTTCAATCTTCCACCAGAAGAACAGAACAGAACAGAGTCTAACAGTGCCGTACAGAGCCCTACAGTGCCACAGAGAGTTACAAAGACAGTTACAGAGACAGGACCAGAGGTCCAGGATACAGAAGAGGAGGAAGTGCCACAAGTGGCAGAAGAAGTTCCTGTAATTCCTCTGTTGGAAGAAAGAGGAAAAATGAAAATGGGTGTTGCCCCATTCCCTAATCGGTTAGAGAAGCCAGTGGATCCTATTAAGGAATACAATCTGGTCAGAGATCTAGATACCTTTAGACCAAATCTTACATTCCGTCAATTATTGATGTTGTCTCCCAGTTGCCGGAAAAGGTTCAAAAGTATACTGACAAGAAGACGTGGCTTAAGGATTGCTCCCTCAACGGCGACAAAGTCCAACAAGGCTCCAGAGCCTGTAAAAGAAGTGGATGTGGCTAATGCTTTCCTAGATCCAAGTACTCCAGAGACTGGCGTATGGATAGAAGGCTGTTTCATTGCAAATGCACTGATTGATGGAGGTTCATCAGTAAACATTATGACGGATGTCACAATGAAGGATCTAGGCTTACAAGGTGTGCAACCCACCCAATGGCTCATCAGACTGGCGGATCAGAGTAGGATCAAGCCTTTGGGCATTCTCCCATATGTGAAGACTACAGTGGCTGGAAAAGATTATTGGCTGACCTATTTGGTGGTGAAGCCAAACTCTTATGGTACATCCTATCCCCTGTTACTGGGTAGACCATGGCTTTTTGAAGCCAGAGCAAGGACGGATTGGTTCAAAGGAACCTTGGCCTTGGGTAGAGGACCCAACAAAGTGGTGCTGAAACTGTATGGTTCTCAAAAAGGACATGGATCCACCTCCTTGGAATTACCTTCTGATTCCCCTAACGAGGCTACAGATGGAACATCAGCAGACGAAGATGCTGTCAAACAGATCCTTCCCAAGAAAACAGTGGCACATTCCTTAACAGTGGATACTGTAAGCCGACTTCCAAAAGATGCAAAGCCATTATCAATGGGTGAATACTTCCTGCCTGAACCAGAAATGACTTCTGAAATCACTTCTGACAGTGAGATAGAAGCATGGATGTACTGCTCTCCCTGTTACATGGTCACAGCAGGATCAGAAGCAGAAGCAGAGACAGAGGCAGAAGAGGAAACAGAGAATCTATTCTTCTGTTACAGAGCTCCTACAGAGACAGAAGCAGAGACAGAGACAGAAGCAGAAGCAGAAGCAGAAGTAGAGACAGAGACAAAAGAGGAGGGATATGATATGGACGAAGAAGATTATGAAAGTGAGCCAGAAGAATCTATCCCACCTAAAGAGGATACATTTGAGGAAGAAGTTCCAGAAGCATCAGAAGCCGACAAGCTCATGCTATGGGACATAATGGTGATGGTACCATTTGGTCTGGTAAATGGATCTTCTCATATGCAAAACCTTTATAAGACGTGGATTAAGAAGAACAAGCCGTCTTTCAGCAGTGGCTCATGCCGTCCTAACCTATCCTTGCCAAAGAAAGATGATGATGATGCACCGTGCCAACAAGCATCGAACCCACCAACCCAACAGGCATCAGAGGGTCCCTGTTATGTGATGTTCCTAGATGTATCATCAGAAGATGAGTCTTCAAGCCAAGAGGTAATTACTCTTGAAACCAAACCCGAAACGGCTCTTATCCCATTTCAACGTCTCAAGGAGCAACCTAAGTCTACACCAAAAGAAGAAGTTGGTTCTAGTGGGACATCAGAAGAGGACACCACTCCCTTGAAGGAGTCGGATCTCTACCCAGAATCAGTCCGTGGGACCTTCATCCGTGAAGTAGAAGGTGAAAGGCAGTTAACCTTTGTGGATGCAGAAGGCACTGAACGCCACTTTGAAGGTGGGTAGCAGTCTCCCAGAAGAGGAGTTGTCAACCTTGCACAACTTGTTGAAAGAGAATTTGGACGTGTTTGCATGGTCTTACAAAGACCTAAAGGGGATTGATCCCACAATATGTCAACATCATATTGACTTGGAGCCTGATGCCAAGCCAGTACGGCAACGACAGAGGCGAATGAATCCGAATTATTCCACATTGGTGAAAGCGGAGCTGCTCAAGCTTCTGGAAGCCGAGTTCATCTATCCAGTGGCAAATAGTGAATGGGTTTCACCCATCGTGGTTGTACCCAAGAAGAATGGCAAATTGCGAATATGTGTGGATTTCTGAAATCTTAATTCCAAAACGAAGAAGGATCATTTTCCTATCCCTTTCACAGACCAACTGTTGGACACAGTGGCAGGACATGAGCTTTATTCCCTTCTGGATGGATTCAGTGGATACAACCAAGTCCAAATCGCAGAAGAAGACCAGTCCAAAACAACCTTCACCACAGAATGGGGGACCTACGCTTACCGAGTGATGCCATTTGGGCTCTGCAATGCCCCTGCTACTTTCCAACGAGTCATGATGGCTGCATTTCAAAATCATCTGCACGACTTTATTGAGGTATATTTGGATGACTTCTGTGTCTATAGTTTGATCAGTGAACACTAGGGACATTTGGAACAATGCTTTGACCGATGCCGGGAGTATGGGATTTCCCTCAACCCCGACAAATGCATCTTTGGGGTCTCTTCTGGAGTTCTGTTGGGCCACATTGTCTCTGCACAAGGGATATCAACAGACCCTGCAAAGATTGAAAAGATTGCAGCTTTGACAGCACCCACCAACCTCAAACAGTTGAGGGGATTCCTAGGCCATGTGGGTTACTACAGAAGGTTCATAGCCCACTTTGCAACAAAGGCAACCTCCTTGCACAAGCTCCTGAGGAAAGATGCAGAGTTTACTTGGACGGAAGAATGTGACAAAGCCTTTCACACTTTGAAGCAGTGTTTGATAGAGGCACCCATTCTGCAACCTCCTGATTGGACGAAAGAGTTCCATGTACATACTGATGCATCAATTGAAGGCTTAGGCGCAGTCCTATGCCAAAAGGGCTCCTCGAAGTTGGATCAACCGATCTATTATGCAAGCCGAAAAGTCACTGATAGGGAATGGAACTATACAGTGACAGAGCTGGAGTGCTTGGCAATGGTGTTTGCCCTGGAGAAGTTTCGCCACCATCTCCTATCCACCCACTTTAAATTTTATGTGGATCATGAGGCCCTGTCATTCTTGATGAATAAAGCAGATGTGAAAGGACGAATGATGAGATGGCTCCTTTTATTCCAGGAGTTCGACTTTGAGGTGATTACTAAGCCTGGTCGTTCCCATGTTCTGGCTGATCATCTGTCGCGTATCCCACAAACTGCAGATGAGGAGCAAGATGATCCAGACCTCCCTGATGCTTCCCTATTCTTGGTAGAGACTGTAACTCCCTGGTATGCAGACATTGCCAATCTGTTGGCAACCCAACAGTACCCTCCTGGTATTTCTAGTCGGGAAAGGAAGAAGCTCATGCTAGAATCAGCCCCTTACACCCTGCTAGGCAGTGCACTGTACAAGAAAGGCAAAGATGAAGTGCTTAGAAGATGTGTTGCAAGAGATGAGATAGGGATTGTTCTGAAGGCTTGCCACGACGAGCCATGTGGAGGTCACTTTGCAGGAGAAGCTACAGCCAGGAAGGCTCTGCTAGTAGGATATTGGTGGCCTACCATTCACAAAGATTCCTATGATTACTGTAAAAGATGTGATGCTTGTCAAAGAATGGGGAAACCCACGAAGACAAGTGCCATGCCATTGCAACCTATCCTTCCGTTGAAGCCGTTTGAGAAGTGGGGCATTGACTTCGTCGGTCCCATCGATCCTCCTACTAGAAGGAAACAGAACAGATACATCCTCGTATGTACAGATTATGTCACAAAGTGGTGTAAAGCTAAAGCCCTAAAGCGGGACGATGGTAACAGCGTGGCCCTGTTCATGTACGAGAATATCATCACCCGTTTTGGTAGTCCCTTAGAGCTGGTAAGTGACAGAGGCACTCATTTCCTTAACAAAGTCATGGAAGAGTTGACAGAGTTGTATAAGATCCGCCATCGCAAGTCCACTCCCTATTACCCCAGAGCCAACGGCCAAGTCGAAGTCACCAATCGCATCCTCTGCTCGATTCTGACAAGAACAATTTCCGCACATCGTCGTGATTGGGATGATCGACTTACAGAGGCCCTCTGGGCATACAGAACCTCCCATAAAGCAGCAACGGGACAAACACCCTTCCAGCTGGTGTATGGTATAGAAGCTATTTTTCCTGTTGAATTGGAACTACCCTCCTTGAGAGTGGCCATCAAAGAGCGTTTGGGGGAAGATGATTCATTGCAACGCCATCTCCTGCACTTGGAATGTTTGGACGAAATTCGTAGGATGGCTCTACAGTGCATGGAAGCCACGCAAGCTCGACGCAAGGCTTACCTGATAGCTTCATCAAGCACAAGGAGTTTAAAGAAGGTGATTTGGTCCTAGCCTATGATTCACGATTTGGCAAGTTTCCTGGCAAGCTCCAGCAGCGGTGGATGGGCCCCTATAAGGTACTTGCAGTCAACCCTAATGGCTCTGTTCAAGTGCAGACCGTTGATGCCTCTGATGATCCCTTTCTGATCAATGGATATCGCCTGAAGAAGTACTTCCCTCCTTGGGGATCTTGACAATTACGATCACTTGATCTTTTCCCTCGTTGGCGCGGCACTGTACTTGTTATGATGCTACTTCTGATAGCCGTTCTTCAATCACTCCTGATGAAGTGGACGCAACCCTCTGTCCCCTCAAAACCCCCTTTCAGCCTTGATCTCTTATCCTCTATTTTCCACTAGCGACAGTGGCGAGGTTGGTCTTGACACATGGTTTTTCTACCATTCCCTTGCTCAATTTGCAGAAAAAAAAAACCAAAAAAAAAACAAAACAAAACATATCGGTCATGGGAGAAAAGGACTTAGGTCCCTGTCATGCCGACCTATTCTTCGAGAAAAGGTGGAAACACCCTCGGGAATAGGGGAAAACAAGAACAAGAAGAAGAAAAAAAAAACAAACAAATCTGTTATGAGAGAAAAGGAAGAAATTCCCTGTCATAGCAGGCCTCGTTCCAAGAAAAGGTGGTAAACACCCTTGGGCGGGAAGCTGGCTGTGGAAAAGGTGGCAACACCCAGCAGTCCAGACAGAGATTCATTAATTGATATCCCTAGGATCCACTTCCGAAGCTGCCTCCCTTGGTACGCTGTGTCCTGGGTCCCTCTACAAAGTGACTACCTGTCCTCTAGCAGACAACATGTTCCTATCCAATACAATAATCGATTTGATGGCTACCTCCCTGGGTATGCCTCTTCAACAATTGATGACGCGATCTTCATCGACAAACAATCGAGTGATGTGAGCTTTCATCCTAACCGAATGGGGAAGTGAGTACGGTTGCCCTCTGTATCTATCAACAGAGAGTGAGACAGAGGGTGGGGCGAGAGACCAGTCTTTTCCCTTCAAATCGAATGAGAGGTGAGAAGTGTGAATGAAGTGTTGCACGCACGGGATGGGCCTCTCAATGCACAAAGCACAATTTGTTTCTGTGCACTACACCATACGGCTCCCTTGCCTTCCTTCTTGCACCGTATGCCGGCACAGGGCGGGATGCACTGTTGCACCATCAACTGCGCACAAGGTATACACCCTTTGCACAAGCGACTGTGAGGATTACATCAATGGGTTTCAAGAAAAGGCTGCCCTTCTGTATCTATCAACAGAGAGTGAGACAAAGGGTGGGTTGAGTGTGACTGGAGTTTCTTCAATCAATTACCGAGAGGTGAGATTGAGGGACGTTACGACACTTGGAGTCAGGTATGTTCCACTTTCCCTATGCACCCACGGGATGGGTCTTTGCCGTCCTCACAAGACACATCACCCTGTTCTGTGCACTGCACTGTAAGGCTCCCTTGCCTTCCTCCTTGCACTTATGCCAAACGGGTTGGACGCACTAATGCACCATCAACTGTGCACCCTGGCATACTCCTTCTGCACTATTTCCCCCTTGTTGATTCCTCAACCGGGTATGAGATATGGGTCTTAATCATTCTTCCGCGAGTGATATCAGTCATGGGGCGAGTGACTGTTCTTTCATTTCAATTGAGTGATTGTGAGTTGAGTGTAGTATCCCTCATCATCAACGAATTTCCTGCGATTCCTTCCATCAGCTACCTCCCTGGGTGCTGCCGTGTGGTCCCTGCCATGACGAACGTGCGCTGTAAAGATGCCTTGGTCCCTCCAGCGCCGACAACCACACTGGACGTGCCATCGATACTCAACCTTGATTCTTAACAAAACGGGCCAAGTTTTTCTAACCCTACACTTTGGTTTCTTCATGACGGTCATGTTTTAAGTGTGGGGACGTTGGTGGATGGTCTGCGGCATGGTCCTAGGTCCCTGTTGCTCGGTTAACCCTATCCGTTAAGGTCTTAAGTGTGGGGACGCGTTCCTGCGCGTCTACATTGCATATCCTTTGGCATATGCCTCAACCTGCTCATGCATGTCTGCCATGACTTGCTTTTACCCTCATGGGATACCTTCCCACCCACCCGTTTATGTTCCATCCACCCTTGGGGCTGTTCCCTTGCAGTTTTCCTTCATTCCCTGATTTTGAGGTCCTACTATGTGAATGCACCCTACGTTCACTAAAGTCCAAATCCAACCTTATAGCCCTGTTCCTCCCTTTGAACTGATCATTTTTCCTTTTTACCTACCCCTGTTCCGGTGCACGGTTTTTGAGTTATTAATTTTTGAAGCATTTTGCGCAATTTAGTCGGTTTTCCATGTGAACGCGCTTTTCTTGCTTCGAAACTAGGATCTGACATCCTACCCCTGCCAACCACTTTTCCCCTGACATTTCTCCTTTTTATTCCGCATCATTCCGATACACGGTTTGTCCATTATTAATTTTCCGGTTTTTTAAGAATTTTTCATGCGTCTTTTTGCTATTTTTCCATGTGAACCTGCCATGTTTGCATCGGAATTCCAATTTGATTTGACAGCCGTGTCCCCTGTGCCTTCCCCTACCTTTTTCCTTTTTCCTCCACCCTTTTTCAACTTTCGGATTTTTACTTATTAATTTTTAAATGAGTTTTCGGGCGTATTTTTGGAGTTTTTCGCATAGGAACCCCTCCTATTTCCACCGAAACTGCGTTTTCACGTGATAAACCTGTGCCACCCCTTCCTGCGGACATTTTTCCTTCTTACTGCATGTCATTCAGGTGAATGGGTTGTCCGATATTAATTTCCGATCCCATTTTCGAGTTTTTTTTGGGTCTTTCCCATGTGAACGCGTCTTATCTCCGTCGGAATTATGTTTTGATGTGATAGGATTGTCGGGCACATCTTTCTGCACAGTTTTCCTTTTTTCTGCACCTCATTCCGCTGCACAGATTTTTTTTATATTAATTTTTAATTACGATTTTTGGTTCGTTTTTTGTGTTTTTTGCACGTGACCGCCCTTTACCCCTCCCGGAGCCTCTGTCATATATTTTTCTTGTTTTCGCCCTGTCGTCCTGCCCACTTTTTGTTTTTACACTATGTCGTTTTGACGTCCCGATTGGGAGTTATTAATTTTTCTTTATTTTTACGTTTTTTCTCGCGCCCGTTTTGCGCATGAACGCGCCCTTTTTCGATTTTACGAGTCTCCACGCACCCCGGTCGTGTCCGCGTAACCCGTCCCGTCTTCCCAGCGTCATTTCAATCCCGTCACGGCAAATTTTTTTACCCAGCCCCGCGCATGAGCACGGGACGGGGGTACGCGCCCTTGTCCCTACCCACCCCTTACCCATGGGTCCCCCACCCCTTCCCCCCACCTACCCACCCCTTACCCATGGGTCCCCCACCCCTTCCCCCCACCTGCCCAACCCATGGCCCCCCCATGGGTCCCCCACCCCTTCCCCCCAACTACCCACCCCTTCCCCCCAATCGCCCTTCTCTCTCTCTCTCTCTCTCTCTCTCTCTCTCTCTCTCTCTCTCTCCCTTTCTTTCTCTCTCTCTTTGTGCGTTTCTCCCTTTCTCTCTCTCTCTCTCTCTCTCTCTCTCTCTCTCTCTCTCTCTCTCTCTCTCTCTCTCTCTCTCTCTCTCTCTCTCCCTACCCCCCGCCGTCCGTCCTTCTCCCCTCCTCTCGCCAGCGCCGCCCCCCTGCCCTTCTTCTGCCTCCTTCCCCAGCCTACCCCCCCGCCGTCCTGCTCCCTACCCCCCGCCGTCTGTTCCCTACCCCCCCCGTCCTGCTCCTCCCGCAGCCCGACCCTCCCCCGCCGTTCTGTCCTACCCCCCCCCCCCCCCCCCCGTTCTGCTTCCCCCCCGTTCTCCTTCCCCCCTCCCGTTCTGCCCTCCCCCGCCGCCGTCTGCCCCTGACCCCCCGTCTTTCTCCCCTCCTCCCGCCGTCCTCTTTCTCCTCCCTCCTTCCCCAGCCCCCCAGCCAGCCGACCTCCCTCTCCTCCTTCCCCTTCCCCCAGCGCTTCTTCCCTCTCCCTCCTCCGCCGCCGCGCCCGTGGAGCCGCCGCCGCGCCGTGGATCTGTCGCCGCCGCCGCGTTCGTCGCCGCTGCCGCAGGGTCACCACCTCCTCTCACCACCACCACCACCTCCTCCTCCTCCTCCCCCTCTCTAACTCTCATTAGGTTAGTTAACTAACCTTTAATTTAGTTAACTAACCTTTAATTTAGTTAACTAACCCCTAATTTAGTTAAACTAACCCCTAATTAAGTAACCTAACCCTAACTTAACCTGAGTTAGGTTAACTAATCTAACCCCCACCCCTAACCCTAACTTAACCCTAGCTAGGTTAGTTTAACTTAACCATAGTTAACCTGGTTAACCTAACCCCAACTTCACCTAGTTGACTAACCCCTACCTAGTTAACTTCACCTAGTTGACTAACCTAGCCTAGTTGACTCACCTAAGCAACCTTGACTAACCTGACTTGACTTGGGCAGACTAACATGACTTACCCCCACTAACCAGACTTAACTGCCTTATGCCTAACTGACTTATCTGATTAATGTGATTTAGGTGACTTAATTAATCACTACATTAATTTTTCCATTAAAAAATTCAAAAAACTTTCTAAAAATTCCTTCTTCTTTTTGCCAATTTTTGGGAGTTTGTCCGCTGGCAATTGCCTACCCTATAATTTCTTAAAATTCAATATTTCCTAATTTCACCTCCAAATTGCCAATAAATGTAGAAAATTCATTTAAAAAATTCTAAAAAATTCTAAAAAATTTCTTAAAAATTCTCAAAAATTCCCCTCACCTCCCTTCATCATTTTCCCTTTCTTCCACCATAAATAATCACAACTTAACACAAAAAAAAACATAATAATAATAATAATAATAATAATTAAAAAACTACTAACAAATAATAAAAATAAAAATAACAAAAAAATAAAAAACCAACCAAAACCAAATCCACACATCCGCTAAGGTGTTGTTTGTTGTTTCATTAGTGATCTTTACTTTTCCTTTCCTGGATTCCCTTCTTTTGGTGGACTCTTCCGTGCGCATTCCTGCATTACATACACACCCCTTCCAGGTATTTATTTTATGTGCTTTATTTATTTTTATTTTCCCCCTTAATCACAAATTAATTGTTAAAATGAACCCTTTAATTCACCCACAGTTTCCACGCGCATTCGCGCTAAACACACATACTTTTTAATTAAAATAAACCAGCCGTTCACTTAGCACGCGCTACGTGCGCTAAAGAGGCACTTTAAATTTTTAAATAAAATAAACCAGCCGTCACATGAGCACGCGTTGGCAAAAAAGCGCTCCACATCACCTTAATTTGTAATCAATGAACTTGCATTTAGAGACCCAGTCGGGAATCGAAGTCCGGGAATCGCATAACTGCACCGTTTCGCCTAATAATTGGTAATTTAATTTATAATAAGGAACCGCCGTTTTCTTGCTAAGGTTTATCACCTAATAAAAATTCACCCATTTTTAATAATTGATTAAAATCAACCCTTCATTAAATTAATTCCCCCCTCACTGCACTTAATTCCCTTTTTTAATGAACCGTTTCGAGGGATGGGTATGCGCAGTCATTAGTGTTATTTTCCATGGTCCAGTCTTGGTTTATCACAGATATAGTCTTGATATGTGTCAGATATGGTATTGTTTTGGTTTACTGTCTTAGTTATGGTTAAGGGTACGGTATGCAGTTTTTCTTTTATTGCCTGATACGGGGGTTCTGGGTGTTTGTCTGATGCATCGCATGAAGCTTTCGGTCGCATTTGTCTCAAGGTCATGTCAAAATTTTTCTAGGATGTGGTTTGCTTGGGGTTAGTAGGTCGTGTCACGTTTTGTTTGGTTATTCTCTTATCCTTGGTTTTTGTCTGTTGCTTTGCAGGCATTCTCCTTGATTGTATGTGTTTGTGGTGTGCGTGTAACCATCTGAATGGCGCCTTCTCATGCTCCTCCCCCTATCCAGTACATCCCATTAGTTAGTAGGGATTACTCTTCCCTACTTACTTTTGAGCCTCTCACGAAGGCGGGACTTGCTGCTTTTGTGGCCACTCCTTTTCCATTGCTTCCGGAGGATCCGTCGTTATGTGATGAGTTCCTGGCCTCTTACAGCAAGAAGACAGGAGTAGTCCAAGGAATGTCTATGACATTGACATCTCGAGGTTTAGGGAAGGCTCTGTCTTTACCCTTCAAAGGAGAACCTTTTGTGACCACTCGTCAGCTCTTCTCTAATGAAGAGATTCTGAAGCTGTTGCAGAAGCAGACAAGGGAAATCCTTGATGTTAAGAAAGTGATAAACTCTTCAGGAGTTTCCTTTTCTATGATTACTGATCCCGTATGGAAGACGATCTGTCAGTTCCTTCAGGATAGGTTTATGCCTGCCAAAACGCCATCCCACTATTTGTCCAAAGAGCTTTTCACAGCTTCCAGGATGGTGCTGAAAGGAGTTGCTATTGATTGGAGCACTTACCTCCTCACTAAAATAGATCAGCATTTTGTTAAAGTCACCAGGGGTAATGTTACCAATGTTACATACGGATCATATTTGTCTACCTTCTTGACCTATTCAGGTTTACAGAAGACTGTGCCTCTACCTCCTCCATCAGATCCAGTACCTCCTCCTCCACCTTCAGAAGAGTCAGCACCCATTGACATTGAGGATGATGATTCTCCGCCTCCCCTGGTCATACAGCGCAAACGCTTGAAACGGGTAGCGGATAAAGCCCCTTCTGTACTTCCTTCAGTACCTCTCCCTGCTACTTCTGGCAGTGAACTCCCTGGGTATCTCACTTGCAATAACCTGTTCCGAGCACATCGCGAAGGATCCTTGGAGATCTCAGTTCCTTCCCTGAACAGTCTCGTTTCAGGAGATGCCATTCCTTTCCTCTGCAAGGATATTCAAAGTTCCATTGAGTTGTCAGTGACAGCCTGTGTTCAACAGCTGTACGCATCTTTCTATGAAGAGCTCATGCAGTCTAAGGACCAGTTGCATAAGGCAACATCTGAGTTAGCTTCTGCTAAGGATACCCTAGCAGATTTATTTAAGCAAATGGAACAACAAACCCAACTGGTTGCCATCCAAAGCGATGAGATTTCTTCATTGAAGACCCAGTTACTAGAGGCTCAATCACAGGTTACTAGCCTTTCAGCCGAGAAGGAGAGGATGTCCAGAGAAGCGACGGAATTCCACGCTATCTTAGATGACAAACTGTTAGCTTTACAGATGGCTAATGACACAGTGGCCAACCAAGCCTCCCAAATCCAGCAGTTGCAAGATCAGCTTGCAAAGTCCCGCTCTGTTCCTCCAAGCCCTCCTGTTCCATTAATTCCTTCTCTTTCACAGCAGGACTTGGCTGCCCTACAGAGACAGGCTACTTTGTGCCCTCTGTTCCAAGATAAAGTGGAAAGATTGCAGTCCAGAATGGACTTGTTATGGTCTACCTTTGAACAGTTTCAAGACTATGTCTTACCAGACCATTCTTTCTTTGTCCACTACCACTTACAGAAGTTGGTTTTCTATATGAAGCTTTCCACGATGGATTTACCTTTTCCAGAGAATGGCTGGAGTGGGGCTTGGTCTGCTGAGTTGTTGACAGAGGTAGTCAGAATGGTCTTTGAAGATTCTGTCATGCCAGATACCATGTTGATGTCATACATGTATCTACGAGGAGATTTGTTAATTCCAAATGAGGTAGATATGGCATGGTATGTGGGGGATGTGGTCTTACAGACTGTTTTATATGTCAATCATTTGGAGTTGCGCATAGCTGATATGTTCCAGAGTTATTCCTCCAAAGTGGCTGATTGTGATGATAATTCGTGGCATCCCATGATTGATTCGGTGGTCCTAAATCAAAGACAAAACACATCTCCTACCTTTGCCCAGAGTACTAACCAACTGAGGATGGATCTTTTAACCTATCTTTCCAAACATAATCCATTTGATGCTACCTTCTTTGATGCCTATCATAAATGATCTCTCTTAGGACCTTCTATTCCTACCCTCCTCTATTACCAACAAATGGCTCACCGCTATGCTATATATCTTTCCCTTTGTCAATCTAATTCCACAATAATTTTACCACTTCTTTTCCAACCTTCAAATTTCCCTCAAATTCCTATTTTCACTTATTGTTCCTTTATTGAGGATAGGGTATTTTCCCCTTCTCCACCCTGTCCTTCACCCCTCATTAATGTACCCTCCACATTTCCTATTTATCAGTTAACACCGTTCCTTAGTGATTCCTTACAAATTTCTGCCACTCCTTCTTTAACCTTTTCTTCCTTTTATGATTTTTCATATCCTTCCCTTCATCCACTTTCCCTTATTCCACTACCCTCTCCTAACACTTCCATATCTCAACCACCTCAGTTGGTTAGTGACTGTGACGGGTTTGATAATCAGATTTCCAGAAGAAGGGGATGGAGTTCGGATGATTGCCTTACAGGACCGCAGATTAATTGGCCAGTAATTCCAGGAGAATGGACAACTTCTAGTCAAGCTTATCAAAACTATGTTCATTTTGCCCAACAATATTCACAGTCTGCAGATCCCTCAGTGAGATTAACTGCTCACTTTGCTTGGTACCTGGCGTATATGCATAGGCACTCTCATAATGATTCAAAGCCTATTCCAAAGTTGTGCATGAATGTCAATGTTAGCATTGATTCCCAACAGCTGGAGATATTGTATTTTCATGCCCTCTGTTTGCCTAGCAGATACCTGGTCCTGTTGGAAAGGATGTGCTGTCTCCAATTTTTTCAAAATCCTCCTAAAAACTTTGTAGATGAATCCTTATCTATGGATCGATTCCGACAACATCAATCTTTTAAGAGGGATCATCTTCATTGATGCCTTTCCGATATATAATGGAAGCTTTTTAATGAACAACTCTCTTTTTGAAGGAGTCATTCAGATGGTTGTGTTGTGTATTAGTGTTTGTGTTGTGAGTTCATTTATGTCAAACGAACGTGGTGGTTTTCTATGGAATTTTGTGTACGAGCTATGTTTTGGAGAATTGTGGTGCTGGGGTCATGGTTGGAGAATTGAAGAAGATGCTGATGAAGAATAAGCAAACTCTTATATCCTTTACAAATTTGTGGTGATTTTTTTAGTTTGATAAGAGGTGTTAATGTATAAAGATTTTTCCTTTCTTTGTAATTTTATATCAGAAACAGGTTATAAGTTGGGGTCGTGGTGGATGGATTCTTTGTGAAAAGCTATTGAAGATCAAAGTTGCGATTTTAAATGAACTTGTATTCCCTTTTTCCTGGGTCGCGAGGATGCTTCCTTATTAAGTGTGGGGATATGTTGAGTGTTGAAATGACTTGTTTTTTGGCTGATTTTTATTGTTTTGGAGAGCTGAATGGTTGATTTTATGGGATGATTGATTGATTTGGAAGTGGTTTGAGAGTGTTTTAGATGATAATGATTGTGTTTTGGAAGTTCATGATGTTTGTTGATGGTTCTGTGATGTTCTGATAGGTTCTGAATGGTTCTGTATACCTTCTGTTTTGTTCTGTTTTGGTCTGTTTTGTTCTGATTGTCTTCTGTAAAGAGGGATGGAGTATTGATTGATGAAGAATGAGATATTGTGAAAGTTTATTGAATGGTTTGTGAGAGTTTGAAATGGTTTGAGAGTGAGTTATAAGGTTTTGATAACCTTCTGTAACCTTCTGTAGGTCTTCTGTAGAGCTTCTGTTCTGTTCTGTTTCTGTTCTGTTCTGTACTGTAGCTATTCTGGTACTGTTCTGTAGACTATTCTGTATG
Organism: Lygodium microphyllum; assembly: GCF_053477565.2. Taxonomy (NCBI): domain Eukaryota; kingdom Viridiplantae; phylum Streptophyta; class Polypodiopsida; order Schizaeales; family Lygodiaceae; genus Lygodium; species Lygodium microphyllum. The sequence continues at coordinate 82,335,057 of NC_141158.1, forward strand.
CTTCTGTAAGTGTTCTGTGGAATGTATGTGTGACTTTGGGAAAGTTTTCTAGCCTTGGAAAGAGGTGAATACAAGTGCAAAAGAGCTGAAAGAAGTGGAAGAAGTAGCTGCTGAAGACTCAAGAGAAGACTAGAGTGAAGTGACAGTAGTGAGCTGTGAAGAGACACTGTAGTGGCTCTGGTGACCCTTCATATCAGACATACCTCTTGGGAGGGGTATCCACGACCTAAGAGTGATTATTGAGGGTAATTTTAGAGAGATTGTAGTGAGGATATGATGTATTATTGATGGAGTGAGATAGAGAGAGTCAGAGATAGCCAATTCTACTCAAACAGAGTGATTGTATATGAGAGATTGAGAGAGAAGACTATGAAGATATTGAAGATGAATACTATGTGATGTATTTCCATTCCAAGATGGTGTATTCCTTTGCTTTCTTTGTTCCATTGATGGATTTTATGAAGATATTGAAGAATATGGTTGATTCTATTAAAACCGTGAGAGATCTACATGATGCTGCATGACGATTTGTTGTGCCTGGTGTTCTTTTCTTCATTGTGATCATATGAAACATGATAAACAAGCTTGTTGATGTTACAAGATAGATTTTCTTGCAAGAGAATTCCTTTTTCCTTGGTGTTCCTCTTGGGGCTCCAATGTATGGAATATACAAACCAATTCCTCAACCTCACTATATATGTAGAGAATATAAGTGATGAAGCCAAACTCTACAAGTACATGTATGGTCTAGAACCTTCATTCTCCCTAGTTATGGTGCAAAATCCTACTACTCTTTTCAAGGCCATTAAGCTTGTGGAGAGGTATGGAAGGAAGTATAGAAGAGAGCCTAGATTTTAGCCACTTTTGGATGGCCAATGACTTTTTTGAAATAAGGGCACGTTGGCAATGTTTATGGAGGTAATAATGCATCTAATAGGGGCTGTTGAGTACCAACTTATCCATCATTTAATGCTTCAATATCTCAAAGCAATTTCAAGACAACAAACAATCCAAGAGTAGATTATAAACAAGGGGACATTATGCCTAGATATACTTTAGCCAATATCAATCCAAAGTCTATTCTTATGGACCTATACAAAGAAAGAGAGAAAAACTATTCTGTTTCAAATGTGGTGAGAAATATACAATCAACCATGCAACAAAGTGTGCTTATAGGAATGCAAAAGCCAACATTCATAGTATGTTAATTTTTGAATATTTAGAGGATGATAATGGTGATGCAAATGCACTTATGGCTACCACTAAAAATTGAGGAAGTTGAAGAGGTTGTTGGGCAATAACAGTTCTATGATCTTACTAACACTTTTCCTTTTGACCTTGGTAGCATTATTCCTTTTGATCTAGGAGGGATTTATGATAAGACATGTGCTACCACTGTTTGTTCCATTTCAATGGATGCATGGACAATATCAAGAAGCCCAAACACAATTCGTGTCCAAGGAAGCATTAATGGAAAAAATATGCTCATTTTGGTGGAGAGTGATAGTATGCATAGCTTCATAAATAAATTAGTCATAGACTCATTGAGGTGTTTCCCTACTATTTACAATAGCCTATCAAAGTCTAAGTGGCCAATGGAGATTAAAAAATCATCAACCAAATGTATCTTAAGGTGTATATTCAGTTGGCTTAAAAGCATGTGTAGAAAATGGACTTAATTACTTTGGATATGGGCCCCTTTGACATTGTGTTAACATGTGATTAGATTATGCAATTAGGCAAAATTGTTATGGACTTTTCTCAACTATACCTAGATTTTTTTAATGGTAGACAACTTATACACTTGGATGGAATCCATAACAAAATTGATTTTGATATTATTATAGCAAGAAGTTCAAGAAAATATCCCAAATCTTTATCTTGCATCTTAATAAAGAAGTATCAAGTCAACCCAAAGAATCAACTAAGAATGTAGCCATAAAAGCTATTTTGAAAGAGCACAAAGATCTATTCCAGATACCTACAACATTGCCCCCTAAAAGATAAGTTGATCATCCAATTGATTTAGAGCCTCATTCAAAGCTAGTTAGCAAACCACCCTATAGGCTTTCCAAGTGTAAACTGGAAGAAGTGGCTAAGTGGATTAAAGATATGTTAGAGATTGGATTTATAGAGCCTATTTCCTCACCTTACACATCCTAGTCCTTTTGGTGAAGAAGAAGGATGAATCATTTCAAATGTATATTGATTACATGGATCTTAATAAGATTACAATGAAGAATAAGTGTCCTATTCCTATGACTTGATGAGTTGAAAGGAGCAAAGTACTTCACTAAAATAGTTTTACAATTTGGCTATCATCTGATTTACATGAGGCAAGGTGATGAAGTAAAGGCTACTTTCAAGAAAGATCGCAGCCTCTATCATTTTCTAGTCATGCCCTTTGGATTGGCAAACACTCCAACTACCTTTCAAAGCCTCATGAACAAGATTTTACATCATTTCCTCTTTTACTTTGTGCTAGTATTCTCTGATGACATACTTATTTACAATAACACCCTCTAGGATTGTTTGGCACATGTGAGACAAGTATTTGATGTCTTGAGGTAGCATAGGTTATTTGCTAAGGAGACTGAATGTTCATTCATGGAGACTAAGGTGAAATATCTAGGACATGTTGTCTATGAAAAGGGGATCCATGTTAACCCAAAGAAGGTGCAGTGTAAGAGATTGGCCTACACCCCTACTACTACTTCTTTACATGGATTTCTTAGTCTTTCTTCATTCTATAGTAAATCTATTCGCCATTCTGCTACTATTGCAGCTCCTCTTCCAAACAAGCTAAAGAAAAAAGCTTTCTTTTGGGATGCCATAACTTATCAGAGTTTTAATATGTTGTTGAAAGACTTGCTTACTTTTTAGCTCCTATCCTTGTTTTTCTTGACTTTTCTAAGGAGTTTAATATCTAGCATGATGCTAATGGTTGGGGTATTAGAGTACTTTCGTTACATAAGCATGGGGCGATAGCTCTAAGAGTCGTAAGCTAAATGAAAAAGAGATGGCGATGAATGTTTATGACCAAGAAATGTTAGCCATTATTTATGCAATAAAGAAGTGGCATCACTATTTGTATGGTAGCTAATTTAGGAGGGTGAAAAGTGATCATAAAGCCCTTAAATATTTCCTCTCTCAGTCAAATCTCACTCCCACACAACAAATATGGGTAGCAACATTATAGAGCTATGACTTTGATATCTAGGATGTGGGCTTGTAAGGTTTCAGTCATTTTTGAACTTCATAATGATTGGATAGAGGATATCTAGGATGCTTATCTTTTAGATCATGACTTCAAGTCCATATTTCAAAAATTATATCAAGGCATTCTGGAAGAGAACTCCCAATTTCAGCTTTATGAAATAGTCTCATATGGTATGATGACAAGATTTTCATTCCCCATACTTCTCCCTTCACCCAAAAAATTATCCAGGAGAGGCATTCCTCACTTATAGTTGGTTATTTTTATGTCTTTAAGACCTATGTTAGGATTTCTAAGAGTTTCTATTGGAAGGGCCTTTGGAAGGATGTTAAGACTTTTGTTTGCAATTGCATACTATACCAACAAAACAAGGACAGTACATCAAAGACAAGTGTTATTACAACCATTGCCTACCCTTGAAGGCAAATGGATACATATTACCATAAATTTTATCACTAGCTTACCTGTCATTAGGAAAGGGTGGAATAGCATTTACATGGTGGTAGATAGACTCACCGAGGTAGCCCATTTTATCCCTACAAAAGTTTAGTTTATAGCTTCTCAAGTAGCTAGAGTCAATGCATGGTCCATGTCTTCAAGTTACATGGATTGCCACCTGTCATAATGCATGACATGGATGCCAAGTTATGATAAATATTTTGCAAGCAATATTCAACTCCATGGGTATCAAATTAGCTCCTTCTACAAATTACCATTCTCAAATAGAACGATAGATAGAGAGAGTTAACAAGTAGTTGGTTGAGACACTTTTGTCATGATGTATAGAATGCATGGCATTCATGCTTGCATTTGGCAAAGTTTGGTTATAACAACTCCAGTCATTCCAGTGTAGGATTTTCACCTTTTGAAGCTTTGCATGGAAGATGGAACCTAAAATTCCAAAAAGGAGATGTAGTGCTCTTGAAGGTGTCCAAGTCTCTCTATGCTACTCTAAAGGATGGGTCTAGTACCAAACTAGCTCATACTAGATTTTATGGACCTTACAAGATTTTGAAGAGGGTGGATGACTTGGCATATCAATTGTCACTTCCCTCATCCACTAGGATTCACAATGTCTTCCATGTAAGTCAGTTAAAGCCAGTCATTAGATCTACTATGGATTATGTTGAGGAGCTTCCATCTATGCAAGAGGAGGGTATCATTTAGTATGTGCTTGACAACGTCATTGGCCAACAAGATAAGAAGCTTAGGACAAGAACAATCAAAGAATAATTGATCAAATGGAGAGGATTACACTTGGAATATTGGAGACTAGCTTCAATTATGGTTTCTTATCTCAAAGAAGCAATTGTGACTGAAGATTAGTCAATTAGGCCCCTATTTTAGCATAGTTAGCATGTAGACATATCTCTATATTAAACCATAAATTGTGTTGTTTTATGGATAGAAAAACACAACTTACATGGGTTGAAAATAGTTTCATTTTAATGCCTAGCATATTCTGATTGGAGCTTTCTACTGAAAGTTATAGCAAATTTATTACAACAATGTACTAGTAGACAACATGTTGTTACATGTCTATAGTCTTCATTTGGCTATTGATTTATGATCAAGTGATGTATTTTATCCTTCCCCACTAATGTGCATCTAATATACTTAATCATACAGCATCTCTTATTTCCATATTCTTGGAAAATTCATTGATTTATCCCTTTTATGGCTGAAACAAAGTAGTACTTTGTTTACTCTCTCTCCCATTTTCTGTAATAAGTGCTAATTTTATTTTTGGAGACAAAAAAATTTGGGTAGGAATAGAATGTAAGAAATAGGATTATTAATGTGGGGAGATACTAGCTACATTGGTTGGTATATAAGATGTAAGTTTTTTTTTGTACCATTAAGTAACAATGCAAAGTCTCTTTCATCTTCAAGCTTTTCCTCAACTTCTATGGCTTCCATCTCACATTTCATGTCTTTCTCTCTCTACCCTCATTGTTTCTCTCTCCTCAACTAGTCTTTCTGTCTCCTCTACACTCTTCTTCTCTCTCTTTTGCAGTCATGTCATCTCTCTTCCTTTTTCTCTATTGACTCACTTATTTAAATCAAGCTATTGGTTCAAATGTGTCTTGTGCTTTTTCAACCCATTTTTTCACTTTTTTAAAATGACTTCAATTGATATTCAGGGTCAAGATATTCTCTAAAATTTTCCAATTCATTCATGAAACTATTGAAAGATTAGGCTTTGGCAAACTGCACCATGTTGCTCTCACTCTCTCACTCTTCAAGAGCACCTTGTTGATATTCTTTTTCAATGTCATCAACCATTCATCATTGATATTCCTAATAAGCCTATTGATGTCTTCTTGCTTTGTACTCGTGATGGCATTTAAGAGGATAGGGCTAGAATCTTCTATTATCATCTGCACACCAAACAATTCGATGCCATTGAAGGCATAATAGCTTTAATTGTTGAATCCTTTCACATGGAATAATCAAGGTGTGATGGCACACTTAGCACATCTTTGATTTGCCTTATTATCCTTTTCTTCTCCTTGTTTTCAACTACATCATCATGATATGTGGCTTGGTTAACCGCAATACTAGGAAGGGATTTCCACATGGGATTATCCCATATGCATCTCAATCTTTATTTTCCTAGTTCCTAGCATCCTAACCAATTTGACATAAAATCTATCAAGACAATACTTCCCTTATCATCATAAAAGATATATGATTTTATGTATGAATCTTAGTCCATTAATTCTTCAACAAAATAGGTAGAGTTAAATGTGATCTATGAAGAGCATGAGCATATATTTGAGAGACACCTAAGATAAGAGAATGAGACAATATCTTCAATATACCTAGAGCCCAATCAAACCCATGAATGAGGAGATTAAACACATCAATATGAAAGGGAAAATGGGAGACTTTTGAAAAACAACGATTTTTCCACAAGCTAGAGATAGCCCACGTAGGCAACCAACTAATGACCAATGCAGAAAGTCATAAAACTAAGAGATTGATGGAGTATGACCATGTCTACTTAGCTTGACTTTGGTTACATGAACCATGCACAAGCACAAACAAGTCCCCTCAAATGAGCTCTTAAGGAATGCACTTTAAGACATAGTCCTTATGAAGGAGGAGATTTACATAGCAAGTCACTTGACCAATCATGTTTGAGTTCGTCATCATGTATCTAACATTGTTAATTGTAAGGTCAAGTAGCTTAGACATAGTGGCAAAGTTCTAGTATAACCTAGAATTCTATCATTAGTACCTCGCAAGACTAAAAGAGCTGCATACATAGGTAAAAAGAGAAAGAAGCACTTAAAAATCATTTAAAGGTAAGAAAATAACATTGAACAAGTAAAATTTAAAAAACAACCACAAAAGAAAACTAGTGATCATTATGTAGAGAAGTAAGACAACATTGACTAACATAAACTCATACACTAAGTTATATTTTGACAAAGAATTTCAAAAACTCAAGTCTATGGGATCCCAAGGAAACACCATAACATCAAATCAATCACCAATAGCATCAAATCAAGTATTGGGACATGAGGCGATGCAAAAGGCACTCTAGATGAAAATTGGCCATCCTAGGGTGAAAAAGTTGACCTTGAGGTGCAAATTTTCTTTCATCCAAAAGTAAGTTGCTACTTCTCTTTTTAAACTCCTAGAATTTCAAAAGATCCAAATCTAACACAAGACAAATGGCCTAATGTATCTCATATTTATTGTTAAACATCCCAACATGGATCATCACCTCTACTAATCAAGAAAACTTCTTTTCTTGCTCCAGAGGAACTTCTCCCTAACCACATGATTGGGAAACAAGCACCTACATCAAAGCTACATCACCTCATCTATCTACAATTAACCCTCTTGATTGATTTTGATCCAACTCTTCAAGTGCCTTTCTTCATGTTAGTCAAGTCAATTTTGAGTGCAAGCATAGTGGGCTAGAGAGCATGTCATTTGGCTAAGATTTGCTCAATGAGTTTGAATATTATCTATGTAGAATGTCCTAACAATGAAATAGCTAGAGAAGTACTGAGGCTAATTAATCTTTGATCAGGGTGATTAGATTTCTAGTATTATTTGTAGTCGTTCTACCATTAATTGATGTGAGACTTCTTAACCCTAATGATGGTTTTTTTTAAATTGTGAAGGAATGATAGCTAGGTAAGTAAAAGGTTTGTAGATGTTTTGGAAGAGAGGTTTCTTTTTAGCAAATCTAATTGGGCCAATGAGCATGTTGTTGAGAATCAAATAGCTAACCCATTTATGTGAATGCAACAATAGCTAGATAAAATAATCAGTATCTAACCTTGATGACTTATGTTGGGACACATAAGAAAACTTGGAAAGGACCTTAGAGAGGGAACACATGTAGTTGTTTGCTTGGACATATAGGTTGTGAACTTGTTCTTGGAATTTCCACATACAATTCAAGTCACAATGACCCCTTAAGGTTGGAATAATGAGAATGGAGAAAGCCTAGCTTCAATTTTCACTCCAGTCAATGAATGCATTCATATTATGTGTGCTTCATGTTGGCTAGTTGGTGCATTTTAAATTTAGAAACCCCCAAAGTTTGACCAAAAAACAATTACAAACTTACAAATTACAAATTGTTAAGATTAAAATGCAAAATAAATGTGATCGTATTTTAAAACCTATTAAATTTGCATTTAAAACTTTTGTGATCACTATCAAAATGCTTTTTGTGATCATTGCTTTCATGATACAAGGTTTGGGATTTGAATATTTGTGTGTCGAGGGCCAATTGCCAAGGTACACATTATCTACTATAAGGGGCTTGGTCAAAAATTAAAAACATTAAGTGCCCACTTCCCCATAAAGTACACTAGGAAAATAGCAAAGCTTCACCATGAGATTAACACCTCCTACCTTCAAAATATAATGAACCTAAGCGGCCAAAACAAGTTCATAGTGACTTTGACCTATGGGAGTAGTGGTTGGTTCCATGTGTTTACTTGTTCTTCTTCTCCCCCTTGGATGCCCTTGTTATGTTACATATACTCTCTACACTTCATCAATAAGCTAAGCTAGGAATAGCTCCAAAATGATTGTGTTGTTGAATCAAAGGATCGTATTTCTAGGTACCAAACCAAGGTGGATGCATTCTATTTATAATTTCTTGCCCATAGAAGAAAGAATTATGATCTTAATAGAAAAGTTGATATTAAATTATAGTAAATTATCGATATTTTGGGATTATGGATGAATATGAGAATCAAGAGCAACAAAAGTGTTTGTCAAAGTTATGTCAAGAAAGATGATGTATAATATGCACTCCAATGCTTTTATTTATTCTTTGCATTAAATTGAGGTGCCTAGGACCATAAACTCATAGGGTGGGGATCATTAGATGCATGCACCATAATATTAGCCATCATTTTCTACATTAAAGTCCATTGTGTAGGTATTATAAGGGTAAACTTTTTGAGAAAGGTGTTAACTCCTTTAAACCAGACCTCATTATGATGATTAAAAAACATATTATAATATCATTAAAGGAGGAGATGAAAAAGTAAGATCCCTTAAGATAAGGTGTTGACTTCAAGACAAAATATTTCACATTGTATTTTTATACAAATGTTATTTTCCAACTATTTAGGTCATTTGGAAAATAATGAAGCATTATGATCCTTCCAATTTCTCTTTTCAAGCTATTGTCATTTATAACTAGTCCATTTCACCTTTCAAAATGAGAAGAGAAGTTAACCTAGAAAGTCAACAAACATGAGATTGTGGTGGATATCATGGGCTCACCTTCCCAACAATAAAATGTCAATTCTTTAGTTTTGAAAGAAAGTTCAACTTCTCCATTCATATATGATTTGTGGGTCCTCAATTCACTAATTCAAAACCACATCTCCAAGCATATGTATACACACACACACACACACACACACACACATTCTCTCTCTCTCTCTCTCTCTCTCTCTCTCTCTCTCTCTCTCTCTCTCTCTCTCTCTCTCATATCCATTCGTGCACATGCCCCTGTGTGCACACATGTCCGCCGTGGGCCATGTGTGTATTCAAAATTACCTTGCAATTGCACCAAACTCTTCCAACTTGTCCATCATAATAAAGGACTTGATCTTTATATATGCATTTCAATTTGCATTTTCTCTACTAATAATTTATTATCAAGTTAGTTCTTGATGCAAATCCTTCCTTAAGCATTAGACCCCATTATGTATAGACATGTGTGTACATACAGACATGTGTCTATGTATGTCGTATGTCATCATGCCCTCAACACAAAAACTATTAGTTTTCAATGTATCTAGTATCTTCACAATTAGTTTTCAATGTATTTAGCATCTTCACAAGTGAGTTGCTTATTCATTGGCTATGTTAGAATTCTTACATGTGCTCCTTGTTGTAGCCCTAATATAAGGATTTGTATATTGGGTGGCTTTACTAATGGTCAAGCACCTTCATTTCTAGATGATTGGATAGTGTTAGTTTCATAATCTTGGTGTGTATAGTGTAGCCCATTTTTAAGCATTATAGTTTGAGATTAATTTTAAAAGATGTAGAATGGAAAACATTCACTTCAACTAGAATATCAAAACTTATTTTATGATTTATCAAGGCTTTTATGTAAAACATGATAGGCACACTAAGTATTTGCTAAACTCATTTTGGTTTCATCTCAACCTTCTTTAGCATGATAGATGCGCTACTATTTTCTACTATATATCACATAGTCAATAATATTCAATCATTTCATCCATTTGACATTTACCTCAAACCTTACCTCATATTTGATATAATAACCATCTAACGTATATCCCATACTTAGTAAAGTTTTTTAAATGCCTTCTTTTCTAAAGTACTAGATAAATAGGTTGATAAAGTGGCTCTCCCCTTACAAAAGGCACTTTCCTCCAACATGTTAAACCACCCTACATGTGTTTGGGTCAAGCTAAGCTTGCATGAATGCTTTTGTAAAAAAACCACAATACTTGTGCACAAATGATCTCCGTTATATTAGCACCTAAATACATGTTCATCCTTGAAAAGTTGACAATTGTTGCCTCCTTATCATATATGTTATGACATAGACATCCTCATCTTTTCATTCCATAAACAATGTCTAGGTTATAATTCAAAACACAAGGTTCCACATGTCATGGCCATGATCATTGACCTTTCATTGCCACGTTTTCCTTCTTTTGTATTTGAAATTTAAGAATTCATGGTTCACTTGATAGCAATGTTTTTCGTCTATGTCTTTCAAATCCCAAGCTTTAAATATTACTTTACTGTAGCATGAAAAATGAACATCATTGTCAAGCGAGTACTTTTCCTCGATTCAAAGCATAGACAAAAGGTTGACTTTTGTCTTTTGGAAGTGTTTAAGTTTAAAAACTACTTGATTGATGTTTGAAAAGATCTAACCACAATCTATAAAGACTTCTGGCCAAATCTATGAACTATAGCTAGTTGGATTTCTCCCATAACTCTTGCAACAAGAGAGAGAGAGAGAGAGAGAGAGAGAGAGAGAGAGAGAGAGAGAGAGAGAGAGAGAGAGAGAGAGAGAGAGAGAGAGAGAGAGAGAGAGAGAGAGAGAGAGAGAGAGAGAGAGAGAGAGAGAGAGAGAGAGAGAGAGAGAGGATTGTCTCGCACTCTACAGCTAATTTGGAAGTATAAAGAGGCTACACACTCTTAACTTTTACCCCGTCCAATTGCTATTTGTTTTTATATTGTCCCAATCTTTTCCTTTCGACTAGCTCAAATGAAAAACAACAATTAATGAGAACACACTACCATGTTAGCCAAAACTATTTTCACAACTTTGCACTTATCTGGAAAACTTCCCTCCCCCCCTCCTTGGCCCCTCTCTACATATTGAACTTTTTGGGTGCTTAGATATAGAACAAGCACTACTTTTTCTTCAAAACCTATTACTCTAATCACTTGGGGCACACACATGCCCCTATATGTTTCTTTTATGGTTGTTTGTTTGTGTCCTAGTAGCCACCCATGAGTTGCAATCAACCTTTTATGGTCAATTCACTAAAAAGACACTCAATCAAACCAACTACAAAGGGACTTGACAAATACATGGAAGAAGTCTTGACTAGTATCCTCAATATTCATTGTAAATAGCATTTTGATCCATAAGAAATGAGAATATAACAATTATATTCATTTGGTGGTTCTAGTGTCGAAACTTCAAAATTCATTACAAATCTTCCTTTGAGGGAAAAATGCTTTAGTGAAATTGAGACCTCCCATAGAAAATCTCCACAACTCCTAAATTTGTTTAAGGTTGAGATAGCTCTTAAGACAACCACAAACCAACCATAATAAGGGATCCCAACTATGGGGTGTGAGACACTATCTTCAAATAAGTCCAATAATGGTCAATCAAATACATAGACTTCCTCTAGAATTTTTATTAGTTTGGTGGTACTTTATGGCTAGTCCAACTATCCACTCTCCATCTAGTAAATCATCATAATCACCCATAAGGTATCAATCTCTTCATAAACCCATAATAAATCAATCACACGTTGGCCCTTTCTATGCCATCATAATCACCTATAAGGGATCAATCTAGTGGATCATCATAACCACCCATAAGGGATCAATCTCTTCATAAACCCATGATAGATCAATCACACATTGGCCCTTCCTATACCATTTAAATCACATTCAACTCCTACGCCACTAGAAGCATCTTATTTTATTTCTAAAATAACACAAAACAATGGGTCCTAAGAACACTTACTTTTGCTTCATCAAATTGATTTCTAGACACTACTTGAGTTTGGCTTTTCAAAACAATTCAATCAATCTATATTCACCATATGTTTTAAAAAATATATCTTGAGAGAGTTGAAAAGTAATTGATTTATCATGCAAATCTATTGTTAATTAGTTCACCTACAACTTAATATCATTTTAAGCATTTTTAAGGAAAGTAAGTGTACCAATGTAACTATCTATAGGTTCATGTGAAATAAACTAGTAATAGTAGTCTTGGAGGCTTCCAAACAAGAAAGAAAACAACACTGGAGATGGCAACATAATTCAATTATTGGATTGCTCAATGGCATGCCAATATCACCTATGCATATGTAGTCTATGCTAGGTAGACCCATGAGGAATCTCTTTGCCATATCTGACTAGTGTATCAAATCTCTAGTTCTCCTTTAAAATAGCTAGCATTGCAAGGTGACACTTAATGCTGGAACATTTAGATAGGCATATGGTTGCAACTACATAGGCTAATCATGGACAACCTCCTATCTCTACCATATGGACTTAAGTCCCATGTCCTATAGCTTAGATGAGAGGAGCTCAAGATGATCCTAAGGATGGACATCATCAAACTACACACTACCAAAACATGGGTCATACCTATTCAACTACTAATGATGGCTTTCTGTCATGAGTTTCTCCATTTGTCCCCTTGCAGCTTCTGGTTTGCAAGAGGTACATGGACAACTCTCTCATAAAGTACAAACTACCATTGATCAACTTCACACATCACACTAGTTGCAAATGGAGACCAATTGTTATGGAGCATATTCTCCCCCTTGAGGATTAGATTTCCAACTCAAGTTAATCACAAGAAGCACAACATATGTAGATTTCTCATATATTATGAAATCAAAGGGTGCTTACATTGCATGTCTCGAGGAATTTGAAGCAATATGTAGGGTGGACTTTCTATATTTATATTGTCTTAGTCTCTTCTTATTACCGTTGCACAACATGGAGGGCACCTCATAATACCTCATATATTCTTGAGAGAGGCACCTTGGGCATATAGAGCAATATGGTCTTACAAAACCTTTTAGAATCATAGCCACATCAAACACTCACCTCAAATAGAGTTGTGAGTGTCCATCATAGGGAGTTATTACCTAAGACAAACTTAAAAAGAGATTATTACACCACCTTAATGTTTTAGCCTATCTATGTTGGATAGACCCATGAGAAACCCTTTTTCCATCCACGAGCTATCATATAAGCTCTAGTGTTTTGCCATACCGACAAATGCACAAGATCCTTGATTCTCATTTCTCCTAGCTATTTGTTTCCTAGCTAAATGCTTCTTTTATTTAAATGCTCTTTACTCCACTTGGAAAACATGAGTCCTAAGTTTCAAATGTATATATTCTTGTCTCATGGGAGGTTTTGGTATTTTGTAGACTATAACACACACACACACACACACTCTCTCTCTCTCTCTCTCTCTCTCTCTCTCTCTCTCTCTCTCTCTCTCTCTCTCTCTCTCTCTCTCTCCAATGCCTTCATAAGTGGACCTATGCTTGTAACCACTAGTCCACACTATCCTAATCAAACCATATGGTGTGTTTCATGATTTTAGGGCAATACTACACTATGCTCTTGGTGAGACCTTGAAGTGTCACACATATCTCAACCTCCCGTTGCACCACCTTCAACTTTCCTTACTTAGAAGCCCAAAAGCTCACTTCAATTGAAAGAAACTCTATAAGTCCCATTTTGGAACTACCCATTGGAACACACATCAATACAACTCAACATGTCAAAGGCAAGGAATCATTGTTGTGTGGCCACCCTTACAAAAATTACACAAGCAAATGAAGAAAACTACTTAGAACAAGATTAGTCTTTTTTTTTTCAATGGATGTCAAAGAACATATATAACCTTTGAATAAGTATGCACATTGCCCTATTCACATGTGGGACAATTAATGACCCAAGCATGCAAACCAAAGGGATTAACTTGGGTTCACATGGTGGTGTTGTATTATAACCCAAAGTGGAACCATATGGTCCATATAAGGATATGTGAGACCCTAATTGATGATGCTTCTCATGAAGCCCTTAATGCCCAATTCACTAGGTTGAGCTTTCATTGCTAGGGCTACTAGCATGACAACAATAATGTTGTTTTCAACTTGGTCTCTTGGGTGGATGTGGGTGGCGCTATGGGGTTATGGGCATACTAGGGTAGTGCCCAATCATCAAAGGGAATATCAGGGGGCTCTTCTCTCACCACCACTACCATCATCATCACTAGCCACCGACATAGGCATAGGCACCTGCACCGGCACCACCCTCTCCCATGCCACCACCACCACCACCACCATCACCATCACCATCACCATCATCATCATCATCATCATCATCAAGTAGCTACTTGCCCGGTCTCATTGAGAATTTGGGCATGATTGTGCTCTCCTTCATATGTGACAATAAGCATGTTTGGATCATCCATGGCACGCTCCACATGCTTCCTGGCAGGGCATCCCCTCACACTACTGCATTTGTAATACCCTCTGCACAGCCAAACATGCAATTCTTAGCAATTACACTCAAGAATGAGAAGGACCCATAATCTGCCTCCAATTCTCATCACCTTTGAAACATACCTTGGATGAGGGGAGCCTTTGATTGGCTTTTGCCCATACTTTCTCCATGAGTACTCATCAGCTGGTATATCTGCCATCTTTGAACTGATTGCAGGCACCTTGATGGACCTCTTATTTCTCGATTTCCTGAACATAGATTGGTCCACTTAAGACTTTTTGGACAGATAATGAAACAGAGTGTTGTCAAGGCATGGCTTAAAGACATACTGACTCAACACACCAGTCAGTCCAGAGGACCAAAGACTCACCTTCTCTTGGAGCAATGGCACCTCCCAGAGCTACTGCACTTCCCTCCACCCTCTTCAGAATTCCCCATGCACTTCCTCTTCGGCGCAGACAAAGGCGGCCGGCCCGCTGCAAAGACCTGCTGGAAGACAGAGTGCTTCTCATTTGTCACACTGCCATCCATGCTCAGAGATGACATGAAAGAGCTTGTGGCAGCTGACAAGGGGGTGCAGCTCACAGAATTTTCCTGCTGAGAGCATGTCTTCGTGTGCGGCTCAGAGTGAAAGGACCTTTGAGGGCATGCTTTGTCCGAGGAGGGGGTTATGAAAGCAGAGCCTGAGTGGTGGAGGAGGAGCTGCTGTGCAGGATATGGCAGGAGGGAGAGGTCATTCTGATAGGGCATGGCATGGTGGCTGGGAGGGAGGGCAAAAGGGGGCTTGGGATGATGGGGCATGACAAGGTATGGGGCAAACATGGATGGTGAGGCGACATACATACTGGGTGGATGTGGCTGTGATTGTTGTTGTTGTTGATGTAGTTGATCTTGTTGTTGTTCTACCACGGATGGGCACACTCCCACCCATGGCTCATGCTTGGGCATGGTTAGACCAGTCTGTGAGACCTTGGCTATGGCAGGAGCTGCAAATTGAGAAACAGGGGAGGCCTCAGCAGAGGAGCCCCCTTTGCTGTTGGCAGCATCAGTCATGGAGTCCAACACATCAGAAGAGGAGCAGCTTGCAGGGGCCTCCATGAGGGCATCAGAGGATAGGCCAGGCGCGAGGGAGGGCGGAGGCGGAGCACGGCGGAACCGCGCATGGCCGGATCGGCTGAGGAGGGACACGACCTTCTTGAACTTGGATATGGTGGCATCAGCCATATCCTGCTGCTGCTGCTGCTGCTGCAAGCCTCTGTGAGAGTGGTGACCATGGCTATGGTGGTCCTGGTGCTGCTGAGAGAGGAGCTGGATGAGCTGATGCATGCTGTCGAGGCCTGCAGAGGCGGCCTCCTGGGCGTCTCTCTCGAGCTTTGCAAAGCTATGGTAGTCCAGCATCTGGACCGCCATGGCAGAACAAGCTATTCAGAGACAGAGAGAGTGAGAAAGACAGAGCAAACCAGAGGAAATACGGAGACAGAAGTCACAGAAGTAAGAACTTGGGGGGGGGCGGGGAGGGGGTCCGCCGGACGCCAGGGAACCTTGCACTTTGGCTTTTATTTTGCCTTTATGTCCAGGTCAACCGAAGCCAGTGCGTGGCTTTACGTTTTCAATGAACTGGTCAACAAAGTGGTGGGGACCATCCGACCATGACTGGTTTTTCCTCTTTTTCCGAGCTTTTGTGTTTTTAAAAGTTAAAACCCATCCTGCATATATATATATATATATATATAATAGAAGCCGTCCAAATTGCAATCTGCCAATCTGGTCTGACAGATCTGACGGCTCTGGCTCTAACACGCCAACCCCGACCTTTGACTCTTCGGACCTCACGCCATCAGCACGGACGTGTAATTTGACCATGCCTTTAATCAATTCCAAATCTAGAACCTCTAATTTTTTTTAATTAAATGCTCTTAAGAGTCAAGTCCAGTTTAATTGAATCTAGAGACTTGGAACCTTAGAGACTCGGAACCTTAAGAGTCAAGTCCTTGAAAGTTTACAGTTTAATTGAATCTAGAGACTTCGAACCTTAGAAAACTAAGGTCCTTAGCGCAGTGACACACACAGCCGAAGATTTAATGTCAAATGATTTGTAGCATTTTTTATCAAACCTTTATTTTAAGAAGAGGTTTAAAGCATTTACAAAAACTTTAAGTATCAATATGGCACATATATGCACTTTGTTTCAAAAATTCATCCAATTTTTTGACTTAAATATTCTGGTACTCGCTACCAATAATGTTTTTCATGAACACGGCACACATGATAACTCAACATAGTCAAGAGTATCTCCCGAGTGGGTGGGTATCATCCACATGTACTCCATGTGCAAGAAGACTAAGGCAAATCAACAAAGGATCCTTAAAAATGAGGGCACTTCATTAACTCCCCCAAGAGGGAACATGTGGCTGCTTAGACCTGGTTGACAAAGGAGACTCTCTCTCTCTTCCCCACACTAAATGCCACCACGGCCCTCCCTTTTCGTCATTGTACTTACACATGGATGTGGCCATTGCTCTAACATGCTCTAGTTAATAAGCTCGCATATGTCATCACTCTTAGCACCTATCACCACCATGAAAATGGCTCCCAACCAATTCACGCACTTATTAGAAGCCCATAGAAACTGGGTTTGCCCATACAGATTACTTTGCAAACAATAAAAATTATAATTTCAAAGCCTTTCATGTTGTGTGCACCAATAGGGGAACAATAGGCAAAGTGACAGATCTCCATACATGCAAGTTGGTGGCAAACTTTTCTTGCCAACACCTTCACCTTTGGCTCAAAACAGTTCCGGGTTCACAACATTAGTGGAAACTCCAAGGTATGTGAACCAACAAGTTCAAGGAGAAGTGCATAGCCTAGTTACAAATCTTAACCTAGTGGAGACAAGTTCTTATTTACCCTTATCGTTTTTTCTACATCTAAAACTATAGTATTTTATTAGATACGTATTTCTCATTCTTTTAGACATTAAGTGACGTCATTCTTCCTTGAAATAAAAGAGCATTTTCTAATAATTAAATCATTGGGGAGGATAGTTCAAAGGTTTGCACTTTTCCACAGCCCATTAGGTAGGTAGGTGGGTAGGCTAGGTTGGTAAGTACTTCTAAGGGAATAGGCTCCTGTCATTTTGTGTTTGTTTGCTTGCTCCTGAAAACATGAGAGTCAAGAGAAGAGCCTAGTGCCAACATCTTTTTCTCCCAACCAAGCAAAATAAGGGAAGCTTCTAAAGTAGTCAATTTTTGGTTCAACTTATATAACAAACGTCAATTTTGTATCTTTTCTTTGGGCAGGGAGGGTTTTCCTACAAGAATTGATTGGCCTTCTCTTTCACTTTTGAAGTTAAGAATTCATGAATCCCTTACAAGACCAACCATAGAATGGACTTTTGGGACCAATGATCCACTTATGAGACTCACTACAATCTTGTGTGCGTGTGCGTGTGCGTGTGCGTGTGCGTGTGCGTGTGCGTGTGCGTGTGCGTGTGCGTGTGCGTGTGTGTGTTATATTTACTTGTTGCCTTATTAATTAATTTTTAAGTTGTCCATCCTTGTATATAAACAACATGTGGTGCAAAAAGAATATGTTATTCTTGTTTTTGAGTTAAATTCATGGACATGCTAACTAGCATCATTAAGGGTGGGCACAAAGATAGATAAGTTTTGCAAGCACACTAAACCTTAGGAAAATCTTCAAATAGATCAATATCTTGGACTTGATGAACATATTAATTTTGTAGTCAATGTAAAAACCTTGCATTTCAAAATTTGGTAGGTTGATGAAAAGGTTTTGAGATTTTCGCATGGAAATATAACCAAGATTGTGGTTTACAGACTTATTAAGGTCAATAGGCTGCAATTCCATTGTATATGGTTTGTAGTCTTTATGTGCACCCTAGTTTTGTGAAAGATGTTATGCAAGAAAACCCAACCTAAAACAGACGATTCTAGAAATTATGGAAATCTAGAACAATAGAACTAGAACAATAAAGAATTACATCAATTGATAAAATAATGAATAGGTTGATGTTTTTCCTTCAACCATCGTCACATATTCACTTCTATCCATCCCTCAATGTCAACTCAAGAAATAGGAAACAATTATGGCTTCTCTCAACCAAACATTCAAGTAGAGGGAGAAGTTGAAAGGCTCTTTTAATGACTTTCATGCTTTGTCTCACTCTTCTTGAAGGCCAATTGGTTTCGTTTGGGAAGTTTCCTTGAATCAACCTTGTCAAAGAAGGAAAAGTACAACATTGTCAAAGAAGCTTCTCCCTCATATGTGCACTCTTCCTATGATTTAGACTATAGCATATAATGGAGAGTAAATCTTCCACATTGTTCACATTATGCATGAATCTTCATTATAGTATGTTTGGAAACTAGCGTCAATAGCATGCATTACAGTACTCTTGGACCAATTAAACTTTACTTCTTTTGTTTGGAAAAAAAGAATGCCTTTCACTCATGTTTGTTTCCACTATCTACAAAACTTGAATATTCAGCATGAAAGAAGCTAAAAGATACAAAGTCTCTTTCTAGTACAATCTTGTCAAACATTGAGGTAAGTACGTAGAAAAAAATTATCTTTACTTTGGCCCCAAGCCATTCATGGCCTTGTATATTATTCCGAAATCTCTCTCTCTCTCTCTCTCTCTCTCTCTCTCTCTCTCTCTCTCTCTCTCTCTCATGTGTATTGCAAAATTAGTTAACATTAAAACACAAACGTAATGAAATTCTAAGATTGAGTAAGACTATAATATTCATTTTCACACAAGAAACCCTAAGCCACTTCCTACTGTGAAAGACATCATGGGAGAACATAAGCATCACATCAATATCACTTTTCTCGCTTATGCTTTCCCATGCAAAAATGTTGCATATTCACACACACACACACACACACACACACACACACACACACACACACACACACACACACAGCACTTAGCATGGGAATATGGATTTAAGTGCATGCAAGGGGAGAATATTTGTCTTTGGCCCAAAAGATGGGTGAGATGCCCAAGGGCATAGGGAAAACCCTAACCATACTTTTTTGCATAAAAAGCTTGAAATATAATGAAAAAGGATATTCATGTGTGTGTCAACTTTTGGTTCTTACCTTCTTGTTTTTACATTGAGAGAGAGAGAGAGAGAGAGAGAGAGAGAGAGAGAGAGAGAGAGAGAGAGAGAGAGAGAGAGAGAGAGAGAGAGAGAGAGAGAGAGAGAGAGAGAGAGAGAGAGAGAGAGAGAGAGAGAGAGAGAGAGAGAGAGAGATGAGTTGAGAGCAAGAGAGTGAGAATGAGAATGAGGGACTAAGAGGGTGAAGCCTCCATCTTTTCATGTGCTCTCTCATGCCTTACCATGCTTTCCTCTCTAGCATGATGAAGGCCGTAGAGGGTTTGAGAACCTAGGAGTTGCATCTTGGATTGTGGAGTGTGCAACGAGCATCCTTCATTGTTGAGGATATGCTTTGCACATTCACTGCAAATGGATCTCATTTTCATGTGCAAGACGCTACATGAGAGTTAGTCACTAGCTAAGTGGTTGAAGCTCCTAAAATAATAGGAGTGTACCCAAACATCCCAAATACATTGAGTGCATGTAGCCCAATATTTTGGTTTCGTTGCTAGGGACAAAGGACATGTTGACTACAAAGTCACTTGCATGCTTCATGGTTGTAGAATAAGAGGGGACACTTGTAGCAACTCTAAAATGCCTCCAAGTAGTTAGATTTGTGTTTTGTGATTCAAACATGTATTTGGGTTTTATGATAGATGTTTCGAATTCATGAGATATGATTAGAATTATGGAAGGATAGTAGTTACAATTTCCTAGTTCAGCATAAATTCTCTCAGTCTTTCAACCTTGTAATCATCATCATCATCATCTTTTGTGCTTTCTACTACTTGTGGCTTGCTCCTCCTATCCAATTCATGGGCTACCTAGCATCATCATCTTCAACAAGTTTGCACTTATTGCTACTACTAATTATTGTGGGCATCATTGTCGTCGTCTTCCCCTTCTGTTAATCCCAGTTCAAGACAAAAAAAAAGAAGTCAAGAATAAATGTGGATGCAACGGAAGAGGCAAAATGGAGAATCGCTAAAAGTGCAAGGGTGGCCTCAAAAGTCAAGTCAAAGGCAAAAGCACATTTTTAAATGCAAGGCACAGAGGACCTTGCCACAATGGCTGATCATGTAAAAAAGGGATGACCGCCCATAAGGGATTTAGGGTTATGTATAAAAGCAAAAAAGTGAATAGAGAAGTGTGGCAAAAGTGGACTCATATTCTTTTCCCCTTCTCTTCTCTTTGCCTGTTTGTGAGTGCTCAAGGCAGGGAGTGTGAGTGAGTGAGGGAGTGAGTGTGTGAGGGTGAGAGATCTTGGAGGTGAAGCTCTCCATCACCTCCTCCCTTCTTCTTCTCTTCTCTTCTCTTCTCTCATCTCATGCACGGCTATGGAGGATGGAGCTTGGAGGAAGAGGCTTGAGGATGCTTGAGCTTGCATCACGAATCGTGGAGCTACCGAAGTGCTTGAGAGACAAAGTAACTCATTTGGGCATCAAGGTAAGCTCACTACACCCCAGTAGGATTGAACGTGTATTGGCTAGGTGAGAGATAGCCATAGGTGCTCACTTGAAACACTTGAAACAATAAGCATTGGACCACAATAGTGTGACAATGTATGCAAAGACTCCCCACTATTTGGACTAACTATTGCATACACTATCACACTATTTGGAATAACTATTTGCCATTGAGTGGTGAGCTCCCCTTTACATTTTGGTTCCGTTATGCTGGGACCAACAGATTCAAGCTTGAGCGCTTGCGCACTTCAAATCGAACATCGAAGTAAGGGTTTCATCCCTGAACTAGAGCTTGAGTTAGATCGGAGATTTTGGGTTTTTAATCCATGCTACAAGTAAGTATTTTTTGTTTTTGATTATTAGTTGAGTGGGATAAATCATTTTAGTACTTTGCTTTTGATTTTTATTGCGTTTAGAGTAGGTTAGGATCGAGAAACCAGAGTGGAAAGCTTAGGGTTTGTTGTTGTAAAACAAGCCCAAACATGGAAAAAATGGGAGAAATGAGTGCTTAGATGTGTTGGAATTGCAAGGAGGGTCATTGGGAGGATTAAGGTTGTGCCCAGTAAGGGTTTAAGACTCCGAGAGGCAAGGGAAAGCCTCATTTGCAGTCTTAGCTTTGAGAGAGAGAGAGAGAGAGAGAGAGAGAGAGAGAGAGAGAGAGAGAGAGAGAGAGAGAGAGAGAGAGAGAGAGAGAGAGAGAGAGAGAGAGAGAGAGAGAGAGAGAGAGAGAGAGAGAGAGAGAGAGAGAGAGAGAGAGAGAGAGAGAGAATGTGAGTGAGAGAGAGAGAGAGAGAGCTTGCAGGCCAAGAGCTCACAGTGAATCGATTGGAGTGTGCCAGAGTTTATTGTGAGATTCAGGTATATGATGCCCTTACCCTACACCCGTAGTTGAATTTTGGAAGGTCTTGCAAGTGGTCATTGCCTCAATTAGGAGACTTTTATCAGATCGTGGTTGAACGCATGTTTCAACTAGCAGAATCGGACATGCTTACCAATATCAAATTCCTAGAATTGGATGCTCAAACCAAAGGCCTTGTCTAATTCAAAAAATTGGGCCCTACCACATAATCAATAGGACCGGACTACCCTATCCTGTCTGATTCTGAGAATCTGACATGTGAGAATCGGACTCAATACCTGGCCGACCCATCCGATCCCCAAAATCCGACACATCCAAATCAAACCAGCCGCCTCGTCTAATCGGACACACCTTGTCCGATTTTAATAATCGGATACCACCTATCCAATTTTGACAGTCGGACATACCTGAATTAGATCCAAACTAATAAATCGGACCATTGGTAAATCGGACGCTCGATTTCCAGAATCGGACCTTGGACAATTAGACACACTTGGACTGACATATTTGGGAATTTGACACATCCCGGATGATGTAGAGTGCAACGTGCATCAAGAGAATCCACTGAATACCTGACACGTTGTTCTAGACCTAGAATTTAAAAGGCGAATGACTGGGAACAGTGCTGACGCACTTAGTAGAAAATACAACAAGCGTAGAACTGTAGGCTGGCTAGCATACCCCAAATTGACCTTGAATAAATTGAACAACACGACGGAGACCCTAGCAAGCAACAAAAAAGGCCAGGAACCGAGCTTAGAGCCCCATCAGGCCACGAACACAAGGCGGGATTGCAAAAGCTGAATAGTCATCTTGTCTTTGCCGTACTGTTTTCTAGAACTTGAAGTACATTTAATAAAAGTTGAAAGATTGATTGCGCACAGTGCACGGAAAAGAGCACACACACACACACACACACACACACACACACACACACACACACACACACACACACACACACACACACACACACACACACACACACACACACACACACACACACACACACACACACACACACACACACAGAGTGACTGTAAATTGAGAATTGCATGTAATTAACAAGAAACTTACTTAGATGCAATAACCTGTAGGAACCTACCAACAGGAGAAGACCTTGAGACATAGCTGGGTGATTGAAACCCCGAGCATAGGACCTAATTAAAAATGCAATAGAGAAGCTTGGCACATCAAGGACAGTCTCCATTAGAGAAGTGGATCTACACGACCTAATCAATCTCGTCGAAAACTTGGTGGAGCACGAGACCACGGACATGGCAGAGACAAGCACTAACCATGGACAGGACGAGGAGCTCGGCCTAGGCGGTCTCTTGACAAAAATCCAACAACTGGTCACCAATTACGATCTTTAGGCCCGAACAGACCACCACGGTAGGACTTTCGAGGATGTCATAACAGACCTAGGAGAGGAGAGGAGACTAGCACGGGAGGCCTTCCGAAGCCTATTAGCCTACAATCAGGAGCAACAAGCCAGGAGCTTGCGACAAAACATGGAAATGCGTGAAATTCAATGGGTGATAGTGCTAGCTCGAAGGAGATCTTACACTGAGTGAGCTTCTCATGAAGCAAGACAATGCTTTTGTTGAGTGAAGTGCCACTGCAATTGCAACCTCGTTGCTCGTAGGATTAGGGGTTACTCAGGGCTCCAAGAGCCCATTTAGAATCCCTATAGTCACGAATAAATTAGATAAATAATAGCCAGACAATGATCCTTATACTTCATGGAGCAGTTCGAGTAGGTCTATGAAGCCAATGACCTCACCGATCTCGCTCAGCGATCGCAAACCTTCGACTTATGCTTAGGCAATAAGGGAAGGACTTGCTACACCAATCTAGATGCCGCAAAGTGCAATGACTTCAATGACCTCAAGAATCTCTTCATTGAGAGATTCTTGGAGGCTGGGTACTCAAACAATCTGCTAGTGTGGCTGATGAATGTGAAGCAGAGGGATAAGGAAGATATCCAGGATTACA
Source organism: Lygodium microphyllum (assembly GCF_053477565.2). NCBI lineage: Eukaryota > Viridiplantae > Streptophyta > Polypodiopsida > Schizaeales > Lygodiaceae > Lygodium > Lygodium microphyllum. The sequence goes on from NC_141158.1 coordinate 82,358,985, forward strand.
TGACCCATGCGAGGAGCCTCTTTAAGAGAATCCCAACTGGCGAGCAACCAACCAAGAGAGTGGTGCCCACAGTATTCATTAATGGAATACGAAGCGAAGAGCTCTACAAGGCCTTAGTCAACAACTCGAACTTATAGCGAGACATGCTGATGAGGATCTTTGAAGAAGCCATTAGAGTGGATGACCAACACAAGGAGAGAAACTCTAAGATCTCAAATCAACAAGAGATTACCTCTAGGAATTCTGAGAGAGCTTTGACAACAAGCGAAAGATCAAGCCCAAGTACACAGGATAAAGGCAAGGGCACTGACTCAAGCTAGGAGCTAGTAGAGATGAAGATGGAGCTAGCTAGATTACAAGAAATGATTAGATGACCAACACACCCTCATGTCCAATGCATGTATTGCAGTAGAAACAACCTATCAATTGAGTGTTAGACCCTCTATCCCAACCTTGTGCCAATTGTAGTAGGTTCGGCCACGATGTCATGCATTGCAGACTGCCAAGGAGACTCCCATACTCACAACCATATAATCAACCATACATAGCAAATAGGCCATCAAACTTCTTTAGAAGGGAAGCCCCATTGGCTCTCTTGAAACCCAGTGATGCCAAGCCAGCCATTCCTAGGATGGAGATAAATGCTTTGGGCATACCTAGACCACCTAGACCCTACGTGACCCATCCACCATACATAGCAAATAGGCCACCAAACTTCTTTAGAAGGGGAGCCCCATTGGCTCTCTCGGAACCTAGTGATGCCAAGCCAACCATTCCTAGGATGGAGATAAACCCTATGGGCATACCTAGACCACCTAGACCCTACGTGACCCATCCACCAAGTGACGCTTATTGCAAATCAGAGTTGGAAGCATGAGAGAGTGTGCACAAGAGGGGGAGAGAGAGAGCTCAAGTACAAGAATAAGATCTTGCTTAGTCAGTTGTTCAAGGTACAACTAGTACACTCTCCTCAACTGTGAGTGTGTACTTTAGGCTGTTTATATAGCCTCTGGAGAAGTATGGGTTAGGGTTTCCTCTTGCTCCCTTGTCCTCCAATCTATTTACACCTAGCTACCCTTATCCTCTCCCATATAAGGAGAGTTCCCATGCTTACTTCTCAAAAACACTCCAGTCCACTACTTGGAGGAGTCGAATGACGAAGAGCCTTATGTGCACCCTTATGTCTTATATGACGAAGAGGGCAATGCAGTCCTTATGGACTACCGACTAGTACTAGTGAGGGCGTTAGGTAGAGACTTAGGAGGGCAGACCCAAGAGCCTGTTGGACTTGTGGTCACCCCAGACATATCTCCTCATGCTACCTTGAGAGGGAGTAGGCCAACAGTGACCAGGCAGATCTTAAGTGTGCGGAGTATGGAATCACTCATCTCTTTGCCAATTGCCCTAGACAAAAACCATCCTCTAGTTTGACAATTGTACCATCAGTCCCATTGGGATTGTTTGGTGTCGAGACACTCGACGAGGAGGCCACGTCTATCTCGTTACATGTCATGACTTAAGCCCACACAAAGCAAGCTAGCATATCATTGGCCAGGGCCTCGCAACTTAGATGTAGCCTCAATTGGAAAAAAGAGTTGTAGGCAAAGGAAAAGGAAACCCAATGCAAAAGTCACGCTAAAAACGGAGAGTGCCACGACCTGCTTGCTGGAAAAAAGATGTCAAACGCAAAGGAAAAAATGTCAGATCCTAATGTAATGTGCCCGCCTAACAGTTGTCCAAGCACGTTCTTAGCGGTCCATCAAGAAACTAATCTAAGCATCGTTGCCCGATACTCCCATGGAATGTTCCGAGGTTTGTCGCCTAGGGTTTCCTGAGTCCGCTACTTCGCAGCGGAACGTTCGCAATCGAACCCACTCGGATTGACCTGAAATCTGGGTTCCTAGAGGCCAAGGTTTTCTAACAGTATTCTAGCATCGAATCCTGGACATCCTACTTTATGTAGTGATACCCAAGCCGAAGCAGACCCAGGCCACACTTGGTTCAAAGAGAATGGGAAATAAGAGGGATGCGATGCTCAACCTCCCTGATTATAGGGCACAATCCCATTCCGGTCCCCTAGAATGGCATGAGTTAGGTTCCAACTTAACAATTCCTAAAGGTTGAATGCCAATAAAAACATGTGAGAATCCTCCCAATTCTCTAGGACCACCCTACCATAGGACGGACTCGTCGGGGGTTCCACCCACCCACTTCCCTCAATGGGCATTCTTTAGTTACCTAATCAAGTCCTATCACATTTATCTGGGACATTTAAAAATAGCTTCCTTAATTAAGCCTTTTAGGAAACAAGGTTCGTTTGTGTAACTTATGGCACTGACACAAAAACAATCCAAGCAAGTTTTTTGGAAGTAAAGTTTATGTTATCATCTTAATTGAAATACAAGTCTTGTCCAAAAAGGACTGATTTCGCAATTCGTGGGGATGCATCTTATTTCCTCCAAGTTTTTGCCCTTGCACTAGTAACAGGGCCTCGAGAATCCATCTCGAGTCATGTAGGTCATTTAAGTAGGACCTGGAGGCAGGGAATTTATAGCCAGAGCCCCCCCTGGCATTGGAGTGTCCTCCTACATTCAAACTAACCCATGGAGAGACCTCTCGTGGTGGGTTCCACATTCCCATCACAATTATTTGGAACCCCCTTGGCTAGGGTTGGCAGCAAGTTGGGGGTAGCTTGGCGTGCCCTCCTTGAATTAAACCTAAATCATTGATCAAACTTTCTTTTGTGAGCTTGAGTCATACATTCCTTTTGCAGACATTGAGTCTACATTTATAGGCACAAACAATCAATGAAGGCCAATGCTCAGGACATCTACCAAGGTGGAGTCCTCATCTTTGACGGTAGCGTCGTCCTTCTTGATCTTTCCTGCCTAGGCATCATTTTCCATTATTTTTCAAGGGATAGAGAATATCCTCTTCTTGACCTCACTACTATGTATTAGGGTAGAGCAATTACATTATAGTTTCATATGACGGCTCCCCTGGGTTACTATCCTTTGGTCCCCTATCTTAAGATCTTGGTCTAGGGTTTTATTCGCTCAATTGGTAATCATCTTTTTCATCTTAGAACTCTATCGGGTTCTAAGTTCACCCTAAGGTCTCCTCCCTTCAAGATAACAGGAACTTGTATTTACTCCTCTTGCAAGTCAAAGCGTAAACCAAGTCTATTTACTATTCTGAAATAGTTATGAGCATGGAATGTAGCTTGGCGAATAGTCATTCTCCTTGTGGGTACTACATTCGAGCTTCCTTGTGTTAGCTTCGGGATGTTTCATATTCTGAAAATGATATACATAAGCATGTTTTGGGTTCATCGTGGTTGGCTATTGGGGTAGAGACCAAAGAGCGTATTGACTCCAAGTCAAAATATGGTCATAAGGGCAAATCGATTTATTTGCAACTAAGGTCCTAGCTGGGTTGAGCTAAATCTTGGCTTCACTTATTGGCCAGGACTTCATTTACCAAACCATTCCTTTCAAATAAGCTCAACATTTCACATGCACATCTTAATCTACCTTTTTAGATGCATATCCCATTATGTGGTGCAATTGAGGCTATTCATGATGCCATGCAAGTCCCAATGCAAGTCTTCCCTGAGTTGTCGATGCGATGTGAGGTCCTTATTCATAGAAATCCCTTCTAGTACATTTATGCAACTCAAAAGGCATGGCCTAATTACTCAAATGTGAGGCAAGTGTACATGCATTCATTGTAAATGCAAGTTAATTCTCTACGATGGTCTATGGAGTACAATTGACCTATATGGAATATTTATGTAGCCTGACAATCTATGATGCATCTGTGAAAGTTAGATCCTAACACTTGACTTGTTTCCGCTATAACAGTAGGTATTCAATCTATTTTCGACAACTCATGATTATTAAACCCTTTTCAGCTACCTTTCAAAATATGAAAATTACCCGATGCGAGGTATGACTTTTTTCCTAATGAAGCCTATGCTTAAATATTCAATTTCAGTTTTCTAGACACGGTAGCGGTATTTGGTTTTGGAGAGTCGAGTTAGCATTTCCACTTGATAAACCATTCGTGTTGATAGTGGCATCTTTGCCCAATCCTTCTCATGTAGTCGTGGCTTTTCCAATTACTTGGGAGAGCTTACGCTTTTGGGGTCATTTTGGAGTTGGAAGCGACCTTCACTTCCTTCGAAGGACTCCTTGGTGCCGGAGTTCCCTGCCCTTGCCTTGACTCTCACGGTCTCTGGAGGCAGTCGATGGAGTGACTACGGGACTTGCAGTGAGGATAAGCAATACTCAGGCCTTTGCCCAATAAGGGAGTTATTCTTGAACCACTTATCTCCCCATCTTACTCTTCTTTACTCTAGATTTCCCTTCCCTCTCCTCTATCGCTCATTCTCTTCTTCACTACCTCTCCCTCTCCTTCTCTTTCTCAAAATTTTGGTGACAAAAGGGGGGAAAAAGAGGAATAACGGGTCTCCTGAAGAAAAAGGGGAGGAAAACAAGTTATAATGGAGGGGGGTGTTTGTTAAGGGAGACGAAAGAAGAAGATTATCCCCCTTGTCAAGGGGGGTGGGATTTTTATAGGGAGGGGGAAGAAGGGTATTACGGGGAGGGGGTGTGATACGAGGTCCCCTTCCTCTTGCTCTGTTCAGATGGCTAGAATGGCCTTTGCACCATGCAATCGCTAGTTATGTCCAGCTCACTCCCTCATCTCATAGTTTGACTCCTCCTCCATTTTGTAGTTCAACTCTTCCTACCCTCCCGACGTGCAGTTGAACTCCCTCTCCCTTCGCCAACCAGATGGCATCGACAGGGAGAGGTGACGAAATAAAATTTTCATATTATTATTATTTTTCTAATAAAAGGGGAGGGATTGAAGGCGATGGTAGTGGGAAAAAAAAGGGGGGATGACGTTATATGGCAGCGGCCTGTTATACCTAAGACGGCTAAGAAGGGAAGTGTGAAGGTAGGGGAATACCCCAACCCAAAGTGCCAACTCGAAGCCATTGAGAAAGTGAAGAAGTGGGTGAAAGAGGCCCAAGAACACCTAAAAGATGTTGAGCCCATATTGGAAGATGAGATCAATGATCTCTCAAGCATAAGCACACCAATCTCACCACCACCACCAAAATCAAGAGGCGTGACTGCACCACAAGTAGTGCCACTTAGATAGAGCTCGAATACTATGGGTAGTGAATCAATCAAAGCCATTGGCCTAGAAATGTAGGATTTCGAGAAAAGCAAGAAACTAGCAACCTCCTTGCCACACTAGTGACCACCCTTGTGACGCTAAGCGCCTAGGAGACTTGCATAGGCATCACCAGTGGAAAGAGCTAAAACAGTGGGTTGAAGGTTCAATGGAGCAAGCCACTGCTAACTTGCACGGACATGATATAGAGACACAAATAACAAGTCTGACGTTGCACTCAATGCCAAAATCCTTGCACGTCAATGCTTTCTGGGAAGGCACGAAAATGCATGCTATCTTAGCGGTCTTAGCTCTCGGCAGAGATACCACAAGAAAGGAAATTGTAGACATGAGGGAAAGAGTTAGTGTGCTTAGCCATGCAATGCTCCGGTCTTGGGTAAGCCACCTATTGAGAATGCTAGGTTTAATATCATTCTAGTTAACGGAATGGAGGTAAGGCCATTCAGAGTGTTAAATAGCTGGCCTTTGAAGATCATAGGAGTCCAATTCTCTGTGGACTTTATAGTCACGAAAGGGGTGGACTATGATGTGCTGTTGGACCGCCCTGGATGTGCAATGCACGGGTCGTAGAGGACACTTGGGAGACAACACCAGTCAACCTAGATGCCATCTCAGCCATGTTGAAAGGTGACGCCCAGATTAGAAAATTTTACGGGATGTTGACTAAGTATATCCCTTGATTAGAAGATGAGCAAGATTGGATGCACATCCTAGCCACTATCGATCTTCCATTCTTGGACAAGGAAGAGTACGAGTAGGCCACTAAGGCAATCGGTAGGCCTAGAGACAAACCTTTAGTACCAATTTGCATGATGGCTGAAAGCTCAAACAAACAACCAAAACCTATCAAATTCCATGTCCCTAGCACCAAGCGAGAACTCCTTGAGATCCTCAAGCATCTAACAAACAAGCTGGTAGGCAAACCAGTCACTAACCTTAAATCTCTCAAAGATCTCTTCGATGAACCTAAGTGGCGATGGACCAAGGTGCGCGACTTAAACTTGAGGTACAATTGGGCCTTAGTCACTAACGAAACTAAGGAGCCGTATCAAGACTTAGGAGATGATGAGAAATCAGATGAAGATAGCTCTAATAATGAATACGAGGACTGTTGTTCCCTTAGTGACTAGAGTGAAGGAGAGATGGATGCCATAGAATACAACACTGAGGGACGATTGATAGAACACATACGAGAAGGCTCCAAACCAAGCAAGAAGAATGTTTTTAGGATTGAGAAAGGAGTCACCATTCTTCACGTCAGAGACTCCCTCTTCTAGATAAGACGGAGAGTTTGATTTCGAGTTGGAAGTAAGCTCAGATAGTGATCCCGAAATGCCTCAACCTCCTAAGACTAGATGCACCAAAGGGGACCTACCCATTCACCTAAGGTGCTGAAGGCTGAAGGAGGAAGCAGACCAAGGAACCACCGGTTGATGAGCAAAGGAAGTTGCAAGACCTACCACAATGATTCACAAAGTTCAAAAAAGGAGATAGGATAGGGATCTTGTTGGGAGCCAAATGCCAAGGGCAAGCCCACGAACCAATAGAGGGACCTGCCAAGTTCAAGGAGGTCAATTTAGCCAAGGAAGGGGAGATAGCCCGACCACCTGTCTTTATAGCTGATGACTTGAATGGGAAAGAGGAAGCAAGCCTCATTGAGGGTTAGATCTAAGTGTAGTGACTCACAACATACCCATGACACTCGGTCAAGCAATGATTGTATCCAATGAATCCCAAGCACGCTCACGCGGTGAAAGAAGATATTGATCAGTTGTTGAGAGCACAATTCATTTACGAGATTGAGCACATGGATTGGATCTCACCTATAGTGATCGTACTAAAAAAGAACAAAAAGATCAGAGTGTACATTAACTACACAGATTGGATCTCACCTATAGTGATCATACTAAAGAAGAACGGAAAGATCAGAGTGTACGTCAACTACAAGAAGGTAAACGCTACTGCAAAGAGAGACAATTATCCATTGTCATACATTGAGCACATGCTCGAAAGAGTGGTTGGTAAATAAGCCTACAGTTTCTTGGATGGCTTCTTGGGATACAATCAGTGCAAGGGCATCCCAATGATAGGCATAAGACTACATTCACCACTGGGTGAGGTGTCTTTGCCTACATAGTCATGTCCTTTGGATTGACTAATGAAACAACTACCTTCTAGAGGCTCATGTGTACCATCTTCAAAGACATGCTTAGAAAGGAGTTATAGGTTTTTGTAGATGATTTTTGTATTCACTCTACATGGAAGGAACACTTAGATAAGCTCCAAGCAGTCTTTGAACGATGTTGGTTATATTGTCTCTCGTTGAACCCCTTGAAGTGCCAATTCTAGGAAAAGCACGAATGCATCCTAGGGCACGTGGTGTCAAAGAACAACATTGCCACAAATTTCTCAAAAGTTAGGGTTATTGTTGATCTTCCACCCCCATCCAACTACAAGGGAGTTCAATGCTTCCTAGGCCACATGGGCTACTATCGACGCTTTGTGTTGAACTATGCATTGATTGCTAGACCTCTATACAAGTTGTTGATTGTGTTCGAGTGGACTGAGGAATACCAACACACATATGAGGAATTGAAAAATGCTCTAACCACTACACCAATCCTATGAGCCCCAAAATTGACAATCACCTTCCATGTTCACATTGATGCTTCAAAATTTTCCATGGGAGCCATGTTGTGCCAACCTAGCGAACACAACCTAGACTATCTAGTGAGCTTTGCTAGTAGACAACTCACGGATATTGAAATGAATTACTCAACAACAAAAAGAGAAGGCTTAGCCATGGTATTTGCTGTGAAGAAATTTCATCATTATCCTTTTGGCCACGCCTTTTACCTTCTTTGTTGACCATCAGGCATTGCTTTATCTTGTTAATAAACCTTGCACTATGGGATGCATTGCACTATGGCTACTTCTATTTTTAGAATTTGACTTCTTCATGGTGGTATGCAAGGGGAAGCAACACTACATGGCTGACGATATGTCTTGCATATCCACATGAGAAGCTGCTAGATGATAGGGCATCCCAGACAAATTACCATATGCGCAACTATTTCACCTATCTAGCATGAGAGATTTATTTAGAGCTGATTTGATGCCATATTGGGCAGACGACATAGTCCAAGTGCTTTGAGCATGGAATCCATGATTGACCCATCAAGAAGGCCTGACTTAGGCGACTCATCCTTAAAATCCAACCATAATAGTTGATAGCGGGCCAACTTTATAGATTGGGGTAAGACGGGTTACCAAAGTAGATGTGTGTGCGAGCATGAAATGCTTGATGTATTGGTAGAGGTACATGGTGGGCTAGTAAGAGGGCACTTCAATAGAGATACAACAACCCTTGCAAGGTGCTAGAGTCTCAACTATGGTGGGCTACCCTTTTTCGTGATGTAGCACGATTTGTAAGACATTGCGATGAGTGCCAACAGACTAAAGTCCCGATTCACAAGGATCATATGGAGCTAATCCCCATCATTGCAAGACAGCCTTTCGAGAAATGGGAAATTGACTTCATTGGGCCGATTAGACTTGTGGCACAATACTCGCAAGCCAAATAATCATCGTTGCCACCACGGATTATCTCACAAAGTGGGCTAAGGTATGGGCAAATCAGAAGAATGGTGCTAGGACCATTGCCAAGTTCTTTTGAAAACATGTGATCTCACAATTCGGCTGCCCCATCAAACTGGTTAGTGACCAAGGCACACACTTCATTGATGAAGTGATCGCTCACCTCCTGTCTACCTTTCTAATCATCCATCAAAAGTCTTCACCTTATTATCCTCATGCGTATGGCTAGGCTAAGTCTACTAATAAAATCTTAGTGAACGTCCCAACCAAAGTAGTCTCTACTTCGCATAGCAACTGGGATAACAAATTGATGGCAGCCTTGTGGGCCTACCATACAGCCTATAAAACAATTGTGACTCCCTTCAAGTTGACCTATGGGACTGAAGCAATTCTGCCTGTAGAGTTCTTCATTCCTAGCCGAAGAGTCACTCTTTAAGAAAGATGGGAAGGGAAGGAAGCATGGACAGAGCACCTAATTGAGCTCGAATGCCTATTGGAAACTTGACTCCTAGCCACCCACGCATTGATATGTGAGAAGGAAAGACACAAAAGTTGGTTTGACAACCATGTTAAACAACAAGAATTCGAACAGGGAGACTTAGTACTCTTATACTTAGTCAAGGGTCATAAAGAAAATATGAAGTTTAGAGGGCTAGGGCCTTTTAGAGTCTGCACCATCAGTAATAGGTAATGTGGAACTCAAAACCCTAGAGGGGGAGGGCATAGGTTCTTTAATGGCAGTTGCATTAAGAAGCACTACCCTCCCATGCACCCATTACATGAACCTCCACTGCTAGAATCCCCTATCAACGTGCGAGTGGCCACAATTACAGAGATTGAAGATGAGGATGAGGAAACAATAGAACTAGCTTACCTAAGCATAACGGTCACTGCCCCACCCTCAATGCACTGATAGATGGAGGGGGACTAACTTTAATGTCCTAACTCATGAGCATTGGACCCAAATTGGCAAACTGCAGTTATAGCCCACTAATGCCAAACTTAGCCCATTTGGGGCCGATCATATGCACTCTTGGAAAAGTGAAAAACAACAATATCTATCGAGTCTGAGAGCCTACCAACGATCTTTTATGTGTTTCCAAACACTAAAGATGTAGGTACCAAATCGCTATTAGGATGCACGTTTAAAAAGCAAGCTCATTGCCATGTCGACTACGAGTCCCAGCGCATTCACCTTGCCATAGGCAACACACATATAGTCACTGCTTTCAACAAGGGCTACACAACTCCTTCAAAGTCTACAAAGCCATCGGTAGAGAAACCCACCATCAAGTCTAAGGAAGGGGTTCGTGACCCATCACAACCTGCCAAACCTCAAGATAGGCAAATCACTAGAGCCAAAGCTAAGCCCAATGGACCAAAGCTTCAATGGATACCTAAACATCAAGACCCACCATCTAGGAATAGGCTCCCATGACACTGCAAGGTGAATAACTCACACTCAAAACCTAGAAGCTTGAGACGAAACTACAGACCTCAACAAACGGCCAAGCTCCGATGGGTCTCCAAGACCTTATTGCAAGCTCAAGGCTATTACAAGTGTAATACGTGGATATGGGTACCTAAATCCAAGATAGCCAAGGGCACTACTCGAAACCACCCAAAGCATCAAGGAAAATGAGGCACACATGCCACAAGAGACTCAGGCTGCAAAACTCATAGAACCTCAAAAGCCTAGGCCAGTAGAGCCTAAGCCGAGATATCAACAAAAACTACATCCTGCTACTCATAAGCTGCCTCAACCCACTCCAACTTGTGCCCTTAAGGCCTCAGAAGCATATAGTAGCACGACACCCGCAACTCCAACCAAGCCAGTCAAACAAGAGGCCAAGCCACAACCTCCAGAGCAACCCGCTACAACAATCACATGCTGAACTATCTAGTTTCATCAAACCCCAACCACCAATCAGCCTTAAATGCTCTTATGAACAGAGATCAATTCTAACATTGGCCTCAAACTTAGCGGAGAATACAGGGGACGACTTGGTCTCTTGCCTTAGACGCTTGGATGCTACCTTTATGACACTTGCTAAAAGCTACAACAGGCTAGATTTAGGCCTTTTGGATGAGTCTATAGTGACGGAAGTGTATACACTCCTTTGTTCTTGGGAAGAATCAGAATTTGCATTCATTAAGGCTTCTCGAGTAGTTGAGGAGCTAATTGCCACTGAGATTTCCAAAGAACATGCATGAAACAAACACCTCATTATGTCCTATCACAAGAACGCTATCCTTGCCACCCACATAGACAAAGAAATCAAGGAGTTAAAACAACTTGCTAGCATCGACTCCTCTTTCTTGAGGAAATGGTATGCTCTTCGACTTCAATGGGAGCTAGAGGGCTACCAAATCATGACTAACATTGAGCAACGATGTGCCATCAAAACCTCAAAGTATGGCCCCACTTATGTATCTTCGACCTCCTATAGGGTGTTGACCACCATCCGTAAACCGACCCCTAGAAGAGCACCTCTCCTAACCCAGTCGTATCTAGATCAAATTTTGACCAAGGAGGAGTTACACATTGCCAGTCAAGTAAACTCCGGTGACTTCCTCACGGATGTTCTCACCTACATCACTCAAGTAGGCATCCGTCCTTTCCACATGGACCACTATGCTCATTTAGAATACAATCCAAATTTCTATACTTGGCTCATGTAGAAGTAAAGCCCCAAGAACACATGATGAATGCCCTTAACCTCTCAACCTCTAATCCTAGGAAGGATTCTTCTCATTCCCAAGGGGGGAGGGGGTAAGGTGAAGTAAGGGGAAATCAAACATGTAAGGGGAATGAAACACGCAAGGCCCAAAATAGATGAAAATCAACTCACGATTAAGGAAAAGTGTCATAAAATTTTGGAAATGAATAGAACTTCTTGAAGGAGATTCTCTTTTTATGCTTAAGCATGTTCTTCTTTCTATAAAAGCATGATCAACTCATGTTTATCTTCCAACAAGAAAGTGTCTTAAAAACACTAATGGTGAACCATGGTTTTATGACAAGAGCTGAAAATGGCAGCACAATAGGGTCGTGCCCACCGTCTTCTATTCACAGACAAGGAAAGAGTGAAGTATAGCCTCTTTCTCGAAAGTCGCACCTACAACCACCTAAATTTCTGAAGCATCCATAACATTGCAGAGGTGGTGGCTAAGGAGGAGGCTGCAAAAAGGCTCATGGAGCAATACAACCAAGTGTGTGGAATTCTTGAGGACCTACAACCCTTTTAGGGAATGTGGGACACTGATGACTGTGGGGAGGGGAGAAGGAGCTAAGCAAGTTCAAATTCATCTTAGTAAGGCCTTAGTGGAGAAGGCATTAGGTTTGAAATCCAAGGTGGAAAGGAGAAAAAAGTGGGATGTATATGCCATGCTGAATATGAGGAAGGAGCAAGTCTTGACAAACAATGGCATAAGCATTTAGGACATCCCCGACCCAGAAATCTGAATGCAGGCAAAAGTCGTACACTCCCTCTTCTCTAGCCAACGATACAAGTCCCTCATCCAGAAAATCGGTGTGCCCATGCTGGAGAGCTTGGCAGCTCACGCAATGGATGAAATATACTGGAACGGCTACATGTGGAAAATCATTGATCAATCTGCTAGGGCACTAGCCTTGGGAAGCAAGCCAACTGGTGGGGAATCCCCAGCATCAAAGGGAGCTGAGAGGAAGAAACCATCATCCAAAGCCTCATTTATCAAGTATGGGGGAATCTTGACTGCTCTCATTTAGGAAGCTGTAAAGGAGGCACAGGATGGGGAGGAAGGGGCTGATGAAACACATGGAAGGTCACCTCCCTATCATGAACAAGAACAGTCAAGCGAGAGAATGATTAGTGAGGAGGGAGAGCCAGAAGCCCGGTCTAGCAGAAGTAAACCAAAACAACCCAAGGAAAAGATGACACAGGAGAAGGCAGACCTGCAAAAGGTGAAGGAGTCATAGAAAGAGGAAGAAGCCCGGTCTAGTAGAAGTAAACCAAAACAGCCCAAGGAAAAGATGACACAAAAGAAGGAAGACCTGCAAAAGGCAAAGAAGGAGTCGAAGAAAGAGGAAGAGAAAAGGAAGAGGAAAGAGAAATAAGAGTCTAAGAGACAGGAAGAAGAATTGAGGAAAGCCAAAGAGGAGAGAAAAAGAAAGTGTAATAAAACATAATTGCTTTAGTCTAGGGTAAGTATAAAAGGTGGAGGTGTAACATGTGTAGGATCTTTTTGCTAATTTACAAACATTACTTGTTTGAGCTCTTAACCTCCCACCATCTAAGAGGGTGAATACTCTTGGTCACCATAGCTTGGGGTGTATACCTTGGTGCAGCCTCTCATCATTTGATTCTCAACCAACATTGGTAATACCATTTCTTGCCAAGCCACCTTGGCTATGGCTTCTTGGCATTTTATATCTATTTCTAGTATTTTCAGTTTAAAAGCTTACTGTGGAATTCAACTTTATTATATTGGTATCAGAGCATGGACTTTGATCCATGGGAAGTGTCATTTTCTTGGAGAATTTAGTCATTGGAATAGGAATCGGTTAACTGGAGCACCAAGATTTGGTCACATGGTTTGGTACAGTTCAAACCGTGACTAGTCAAAGCTCTCTGCAACAAGTCATGACTAATTTTGAAGGGTTCTTGAAGAAGATCTTAAGGAAGATGGTGGTTCTTGGTCAAAATAGTAGGACATGGTCAAATGGAGGTCCATTTTGAAGGCTTTTGACCCTAACTAAAGTCTAAGTGGGGTTACAGTGGTTAAACTAAGATTAATTTTTGGGGACATTTTCTCTCTCTTCTTCCTTTCAAGCTTTTCTCCAAGAATCCATGGAGTCAATTGCTAAAATCTTCTTCCAAGAGCCATTTTCCCCTGAAGAGACATTAGCGCCTGTTTCTTTGTGTCAAGAGCTTTAGATTGAGTAGCATAGTACTCACACTTGCTGAGTATAATCAACCAAGACAGTAGACTGAGTTAGCACATTTTGCCCTAAATTCCTTGCTCATCTTCTCCACATTTCAAACATTGGCATAATCTATGGCTTGTGCAATCTATAATCATCAATCTCTGAGTCTCCAATCAAGTATACTTAGCTGAAGCCCATCCTCTTGGGCATTCTTGAGCTCTCAAACCCTAGCTATGGTAGATTCAGGACAGCTGTGATTTTTTTTGAAATTTCTTCAAAGAATTAAAAGGCTTTTGCTCTAACAAGTATCCTGGAGCTTCTTCAACCCTAAAGGGACCAACATTGAAGCCTTCTTGATTGTGAAGCTTCAAAATATAGTGGCTATGGAGTCAAAACAGGGCAACAAGCTTCAAGAATCCAATTCTTGGATTATCTCCTTCAATTTCATGGAGCTTTTGTTGTCTATAACCCTAGGAAGGTTCAATTAAAGCTCAAAGGATCTTCTCCAACAAGCTATTGTGGATTTCTATCAAGTCATTGACTTCTTTTGATTGCATTAGAGCAATCTTATTGATCGAGAGCTAAAGATTACTTGGGAGCAATCATATTGGACAAATCCTTATTGAAGATTGGTCTTATTGATCTAAAATCTTGGTCTATTGATGGTGACTTATGTTGAAGGTTGATTGATTGGATTCATCCACTACTTTCCATCAGAATTAAAGATGTAATTCTAGTACTTTCAATTTAATCTCTCTTTTATCCAATTGTTGAACTAGTCCTATTGTTCACAAGAGAGATTAAGTGTAGTAGAACCTCTTAATTCCTATTGAAGGCATGTAGAATTCAGCCCAGGACTGATTATGATTGCTTGATGAGTTCTTTTCTGCCCATTCAAATGTTGAAGCTCAATTGATTGAATAAATGCTACTCACTGCCTACTTGACTTGGATTTTTGTTGGATGGTTGAGCATTGATGCTATAGGACTGAAACAATGATGAAAATGGTAAGTAGAAACATTGTATGTGGGAGCTTTCGCTCAACCACCAAGACCCACGGACCGCTTATTGTTTCAAGCGTTCCAAGCGAGCTCTAATGGCTATCTCTCACCTAGCCGACACACCGTTGATCCTACGAGTGTAGTGAGCTTATCTTGATGCCCGATCAAGTACCCTCCTCTCTCTTGCACTCCGGTAGCTCCACGATTCTTGATGCTAGCTCAAGCATCCTCAAGCCTCCTCCATCTCCAAGCTCCATCCTCCATAGCCGTGCACACAAAAGAAGAGAAGAGAAGAGAAGAGAAGAAGGGAAGAGGAGATGGTGAAGAGCTTCACCCTCTTGATTCGTCACTCTCACACACACTCGCTCCCTCACACTCTCACACTCCCTCTCTCAAGAGCACACACAAGCAAGAAGGAGAGAAGAAGGGAGGAAGAAGAAGAATATTTTTGCCACACACCAAAGAATGAGCTTCTCATTCACTTTTCCACTTTATATACAAAGCCCTAAATCCTTTTTGGGCGGTCATCCCCTTTTCCCTCTTTTACATGGCCGACCGTAGCCTAGGCCCTTTTTCCCATTTCCCACCATTCTAATTTATCATATTCCCAACTAATGCGTATGCTTTGCACAGGAACGAGCCTGGCACCTTTTACAAAAATTCGGGGGCACTCCCACATTTTAATGGTGCGCCCTTTTTCTCTTTTGTTGTCTCGGCCCAACACCGTGGCTTTCTGAGGGTCGTGCCCGAACATTTGAATTTTTTAGGGGACTGGTTACCGGTCAAGGTGCCTTTTTCTGCTTTTATCCTGCGCCTTTTTTTCTATTTCCATTTTTTCCATTTTCCGCTCCTCTGTGCTGCGGGAAACACAGTAACATTGTAAAAGCAGTGAGTCATTGTAAAAGGGCAATGCCCTATCCATAGCCCTTTTCAATTCAGTCATTTCCCAATACCCACTTGCATTTTATTAAAAGTTCAAAGGATTTTTCAGTCAATGCATAGCATTCTTATTTGATTAGCAATTAGAATGTACTTGCCATGTTGGTTCCCGTGAGGAAAAGTTGATGCCAGGCGAGTCGGGAAGAAACAAGAGAGGTGACCTTCCCTTCCCAATTAAGACCCTAAAGGGGTGCACAACCCGGCTTGAGGTGGAACTTTGCACACCCCTCTTGTCTCGGAGCCCATGCTATTTTACAATTTAGGTGTAGGTATATTTCCCATTATCAAAATTTGGCACAAGTACAACATTGATAAGCAATAATCAGAGTTCCATAAGTGGTTGGTGAACCATTGGAAGAGGGGCATCCATCATCCTTCAAAAATTCATGGTATTCATAACCCAAGGCCTCAGTTTAGTAGTCCAAAGGATAATCATAGACATGAAGGGGAATAGGACAACACTCAATGGGACAATGATTATCATGGATGTGACCCCTTCTACAAGAATTTTTATCATCAATCAAGTTCATGAAGGTGGAAGGCATGATGAGCGAAGATTAGCCCATGACATCCCAAACCAAAAGCGTGTTTCAAATGGACAACCTTCATCTCATGGTTTTGGGCCACCTACTTTTAGACAAAATTCATGGAGACAACAATCTCATGGGCAACCATCTTACAATGAAAAAGAATATAAAGAGAAGATCAATATCACTAATTTCAAAGGAGATAATGCTTCACCTTCGGAATGGGAGGAGTGGATCAATAAGCTTGAATTGTACTTCACCCTTTACCCTAAAAGTGAAGAGGCCAAAATTTATTTCGCGGCTCTTCATCTTGAAGGTTATGCCCATACTTGGTGGCGTTACATGCAAAAGATTGGGCAAAGTTTTGACTCTTAGGAGTAGTTCAAGTAAGCAATGATTGATGTCTTTGTGTCTCGTTTGGAAAAAGAAAGGCTTCAAAGAAGATAGTATGCATGCGCTCAAAGAGGAATATCCATTAGAGACTATTGTAATGCCTACTTGAATCTTTCCATGTATGCTGAAGGTATTTCAGATTTTGCTAAGCTGAATAAATACATTTTTGGTCTTGACGCTGCCCTATCATTGGAGGTAGGAGCTCAAACAACCACAAACATTACATGAGGCTATACAATTGGCTGAAAGATATTCTTTGAAGTACAAAAGGGATGCATGAAATTTTCAGCAAAGATGTATGGGTAATAATGTTTCCAATCAACCTACAAAGTATGGGCAAGTTTTCAGCCAATCAAGAGACTCTTTTAAACAAGAAAATAGAGGTTATAATAGTCCAAACAGTTATAATAGCAAAGTGCCAACATTTCCCACTGTTTATGCCTCTAAACAGAGTGGAAATTTTGTACAAAAACAAGGGCAAACTTTCAAAAATATGGCTGAGCCAAGAAGTACTTTTTCAAGAGCTGAAAATGCTCCTAAACTGCCCCAAAACAGTTCTAATAGCAACTTCCTTCCTCACGACAAACTTTGGGAAATGCATGCAAAAGGATTATGCTTCAAGTGTGGGGAGAAGTGGTTGCAAGTTCATAAGCTGAAGTGTAAAGCTAAGAACTCAAAAATCAACATGGCGATCACTCAGGAAGTAGAAGTTGAAGAAGAAGAAGATCAAGAGGGAAATTTACTGCATGTTGATGCATATCCAATGGTTGAAGAGATTCATTTGAAGAGCATGCCACCAACGAAGAATTCTATGATCCATGGATGGATTTCCTTTTGATCCAGGTGGTAATCATGATTCTCATGTTTTCTTGTATACCATCTCACATGATGCATAGACTGGTTGCAAAGGGGAAAATACACTTAGACTCAAAGGTCTCATTAATGGCAAGGTTGCACATATTCTAGTGGATACGGGCAGCACTCATAGCTTCGTCAACACCAAATCTTTGAATGGGCTGAAGTTGCTACCCATTGATATGGATTCTTCCTTGCCGATACAAGTTTCCAATGGTGCATATGAGTCTAATAAAGAAGTGTGTCCATGTACTTCAATTTAGTTATTGCCCTCTTGCACAATAAAAGTAGATTTGATCACTTTGGATAGGGGGCCTATTGAAATTGTCATTGGTTATAATTGGCTGAAAACACTTGGCAAATTTACCTTGGACTTGGAGAAAATGCAAATGGAATTTAATTGGCAAGGATCTCACATAGAGTTGAAAGGCATAGACCATAAACAAATAGAACTCATCTCCATGAAGAAATTGTGAAAAGAAATCAATGCAAAGTCATGCATCTTCACTCTTTTGCTTGCGAAAGTAGATGAAGGACAATCAACAAATCAGCCATCTTCTTCTTCAAAGGAAAGGGACCCAAGATTAGAAGAGCTATTGGAGGAATACAAGGATTTATTTTAGCTGCCATCATCTTTACCTCCAAAGCGAGAGGTTGACTAATACAAAGCCCATCAATAAACCTCCCTATCGCTTGTCCAAGTTTGAAAGGAAAGAAGTGGAGCGTCAAGTCAAAGAATTGCTACAAATGGGCTTAATTCAGCAAAGTCAATCATTGTTTGCCTCTCCCATGCTCTTAGTAAAAAAGAAGGATGGATCATTTCGCATGTGTATTGATTATCGGGATTTGAACAAGTCAACGGTCAAGAATAGGTATCCTATTCCCCGAATTGATGATCTTTTAGATGAGTTTAAAGATACAAATGTCTTCACCAAAATAGATATTCGATCGGGTTATCATCAAATTTGAATGAAGGAAGGAGATGAGTTCAAAACAACCTTTAGGACTGAAAGAGGGTTATCCCACTTCTTGGTTATGCCATTTGAACTTTTCAATGCAGCCACTACTTTTCAAGCCCTCACGAATAAAATATTACAGCCCTTCTTGTTCAAAACAATACTTGTTTTCTTTGATGATATCCTAATCTATAGTAAATCCAAGGATGAGCATTTGAAGCATATGAGAGAGGTCTTTGACACTTTACAAAGATACACACTCTTTGCCAAGATGACGAAGTGTTCTTTTATGAAAGATGAAGCTGAATACTTAGGTCATGTTGTGGGAGAACAAGGCATTAGAGTGGACTCCAATAAGGTAAAATGTGTCAAAGAATGGCCTACTCTTACGAATGCAACCTCTTTGAGAGGATTCCTTGGGTTGTCATCCTTCTATAAAATGTTCATCAAGAATTATACTCATGTGGCAGCTCCATTGATGGATAGGCTCAAAAACGAATCTTTCTTTTGGGACTCCATCACTGATCAAAGTTTCAATGAGCTGAAATCTCTTCTAATTTCAGAACCCATCCTTGTATGTCTAGATTTCTCTAAGGAATTTATCATATGTGCAGATGCTAGTGGAAGAGGAATTGGGGCTGTTTTATGTCAAGATCATGGAGTCATAGATTATGAGAGCCGAAAGCTTGATGGACAAGAGCATCAATTACATGTTTATGAGCAAGAGATGTTAGCAATATTGTATGCTATCAAAAAGTGGCATCATTACATTTATGGCAGCCATTTCAAGGTCAAAAGTGATCATCGTGTGTTGAAATATTTTCTTTCACAACCAAATTTATCTCCCAAGCAACGAAGATGGCTAGCTACTCTTCAAGGTGGAGCCCCAAGAGGAACACCAAGGAAAAGGGAATTCTGTTGCAAGAAAATCTATATTGTAACACCAACAAGCTTTTATTTCATTCTTTTGATGACCAAAACAAAGAAAACAACAATTCTTCACGCGACATCATAGTAGATATCTCCCATGGATTTGATAGAATCAATCATAATCTTCAACTTCTTCATAGAATCCATCAATAGAACAATGAACATAAAAGAATACACCATCTTTGAATGGAAATCAATCACATAGTATTCATCTTCAACGTCTTCATAGTTCTCTCTCTCAATCTCTCATATACAATTACACTGTTTTGATAGAATTTGACTATCTCTGGCTCTCTCTCTCTCTCAATCTCTCAATATTACATCATCTTCTCACTACAATACTCTTATAATAAATCTCAATAATCCTTCTTAGGTTGTGGATGCACCTCCCAAGAGGTATATCTGATGTGAAGAGGCACCAGAGTCACTACAGTGTCTCTTCATAGCTCACTGCTATCACTGTCACTCCAGTCTTCTCTTCAGTCTTTAGCAGCTACTTCTTCCATTTGTTTTAGCTCTTTTGAACTTAGATTCATCCTTTCCAAAAGTTAGAAAACTTTCCCAAAGTCACACATACTTTGTACAGAACACTTACAGAAGATCTACAAAACAATATAGTACAATACCAGAACAAATACAGAACAGTTACAGAGCAGAGACAGAGGCTCTATAGAAGGTTTATAGAGGGTTACAAAAGGTCTCCAGAACCTCATAACTCATACTGAAACCATTCAAAACTATCAAAAACTATTCAATAAGCTTCCAAAAGATCTCGATCTTTATCAGTCATTAATCCATGCTTCATATAAGAATAAAATCACAACAAAACAGAAGCTATACAGAACCAATCAGAACATCACAGAGCTTCATATCTCTACTAAGAATCATCATGAACTTCCAAAATATAATCAATATCATCCAAAACACTCTCAAACACTTCCTTTAACAACCATACATCACTCTACATCCATAAAAAATTAATCATTCAGACCTCAAAAATAACAAAAATCAGTCAAAAATTCAGTCTTTTTCCACTCTCAACATATCCCCACACTTAGAAAGGAAGCGTCCTCACGACCTAAGGAAAAGAAGAATATAAGTTCACTAAAAATCTCAATTTTATCTTCCGTAGGATCTTCAATAATCTCTCCAAACCACGACCCCAACTTATTACGTGTATTTCTAGAAAAAACTACTAAAGGAAAACTTCATTTATTAACTCATCTGATAATCAATTGGAAGTCATAACAAATTTGTAAAGGATATAAGAGGTTCTTCTTCAGCTTTCCACCATAGGCTTTCCATCCACCATCAATAGTTTGAAAAGAGCTCTCGAACAAATTATTCAACCAGCACGAACTCATCACATACAATTATTACAACACACACAAACACTAACACAACCATATGAATGACACCTCCAAAAAGAGAGATATATATCATTAAGAATCATCCAAAATACATTTCAAAGGCATCAATGAAGGTGATACCTTTTGAAGGCTTGGTGGTTTTGAAAATGATCCATGGAGAAGGACTCATCCACAAATGTCTTTGGAGGATTTTGAAAGAACTGCAGGTAGCACATCCTTTCTAGCAAAACGAGATATTTGCTAGGTAGACATAGGGCATGAAAATATAGGACATCCAACTATTGGGAATCAATGCTCACATTGACATTCATACAAAGCTTTGGAATGGCCTTTTGATCATTATGGGAATGCCTATGCATGTATGCTAGATACCAAGCAAAATGAGCTGTCAATCTCATTGAATGATCTAGAGATTGTGAATATTGGTGAGCAAAATGAAGGTAATTTTGGTATGCTTGACTAGCAGTAGTCCAATCCCCTCGAATTAATGGCCTGTTAATCTGAGGTCATATGAGAGAATCAGTCGAGCTCCATCCTCTTCTTCTTGGAATCTGCTGATCAAATCCATCGTACTCACTAACCAACTGAGGGGGTTGAAAAATAGAAGTGGCAGGAGATGAAAATGGAATAAGTAAAAGAGGATGAAGAGATGGGTAGGCAAAGTCATAAAAGGAGGAATAGGCTAAAGAAGGAGTGACTGAAAATTGAAGTGAATCAATTTTTAGGAAATGTGTCAATTGATAAACATAAAAAGTAGAAGGTATATGAATAGATGGAGAAGGGCATGGTGGAGAAGGGGAAAAAACTCGATCTTCGATGAAAGAACAATAGGTAAATATAGGAATTTGAAGAAAACCCTGAGGTTGAAAAAGAAGAGGTAAGATAGCTGCCGAGTTGGTTTTATAAAGGGAAAGATAAGTATCATAGCGATGGGCCATTTGTTGGTAGTATAATAGGCTAGGAATAGAGGGACCTAAGACAGATCTTCTCTGATAGGCATAAAAAAAGGATGAATCAAAGGGATGGTTTTTGGAAAGATAAGCTAGGAGATCCACCCTCAGGTGGTTAGTGCTTTGCACATAAGTAGAGCTATATTCTTACGTTGATTCAGGACAACAAAATCAATCATTGAATGCCATGAATTATCAGAGCAAGTAGCCACTTTTGAGGAATAACACTGGAACATGTCAGCTATCCGCAACTCCAAATAGTTGACATACAAAACAACTTGCAAAACCACATCCCCCACATACCAGGCTAGATCTACATCATCTGAAATCAATAGATCACCTTGTAGATACATGTAAGACAACAACATGGCATCCGTCGTCACAAAATCTTCAAACACCATACGGACCACTTCTGTCAGTAAATCAGGAGACCAAGCCCCACTCCAACCATTCTCTGAAGAGGAAGATCCATCGTTGAAAGCTTCATATAGAAGGCCAACTTCTGCAATCTAATAGTGGACAAAGAAAGAATGGTCCGGAGGAACATACTCCTAAAAGTGCTCAAATGTAAACCATAACAAATCCATCCTGGACTGCAATCTTTCCACTTTATCTTGAAACAAGGGACACAATGTAGCCTATCTCTGGAGAATCGCCAAGTCCTGCTTAGAGATAGAAGGAATAATAGGAACATTGGGGCTTGGAGAAATGGACCGTGACTGCATCAATTGGTCTTGCAACTGCTTAATTTGGGAAGCTTATGATTCCACTATATTATGAGTAGTCTGTAAAGCTGGCAGTTTTGCATCTAAAAGAGTCTAAAACTCTTGAGCTTCTTTGGACATTCTCTCTTTCTCTTCTGAGACTCTAGTGACCTCTGAGACTGAGCTTCTATTAACTGAATCTTCAAAGAATATATTTCTTCTCTCTGGGTCTCAATCATGTGGGTATGCTACTCCATTTGCTTAAATAGATCTGCAAGTGTGTCTTTAGCAGAGGCTAACTCTGTGGTTGCCTTATGCAACTGGTCTTTGGACTGCATCAATTCTTCATAGAAAGAAACATACAGCTGTTAAACACAAGCTGTCACTGAGAGTTCAATCAAACTCTGGATGTCATTACAAAGGAATGGAATAGCATCTCCTGATACTAAACTATTCAGTGAAGGGACTGATATTTCCAAAGAACCCTCTATATGTGCCCTGAATAAATTGTTACATGTGAGGTAGGCAGGGAGGTCACTGCTAGATATAGCAGGAATTGTGACTGAAGGAAGGATTGAGGGAGTTTTATCTTCCACACGCTTCAAGCGCTTTCGCTGAATGACCAATGGAGGAGGGGAATCAAGATCCTCTATGTCAATAGGTTTTGACTCTTCTAAAGGTGGAGGGTGAGGTACTGGATCAGATGGAGGAGGTGGAAGTGTACCCTTCTTAAGGCCTGAGTATGTCAAGAAAGAATATAAGTAGGAACCATAAGTGACATTTATGACATTTCCTCTGGTTACTTTGACAAAATGTTGGTCCATCTTCGTAAGCAGGTAAGTACTCCAATCAATGGCCACCCCTTTTAACACCATCTTGGAAGCTATGAAGAGTTATTTGGACAAATAATGGGATGGTGTTTTGGCAGGCATAAACCTGTCTTGGAGAAACTAGCAAACTAACTTCCAAAGAGGATCAGTGATCATGGAAAAAGATACTCCTGAAGTGTTTATCACTTTCTTGACATCCAGAATCTCTTTGGTCTGCTTCTGTAATAACAGCTTGAAAATCTCATCATTGGAGAATAATTGTCTGGCTGTAACAAAGGGCTCTCCTTTGTAGGGAAGAGACAAAGCCTTTCTTAACTGTCGGGGTGTCAATACCACAGAAGCACCATGAACCGGGCCCGACTTCTTATTGTATGATGCAAGAAACTCATCACACAGGAATGGATCATCTGGAATCAATGGGAATGAGGCAGCCACGAAAGTTGCAAGTCCTGCTTTCTCTATAGGCTCAAAAGCCAGTAGGGAAGAATAATCCCTACTGATCAACATGACATACTGGATAGGAGGAGCGTGAGGCGCCATTCAGATGGAAAAAATACACACCACAAACACATACAATCACAAAGAATGCCTGCAAAACAACCAAAATAGCTATAAAAAAGAAATCAATCAAAATAAGGACACACACAGACGTAACTAACCAATTTACCACCCCCAAACAACCCATATCCTAGAAAAAATTCGGCATGACCTCTACACATGCGACCGAAAACTTCATGTGATGCAATAAGCAGGCACCCAAGACCCCGTATTAGGCAAAAAAGAGAAAAAACTACAAATTGCACCTATAATCGTAGCACTTAAGCAAACCATAATACCATAAAAATCTAATCAGGACCTAACCATAACTTTGACCAACACTTTCAGCTTAGAGGACTTTACGTGCCCATCCCACGAAGCATGTTTATTAAAAGGGAAAAAAAGTGCAGTGAGGGAAAATGGGTTTAATGAAGGGTTCATTTTAAGAAATTATTAACAATGGGTGACATTTTATTAGGTGGTAAACCTTAATAAGAAAACAACGGTTCCTTCTTAAAATTTTAATTACAATTTATTAGGGTGAAATAGTGCTTAAACGAAACTCGGACTATGATTCCCAGACTAGGGTCTCTAAATGCAAATTTATTAATTCGAAATTAATAGTGATGTGGAGTGCTTTTTTGCCAGCGCGTGCTTTTTTGTGACAGTTGGTTCACTATTTATTAAAAATTAAGGTGTCTCTTAAGCGCACGTAGTTCGTGCAAAGTGAACGGCTGGTTGATTTTTAAGTTATTAGAAACATTGTGTGTTTAGCGCGAGCGCATGTGGAAAAGTGGGTGAATATACTTCATTTTAGCAATTAATTGTGATTAAGGGATGATGAAAATAAATAAAGCTCAAAAAATAAATACATGGTAGGGGTATGTATGCAATAGACTAAAGGCGTATGGAGTAGTCCCAAATGCAAGGAATCTAGTTTTTAAAAAAACACCACTAACTCGAAAAAATAAAACACATTGGTGTTTTTATGTTATTTTGATTTTTAAATTTTATTTATTTATTTTTAAAAAAATTATATTTTAGGTGTGTTTGCATTTTGTATAGTGTTTGGTTTTTTTTGTTTTTTTAATTCTTGTTTATTTTTTAAAAAATAATTAAAAAAGAATATAGGACACATGAATATGTTGTGTAGTGTAATGGTGGAATTTCAGGAATCCAACAAGTGTCAACAATGTGTGTTAATTTATTCATGATTTTTCAGTTGATTTTTGGAATTTAAAATAAATTTTCATGAGGTGAAGTATTAAATTTAGGGGTTTTGGCTTCAAATAATACTTTAACCATGTATGGAAGCATTGCTAATTGAGAATTTATTGGCAAAAGGGGCAAGGAGGGTTGTAGAATTTTCCAATTTTTTTTGGAAATAATTCTAAATTTTTACTAATTTTTAATGAATTTTTCTAATTTTGCATGTGTTTTTGAAGTAATTTTTAAATTTTGAATTTTTTGCAATTCATTTTCCTTAATTTCCACTTTAGAAAATATTCCAAATGATTTCAGCAATGTTGGAAAATTTTTAGGATTTTTTCTACATTTTTTTTGAATTTTAAATGAATTTTTGAAGTTTTTATGTGTTTTATGTTTATTTTTATGTGTTTTTATGTATTTTTCGGGTTTGGAAACTAAAAGGCGGTACCCAAGCTGTGTGTGAACAGCGGAGGATGACTGCGTGTGAATGACTAACTGTAACACACCACCGCTTGAACAAATCGGATGCGCGTCCTCGTGCGTGACCACCCGCTAGCAGTTCACAAACACGTCACAAGCACATGCGGAGACATGCACGAAAAGGAACACGGACTTGCGGGGAGGTGCGGTGAGGGGGAACAAGGACTATGGGAGAGGGGGGTGTTGCGGCGGGGGGAGAGGGGTGTGGGTGGAAACAATGGTTAGGGTGGGAGGTTGGGGTTAAGGGTAACCATAGTAGGGTTAAGGTAACCAGGGTGGGGTCAAGGGGGGCTCAATTTGGAGGGGGCGCCGGGCAGGAGGAGGAGGGTGAAGAAGAGGAGGAGGAGGAGGTGGAGAGGTGGTGGTGGAGGGGAGGAGGTGGTGGTGGAGGGAGAGGAGGCGACGGGGAAGGGACGAAGAGGAGGCGGCGTGGTGGCGAGTTGGAAGGGAGGGAGAGGAGGCAGTGTGGAAGGGAGGGAGAGGAGGCGGCGTGGAAGGTGAGTTGGAAGGGAGGGAGCCAACGCGGCGTGGAAGGGAGGGAGAGGAGGCGGCATGGAAGGCGAGTTGGAAGGGAGGGAGCCGACACAGTGTGGAAGGGAGGGAGAGGAGGCGAGTTGGAAGGGAGGGCGTGGAAGGTGAGTTGGAAGGGAGGGAGTCGACGTGCAGGCGAGGGAGAATGCGAGGGGGAAGGGCGCGGGCACGACGCACAAGGCAAGTAAGCTGCTTTTTTTTCTTTTTTTTTTCTTTTTTGTGTGTCGTTTGATGTTTTGTGTTTGTTTGTTTTTTTGTTTTTGTTTTTTTTTTCTTTTTTTTGTGTTATTTTGTGAAAATTTATTAGTATGGTTTGTGTTTTTTAAAATTGTTTTTTTATTTGTTTGTTTTTTTTGGTTTATTTGTTTTGTTGTTTTTTTTGTTGAAATTGTTGTTGTGGTTTAAATGTGGGTTGGTGTTATTATTATTATTTTTAAATTATAAAGGGTGTTTTTTGTTTAAAAAAATAAAATAAAATTGAATGTGGGTTGTTTTGTTGGTATGGGAGTTTGTTTTTTTAATAGCAATAGTTTGGATAGTGAGTTGGGCATTTCATCTATTATGACGCCTGGAGTGAGGCAGAGTTGTTATGTACCGTCTCATGAGAGGCAAGCTCAGAGTGAGCCATAGTTATGGAGATTTGAGAGAGTCAAAAAACCAGTTGATAGGTTTACACACACTGGTTATTCAGGCCCCCATTATGCATATATGGCTAGTGTGACAGGTTACAAAGAACCTACAAAGTTTGATGATGCAGCCAGATGATAACTCATGTGCTGCCATGGATGAGGAGTATGTAGCCCTGGCTGCAAATGAGACATGGGAATTGGTTGAGTTGCGTGAAGGAAAAGTCCCCATCGGCTGCAAATGGGTGTACAAGGTTAAGTGCAAGTCAGATGGTTCGTTAGAACACTATAAGGCCAAGCTGGTTGCAAAAGGGTATACACAACAAAATGGCCTTGACTATGAGGAGACTTTTAGTTCGGTGGCTAAAATGGCAACAATCAGAACTGTCATTTCTTTGGCAGCATGCAAAGACTAGAAATTATGGCAAATGGATGTCAAGAATGCTTTCTTGAATAATGATTTGGTTGAGGAAGTATATATGGAGTAGCCTGAAAGCTAGGTTCACTTGGACTTTCCTACACATGTATGTAAGGTGAAAAAGGCTTTATATGGACTGAAATAGGCATCTAGAGCATGGAATGCTCGGATCAGTAGTTATTAACAGCAACATGGATTTAGATTGGTTGATGCATATCACAATCTATTCACGAAGAAGATAGATCATGGATATGTGTTTCCAGTGGTTTACGTAGATGATCTTATCATCACTAGAGATGATGAAGAGGGCATTGTTGAAATTAAATCATGTTTACAGGCTGAATTCAGACGTTGGTGAATTGAAGTATTTTCTTGGGATTGAGGTAGTCTCTACGCCTCAAGATATATGGCTGCTATATAGAAGCATCATACTCATGACATGTTACAGAAGTATAGTATGGTTGAATGCAAGCCTATGGAGACACCTCTTGATCAGAATATAAAGCTGCAGATTGATGTTGGAAATAACATAGAGAATGTGATGATGTATCAATAGATGGTGGACAGCTTGATATACTTGACTATTACCCGTCCTAACTTATGTTATGCAGTGGGGATGATTAGTAGTCAATTTATGCAGAAGCCTTG
The DNA here is from genome assembly GCF_053477565.2 of Lygodium microphyllum. NCBI lineage: Eukaryota > Viridiplantae > Streptophyta > Polypodiopsida > Schizaeales > Lygodiaceae > Lygodium > Lygodium microphyllum. The sequence continues at coordinate 82,386,600 of NC_141158.1, forward strand.
CAAACCACATTTAGATGCAGTCAGGAGGATCATGAGATATGTAAAGGGTACTACAGGTTATGGAATGTTTTATGCATATGGAAAATATCTTGACTTGACAGGGTTTACTAATGCTAATTGGGCTGGTTGTGCCTATGACAAGAGGTCAACCAGTGGTTATGCATTTGGATTGGGCATCAGTATGTTAGTTAGTAGAGTAAGAAACAACCTACTGTTGCATTGTCTAGTACAGAAGCTGAGTATACAGATGAGCTACCTTAATGGCTTGTGAAGCAGTTTGGTTGATGAAATCGTTGAAAGACTTGGGAATACAGTTGGAAAGTAGAGTGAGATTGAATTGTGATAACCTCAGGAGTGTTATGTTGGCTAGCAATCCTGTCTACCATGCTAGGTCCAAACATATTGAGGCTCACTACCATTTCATTCGAGAAATAGTTCTTACAGGGCAGATTGACTTGATTCATGTGAAGACTGAAGACCGAGTAGTAGATATATTTACCAAGTCTCTTAGTAAAGAAAAGTTCATATATTTCAGACAGCTACTTGGAGTTTATCAGATGGTTTGAGCTTGAGGGGGTGTGTTAGAATATCAAGCTCCCATTACTCTTCAGTCAGTCTATCTTTAGGTGTATGATCGACATTAGCTGGATACAACTATATACACGTGTGACATTCAATAAGTTGGTGCAGTCAGTGACTTAGCCACAGTTAGTCTTGGTTAATCATACCTATGTGTGTAAGTCTCTTTCAATTAGTATGATGGAAGATAATGGAAGAAGAACAACAATGAGCTAAGGCTCATCTTCCGCTCCACTTTGTCTCTCTCCCTCTCTTCCAACAAACAACCCATAGGGTACCCCAAATACACACTTTCATGGATTAAGAGCAATGCAGGCGTGTTTATAATGCTCAAAACATTTCCTTCAAATGATCAATTGAAATCCTCTTAGCTTCACACACAAAATCATGCCATCTCTTTGGGCATGTCTCATAGCTTATAAATTTTCTACAAGCCAAACACCATTCCAACTGACCTATGGTATGGGTGCCACCATACTGGTAGAATTTTTTATCCCTAGTCTATGAATCACTTTTCAAGAATGGTGGGAAGGCACTAAAGCATGTCAACATTGCCTACTAGAATTGGAGCCTTTAAATGTAAACCCGATTACTAGCTATTCATGCCCTAGTTGCAAAGAAAGCTCAACATAAGGCCTAGTTTGATAAGCATGTCATGTAAAGATCCTTTAGGGGGATCTTGTTTTACTCTATTTAGTTAAAGGCCATAAGCATATATTGAAGTTAAGAGGTCATAGATCACTTTGTGTCCATGTCATCAACATGATAGGGAATGTTGAGCTAGAAACTCTAGATGGCCAACCCATAGGCCATTTTAATGGTAGCATGATTAAGAAATACTTTCCACTTGTACATCCCTTGCATGAACCACCCACGGTGAACACAAACATCCCCTTGTTGTGAATATGATAGTTCAATGAGCAGTTTGAGTAACAACAACACTACCCTTCTTTACCACTTTCCAAAGCTTCTCCCACCACCATCGATGTTAGAGTTGTTACATTTACCATGCTCAAAATGGATGATGAACCCAATATCTCAATTGGATATCTTCATCTTTGCCTCACCATAGCTAGAACCCTTATGGGGCTAATGCATTGATAGATGATGTCTCCAATTACGACTTTCTTCCTTATTGCTATTGGAGCAATCTAGATCAATCTAGAGAAATCTAGAACTCTTATGGGGCTAATGCACTGATAGATGATGGCTCCAATTACGACTTTCTTCCTTATTGCTATTGGAGCAATCTAGAGCAACCACAATTGTAGCTAGTTGAGGACTTGTTGGTACTTGCTAAAAAGTTGATCACATATTGCTTTATGCAACTAGACTCAACATCTAGCAGCTTTGCCAAACATTTTGCACTCATGGACTTAGGATTAGTAACCTTGACATGCTTTTACGTGCACCTCAGTGACATCCTACATGGGAAGAACATGAGCACCTCTTCTGCAAAAGTCTTATAGTCTTGGATCAATTAGCACATGATATCCCACAAAAGCAGTTAGAAATGTGCTAAATACTTCCTTCCTTCGTGAACAATAGGATCCTTAAGGACTCTTTTGTTGTTGAAAACTTATGCCAACTATGTAGCTTTACTACTCACTTCTTGAAAAAATGAACAAATGGCACATACTTCTCTATGAAGTTGCAACTCTTAGATACAAAATTGTCACCATAGAGTTGCTTCACCACCTACTCATCGCTACATACCAAGGAATATCTCCACATTACAATCCATTTCAATGGACCATTACTCATGGATGACCTCATATCATACCTTTGTGAGCTACTTGTCTAGTTTGTTGACCTAAACTCTCTAGATAACCTAGAGTACAATCCAAACTTCTAGGATTGGTGGATTCTAGACACTTCTCCTACTATATGTAAATAGCATCTCCCATTCTATTGTATATAACAATAACACTATAATAATAAAAAACTTTAAAAACTTTAGTTGCATACATTTGACCGCCTCTCCCAAGCTAAGAAGCTTGACTCACTTTTGTAAGAGGGAAGAAAAGTGATGCCAATGACGATGTTGATAAATGACCAACAAGAAACTTACCAAAACCAACCAACCAAATCTACCAAACAAGTAATAGCTATTGTAATAAGATAGTAAGAGGTGGATAAGTTGTGAATTTCAATTGCGTAATAATACGTAGGTATAGAGTATTAGTATAGAATTATTTGGCATGTGAATATGAATTTATGATTTGAGATTTCATGAGGTAACTCACGAATGCTTCTATGGATTTGTAAGAATTTGAATAGCCAAGAATCGGGAATAAGCCCATCCTCATAATAGACCCTCTTAACAAAGATAATAATATATTCTCAATCTTGCAATAGACCAACTTTGGCATTAAAATGAGCATGGATGAAGTGGTATACATTCAATTCCAGAGTACAAGTAGTCGAGACAACTTGATAACACATCATTAGTCAGTTTGGGAAATGATAGCAAAATGTGAGTTGGTGGGCATTTATGCATTTCACAACATATGAAGCCAGAATCTACTACTACTACCCACAAAAGAAAACCTTCAAGATGAAATTTAACACAAAGAACAAATATCACTAGGAGATCGAAGAAACCATCATCAAACTTACCCTCAAACTAGTAGAAAAAACTCTGGTCATAAAGAGAAAATTAGGAAAATATGTAAAGGCACAGAAGCTAGTGGCATTACCCTAACAATGAAAGGAAAAAGCCTTAACCCAAAAGGGGGTGTTGCTTCCTGGCGTACAGGATGAGGAGTTGAAAGTCACATTGTAGTGCTCCACCACCTCTTCACATACAACAAACTCGCAACTAGCTAGCTTAGGATTCCCAAGTGGTTCATTGAAGATATCATTATAGAGAATATTGTAAATTAGGACATGAATGCATTATGGTTGGAATGCATGATTGAGTCTCTTTTCAAGGGCCACAAGATCTATGAGCAAGATACAACCTCCAAATTGAACTGCATGAAGCAAAGAACATCATCATAAATTATGGCAGTGCCTTATCTCATCTCATAGCAATCTATCTTAGCACTATAGGAGCCAACATAGTACCTCACCCACCATCTAGCCTAGAAGAAGAAAAAAAGGAATAAGAAGACGAATAAGATAGATGAAAATGCCATAAGGGAGTAGGTGAGAACAAAGAAGACATGAGATTGATGGAAAAAATCTCAAAGCTATCTAAGTTGGAATTTGACAAGTAGAAAGCTGAAAAAGAACAACTTTGAAGACATGAGAAAGAAGATTATGTGAATGCTATCCCGGATTCTATTGAATCCTCAATGCATCAGCAAAAAATGGCACAATCTTGGATGAAAGAGGAGAAAGTAGCTTCAAGAAAGGTAAGGAAAAAGCAGAGTAAGAGCCTATTACTCTAGCTCTCCTCCTTGACATACACAAGTAGATGCAGTAAATGTAGGTCCAAATGAAGCAAATGGAACAACTACATGCTTAGGTTACTGAGCTTACAAAGCACCAATCTTCACAAGAGATAGCCACTGACATGTAGAAAGAAAAGTAACAACAAGTTTAGTCTAGTAAGAGTACTCACTACAATCCAAATTGGCACAAAAAAGTGGGTGGACTTGAGGCCTTAGAGAAGATATGTGAGGAACTTAAAAGAGGCAAAGCAACTGAGTTGCTTAGAGAGAAGCAAGACTTGTAGGAGAAGCTAGAAGAGATGCAGGAGGAGCTTAAGAACTTCATCATTCGTGCATTCCAGATGAAGTTGGAAGATAAGGAGATTGTGCTTTAGAGAAATTTTGCAGAACTTGACAAGGAAGCAATGTTAGGAGAAGAATTTCAAAAGACATTGCAAGACAATAAGAACTCTCTATAGGGAGGATTCCAATTTGCATTACAAGAAAAATAGAGTGGCTTGAGGGAATAACATAAAAATGAACTACAAAAAAAGGAGAAATCCTTATGGGAAGAAATCCAAGGGACCACGAGAAAATATACAACACTGATAAAAGAGCTATAAATGGAATTGAAAGGGAAGGAGACTACCCTATGGGACACCATCATTGGGCTTCAAGGAGAAATGATAGACCTAAAGAAGTACAAAATGGATAATGATACACCGAGCGAGCAAAAAAATGGATCAAATTTCCTATTGACACAAAGAGACCTTGAGCTTTCTCAAGAGCAGGCTAAAGTGTAGCATAAGGAGAGAGAACACGAGCAACACCTACAGGAGAGAGAGTAATGGAACATCACATTTGATATCTTATAGTAGACATTAACTAACTAATTGGCCTAATTTGTGAACTCTATGGAAGGGGAAGCACAATGACAGCAAGGAGAGATACTCTTGAAGTTGTCCAAAGATCTAGGCATTGCTTTGTATGGGAAATCCTAGTACAAGATTCATTTGGACACAAGTGCATCCTCACTAGCAACAAGAAATCAATAGAGAAGTGGCCTCAGAGCTTGCAAACCCCAAGTAGAAGACCCTAGTGAGCTCAAAGCACAACTTGGAACTGTACGTAGCATGGAATAATTTGATGATAGTCAAGCCAACCAAGCAAGACCTCATATAATATCTACAACATAAAAGGTATGAGGATCGCGAGTTAGAAACAACGGGGCTTCTAAAAGATGAGTCTTATCCTCCTAGGTTGCCTATGGCTTTGAAAACACCTAATGTCATGACACCACCAATAGATCCTCTTGATCTACCACCTTTTGATGACTTCACAATAGGACCCATTGTAGTGTAGATTGCTGAACAAAAAGAGGCATATGATACTATGATAGAAGGGCTTAAGACATAACCCCGAAAGGTTTCAAACCACCCCATTTTTCCTAGGCTCATGAGGAATGAAGAGGAGGGAAATATAGAAGGGAAGCTAGAGGAAAAGCTTTAGAGGTACAAGGCATAGGAAGAAGCTAGCAATGCAGTAACTTTTTATTTCAGGATTGATGAGGTCGATATGTTTAAGGAACCCCTACCCCCACAAATAGTTAGAGTGCTTATCCGAGTGGCTAGAAGCATTAGTAGAGAAGTGGGCTTGCTAGTTGGACAATAATGACTTCAGAGCATCTTGTTGGATTTGGGGGGGGGGGGGGACGCAAGCATATATCTCACTATGAATCCTTGGGAAGCTTGGTGAGGATAGCCATAATGGAAGTACCCACTCCTAGAGTAGGATAAAATAGCATGGAATGCATTTATCTACTCTAATGAGCTCAGCTATCTAGGCACATTTTTAGCGGTCCATTGAGATATGAGTCTAAGCGACGCCACTCGGCACTCCCATGGAATTTTACGGGGTTTGTTGCCTAGGGTTTCTTGAGTCCACCTTGCAATAGAATGTTTCCGACCGAACCCACTGGGATTGACTTGAATTTGGGGTCCTAGTGGTCAAGGTCTCCTGACAACATTCTAGTGTCAGCGGGTCTTGGACATCCCACTTTACACAAAGATACCCAAACTAAAGTAGATCCAAGCTGCACTTGGTTCTTCAAAGAGAATGGGAAATGGGAGGGATGCACCACTCAACCTCTTTGCTCATAGGGCATAGTCCCATTCCGGTCCCCTAAAACGGTATGAATTGAGATTCTAACCTAACATTTCTAAGGGTGGGATGCCGGTAAAACCTTGTGAGAAGCCTCCCAACTTTGTGGGACCACCCTACCATAGGACAGACCCGATCGAGGGTTTCATCCACTCGCTTCCCTCAGTAGGCGTTCTTTAGTTATCTAATTAGGTCCTATCACATTTATGTGTGACATTTAAAATCAACTTCCTTAATTAAGCATTTTAAGGAACATGGTTCATTCACGTAATTTACGGCATAAACATGAATATAGAGCAAGCAATCCTTTTGACAAATAAGTTCCTTAACTTATTTTCCAGTTAATCTTTGTCTCCTGCCCATACATGAGAAATTATATTTCTCTTTTGCCTTGCAAAAGTACCCTGTCCAAATCACATGGCACCATAATTTTCATCCATTATCTGAAATAGGATCTTCTAGCACCACATACATTAGGCTCACGACACTCTTTAACTTTGTTTTGGACTAGACAAGGGGTGTGTAGAGATCCACCTAACCCCAAGTGACCTAGGAGTGAGACACAACTTCCATGGTTGGCCTTTTCACCACTTGACCTTCGGCCCATGAATAAAGGAGTGCCCTCTTGGGTTGTTGAAGTGTGGTTGACCTTGCAGATGATCCACCTGTGCAAAATATCCTTTCCTTAATTAATCCGATTAAGAATCAAGCACAAATAAGGCATTTAGCCTTAATATCAATTTCCAAGAAAGCATTCCTTTATTCCCATGGAAACTTGTCATCATAGACACCTGCCATGAATTTACCATTAATCACAAGCACTTATAATAATCATCCAAACCAGAATCCAACAATCAGTTGATTGTAAAAGCATTTAGGGTGTTGTTCGATCAATTTAAAAAAACAATGGTATCCTTTTCCAAACATTGAAGGAATAGTCACGATAACCTTTCCATCACGTATTTGCTCTCCCCCTTGGGATCAGGAGCGATTCTATGTAAAATTTACTTAGCACACCCTTCTTTTGGCAAAGGCATATGTTAAGGATTCAAACACCGTACAATACATAAGTTTTAGTAGTCACTTACATTGATCGATAACCCAGTTTTCTTCCCAACAAGTATAAAAGCATTGGTCTTTCCTTTGACTTAGGGTTTCCTAATTCCTTGAGCTCTTCATTTTCCCTGGAGATGTTGCTGCATCTAGCCCAACCCCAAATAGGATTGATAAACATAGTAGTTATTGGACGGATCTCAAGGGGTTGTAGTTTTAATCCTAATGAGTGTTGTTTGTACTAGCTATGTGTAACTTCAAGATTCCCAATGAACAAATAGTTTGTGATATTAGCAAGAACTTGGACAAAGCCTAGAGTTTTCTAAGATGAATTTCCTTTAGGCTAGGTCACTTATCATGCCATTTGCCAAGCGTGCAAGCTATGATATACCTTCAGTGTGGTGAAAAATGTATCTATGATTTACAAGGAATTTAGGAGAGTCGATAATACCTTGGAATCTTATATGCTATTTGTGCTATGCACAAATTTGTTGCATAGCATCTAGATGCAATTTACTTCTCTTGATACCCATGTTTGCAAACTCCATCTTTCAACTGCATGAGATGAAACCTATCCCTTTCCATGACCTATTCTCATGTGGCATCTAACGTACCTCATGCAAGAATCAAAACAAGTTTCTTATAAAATTTGGAAATTCATTACTTACAACCGGTATCGTAGTTGGATTGGTAGTGATGCCCTTGCCTGAGGCTTCATTGTAGATGGTGGGATTTCCACCCACGCTTGGCATTCTTCGCTTTGGGGCCATTCTCGATCTTCGTCTCCTTTAGACATGATCTGCACAAGAATTCTATGCCTTGTGCTCGATAAGTGGGGCCAATTGGGGAGAGAATGAAGCTTGCGGGTGGATGATAATTTTGCGGAAGACAGGGTATAAGTTTGTAGGCAATGGGGAAGGAAAGGACATGTGTGGATACCCTCTAAGGAGGGGAAGAGAAGAAGAATCTTCTCTCTCTCTCTCTCTCTCTCTCTCTCTCTCTCTCTCTCTCTCTCTCTCTCTCTCTCTCTCTCTCTCTCTCTCTCTCTCTCTCTCTCAGAGTGTATCGAGCCCTTCAAGGCCTCCTATTTTTCATTGTGATTGGGGGGGGGGGTTTATAATGGAGAGGGAGGTTATTATTGGGGAGGCCATGGTGGAGTGGTGGTGTTATTGGGGGTGGGGGGTGGCATGATGGAGCCTCGAACCTCCATTTGGGTGGCCAGAGGTGGGCCACTACCATGCAATCTACTCCATCTCCCTCGTCGTGATTCTTCCTCCACTTCGTCCTCCACTTCTTCGACTTCTTCCTTCACTTCAACAACTTCTTATTGTAAAGAAACCTTGACTTCAGGTCGGTCCTAAGTGGGAACGGCTCGATACTTCTGCTTTGGGGCATACTTGGGAAGACCTAGATCGCAAACCCTGTGACATTCCTTGCAAGTGCTAGGTGGCGCTTTCTAGACTCCCCTCCCAATGGGCTGCTAGGACGTGTCCCACAAGTGGTCAAGCGGACACGTTACAATTGATATCAGAGCAAACCAATGAGATCTAAAGGTGGCAAGGGAACTTAATGGAGGAAAATAAAGGGAATAAGGGGATAAACAGGGGAGGGTGAGTGCAACAGAGCAGTGTTTTCTATTGAAAACATTTCTTTACTCACTTATGGATGTTGGGTTGCTGAGTCACGAAGCATGGAGCAAGTTCTTGGTGTTCCAGGTCATGTTCATGACAGCAATGCATGCTTTGAATTATCGTCAGAGGCTTGGCATGATGGATATTCTAGACTGCATCTATAATCCTTCACCCCTGTATGCGGAACGGAGATGGACGGGAGGCTTAGGAGTATACTACATAGCAACCCACCAACTCGTGTACCTTCAAACCAACTTGAAAATAATTAAGTGGATGGAGGATTTAAAGATCGTGAAGTTGTTCATCTTTGTCGAAGCTCGTGTAAATGCAACCTTGCATGTTAGCTGTCGGAAAGTCAAGCAGAACAAGTATGTCTATGAAGAAGTAACTCGGGTGATCTCCTGACAGAATCAAAGTGTTAGGGCACTATGAGAAGAACGGGTATCAAAGGAAGGGGTACCCAAAGCTTCCTATGACTTACCATTTCCTAAACATCCATGACCCCACTCCATATTATTATTCCGTCCCTGTAGCCGATTGTAACACAATCCTATTTTTCCCAAACTGATGTATCAATCAGCCTGTCCTACTTATCCAAAATAAATGTACTCAAGGGGTTATGCCTTCATGAATAAACAAGACTTTTTACAATTATCTATCTTGATCATAAATGTTAACTGAGGTGTTAAGTGATTGAATCACTTAGATAAAAAGCTGTGCTATTCATATTAACATAATATGGGAACGTATGATAAGATGTTAACATAAAGAATCTTATTGTTCAGACGCAACCCCAAGCGTAGGTTCCAAATCTAACTCCAGGAGCTGGGCCTCAAGAGAAGAAATTCCTTCTCAAACAAATTAAGCCACCTGAGTTTGATGGCAAGGGAAGGACTGTTCAAGTAGATGCCGAGATCTGGATTGAGTCCATGGAGGACTATTTTGAGGTAGCATGAACTGCACCTGCTAACCAAGCCATGCTCGCCAAACTTAAGCTAACAGGCGAAGCAAGACTTTGGTGGAAATAGTGGTGCAAAGACCAAGCGATCTTGGAGGGGACAGTCACTTGGGATAAGCTTAAGGAAGCTGTGCGAGGGAGGTATCTACCACCTACCTACCGCACACAAATGATGAATGAATTCTATGACTTGAACCAGCTAGGATTATCCCTGAAAGCATATTATTTGAAGTTCGTTTCACTCCTAAAGTATGCACCTCCAACGGATATGACACAATAGGTGTCAAAATTCTATGGTGGGTTGAATCCACCCATAAACACTCGATTGGAATCAATGCGCCCAGGACCTACAAGATGCACTCATTCGAGCTGCTCCGATAATACAGGAGGTGTAGTCCAAACCAAGGAACAACAGGATTTGGCCTTACAAAGATTAGAATAAGGGTATGTCTAAGGCTCAGACCAAGAGAGCGCAGTGTCAGAATTAGGACCAAAGAAAGAAAGCTAGGGTCAAAGCTGTTAACAACTTTGTTCCAACACAAAGCAATGATCGCAATCCACGTTGCTTCCATTGCAACGAGCCCGGATACTTCAAGAGGGAGTGTCCCAAGCTTGGCAGAGGACATCACCAAGGGCAATTCCAAGGTTTAAAAAAAAGCCGCTCATGGCCAAGGAACCACTGTTATGGCCAAAGGAAGAACCTCCAATGTTTCCACTAGTCAATGAAGAAGATCCATCCATGGATGCTGACATTGAGAAGGCAATGGTTCATGCCACTCTTCACAAGAAGGGTCCGAATCGCCAATTTAGGGTGATTCAAACTCCATTAGAATATCGAGGTAAAAGCTTCAAAACCTTGATTGATTGTGGCAGTACACATTCCTTCATCTCACCAATTTGTGCAAAAAGATTAGGGATATCCATGATAGATGTACCTACCTTACTTGTGGAATTAGCAAATGGTCATGAGGTCACTTGTACTAGGCAAACTGCTAAGGTGAAATTCCTAAACTTTTGTGAGATTCAGGGTAATGAACCTAGGTGTCCACGAATGTTTACTCGGAATGGATTGGCTAATACCCAATCATTCCAATATCCACTGTGGGAAGGGCCAAGTCTCCTTTCGAAATTCTGAAGGGGAACTAGTCACGACTCAAGCTGGATTGGCTAATACCCAATCATACCCACATCCACTATGGGAAGGGCCAAGTCTCCTTCCGAAATTCTGAAGGGGAACTAGTCACGACTCAAGGTGAGGCTGGTAAGCCAAAAATACAGCTAGCAAAAGCAACACGGATAATAAAAGGTGTTCAAAAGGGTCTACCTATCTATCTGATTAAATTGAATAAGCTAGACTAGAATCAGGAATCTGGAGAAGAACCTTCATGGTTAAAGGAATACGTAGACGTATTCCCTGAAGATCTAACGGAACTTCCTTCCCAAAGGGAAGTCGACCACGAAATCAAACTTGTGCCAGGAGATGCACCAGTCGCGCAAAGAGGCCGTATAAGATGTCCATTCGGGAAGCTATCAAACTAAAAGAGCAACTCAAGCAATTGTTAGACCAAGGCTACATCCGTCCTAGCAGTTCACCATGGGGAGCTCCAGTATTGTTCCAAAAGAAGAAAGATGGAATGCTTAACCTATGCATTGACTACAGAGGGTTGAATCAAGCAACCATAAAAAATAAATACCCCATTCCAAGAATAGATGAATTACTTGACCGTCTTCAAGGGGCGAAGATCTTCTCAAAGATAGATCAGATCTAGATATTATCAAATAAGGATCAAAGAAGAAGATATCCCAAAGACCGCATTCAGTACAAGGTAAAGGACATTTTGAATTCCTAGTGATGTCATTTGGGCTGACGAATGCTCCTGCTACCTTCAACACATTAATGCATGATACCTTTAGGCCCTATCTTGATGACTTCATACTCGTCTTTTTTGATGATACCCTAGTCTACTCAAAACAGGGAAAGGATCATGAACCCCAGCTTCGCATTGTTCTTGAAACAATGAGAGCACACAAGCTTTATGCCAAGAAGAAGAAGTGAGCATTTTTCAAGTGACAGATTGAATATCTGGGATTCATTGTATCAGTAGAAGGAATTTCAGTAGATCCAGCAATTTCAGTAGATCCAGCTAAGGTCAGAGACGTTCTGGAATGGCCAACACCAACTTCTGTCAAAGAAATACATAGTTTTCTTGGGTTGACAAGGTGGTACAAAATTTTCATCAAAGATTATGCTTTGATTGCAGCCCCTCTGACTGATCTACTAAAGAAGCAAGTAGCAATTGCATGGTCACCTGCTGAACAGACCAGCTTTGACAAACTAAAGAAAAGCTTAGTATCATCACCATCCTGAAACTTTCTAATTCCTCTAAGGGGAAGAGGATGTAATATACCCCCCATCCTTCCCGATAAGAACCCCCCTCGTACCTTCCCCATAAGAACCCCCCTCTTAATTTTTAAAGAAAATCTAACTCAAATTTTTTTACTCTCTCCCTCTGTCCCCCTACCGACTGCATGGCGGGGGGAGAGAGAGAGAGAGAGGGAGTAAGGAGTGAGAAGGGGGGGCATGCAACCCCCCCAAGTGGAGGGGTGGCGGCCGTTAATGGCCATCTCCCCCCCTTGTGAAGCCCTCCTCCTCCACTATACAAGGGGAAGCCCCCACCCCCTGGTCATCAGCAGGCAGCGCCCCCCCTCGTCGTCAGTGGCGGACAGAAGCCCCCCCTCCCTCGTCGCCTACACATCACGCCCCCCTCCATCTTCGATAGTAGCCCACCTCCCCCCCCGTGATTAGAAAACGCCACCAAGAGAGAGAGAGAGAGAGAGAGAGAGAGAGAGAGAGAGAGAGAGAGAGAGAGAGAGAGAGAGAGAGAGAGAGAGAGAGAGAGAGAGAGAGAGAGAGAGAGAGAGAGAGAGAGAGGGAAGTTTTTGAAAGTTTCTTCTTTTCCCCCCTCTTAAAGGGAGGTCGCACACCCCTCCAATATTTCCAAAAATACACCCCTCCCCTTCATTATCTTTTCTCCACTCAAGGAGAGGCTGCAAGAATCTACTTACAGTTGCATAGGAGAGTGTGAGAATTCTATCTCTCGTACATGCATCTTTGAGTATGGACCCAAAGCATAGTTCCACAAGGATGGTCAGAAACCATGGATGGCGGTTCGAATCAAAATGGCACCGCAATTGCAAACGGTTTATCATGCATAAATACCACTGGAATCATCTGGGCCTCCCTTGGCACCCAAGCGTCCTCCCGCTCCAAGCAGCACCCACGGAGAGACCGAACCTGAAGTGGTTCATCTGGGCTCGATGCTAGCTACTCCCTAGAGACTTGGCTGATAGGAAAGAAACCTTGACTTCAGGTTGTCCTAAGTGGGAACAACCAATTACTTCCGCTTCGGGGTAGACTCGAGAAGACCTAGATCGCAAACCCTGTGACATTGCTTGCGAGTGCCAAGGAATGTCAAGTGGCACTTTCTAGACTCCCCTCTTGTGACATTCCTTGCAAGTGCCAAGTGGTGTTTTCTAAAATCCCCTCCTGATGGGCTGCTAAGACGTGTCCCACAAGTGGTCTAGTGGACATGTTAAAGGTCTCTTTGCAATTGGAATAGCTTCTTATACTAGCTTAATCTCATGATTAACTTTTTTTTTTGTGTGGAAGTTCAATCAGCTCTTTCGGAAATACATCCATGTATTCCTTTAACCAAGATGGCTCTTCCTCCTTGGCTTTCTTATCTTGCTCAATCTTATTAAGTTTGATTAAACAAACAGTCAATCCTTTTCTTAATCCTCTCACAATTTGAGAAGATTTTGCCAATTGGACTTGGTTTTCTTGCTTCTTCTTCTTGAGTGGTTACTTGCTCTCCATTTAAATTCTAGAATGTGATTTCACCTCTTGCACCATGAATATGAGCATCATTCAGAATCAACCAGTCCATTCCTAGCAAGCACTCATAGGCTTCCAAGTTCATAACTCTAAACCCCATGTTGGAAAGAATGCCTCCTAACTTGAATTCCACTTTGCTAGTTTGCTAAAGTTGAAATCACTTCTCTTCCATTTGCTAATTCTACTTACAAATTTGATGTACGTGAAGTATCTATTCTTAATCTTTTTGCATATTTTGGTGAGATGAATGAGTGTATACTACCATAGTCAATCAAAATCTTGAAGGTTTACCTTGGTAAGTTGTTGCAAGTATCTAGATCATTGAGAACTAGCGATTTGGCCCTTTCTTATTGAGGGTAGCATGTACTATAGCTCTTTCCATGTCTCAAAGGGGTCACCCATGAATATATGTATATATTACACGAGTTCAAAATAAGGGGTTTTTTAAACACAATTTTTCTACATTTTTTACATATAGAAGGGTGTCATATAAAGGGGTTACTTATAGATTTAATAGAAAAGGGTTGTGTTTTATTCAAGGAAATTCATAGATATGCATGTTATATAGAGAATATATATATAGTGAACCCCCTGAGCTCCACGTATATGTCCAAGGTAGGATCTTCACCTTCTTCTACTCCCTTAAGGGACATATTGACAACTCTTCCCTTGGCCATAGTTTCTTGATTCTGGCCAAGAAATTGTCCATGGTGAATTCTTTGGCCAAGCTTTGGACATGGTCTCTTTAAGTGGCTTGGCTCATTGCAATGGAAACATCTTGGAGCTTCATTATTGTATGCACAAAATTTCCAACTGCATTTGTTTTGGCCTTCTTTCTTAAGCCAAGTTGGTGTTGTCCTTGGATTCTTTTGACATAGCCACATAGCCCTTTGTATAGAGAATTATGTCCCCATAGTTTGTTGCCACTCTTAGGTTTTGATTGAAGCTCATGAATAATTGACTTTTTTTGAATTAATGCGACTTGTAAATCAGATAGGCACATTTCTTCGAGGCATGTATCTAGTGAATGCAAAACTTTGACACCTACTATGAGATGTCCATGGGTGCGGCATACTATAAAAGATACAAAATTTGAATAGTAGGCATCTAGGCTTAGGCCTAGCTATTTCAAGTTGAATAATTCATTCATCTTTAAGATGTGGTACATTAGTGGAAGATATTGCCCATGCACAACCTCCTTCAGCCTCTCCCAAGCCACTAAAGGTGAGCTTCAACTATCAATTTTAACTTGGCTTTCATAGTAGTTGGGAGGAGTAATCCCCATAGTAACAAAATAATCTTCCATGGACTCAATCCAAACCTCTAACCCTTGCCATCAAACTCAGGTGGTTTGATTTTCTTGAGAAGGAATTTCTTCTTTAGCACTTTGGTAGTGGCTAAGAGCAAGCATAGTAGGCATGATAGCTTGTGATTGAGAAAATTTACATAATGACATGTATGCAACATATGCTATAACTTCTATCTCCCACTTAATTCTTGCACTATCAAATTCAAAAATTTAAGCTCACAACATAAACTTAATGTAATGAATACATGATCTTGAAAAGAAATTGAGACTCTTTTTTATTATTTTGCAATTGCAATAATGATAGCCAATTTTATTATATCAAGTAGGAAATTTCATTTGTATGGATAAAAGGGACAATAGATTTCTTTATTCATAGCCTAAGGTTCTTACAACTTTTCATGATAGGAAGTTACAAAAACTCTAAGGATGAAAGTCTAAGGATGAAAGACATTGGATTTGGGATGGAAGATATTGCTACATTTATGTTGATTTTGAATGTAGCAATATCTTCCATCCCAAATCCAATGTCTTTCACAGTACAATTGAGAGGGAGATCATATAGTCGTTGGTTCAAGATACGCATAACTTGACTTCTCCATTTGAAATCAAGAGAATGCATAGCCAACATGTATATTACTCAAAATACTAAGAAGCATTTCCAAGCCTTATTACTTTGTGAAGATGCAATGTACATTAGCAAAAAATAATAATAAACTTAAGAAAAATTTCTCCTAAGTTATACTTTTTCAAAAGTTCTTTCAAGCATGCCTAGGTTTTAACTAATATTTTCTTGCACTCTGATACCACATGTGACGTGCCTGAATATGAAGCCTCAATGGCACAAAATTAGTATTCCATCAAGAGATTCTCCTAAGCAATGCCACTTGGTACTCCTCAGAATTACATGACATTTGTCACCTAGGTTCTCTTGAGTCCACATTTGCAATAGAAGGTTACGATCGTAACCCATAAGGGTTGACTTGAATATAAGTTTCTAGAGCAGCAGACTAGGGTCATCTATCAGTTCATCTATTGTCGATCTTCAAGCATCCACTTTACACTAGATCACCCAAACTGAAGCCAACCAGACCAGTGTCTCACTTGGCTCAAAGAGAGTGAGAAATGACAGTGAGTGTAGCATATCAACCCCTCTACCCCTAGGGCATAGTCCCACTCCGGTCCCCTAAAATGACATGAAGTTAGGGTTCTATTTAATCATCTAGTTGGTCAATGCCTACTTTCTAGCCAATGCATTTTGAAGCTCTTGACTAGCTAAGACCACCCTACCTTAGGGGGGTGGATCCAATCGCCCTCCCACTTCCCAAGGCTTTTTAACGAGTTAAAGCCAAAAAAAAATATTAGATTTATGTTTCTAAGCATCTCACAAAAGAATCTAACTTGTTTAAATTCATTTCAGCTTTGAAATACAAAAAATAAATTAAACACTTAGATTTTCTACAAGGTAATGAGTTTGTTTTATTTTTGTAGATAATCCAATGTGCTTCAATTTTTAATAAGTTTATTTTAACAAAGTTGAGAATTTATGCAAAAATATTTTTTTATTTTTTAAATGGATTATTTATTCCTAAGTTTAAATGCATCTAACTAAGTGGACTTCTCTTT
The DNA here is from genome assembly GCF_053477565.2 of Lygodium microphyllum. Classification (NCBI taxonomy): domain Eukaryota; kingdom Viridiplantae; phylum Streptophyta; class Polypodiopsida; order Schizaeales; family Lygodiaceae; genus Lygodium; species Lygodium microphyllum. The sequence goes on from NC_141158.1 coordinate 82,403,185, forward strand.
TATTGATCCTAGGTTTAAGGCTTTCCCATTAACTTAGCATTAAAATTTCTATGCTTTCTAATTTTCTTTAATCAAATAATCCTAGATTATTATTTTGTTCCTCTATGTATCAAAATGTTGTCTAAACCCTCTATTTTTTATTTATGAAGGCAACCTTTTAATCATGAAGGAAAATATTATTTCATATTCCTTTAATAAACTAGATTGACGATGAGAGAATATGGGATTGATTGACTAGCATTGGGGTATTATCCACACTTGTAGCTCCATTTGCAGCTCCAAACTTCACTTCTTTGGGGCCATCGTGAATGGATAGCTCCTTATGCATGATGTTTCTAACTTTAGTGGTCTTGATAATGCCCCCTTGAGCTTGAGTAGCTAGGATGGAGATGATTTCCTTTATAAGAAATGAGAGGGACTTGGGCCATTGAGATGATGAAACCTTTAGAATGATAGCCTTCAAGATGATGGGGTTCAAGCTAATAGCCTATTCTTCTTCCCTCTCTTTCCCTCTATCTCTATCTCTTTCTATTCCCTCCTCTCTCTATCCTTTTCTTCTCTCTCTCTCTCTCTCTCTCTCTTCTTATCCTCCTCTACACACACACACACACACACACACACACACACACACACACACACACACACACACACACACACACACACACACACACACACACACACACACACACACACACACACACACACACACACACACACACACACACACACACACACACACACACACACACACACACACACACACACACACACACACACACACACACACACACACACACACACTCTGTCTCTGTCTCTGTCTTTGTCTCTTTGTCTCTCTCTGTCACTCACTCACTCACTCACTCACTCACTCACTCACTCACTCACTCACTCACTCACACACACACACACACACACACACACACACACACACACACACACACACACACTCTCTCTCTCTCTCTCTCTCTCTCTCTCTCTCTCTCTCTCTCTCTCTCTCTCTCTCTCTCTCTCTCTCTCTCTCTCTATGCTAGGGTGGCCAAAGGCTAGTGTCGAGGTGTGGCTTAAGGCTTTTATAGCCTTTACAAAAGGAATAATAGCCCCTCCCTCTCACTCACTCTCACAATTATCATTCTCATTCTCTATCTCTCTATTTCTTTCAAGATGGCCCTTTGTGCAGCCGCATGGTGTGGGCGAGGTGAATGAGTGGAAATGGAATTCACACACGGTATGGGGAGGTGGATGGCATGTGGGGTGATGGCAATAGCTCATTCAATGTGGGGTGATGGCGATAGCTCATTCAATGTGGATGGTGGTAGTGATTACAATGAGATAAGTCTCTTTAACCTTACATTTATTTAATGTTTTTTAAACCTTTAGATTCCTCCCCCTAGCCCCTTGTAACACTCAAAGGGGGGGATATCCAAGTCATTATAGTAGGGCATGTTGTGTCCAGGAATGGGATGGTCGCTAATTTTGATTCTTGATCTCCCATGTCAACCCAACTATAAGGGAATGTAGTGCTTCGTTGGCCATATAGGATACTATCAATGGTTTGTGTTGAATTATGCATTGATTTCTCGATCCCTATAGAAATGGTCGACGTTTTTCAAGTGGAATGAGAAGTGCTACTTCTGCACCAATTTTAAGGGCCCTAGATCGGCAGGTCAATCATCTTCCACATACATATGGATGCTTCAAAATTGGTCATAGGAGTAGCAATCTTATGCCAACCTAGTGGACATTATGTGGATTTCGTAGTGAGATTTGCAAGTAGGAAACTCACTAATGTGGAAATGAACTATTCAATGACATATCAAGAAGGATTGGCTATGAGGTTCATAGTCAAGAAGTTTAGGCATTACCTTTTGGATACATAATTCACCTTCTTTATGGACCATCATTATCTTGTGAATAAGCCATGTGCAACAAGGCACATTGCCACATAGCTATTACTTTTGCTTGAGTTTTACTTCTCAATGTGGTAGTGGGCAAGGGTAAACAACGCTATATGGCTCGACCACATGTCTCGCATAACCACAAGAGAAGTGATTGAGAAAAGCATCATGGCTAACTTACCTAATGCCTATCTATTCAAAGGTTCTAGCAAAAAAGAGTTGTATAAAGCAAACCTCACATCCCATCAGGCAGATGATATAGTCCAAATCCTTGAAAAGGAAATTCTAGATCATCCACTTGAAAAAGACAAGCTAACACACTTCATCCTTAAAGTTCAACCCTACATTGATGGTTGGTCGTCTTTATCGATTGGGGCAAGATGATCTACTAAGAAGATGTGTTTGTGAATATGAAATGCACAATGTGCTCATGGAGGCACATGGGGGAATCGTGAAATAGACCTAATGAGTAAGTTGACCTCAAGTTTGGGTTCAACTTCAACACCCGTAATTAAATGCCAATAACCCTTTTCAATTAGGAAGTTCTCCATTTGAAACTTCCAAATAGCATAATTATTGTTATCAAGTTTTTCACCCACTATATCTGAGTTATGTTATATGTTCTCTCTATATTTTCCATCTTAATAGCTGTATATATTCAATGTAGTGATAAACTATTACTACTTGACACCCTGCATACATTTTGCTCAGAACAATTATTCTATTCACTGTATATTCAGGACAATTTCAATCCTTTAGTTTTTAGTGGTAAATTCACTGAAATATGCACATTGTCTCAGTTTCCAAACTTGTTCAAAGGTGTTCCAACATGTATACTCTCAGTTGAGCATCAACGGATAAGCATTACGGTCAAAATAGTAAGACAAGCTTCTCATATTCATGTAAGAGAAAAACTTCCAGTAGGTCAAAAATTGCAGAGAGTTGCAGTATTTAGGACAACTTTAGCTCACAGTTTGTGCTCATAGCAACTCAAATATCATGAAATAATCACACAGAAACACCCAAGCATGCATGAGCATCAAGTCATGCTTCAATGATCTATTTGTAGTGGAAAACAACCTATCGTCTAGACTTCCTTACAACATATGACATGCAACTATTCCTCCAATTTGTTTGCCTAGGTATTCAACCACATAAGTTGCATGACAAGTTCAATGCCAACATTTTGCTTAGTGTCCAAGTTCTATTCCGTTTTGCATTAATCATTGAATATGGCTAGTCCTTTCAGTCATACATAAGAGCATATTCTGATCCTGTCACTCTACTGAATTGTAGTCATCAAGCTCTAACAGGCTTACAATGATGCCAACCAACTAATGAGACATATACCCAATGTAGACCAAGAGAAGATTGATTCATTAACAAGAATGCTGCCCATATATTGGAGACAACACAAGTACTACCTCTAGGATGCAAATAGAGTATTCTCAGAAGGTATTTAGTCCTCAAGATGATTCATAAACATCAAGCAAGCATATTGTTGTAGCTCATAGGTTGATCACTGATTTAGCATTCCATTAAAATATGGGCTCTCAATCCCATGTACAAGGGCTCCATGAACTTGTGCCTTGTGCTCCTAGGGCATAGTACCATTCATGATTTCTTGAGCTTGCTAATTTGTAGATCTACTACCACATTGAACTCCAACTCAGATTCAACTCTAACACATATGCATTTCATTCCATGGCCATTGGCCAATGCAAGTGTCATATCACTCAAGCATTCTTTTCTTGACAAGCATTATACCTTCATTACTCACCAAGCATCAGATGAGCAATAGATTACAAGTATAAATCACCTTTAAACTAGGTGCCAATCAACCAAAAAATGTAGATTTGTCCTTGCTTAACCCTGAACTCAATAGGAACACTCAAGTTCTCTGTCATATGTCAATAACTCCTCTTTAGAAGGCCTCAACACATAAGTAACACCTTGGAGTGATGCAATCAAGTATGGCAGTAGCTCAAATGCTGTCCATTTGTCAAAAAAAAAAGACACAATCTCTACTATCCACACCGATTAGAAACATCATAAGCACACGTGTTTGCTGGCTAGTTCAACACTCAACACTCTAGACTCTCTTAAATGCCTCACATAGGCCTTGATGAGAAGATATATTAGCTACATATATCTTACATGAGATTGCCATTGATTGCATTCCATATTCACCTCCCAGTTATGCCTATGCTTTGTTCAAGATTCAGAGGGAGAGAGAGACAAAGACATGGAGCTGTAACAGAGAGTTGTGAGCTCCCATTGTTCTCTTTTTCTCATTATTCTATAATTCTTACTAAAGTCTAATCACACATAATTGAAAACACACTAGGTCACTAACTAACCATACCATTAATTGTGGTTAAGCTTGACCGAATCAATAATTACAACACACATGGAGAGTGACAGCTATGACAACATCTGTCTAGATAAGGTTGGTCATGTTGGTGATACTGATCACGAGCATGATTCTCAACACTCCTCCTCAAGCTCAAGCTAACTATTGTACTCTAAGTAGCTCCCTAAAATGCACAAACTACTCTTTACCAAGTCCCCTATAAAATGGTAATGAAGTTCTATGTGTTTGGATCTAGCATTATAGATGGGGTTGCTAGCCAGCATCACACTACTGAGATTGTCACAATGCAAGGTGACCTTCCTATCTAACTGTATACCCAAGTCATATAGCAATTTCACAAGCCAAACTACTTCTCATGCCGCTAAGGTTGCACCCTTGTAGTCTACCTTTGCACAAGATAAAGTAATGGTCGACTACTTCTTACTACTCCAGCTGATCATACAATTGCCTAAACTAAAAGAATAACCACTGGTTGACCTCCTCTGTCATAGACACAACCAACCCAATCAACATCCGTATAACCTATCAAGTCAAATGATTTCCCATGCTCATAACATAGCCCATAATCAGCAGTACCCTTCATGTACCACATAATCCTCCTGAGTGCATCTAAGTGTGGCTTATGAGGTTTCTGCATAAACTGGCTAATCAACCCCACTGCATAACTCAAGTCAGAACGGGTAATAGTAAGGTAAATTAGGCTGCCCACCATTTGTTTGTACATAATGACATTCTCAATCTCAGTCCCAACATCAATTGCAAGTTTGACATTATGATCCAATGGTGTTTCCATGGCTTTACACTCCATCATGCCATATTTCAGCAACATATCATGACCATACTATTTTTGCAACAGCCATATACGTTGAGGTGTAGACACAACCTCAATCCTGAGAAAGTACTTCAGCTCACCAAGATCCTTGACATTGAATTCAGCCTGCAACATTGCTTTAATTTTAGCAATCCCATGATCATCATCTCTTGTGAAGATCAAATCATCAACATAAACCACCACAAAAACATAACCATGCTCCGTGTTCTTTGTAAACATCTGCATGACCTATCTGAAAACCAAGTTGCTACAAATAAGTGCTTATGCAAGCATTCCATGCTTTTGATTCATGCTTCAGCCCATAAAAAGCCTTTTTTAGCTTACATACATATGTTAGATAGTTAGGGCATACATAACCCTCACGTTACTCCATATACACCTCTTTAAGCAAGTCACCATTCAAGAATGCATTTTTGACATCCATCTGCCACAATTTCCAACCCTTAGAAGCTGCTAATGTAATGATTGTTCTTACCATTTCCATCTTGGCAATTGGACTCAAAGTCTCGTCATAATCTAGGTTGTACTACTGTGCATATCCCTTTGCAACCAAGCATGGGCTTTATACCTTTCCAACAAACCATCTGACTTGCATTTCAGTTTATAAACCCATTTGCAGCCAATGGGTACTTTGCCTTCAGGAAAATGGACCAATTCCCATGTCTCATTTTTAGCCAATATTGCATATTCCTCATCCATAGCAGCACACCAATTCTCATTTATAACTACCTCACTGAACTTCGTAGGCTCTTTGTAGCCTAACACTTTAGTCATATATGCATAATGTCTGGATCAATACCCATTGTAGGTCAGCCTATCAATTGGTTTTCTGATCCTTTTAGACCTCCTCAACTACGGTGCACTCTAGGCTTTCCTATCATGAGGTGGCACATAGCTGCTTTGCCTTGCACCAGGTGTCATAACAGATGGTATGCCCAATTCATTGTCAAGATTGTCACTACTAGGTGACTCATATCTAGATGTAAGTGGACCATTACATCATCCAAAATATTTTCTTTGCCTTTATCCAATCTCCCCCTCACTGACATATATGTGCTAGTTGATGCAGTAGCATGACTATGGAGTCATCCTGTCCATTGATGAACCTCACCTGTCGGTCCACTCATAGACATACTAGCTGAAGGATAAGGCACATGTACGTAGGCAATGCAGCCAAATACTTTTAGGTGATTAATGTTGGGCTTGTGCCCATATAGTTTCTCATACGGAGTCAAATCATGAACCCTAGTTGTAGGTGTTCAATTCAGCACATAAACTGCAATAACCACTACTTCGGTCCAATAAGCATTTGGCAAATTCTTTTAATTAAGCATTGCCCTGGCAGCTTCCATAACCACCCAATTTTTTCTCTATGCCACATCATTTTGCTTAGGCGTGTAACTACTTGTGAGTTGCCTTTTTATGCCATATTTAGCAAAGAACCTGTCAAACTCTCTAGATACATATTCTCCACCTCCATCAGATCTCATACATGAGATATAATAGCTAAGTTCATTTTCAGCATGCTTCTTAAAGTCCTTAAAGACATCGAGCACCTCATCCTTGTGCTTCAGAATGTGCATCCATGTGTATCAGCTGAAATCATCAATGAAGGATACATAGTACCTGGCACCACCGAAAAGACGCTGAATGAGAAGATCATTATTGTGTGTGGCCAAAGCTTCTTCTTCTTCTTCTCTTGTTTCTTGCCTTCTTTCTTGTGCTAGAGAGAGGGATTGAGAGTGTGAGAGAGTGATTGTGTGAGAGTGAGGGATCTTGGAGAAGAAGCTCTCCATCTTCTCTCTTCATCTTCCCCTCCTCTCTTCTCTTCTCTTGTCTCGTGCGTGGCTGTGGAGGATGAAGCTCATGGGAGAGGGATTGAGGTTGCTTGAGCTTGCCTCAAGGATTGTGGAGCTATCGGTGTGCAAGAAAGAGGAGGGTACTCGATCGAGCATCAAGGTAAGCTCACTACACTCGTAAGGTAGGTATTGCGCGTCCGCTATGTGAGAGGTAGCCATGGCCGCTCAGTTCGAAACACTTGAGCAATAAGTGGTCCATAGGTCTCGTGGTAGAGCTTGTAGCTCCCCTTCATTTTGGTTCCATTGCCGGGACAGACGGAATCGAGCCTTGAGTGCCGTGCACATCAAATCGAGCATAGAAGTAGGGTTTGCAGCCCAAACCGATGCTCGAGATAGCTAGGAGATTTAGGAGGTTTTAATCCGTGAAACAAGTAAGTGTTTTGGTTTGTTGGAAGCATTAGTGTAGGACTACCATTTTGCATCTCTGTTTTGCATTTTGTCTGCACTAGATTAAGGTTAGATTAGGTTAAGAAAATAGAAAATAGAAGGTTTTGGCTGCTGCTAGAAATAGGGAAACAGGGGACCAGATTCAAATTTCTGGGTAAAACAGGAAAAAGGGAACTGGCTTTAAGGTTTTGCAGTGCTAGGAAAGGACCTTAAGAGGCTTGGGAGGCCAGGGCAAACCTCATTTCACTAGTTAGCTTTGTGAGAGAGAGAGAGAGAGCTTCTGGTTGCCAGGAAGAGGGAGCGATATTACGATTCTGGGTGCCATCGATTTGTGCTACTCCAGGTGAGTCTGGTGCTTCTTAGTAGTGCCCTAATCATATTTGGAAAGTCTCTTGTGATTGTGTGTAGCAGCCGTCAAGTGGGATCGAAATGCATTGAAATCACGCTTGCCGCCAGACGCAGTCGGACCAGGTCTCAGTGGTCCGATTCCCAGAATGGACCACCCGAGTCCTGGAGTCGGACCGTCCGACTGAGGGAGTCGGATTGCGTGCTAGTCGGACCATCCAACACTCGGATCGGACCAAACAATTTTAGAATCGGACCCCACTACTGGATCGGACAGTCCAATTGGACGTGCCACGTGGCACTCGGACCACTCTGTCCGACTGCAAGAATCGGACCGTCCGGCTACTAGAGTCGGACCAGGCCTGTCCTACTGCTGGACTTGGACCACTCTGTCAGATTGCAAGAATTGGACCCCATCCGACTACTAGAGTCGGACCAGCCCTGTCCGATTCCCAAAATCAGATAGTTTGATTCTGGGAATCAGACCATCCTGCCAGAAGGAAAAATAAGGATCTTTAGTTGACCCTGCCACAGACCTAACCCCTAGGACACAACTTTGAACACCCCAAGACCCAGTTTGACCATTAGAACCTCAGAGACCAATCTAACTTAGAGAAAAATAGAAAATGCAGCACAGACCTTCAGAAAGACCATAGAATAGCCGGGAACCAAGCTTAGAACTCAAATCAGGCTAAGAATGTGGAGAGAAACAGAGTGGAGTTCGCATTAAACACTTTCTGCATCAGCACTTCACTCTTGTGTTCCACTAAGTTTGCACTGCAAGAAAAGAGAAAAGCATGTTTTCACACCAAGCACCACGAAAGCACTAAGCATAACATGTGAATAAGGATTGCAGCTGCTTTCAAATAACAAGGAGCACATCAGGATATCTAATAACATTAAGGAACCCACGAGTAGGAGAAGACCCCAAGACTTAGACAGGTGCTTGAGTGCCCTACTAGTAGGACCTGGAGAAGACACGAAGACACGAAAACCAACAATATAGAGGATTGGACGCTGCCGGCGGGGAGCTGTTTGGATTTATTGACAACCTCGTGGAGCTGAAAGCAGAAACAATGTCGGGATCAAGAAGCGAACAAGGAGAGGATCAATTAGACTTAGGAGAATTTCCAACCTTAGTCCAGGAACTGATCCACAACTACGATCTACTCACTAGGACCGTGATCCAGGGAGACCTGTAGAGGAAGTGGTAGCAAACCTGGAAGAAGAGAGAAGAGCAATCAAGAGAGCACTAGAAGGCATAATTTCCTACAACCATGAGCAAAGGGCTAGAAGGCTATAGCAAGACATAGATATGTACAAGGCTAGACGAGTGCTAGACCTAGATGGAGCAGCCAAATCTGGACCGAATGTAGAGAGGAAACAGGCAGCAGAGGCTGACATGACATTGAGTGAACTGGTAGCAAAGCAACTCTTGGACAATACGTCCATTGAACAGAGCGCTATTGCCCTAGCCACCGCGCTACTATCGGGATTGCGAGTCACGCAAGGGGCTAAAGGGCAGGCTAGAATCCCCATCGTAGCAAAACAACTAGCTAGATACGAACCTAGCAGTGACCCGTACAGCTTCATGGAGCAGTTCGAGCAAGTATATGAGGCAAACGGTCTTACAGACCCTGCGCAGCGAGCTCAAGCTTTCGGCATGTGCTTAGGCGATAAGGGGAGGACTTGGTATTCTAGTCTAGATGACGCAGAATGTACAAACTTTGTTCGCCTTAAGGGCCTCTTCATCAAGAGGTTTTTGGAGGCAGGGTATTCGGATAACCTCATTGTTAGGTTGATGAATATCAGTCAAAGGGAGAAGGAAGACATTAGGGATTACTTCACTCAGGTGCGTAGCCTCTACAAGAGAATCCTTGCCAATGAGTGACCTATTGAGAGGGCAGTGTCTACAATGTCCATGAACGGGATTCGGAGTAAGGAGCTCTACAAGGCTTTGGCCAGTAACTCCACCTTGCAATGAGACGTGCTAGCTAGAGTTTTCGAGGAGGCAATACGCATAGATGTTCAACTCAGGGAACATAGCATGAGGACTACCAACCAAGAGAGTGCAAGTCAGAGGGACCTTGAGAGATCAACTACTTGGGGGGAAAAAGCAACTGCTAGTGTGCAGGATAAGGGAAAGAGTGTAGACTACGACCAGGGGATGGCAGAAATGAGAATGGAGATTGCGTGGTTGCAAGAGCTGGTAAGGAAGCCTGTGAGATTGCATGTACAATGTATATACTGTGGCGGCAATCACCTCCTAGTTGAATGCCAAGATCCTAGATCTCGGCCGTGCTCAAATTGCCGTAGATTTGGGCATGATGCAGTGCATTGCAGAATGCCGAGGAGATTCCCATACATGCAGTAGTACAACCCTCCACACTTAGGTAATAGGCCACCCAATTTCTTTGGGAGGGGAGCCCAGTTAGCTCTCCCAGCACCGACTGACTCAAGACCTGCCGTACCTAGGCTGGAGATGAACCCAACTGGTATACCAAGACCACCAGGACCTTTTGTAACCCACCCATCTATAGCGATGCTCCTGTTCACTTTGTGGAGGAGCCTAATGAGTAAGAAACATATGTCAACCAGTACATATCCTATGACGAGGAGGGCAACCCAGTCCTGATGGACTATCGGTCTCGATGTCGGTGATGGCTTTAGGAAGAGGAAGAGGCAGAGGCTTTGGAGGGCCAAGCCAAGATGTGGACATGCATCCACCCAGTCCACATTTCATCACACTGCCCAGAACGAGAACAAGCTAATAAGGATAAAGCAGATCTCCGATGCATAGGGTGTGGAATCACACATCTGTTTCCTGACTGTCCTAGGCAGAAGCCATCAACCAGCTATGCCAACATGCCATCGGTGCCTTTGGGGCTTTTTGGAGTGGAAACCTTTGACAGTGAGGATGCACCCATCCCACTACATGTTATGATGTGAGCTCAAACAAAATAGGCAGGCATCTCTTTGCCAGGGCCAAGTAACCTTGACGCAACCTCAATAGGAAAGAAAAGTCGGAGGAGACAGAAAAAGAGAACCGATGCAAAGATAACTCTTAAAACTGAGGAAGCGACTACGTTAGTAATGGGAAAGAGGGTCACAGATGCAGAGGTGGAGACCTCAGCTCCTAAGATATCTGAGCTAGGGAGTGCCAAGGTAGGGGAATATCCCCATCCCAAACGGCAGCTCGAGGCTATAGGGCGTCCTATTAACGATTTCTCCAGCGTGAGCACACGAGTCTCACCTTCAAAACCACAAGCTGTGAGCATACCTGCACCACTGGGGGCAACTCAGTAGCAAGGCCAAGGGGAAAATTGCCAGGGCAGACAGAACGCATGGCCTAGAAATGTTAGCCTCAGGGAAAGACAAGAGCCCAGTAGCCTCCTCACAACCTTGTTGTCTACTCTAGTAACTCTAAGCTTGGAAGACCTACTTAGGCAGAATCATTCCTTATGGCAGGAGTTAAAAGACTTGATGGAGGGACACACAGGACTTGCAGGTGCTGATCTGCAAGATCATGATGTGGTTACACAGATCCCAAGTCTAACTCTACACTCAACTCCTAAGTCTTTGCACATCAACACTTTTTGGGAAGGCACTGAAATGCATGCAGTTTTACCCGTCCTAGCCTTAGGAGATATGACACAAAAAGGAATTGTAGACACAGGCGCATGTGTTAGTGTACTAAGCCATGTAGTCTTAGAGGCATGGGGAAACCCTCCTGTAGAGACTACCAGGTTTAACGTCACGTTAGCAAATGGAATGAAGGTAAGACCATTTGGGGTCTTAAAGAATTGGCCAGTAAAGATTGCCGGTGTGCAATTTTCCGTAAACTTCATTGTCATGAAGGGAGTGGATTACGACATACTATTAGGCCAACCTTGGATGAGGAATGCGCGTGTCATTGAGGACTGGGGCAATGGTTTGATTTTCCTAGGGAACAGAACTAGTGCAGTAAGGGTAGAGATGGACACTTGGAAGATGACCCCTGTTGACCTAGATGCCATCTCATCAATGCTGAAAGGATATACTCAAACGACCAAACCCTATGGATCACTCACTAAATATATTCCTTGCCCTGAGGATGAGAGGGATTGGATGCATGTTTTGGCAACCATTGACCTACCATTCTCGGATGAGGAATAACTATATCGGCAGGCTTCTAAAAACAGCAACCATGCCAATTGAGGAGCCAATTGTGCCACTCTGCATGATGGCAGGAAGCTCACTCTACCCACGCAAACTAGCCTCGTTTCATATCCCCAACAACAAACTAGAGCTTCAGGAAATCGTAGAGTATCTGACCAATAAACTGGAAGGAAACTTGGCTATTAACTTAAAACCTCTACATGATCTATTAGCTAAGCCAGAATGGAAATGGACCAAGGTCCATGACCTGAATTTGTTATATAATTGGGCTTTAGTTACTGATGACAAGGAGACTGGAGAGGAAAGCTTAGGTGATGATGAGCAGTCAGAAGGACAGGACTCTGATGACGAGGAGTATGAGGACTGTCGCTCTACGGGAGAGGAGAGTGAAGAAGAGATAGATACAATAGAGTACAATACGGAAGAAAAAGCGATAGAAAAAATCAGGGCAGACTCGAGGCCTAGGAGAGGTAGGACCAGTCAGAAAAAAAAAGGAGTCATGCAAATGGAGTGTGACAGATCCTAGCTAGAACACATAGGATCCATGGTTTATGAGCAAGCCGGAGTGGCACGACCATGGATAATCCCAGTGCTCAAGACAGATGCACCTACTGAACTACAACCCCCTGGGGAAACACCTTCCTCAAGTGAGGGATGCGAGTTCAACTCAGAGTCGGAAGTCAGCACTGAGAGTGATCCCGAGATACCAGAACCTTCTAAAGTCAAACGCACCAAGGGAGACTTGCCAGTCCACCTAAGGCGCAGGAGGCTAAAGGAGGAGGCCAGGAAGCAAGCAAAGGACTCAGAAGCAGAAAGGCAAAAGAAACCGCAGGATCTACCCAAATGGTTTACAAAATTTAAAAAGGGTGACAGAGTGGTGATTCTGCTAGGTGCTAAAAGACAAGGCCAAACTAGTGAACCAATCGAGGGACCTACCAAAGTCAAGGAAGTTAACTTGGCTAGGGAAGGTGAAAAGCCAAGACCTGTATTCATTGCAGATGACTTGACGGAGGATGAGGAGACCAAAATCGTTGCACTCTTGCAAGAGTACATTGACGTATTTACCTGGACATTGGATGAACTTAAGGGAGTCGACCCTAGGGTTGTGACTCATAATATCCCAATGGTCCCTGATGCAGTGCCAACGAAACAACCACCTTACCCCATGAATCCCAAACACGCCCATGCAGTAAAAGAGGAGATTGATAAATTCATGAGGGCAGGATTCATATATGAGATCGAGCACACAGACTGGGTATGACCTATCGTGATTGTCATGAAGAAAAATGGAAAAATCCGAGTGTGCGTGAACTACAAGAAAGTGAATGCCGCTACAAAGAGGGATAACTATCCTTTACCTTACACCGAGCATATGCTTGAGAGGGTAGTAGATAAAGAAGCCTACATTTTTTTGGATGGTTTCTCGTGCTATAATCAAGTGCAAGTGCACCCCGAGGACAGACACAAGACTACCTTTGCCATGGAATGGGGTGTATTCACCTACATTGTCATGCCTTTTGGGCTGATGAACGCACCTGCGACTTTTCAACGCCTAATGTGCACTATCTTTAAGGATATGCTTAGGCGTGAATTGGAAGTGTTTGTAGATGACTTATGCGTACACTCTAGTTGGGCCGAACACTTAGAGAAATTGAGAGCTGTCTTTGAAAGGTGTAGGTTGTACCACCTCTCGTTGAACCCCTTGAAGTGCCAGTTCTGGGTGAAACACGGATGCAACTTAGGGCATGTAGTGTCAAGGAAAACGACATTGCCACTAACTTCTCTAAAGTCAGAGTCATTGTTGACTTACCACCACCCGATAACTACAAGGGAGTTCAGTGCTTCTTAGGACACACTGGATATTATCAACGCTTTGTACTAAATTATGCACTAATTGCTAGACCATTGTACAAGCTGTTGATAGTGTTCGAGTGGACTGAGGAATGCCAGTGCGCATATGAGGAGTTGAAAAAGGCTCTTACTATTGCACCAATCTTATGAGCCCCAGACTAGAACATAACACTTCATGTACACATAGACGCCTCTAAATTCGCTATTGAAACCGTGCTATGCTAGCCTCGTAAACATAACTAAGATTACCCTGTGAGTTTTGCCAGCAGGCAGCTCATAGAGACCGAGATGAACTATTCCACGACAGAAAGGGAGGGGTTGGCCATGGTATTTGTGGTAAAGAAATTTAGGCATTACCTATTGGCCACTCCCTTTGTCTTCTTTGTTGACCATCGAGCCTTGCTATATCTTGTGAACAAGCCTTGCGCTACGGGACGCATAGCTAGATGGTTACTCCTTCTACTGGAGTTTGACTTCTTTGTGGTTGTACGCAAAGGAAAGTAGCATTACATGGCTGACCACATGTCCCACATACCCACAGGAGAAGCCGCTGGACAAGGCATACCTGACGATTTACCGGATGCTCATCTCTTTAACTTGTCTAGTGAGAGAGAATTGTTTAATGTTGATCTGACGCTGTATTGGGCCGATGACATAGTGCAAGTGCTAGAGAGCGGACTACCTGAGAGACCCATTGAGAAGGCCAGGCTGAGAAGACTTATCCTGAAAATTCAGCCATACCAACTCTACAGGTTGGGACAAGATGGTTTATTGCGCAGATGCGTATGTGAGCACGAGATGCACGATGCATTGAAAGAAGCACATGGCAGAATCGCGAGAGGACACTTTAGTGGGCACACAACAGCCCGAAAGGTGCTACAATCCCAACTATGGTGGCCCACCCTTTTCCATGATGCAGCTAAATTCGTAAAGCACTGCGATGAGTGCCAAAGGACCAAAGTGCCTGTGCAGAAAGACAAGATGGAGTTGACCCCTGTCATAGCCCGACAACCCTTTGAAAAATGGGGCATCGATTTTATTGGACCTATCAGTCCCGTGGCACAATATTCCCAAGCTCGCTACATCATAGTGGCAACCGATTATCTAACAAAGTGGGCAGAGGCATGAGCCACGAGGAAGAATGATGCTAGAACCATTGCAAAGTTCTTGTGGGAGCAGGTCATTTCATGGTTTGCCTGTCCAATCGAACTTGTAAGTGACTAAGGCACGCACTTCATTAATGAGGTGATCTCCCACCTGCTCTCTACCTTCCTAATAATTCATCGAAAGTCCTCTCCCTATTACCATCAGGCTAATAGCCAAGCTGAATCCACGAATAAAATCTTAGTCAAGGTGCTTACAAAGGTAGTGTCTACTTCAAGAAGTGACTGGGAAAACAAGCTAATGGCGGCCTTGTGGGCCTATTGCACAGCTTATAAAACGGTTGTAGGACAGATGCCTTTTAGGCTGACGTACGGAGCTGAAGCCATTTTACCCTTAGAATTCTTCATCCCTAGCTTAAGGATTTGATGCGGGTCTGCCAGGTATGAAACCCGACTCCTTTGAAACGGGCAGTTGGAGAATCTTTGCCCATGTTTGACTTGAGAGACTAGCAACAAATTAGCTTCAAATGACTAAGAATAACCAGGAATGAGTTGATCTTTGTATGTGTCAAAAGACACAAGCAATGGCAGTGAAGTATCAAAAGATACTAGTTTGAAATTTGATGTTTATTGCTTGAGTTTGACTTGATGATCTTCAAAAACTCTTCATAGTTTTCCCTCCTTGCTGATTTGATGGTTGAATACTTGCTGAAAACTTCAGATTAGAGTGGCCTTGTCTTGGTTTAACTGGCAGGAGAGAGAAAATGAAGGAAAAATGAGCTTAAAGGTAACTGGCTATAGCTGTCTTGTCAAAACAGGGACCACCAATTGGTAAATGAGCTCCCACACACTCCACAAGTTGAATCTACTCAAACTCTTTGACATGGAGGACACTCACTAATGGGTCTAACTCACCCTAAGAGGGTTTGTACTCATTATGCTCTACTTGAGAGATCTAAGCCTTCAAAGTGGTCACTATCAAAACTATGCCTAGATTTGGAAAAATGCGAATGCCGGGCATGGTGTGCATCAATCTCCTTTATTTTTGTGCCAAGAAGTTGTGACTTGATCTGAAGAACAACTCTTGAGAAGAAATCTTGAAGAGATATGGCCTAGTTGATGAGATATGGCTGCTCCAACGGAGGTAGGTAGGTGCTGTCCACAGACACAGTTATGGCAGTAACGCCAAGAAGGAGCTTTGGAAGTAGAGAAACACTTCTCCAGAAGGAAGTTCAGAGAGATTTGGCATGTGGAGAGAGATATGAAAGCTTCAAACTAACAGGGTGCTGTTGTCTATGGCTGCCATGGAAGCTTCATTGAAGGTAGGAATGCAAATGAAGTTGGAGATAGGGTCCAATACTCAAACTGGGCTGAGAAGAGATGGAAAGGAGCTGAGAGGAGTGAAAGGAGAGTTGGTCCATGCTCAATTAAGCTCTGATACCATGTGAAATACGCGGGATCTAGAGCATGGCAGATGTAGAAGCTATAGAAGTTGAAAGAGGAAAAAGAAACTCATGAAGACATTGACCTTGACTAGGACAAATTGTTACACAAGTGAATTAGGTTCCAAGATTGAGACTTGGACACATAAATATAATCTTGTGTAGTGACAGTGACATGACACTTTACTGGAAAGAAAAGAGTACTATCATTGCATTAGAAAAAGAGTGCAAGTACAATGCTTTATAGGAATTGAGTGGTGGTACTTTCTCATACTGTGCATATGGGATTCTGGTCCTAAGCCCTCACTGCTTCTCACAAAGGGACTAAAATAGGTGTGATTGCAAATATCTCAATAGACTTCACATACCTCAATATGCGTCTAATTGCATCTAAATGAGGCTTTCTAGCCATCTACATAAATTGACCTACAAGGCCAACAACACAGGTCAAGTCTTGGTTATATGATAGTCATGTAAATTAGACTCCCTACCACCCTTCTGAACATAGTAGGGTCTTTTATCTCATCCCCTTGAATAATCATCAATAAAGTGACAAAGTATTTGCTACTACCAAGAGACATATTTTGTGTAGACCCCCAAACATCTGCATATATAACATCAAGTATATTTCTTCTCACATCTCTGTCATGTGAAAAGGATCATCTTGTGCCTACTTACCAAACTGGCATGCTTCACACACTTTATGAAATTTTGCAATTCTAAAAGCAGGCAACCCTATAGCCAACCCTTTGGACTACATTAATTTCAATCTTTACACATTTTCATGCCCAATATGTTTATGAAATATTTCAATGTCTGCAACAACCACTCCTTTTCCTTTAGCATACATAGCAGCATTCATTGCAAGAGTTCCAACATCTAAAGTGAACATGCAGCCAACTCTACTTCCTTTTATGACCAACCTGCACTTATCATTAAAGTCTTCTACAAAATAGCATTTTGCATTAAATCGAACCTACAACCCTTGTTCTATAGTTTGGCCAATAGATACTAAAATCTTTGTGATTGATAGCATATGTAATACATTTGTTAGACTCTTTGTCTGGCCATCATGAAAGGACAAGGAAACCTTTCCAATGTGTAAAATTGGGTGGCATAAATCATCACCCGTCTACACATAACCTAGATTTTGTAAGTCTTACATCTCTCCAAACCATATTCAATATGACTAGTAATAGGATTAGATGTACTTAAATAGACATGCCGTATATCGTCATGTGTCCCCTTTCCCGTAACAACATTCGTCATATGTTGCATAACAAACAGACACTCATTTTTTTCTTCATTCTATCATGAAGAGATACATGGTTTCCTTCTTGCAATTTACCACTGTTGCGGATATTATCCTTCTTAGCATAACAATGACCTCTTTTACCACAGTAATGGAAAATAATAGCAAAATTTTCAAAACCTCTATTTTGCCATCCACCTCTTTCTAGAGCTTCCCTTGCCTCTAAAGTTTACACGACCTCCTGAAACCTGCATTTCACCAAATTGCTAATTTAACCTATTTTGTTGGTTATCATCAATATGTTCCATACCATGGCATCTAAAAGAGGATCTGCCATGTCCCTTTCCTAAACTTGAGTAAAATGCCTTGACCTATTCACTATTTCTTTCAGATGAGTCACTTGCATATTGATCTCTTCAGTAATCATAAGAGAGATCAACTCATCAAAATCTTGAAATGGTCTCCATACATATACAGAAGTGACAAATGATTTCTAAGACTTCTTATTATTAAGGTCACCCAAAGAAGATAAAACCAAATCATTATCATTAGGCATTGCACCCGAAACAAACTCATAAAGGCCCTTTTTCCATGAGGAAGTTTGTCACACAGAACTTCCATGAAGGATAGTTGTTCTTGTCTAGCTTCTCAATGATGGGATTTTCACTATTCTCTGCCATTATCACAAAAATGATACAAAATAGTAAACCATCTACAACCTTTTACAACAAGTGCATAGCAAAAAACCAAGCAATCTTTTTCACTGATTACTCAATAGTATATGTAATTTAAAATGTGTTTGCATATGAAACTTATGTTTTCTTCTTGGAAAGCACCTTAAAAATTACAAATTTGAAATTTGCAATTTGTGCACCCACTTTTGGTCAATACATCCAAAATTGCAGTATACCCTGAAACTGTTATCCGCAACCTTGCGCCTCTAAAATGGGGTCCAAAATGGCCTCACATGCCCAAAAAAATAGTGGTAAAGTCTTGAAGGGCATATCTATAGAATATACAATGCTTTGCTTGCACATCAAATACCATAGCAATATGAGATTTTTACTTCTCCTTGCTTCCGATGCCTCCACTGACACTATCAAAGAGAAAGAGTGGAAGAATGGGAGAGCTTCTTACTCACTTCTTGCTTGCTCGAATCCTTGCTTCTTATCCTTCACTTCAACCTTTAAAACCAACCTCTCAGTAGCATTGCTCTGATACCACATCAAAAATTGTGTCGTAGGGGGGCTTGCTTGAGCTACTGTGCCAAACACACACTAATATTATAGTTTAGAGAGAAAGGGATGGAGACAAAGACGTAGGCACCAGGGTAGCAGACATGCTCCCTTCAGCTCATTCCATTCCATCAAAAACCGTCTCTAAAGTCAAATGTGTACAATACACACTAAAGATCAAAATGACCTAGATCTAACCATGGTTAAGTCAGTGTGACTTAACCTTATTCACTAAGGTAAACAACTGACAGAAGACTAATGAGCTTGAATCTCAACACTATATACATAAGAGAAAGCCCACTCAAGAATACAAGAAGAGAGATGGAGACAAAAAAAAATTCTTAGTGGTTTTTTTATTCTTACCCACAAAATACAATGTACACAAAGTATAGAAAAGATATAACATAAATGAAAGTGCCCTGCTAAGTCAAACAATGCATAGCTGACTATACTAATTGACTAGCACTATAACTATGCCAGCTCTAGGTAGGTGTAACAAACTTAATATAATAAGTGATAGGTTAGTGGCCATGTGAGAATCATAGTGACCACCAACGTGCTAAGTGTTGATGTGCATATTTGTCCAACCAAGCGGTCCATCATCAATGTCTGCACGTGTTGAGCTTGCCATCTCAATATCAATTGAGGCCATGTATCTTACCCCATGAATGGTGAGTCACTCTCTTTGAAAGGTGTGGCCTAGGTCTTTATGAATACATTACTAAGTGTCTAACCAAAGACTCAAGAGTCTTGAGAGTGGAATTTTGATGCCGAGAAGTGCTTAAAAATAGCTAAAATTTACGAATATCAAGGGAAAAATATTCAACGTCAAAGGTGGCGGCTCGATCTAGGACGATTTTAAGCGTCAAAGTGCTCTAAGGACACCCATTCAACACTTGCAGATTTTTACTAATTTTTCCGTGCGCCTGTGCAAGTGACGGAAGTTGCCTGTCAGTTTGTGGTCTCAAGACGGTCACGCAGGATTTTTCCAGGCTCGAATCGGACGTCGGCCACCACAAGAGATATGGCAAAACCCAGGAGAGTGCCCAAAAAAAGGGCCAAGAATGAAAGGGTGGCCAAGTAGGGGGCCAAAGGGGGTGCCTCTTGGTACCCCCCACCCCCAAAAAAAACATGAAAGGAGGAGGGTGGCGTGCAACAGCGCACGTCGAAAAAAACGCCGTCCCCCCCCCCCCCCCCCCCCCATGGATGAGATCTTGGGCTGAAAGTAAGCCATAATACTGATGAACCAAGATTGATCTACTCCTTCTCCGCTCTGTATTGCCGTCTCTCGCACATCCAATGGCGGACTGTAGAGAGAGAGAGAAAATCAATCTTTCTCTCTCCTCCCTCTCTCTCTTCTAAGGGCAGATTCATGTGGTAAAGAAGAAGAAGAAGAATGGATGACGGATGCTTGTCCAATGAAGACCCGATTGCTCCTTGGTTCAAGAGGAATGAAGATTGCTAATTGTGGACTATCATGAGCATTAAAGGCTATTGGAAATCAGTCCCAAGACATGGCAAATAAAAACCTGTAACCCGCAAAGAACGGTAATCTCATTTTTACAAAGGAAATTGATGTTTTATGCAATTTACTTCATGAATATTTGTTCCCATGGGATGATTATGCATCATGTTGTTGTTTGCTATGAGTTTGATCAGTTTATGCTCAGAAAATCAGAAAATCATAAGTGTTGTGATTGAAATTAATAGTGTAAAACCCGTAAAACACACGAAATATGGAAACATTGGGTGTTTTTGATATATAAAAGGAAAATATAATAAGACACACCAACTAAATTTGTGTTTTTTCTGAAAATGAAACTAAGGGCCACAGCCCACAACTCATTTTGTATTTTCAGTTATTTAATATTGCAAAAAATACAAGAAAAATAGGAAAAACGGGGAAAAATAGGGAAAAAATGGATTTTGAGTGCCGAAAATTAAGGAAAAATAAGAATCATGTTTGTGAATGTTTGGGGGGTCTGAAGTATGAGGTTTAGCCTCATTTCAGCCCTACCTTTATGTTTTAGTGAGTTTTTATTGCTTTTCATACAATAAAAAACATGGAAAATATTACCCTAAATCGATCAATAATGCACAACCTAAACAGGTGAGGGGGTAGAGTGTATAAAAGGTGTTCAAATGTTGAATGAAATGATGAAAAGCTTGTTGGTTTCTATGCATACCATTTAGGTTGGTTGTTAATTAAAAATTAAGAACCTAGTAGCACGAGGGTTTCTTGGTGCTAGGTTCATGCAACGCCGCATACGAGCGATTGTCAAAATCATTGAAAGAAATGTTTTCCACATGTGCACAATGCTTATTTTTCTTTGTTTTGGCACATGGACATTCACAATTTGCATGAAGCATAAAATGATAAAAGGTATCAGACAATACCTCTTGGATGCACAGCACCTGTATTCTCTAGATCGTGACCAACATTGAGTGAGTAAGGTTGTCCAAGCTATAGGCTGGGCGTTGGGTCCTAGGGGAAAGAAAGTGAGGTATGGTACATTCCTGGATACGATCAATTGGTACCTTGAGTGGAAATATGTGTGATACTGTGTTATATATGTTTAGCGACGCATCGAGGGGCCAATCCCCAAGATGTAGGAGAGTCGTAGTGAGGTAGCGGTAGTCAGCCATGGGAGGACCTCCTATGTTTGTACTTCGTGCTATTTGGCAATGTGTTGAGACTCCCTCTGAGGAGTGTTGATTGGGTTAGAGTTGGACTACGAGACGTGATACAAACGCAAGATGTTTAGGAAGATGATGTATGTGTCATCAATGCTCCTGGCCGTGAGGCCGTGGGGTTGTTGAGCACGTGACAGAGGTCCGGCTAGTGCATGAGCTAGTGCCGGCCCGTTTTAGGTCCCATCAGTGGTGCATCTGCCGGGAGCCACTTATAAGTGGTGGTTTTCAGATTTAGGGTTTCTAGGGACCAAAATAAAGTTGGTTTATGTCCTCTGACAAGGACCGTCAAGCCAAAATTCAGAAAGTCCAACGTGGTGAGAGGGCTAGATAGCGGTTAGAGATTGTAAGCAGTTATTCTCCCCAAAGGAGTAGTCCAGTACGTATACAAAGCAGTGGTCTTAGTCACCTAATTGCTCCACCTATTCCACTAGGTGCAAGAGGAAGCATAAGTTCTTCCTCTTCTCCACCAAGTTTACCCACTTCGAGTGGGGGTGTGAATCCGTCACTTCAAGCTCCTATTGCTAATCCGATTGTCACCATGGCACAACCTATTGCGATTCCTGCAGGGACGCCAAATTTACTAGCCTTAGGAGTTCCCTTGCCCATTTTTAATGGGTTAGCGGAAGAGGATGCATAATTTCACATTTGTGAATTTCAAAGATTGATGTTCAATTATCACATCCAAGACGAGAGACATCTCATGATGTTCTTCAATATGATGTTAAAAGGAAGGGCTGCGGTATGGCATCACAGCATAGAGTCTGGAACCATAACCACCATTGATCAATTCTATGCAGCTTTCCGAGCGGAATATGCCCCTAAAAGAGGTGGTCAATATTGTTTGCGGGTCTTGAATGTGACACGTCAAGATCCTCATGAGAATGTAAAAGCATATGCTAAGAAGTTGAAGGAAGTATTTCGTAAGTTGCAAACTTACATTCCCATTCCACCAGCTGCCCAATTGCAATACTTTTTGCATGGGTTGGACTTTAATATCCAAGTACAAATGAGTAGTGTGGCCTTGGCAGATATAGACACTGCTATTACGTGGGTAGAGGGAGTAGAAGCACGATTACAAACGGCCTACTCCTCTCGAATGAATGTTAATTGGGGTTTAGTATCTAGCGGCAATCCATCATTGACGAATGGAAGTCAAGGGATGCCTATGACTAACCCTATTGGGGGAGGGAGTATGGTTCAGAATGTACCTTTATTACCGGCTCCTCCTAGTGTGACTATGCCCATGGCAAGTCAATTGGCTCCATCAAATGTTGGAGGCCAAGTTTCGAGTTCTAATATTGTTCCTATGGGTCAGCAGTCAATGCCAAATCAAATTGTTAGGCCAATGGAACGACGAGTTGACGATTGAGGCTACGAGTCGAGTGCATCTAACGTCCTTGGTGAAGTTAAGGACATGTTGAAGCATTATACCGATATGATCTCCGAACAATATCGACAAATAGCCGTCGACGTTAATTTCTTGAAGAAGCAACAAAATTTGATATTGAGTCGACGCCCTGAAGAGGGTGGACCCTCTAGATTCAGTTGTAAATGGTGTGGTGGACAGCACTTTCCCAGAAACTGTCCAAATGTGAAATGTGACATTTATGGGAAGTCGGGTCATCTAGCTGCTACCTGTTGGAGTAAGATTAGCTCTCTCCAACAAGGGAGTAAACAACCGGGCCCAATGAATCATAGAGCGCAAGGAAATAACTTGCAGCAGAATGATGCACCAAGAAAAATATTGCAGAGGGGAAAAACAAATATAGAAGAGTTGCGACAAGGCAAAGGAGTCAGCCTTATTGAGGCTATACGAGTCCATGATGCTGAAACCTCTAACTTAAGAACCGTGACAAGAGGCCAAAAGGCTAAAGAGATTGACAAACATAATATAAAACCAGTTGAGGCAAACCCTAAACAAGGGGATAAGGGGATGCAAGTCCAGAGTCCTAGCATAGAAGGGGGACCACTAAAGCCGGTTGACAGAAAAGGCGACCCTAAAAAAGATGAGGAAGTGCCCAGAAAGAAGGCAAGAGCCAAGAAAGAAGCACCAAAACCAGTCCAAAGACCAAAAGAGAGGATGGTTTGGCGAGAAAAGAGAGCTTTGGCTACTTATCACGACTTTGATTTAGCGAGTTCTCTTTGCGAAGTTAAACCAGATGTGAGCCTCTTGCAATTGATCAAATTATCTCCAGGAGTACGCAAGGAATTTAAGAAGATCCTGCATATCGGGTATATTGTGGAATCTCTGGGCATAGCACGAGTAGGGGAAGATTGGTTTGACCATGTTGAAAAGAACTGCCCAAGGGTTCCAGCTTATGTAGATGGAATATTAGTGAAACATGCCATTGTAGACACTGGATCCTTTGTCAACATCATGAGTTCAGAGTTGATGGAGAGGCTGGGTCTAGGAATTCAAAAAGACAGCTCCACCCTTCTGAGAATGGCTGATGATAGTCTAATACAACAAGAGGGTTGCATTACTAAGGTCCATGTTATGGTTGCGAGTGTAGAATGTTTCTTGGACTTTAGGGTGATAAGGTTCGTAGGACGCCCTAGCTATCGAGTGTTACTAGGTAGGCCTTGGATCTTACAAATAGACTGTCAAGTCGATATACTTGCCGGTCGAGTGGTTCTAGGTAGAGGTGCTAATCGAGTAATAGTCGACGCTTATCCTGAGTCTCCTCAAAGTGAGAGAGCTCCTTTATCTTCTACTGAATTGGAGATAGGAGACGGCGATCCATCTAGTAGTGAGACATCAACCAATGATGAATCTAAAGAGGGGTCCACTATAGAGGATATCTATCAGATAACTCTAAATGAGCCGATAGAGCCATAAGATAGGATAAGAGATGCAGATGTGATTGAGTTAGACCTTGGCACGCCGACTGATTCGCGGCCAATTAAATTAGGTTCCATGCTCAATTCAGCAGAAAGGGAGGACTATGTGTCCTTGATTCAAGAATTCTACGATATCTTTGCTTGGAGTTATGATGAGCTGAGAGGCATTCCTCCCAGCTTGGTTGTTTATACTATTCCTGTAAAAGAAGGCAGTCGTCCTGTGCGTCAAAAGGTAAGGCATATGCCTTTTGAATTGAGGGATGGGCTGCTTGAAGAGTTGTAGAAGTTAAGGAAAGCTAGGTTAATCTTCCCTGTACAACACACAGAATGGTGTTTACCAGTTGTTATCAGGAAGAAGAAAAACAACCAGATCTGATTATGTGTAGATTTTAGAGAGCTTAATAAGCAGACGGTTAAGGATTACTACCTGTTGCCATTTATTGACCAAATTTTGGATCAATTAGCGGGTAGGAAAATATATTTGTTTATGGATTGCTTTGCAGGATACAACCAGATGGCAATTGCAGAAGAGGACAAGTTGAAAACAACTTTTATTACTGTCTTTGGTACTTTTGCGTACCATGTGATGGCCTTTGGTTTATGCAATGCACCTGGATCATGGCAACGAACAACAGACAAGACTTTTGGTGACATCTCCCCAGATGAGTTAAAAGTATTTATTGATGACCTAGGGGTAGCCACTGTAAGGGAAAGGATGTTGATTATTTTTAAAAAATGCTTTGAGCATTGCAGACAATTTTGTATCGCTCTTAACCCACAGAAGTGTGTCTTTGGAGTACCTTATGGGCTATTGCTAGGCCATGTGGTCAGTTCAGTGGGAATAGCAACTAACCCTAAAAAGATCAAGGTTATAGTTGCTATGAGTCCACCGCGCACTCCGAAAGAGGTTCATAGCTTTCTATCATAAGTAGGGTATTATCGAAGGTGGCAGAAAGAACCTTGCCACTAACAAATTTATTATCCTATAATTGTCTATTTGCATGGAGTGATGCTTGCAAAGTATCATTTGAGGATGTGAAGCAGGAGCTCACTAAAGCACCCATTTTAAAAGCACCTAAAAGAGGCGAGGTGTTCTATATATTTTCAGCAGCCACTATGTATAGTATAAGTTGCTGTTTAGCCCAAATTTGGGAGGAAAAGTGGTATCACCCGATAGCTTTTGCTAGTCAGAAATTGGGCATTTCAGAGATTAACTATACCTACATGGAGGAGTTGTGTCTTGCGATGGTCTTTGGGACTAAGAAATTCAGGCACTACATCCTCTATGAAAAGGTAGTATTCTATATGAAGGCGGAAGGACTTAGACTACTTATGAACAAGCTGCAGTCGCCTTATCATTTGGCAAAGTGGTTAATCACTTTGCAGGAGTTCGATTATGAGATTAAGAGTAAGCCACCGAGGCTACAGGGTATTGTGGAATGCCTTGTGGATTTCGGGGAGCCGAAAGAGACTTTGGCTGAAGGAAGTGATATTGAGGAAATGTGTAAAATTGATACAGCTTCTATCCCATCTTGGTATGCTGCTATTACGCATTATCTATCAACAGGAGAGACGGGAGCTGGTTTATCAAAGTCTGAAAAGAGGAAAATCAAACAACAGGCATTGAAGTTTTCCTCGATCGTAGGGACACTATATCGGCAAGGTGTTGATGATATTTACCGTCGATGTGTGATGCCCGATGAGGTTCCTTTTATCTTGGAAGAGTGCCATGACTCTGTTGAGATATCGAGCTCCACTCGTGATATGCGAGGGTGACCGTTGTGCATTTATGTCACCGACTTGTCAGTTGCAGATGCAGTTGGTACACCGCTCATGAATAATAGCTAGATGACAGCTATCATTATCTACTCTAGTTCATGGCTCAGTTAGTATGCCACCTTAGTTAGTTGAGTTTGGTTTGAGACCCATATATAGGGTTCTTCTATTTCTATGTACTTGAGTTCTTTTAGCTTACACAACTAAGAAGAGGAAAACTGTTTTCAGCCTCCACCTTTGTGTGTATTCCCCCATTGTGCAAGCAAGAAAGCTACAAGTGAGACTCCTTCCTTCTCTCCCACAATCTTGACATGGTATCAGATCCTTGTTCGTGGTAAGGAGCTCAAGAAAGCAAGCCAAGTTCGCAGTGTTCTGGTAAGAGGACCAGTGTTGCTGTCATTTTTCTGTTTTGGGAGCAAGTCTCTGCAGGTAGCACAGCTGGAAAGTGCAAGTGCATTGTCTCAGATTGAGATGCCCTTCATGGTGTAGTAGGACAGCAGTATATGTTACGGGAGAAGCCTTTAGCCCTCAGTTGCTCTGTTTTTTTTATTTGAGGCCATTTCGGGGCCCATTTTGGAGGCGGAAGTTTTCTGCATGCACTCAGGAAAAGGCCCAGTTTTATGCTGTGCGACCATTGTTTTACAAGTCGGTGAAAAGTTACTGTAGAAATTGCATCGTATGCCTGTGCGCAGAGACATTGGGAGTTACAGAATTGTCCTTGTTGCCTGCTGATGCAAAATCGTCACTAGGAAGTGACTGTGTGGTCAAATACCACTTTCGTCAGTTTTTCAGATTTACCCTTGTGAGGCTGAAGCTGTGTTCTTTATAGTGACATAATTTTTTGCAGTGTTCTGTAATGGTGTCTGATTCTCTCTCACAGATTGTCACTGAAAAGCTTGACAAGAACAACTTCCAAGCATGGAAGTTCAGAATGACGAATTTCCTTATGGGAAAAGGATATTGGAAATTCGTTGCAGGAAATGAAGAAGAACTAGTTCTTCCTGATGTTCCCAATCAACAGCAAATGCAGGCATTTAAATCATGGCATGAGAGAGCCAGAAAAGTTATGTACTAGCTGTCTATTAGCATTTCAGACTCTATGATTGTGCATATTCAGGATGCAAGTACGCCAAAGGAGGCATGGGATACTCTGTCAAAAATGTATAGCACAAATACTCAAGCCAGGAAAATGCAGCTCAAGCAAGAGTTGCACAATGTGCAAAGAGAAAGTATGAGCATCAATGACTACCACATGAAGGTGAAGAAGATTGCAGATGCACTTGCTTCCATTGGGTCGCCAGTGGAAGATGATGATTTAGTTTCTGTGACCTTGAATGGTCTAGGAAAGGATTATGCACAGTTCTGAACATCGATTTGCGTCCGTGAAAGATTTCCTGATTTTGAGGAGTTGATTGCTCTTCTAATTTCTGAGGAGCAGAGAAATGGTGGTGCATCTTCTTCAGGAGGAACTTCAAAAGAAGCTGTCTTCTACTCAAATGCTGGAAAAGGTAGAGGCAGAGGTAGAGGAGGCCAATCTAGAGGCCGTGGTAGAAATCAGAATATACAACAAACTCAAGAAAACCAGTTCTATGGAGGAGGACGTGGTAACTCTAGAGGCAGGGGGAGCCAAAGAGGTCGTGGTGGATGGCAAAGCGGCCAAAATGCAAATAGCAATGTTGAATGCTACTACTATGGTAAAATGGGTCATATGGCTAAAGACAGCTATAAAAAGCAGAATGACATCATGAATGGGAAATTGCAACAAGGAAATTATGCATCTTCTAGTAGACAGGGTGATGACAGAAATGAGCATTTGTTTATGGTGCAGCACATGAAAAATTCTGTGACGTGCAGAAGAAAGCAACGATGTATGGTATGTTGACTTAGGTGCATCAAACCACATGACAGATCATGCAGAATGGATGGAGGATGCAAGGAAAATGAAAAAACCAGGATTTGTGGAGACTGATGATGATACTGCACATCCTATTGTGCAGATTGGAAAAATTCCTTTGTCTATGCAGGATGGGAAAAAGAAATACCTGTCCAATGTATTTCATGTTCCAAATATCACCAAGAATTTGGTTTCTATTGGTCAAATGGTTGAGTAGGGCTTGAAGGTCAGATTTAATCCTCATGGATGCTTTGTTGAGGATATGAAAAATAAAGGTCGCTTGATAGCAAAAGGAAAGAAGAAGGGCAGAATGTTTACGTTGGATGCAGACATGTCTGAATTGAGTGCAGCAATGTTTGCACATGGGACCGGTGTAGTTGCAGACATTGATATCTGGCATAAATGCATTGGTCATGTTAATGTACAACGACTGAAATCAATACAAGCCCAAAATATTGTTGCAGGATTGTCTAAATTCAAGGTTGTAGAAATGCATAAGGTATGTGAAGCCTGTCAATTTGGAAAGCAGGCAAGGAAACCATTTCCTAGACATGTTCAAGAGAGTAAGAAGCCATTGGAATTAATCCACTCTGATGTGTGGACTACTAAAGCTGGGTCTCTTGGAGGCTGTCATTATTTCGTCACTTTTATTGATGACTATAGCAGAAAAGTTTGGGTGTATTTCATGAAAAAGAAAAGTGAAGTTTTTGGGCATTTCAAAACTCTTAAAGCTATGGTTGAAAAAGAAACAGGCCTGCAAATAAAATGCCTAAGGTCAGATGGAGGGGGAGAGTATCTCTCAAATGAATTTGCAAGGTTCCTGCAGGAGCATGGCATAAAGCAGCAATATTCATGCAGTCATACCCCACAACAAAATGGAATTGCAGAAAGGAAAAACAGGAATATTGGAGAGGTATCTCATGCCATGCTCAATGAAAAAGACTTGCCAGATTTTTATTGGGCTGAAGCAGTTGCTACAGCAGTCTACAGAATGAATAGGACTCCCACTGCAGCAATACATGGGATGACTCCAGAGGAGAGGTATACTGGTAGGAAACCAGATATTTCTCATTTGAAGATTTTTGGTTGTATTGCCTATGTTCATGTGCCAGATGAGTTGAGATCCAAGTTGGATCCAAAAGCTGAGAAGTGCATCTTTATTGGTTACTCTTTGCAGCAGAAAGGGTATAGATGCTATAACCCTTCTACTCGTAAGTTTACAGTGAGTAGAGATGTTGTTTTTGATGAGATGAGTAGCTAGTATAAACCAGTAAATGTGATTGATGATGTAGATGCACAAAATGGTAATGCTGCACAGAATTCACAGCAGCAGTCACAAAATATTAGTGGACCTGGAGTGTCCTCTAGCAGTGGTTCATACTCTTCGCCATGGACTGGCAGATTGAGATCAGGAGAATCTCCTCAAAACAATGCAGATAGTGGTATGCAGGTTTCACGAAAAGGAAAAGAGAAGGTAGATTAGTCCATGTTTGATGTGAATGCAGGTCACTCTTATGTGGATGGTGAATCCAGTGGCTCAGAACTGAGCATTGATGATGAGTTGGGTATTCCTTCTATTGTTACACCTGGAGTAAGGAAGACCAGGGATGTTTTGAGAGAACCTGGGAGTGAACCTACTTTGCACAGGTCTACCAGGGCTAGGTATCCTATGGATAGGCTGAAATATGATGGATTTAAAGCCATTCACTATGCATATATGGTCAAAGTGATACAGGAACCAGAACCCACTTCTTTTGAGCAAGCCATGCGAAAAGAAAAATGGGAGAAAGCCATGGATGAAGAAATGGATGCCTTGGAAGAAAATGCTACATGGGAATTGGTACCTTTGCCTAAAGGTAAGAATGCAATTGACTGTAAGTGGGTTTCTAAGGTGAAGCACAATGCAGATGGTTCTGTGAATAGATACAAGGCAAGATTAGTAGTCAAGGGGTATGCACAAACATATGGCATTGACTATGAAGAAACATTCAGTCCGGTTGCAAGGATGGCAACCGTAAGAGTAGTCATTGCTATGGCTGCATCAAAGGAATGGTCTTTACATCAGATGGATGTAAAGAATGCCTTCTTGCATGGTGATTTGCAAGAAGAGGTCTATATGGAGCAGCCACCAGGTTATGTGCATGTTGTTCATCCTGAGTTTTTTTGCAGGTTGAAGAAAGCCTTGTATGGCTTGAAGCAAGCACCTAGAGCATGGTCTGACAAGATAAGACAATATCTTGTCACTATTGGCTTTCAGATTTCCAAGGCAGATTTTTCACTTTATGTGAGAAAAACAGAGAAAGGTATTATGCTGCTTGTCATTTATGTGGATGATTTGATTATCACAGGTGATAGTGATGAAGATATCCTTCATGTGAAAATGCTATTGAAGCAGAAGTTTGAGATGAAGGATTTGGGAGAGCTGCGTTATTTCTTGGGCATTGAGGTGATTAGATCACCAAGTGGGATATGGCTCTTGCAGAGATAGTATGGATTGGACATGCTGTCCAAATATGGGATGACAGGCTGTAAGCCTATTTCAGTTCTTTTGGAGCAAAATGTGAAGCTGAGCGCAAATGCAGGTGAGCTTCAGGAAGACCCTACTATGTACAGACGCATAGTAGGAAGCTTGATTTATATGACTATTACCAGGCCAGATTTGAGCTATGTTGTTGGATTGGTAAGTCAGTTTATGCAGGCTCCAAGGAAACTGCATTCGGATGCAACTAGACGCATACTTAGGTATGTGAAGTCCACATTGCAGTATGGACTACTTTATGAGACTGGGATTCAGATACAGTTGCATGGATACACTGATGCTGATTGGGCTGGTAGTATTTCTGATAAACGATCTACCAGTGGATATGTGTTCTCTTTTGGAAGTGCTGCAGTCACTTAGAGCAGCAAGAAATAGCCTACAGTTGCCTTGTCAAGTACAGAGGCTGAGTACAGAGGTGCAACAATGGCTGCATGTGAGGTAGCTTGGTTGCATAAGCTACTTTATGATATGCATCAGCCTACAGATGGGCCAATTGTCATTTATTGTGAAAACATGAGCAGTATACACTTGGCAAATAACCCAGACTATCATGCTAGAACAAAGCACATTGAGGTGTATTATCACTATGTGCGGGAGAGGGTTTTATTAGATCTTATTGATCTAGTTTATGTCAGCACAGAGGACCAGGTAGCTGACATATTCACGAAGGCATTGGGTGCAAAGAAGCTGCGCAAGTTCAGAGACCTGCTTGGTGTGCTCGAATTGGGATTGAGCTCGAGGGGGAGTGTTGAGATATCGAGCTCCACTCGTGATATGCCGGGTGACCGTTGTGCATTTATGTCACCGACTTGTCAGTTGCAGATGTGGTTGGTACACCGCCCATGAATAATAGCTAGATGACAGCTATTCTTATCTACTCTAGTTCGTGGCTCAGTTAGTATACCACCTTAGTTAGTTGAGTTTGGTTTGAGACCCATATATAGGGTTCTTCTATTTCTATGTACTTGAGTTCTTTTGGCTTACACAACTAAGAAGAGGAAGACTGTTTTTAGCCTCCACCTTTGTGTGTATTCCCCCATTATGCAAGCAAGAAAGCTACAAGTGAGACTCCTTCCTTCTCTCCCACAATCTTGATAACTCTGCATGTGGAGGGCACTTTGCGGGATGGTTGACAGCGCAGAAAGCGTTAAGAGCTGGATATTGGTGGCCGTCTATCTTCCAAGATTCTTTTGAGTATGTAAAGAGATGTGATACCTGTCAAAGGCATGACAGTAGAGAAAATAGGAAACGTCCACTTACGCCTATCATGGCTATCCTTCCATTTGAAAAGTGGGGCATTGATTTTGTGGGTCCTATTACCCTGTCGTCTACTACCCAAAAGAGGTATATTATAGTAGCCACTGATCATTTTACAAAATGGTCAGAAGCACGGGCGATGAGGCAGTACAATGCAAAAGAGACTGCAAGTTTCCTGTTAGAGTAGATTATCTGCTGTTTCGGTCCCCTGAAAGAATTAGTATCAGACCGTGGAACCCATTTTTTGAATAAGGTGATCAAAAGCTTGACAGAAGCTTGGCAGATCAAGCATAATAAAATGACTCCTTATAATCCGCAAGCAAATGGGCAGGTGAAAGTACTAATAAATAGCTTGTGGGGATCTTGTCTAAGATAGTCTCTGAGAAGAAACGAGACTGGGACAAGAAGCTGTATGTGGCAGTATGGGCGTATAATACCATGTTCAAGCGAGCTACTGGCCATACTCCATTCAAATTGGTTTATGGGGAAGAGTGTGTGTTACCCCTTGAGATTGAATTGCCGACCATACGGTTTGCAATTAACCATTCTTTGGGAGATAAGGATTCCCTTTTTGAACGTTTCACAACCTTAGCCCATCTGGATGAGCTGAAGTTGCAGAGCTTATTACACCAAGAGGTAGCTAAGCGTCGGATGAAGCAGTTGCATGACCTTAGAGCGAAGAAATATACCTTTAAAAAATGACAATTAGTCCTCTATTATGATGCGCGTAGGGAGTTGTTTCCAAGGAAGCTGGAATCTAAATGGGATGGCTCATACAAGATTGTCAGGTTAGGGAAGAATAGGTCTACGGCTCTATTAGCTGATCTACAGGGAGTAGAGTTTAAGAATAAGGTTAATCTTAATAAGATTAAACCTTATTATTTCTAAGTATGCTAATGTAGAGAAAT
Source organism: Lygodium microphyllum (assembly GCF_053477565.2). Lineage (NCBI taxonomy): Eukaryota > Viridiplantae > Streptophyta > Polypodiopsida > Schizaeales > Lygodiaceae > Lygodium > Lygodium microphyllum. Next base: position 82,435,827 of record NC_141158.1, read on the forward strand.
GCATTGCAGGTCCATGCTAGGGACGATTCGAGACCTGCGAAAGAGCTTAAAGCCGGTCGGTTAATTCCTTATTTGGAGCACCCATATCTGGAGCAGAGATACCATCAGGGAAAACTTATCTGGTGGAGCAAAGGATATAAAGTGATTGAGTAAGAAGACGGAACCTTTGTGTGGGAGATTAAAGTCTTCTGTCATCACTACTTACGACTGTTGAGAGTATCCCTGTGGAGTTCAATGAAGAAGGTGGGATGGAGCCGTCAGTTCATCCTCTCAACATGCTAAACTTTGATTACCATAATTATGAATAAGAGGAGTTTGTGATGGCCAGCTGTGTAAACCCATTGTGGACGTATACATTATATTTTCACGGAGCTTCCAGGGGCCCTAATAAAAAAGGAAGTGTTGGGGTAGTAATCCAAGATCCCTGACATAGAGTTACGATGAAGTTAGCTGCTTATCTCGAGGTAGGATTCACTAACAATATGGCGGAGTATAAAGCCTTGATTATGGGACTGCATATTGCCAAACAAGGTGGTATTCATTGGTTGTTAGTAAAAAGGGATTCCCAATTGATCCTGAAACAAGGTGGTATTCATTGGTTGTTAGTAAAAAGGGATTCCCAATTGATCCTGAATCCCATTCTTTGTATGTATCATCGGACTGCGATGACCCTACTTGAAGAGTTTGAGAGAGTGTCTTTTCAGTTGATTCCACGTTATTGGAACCAGTTTGCGGATTCACTGGCAAATCTTGCTTATGAGGAAGACCTCTTCTTTAATTGTGGTCCTAGTTTGGATATTGTGATCAATGATGAAACAGAACCCGATCGCTTGTGGGGAATGTTATCAGAGCATGTAATATATGGCAGACAATGCTTGATATGGGTGATGCAAAGAGTAGCCGAGACCAATCTACTGTTGTTATCTTGGACCCATAGGTTAATTAGACAACATGTTATGCGTACGCCTCTTGCTATATATGCAGGAGGGATGGGTCATAACCTTATACATTTAGTCTAGGGCTGCGAGCTTTGTGTTTTCCTCCTTGGGAAGGAGCCTATTATTGTATATCTGGATTCTTTCAGGGAGGGATGTGTAGGTGCTATTTTTCTTTATTTTGTTAGGCCAAGAGGGCCCGTTTTGCGAGGTTTTGAATGGTTTATTTCGTTAGGCCAAGAGGGCTGGTGAAGTGCTTTATTTTATTAGGCCAAGAGGGCCAGTTGTCTGTTTAGTGCAAGTACGGTTAATGGTTTCTTGTTTGAGTTTTGTGCTAGACAGGTTTGGAAGAAGAGCTTGGAAGGAGCCTTTTGTTGCATGGACGCTTCTCGTGGCCCTATCCAGGTGATATCTTTCCTTTATGAGTACTGTGGTTTTTATGCTATATATGTTTGTATACTTGTTAAGGGGGGTTTTTCGTTTCTTATTGGGGACCAACGTCCAAGGCATGAAGTCACAGGTTTAGGTTCAGTATGTTTGAGGGAGGTCTGAGTAGTCCTTGCCTCCTGTACAGATATTGTTAGGCATTGAAAGACCTGTTTTAGAAGGGAGTCCTAGTGACCTTGTTCTGCTAGCCTGCTAGGCGGCTGTTCTAGGAGTTCGTGTTAGTTGTGAGGCCGTTAGAGAAGCCTGCCGAAGAAGAAAAATAATGATGATAAAAGGAAAGAAATCCTGAATAACTTAAAGGCAATAAATATATACAAAGGTGTGTAAAAAGGGGTTCTAACCCCTATCAAAGAAAAGAAAGGAAAGGAAAATCTTATAAGTAGTTGATCATTGCCTTGCGGAGGCCTGGTAGGTTCTTGGGGGCGCGTCAGACCCAAGGCCGATACCTTGTCTTCCTAGGGGTGGTGATGGACCTAAAAACGGGCCGGCACTGGCTCATGCACTAGCCGGGCCTCGTCACTACACACAAGACAATCCCTCGGCCTTGCGGCCAGGAGCGTCTATCAAAATCTCTGCTTTCCTAAACATTGCGTTTGTAATACGTTGTAGTCCAACTGATGTTAACCCAATATTACTCCTCAGAGGGAGTCCCTTTCACATAGCCAAAAGGCTCGAATCACATACACATGGGGTTCCTCCAACGACTGAATGCCGTCAACCCTCTGCGACTCTCCTACACCTTGGGGATTGGCCCCTCAGTGCGTCGCTCAACATATAGACATATCGCACAAAAGTTGCTCAAGGTACCAAATAAGCGTGTCCAGGAATGTACCATTGTCCTTACTTCTCTTTCCCCTAGACCCCACGACTAGCCTACGGCTTAAGGTGTCCTGTCTCTTACTCAACGTAGATCATGTTCTAATAAACCAATTGCAATGCATGTCCAGGAGCTGATCACTGATACTTTTAAATTCTTTTCATGCTCTATGCATTTGGTGGATACCTAGTGCTCAAACATTTAGCAAAACAATATCGTGCACAAGTGCAAAACATTCTTTTAATGGTTTCCAACTACCGTTCGTGCTTTGTTGCATGGGCCTAGCACCGAGGTGATCCTCGTGCTACTAAGCTCTTAATTTTAATTATCATCCGTCCTAAATGCTATGCATAGAAATCAGTAACTTTCCCATCATCTCACATGGCATTTAGACATATTTCAACTCCTCTACCCTTCCCCGTTTAAATATTGCATCGTTGCATAGGTTTATAGGGTATTTTGACATCATTTTATGTATAAAAAGCGGGAAAGACCACACTAGAACAAGAAAGTGGGGTTGAACTGAGGCAAATCCTCATGCTTTAGTCCCCACCAACATTCACAAACATTGCTCTTATTTATCCTTATTTTTCGAACCCCAAAATGCATTTTTTCCCTATTTTTTAGGGTTTTTTCACCATTTTCTTGTATTTTCCCTTATTTTCCTACATTATTTAATTACTAAAAATTAAGAACAGGTTATGGGCTTTGGCCCTTAGTTCCTTCTTGCAGAAAAAATGAAAGTTTAGTTGATGTTCCTATTTACTTCCCCATTTTTATGCAAAAAAACCACAATTTTCCCTTATTTTCATGTTTTTCGTGTTTGAATGTATTATTTTGAACCACAAGATGCATATTTTTCTGATTTTTTGATTAAGACCAGCAAGAACTCATAGAAAATAGCAACATGAACAATTTTTAACCCATATGAACAACATTTCATCAATTAAAAGCTATAGAATCTCAAATTTCCTTTGAAAATTTTAAATTACCGCTTATTTGCGTGTTTCGGGTTTCATGTCCATGGCTGTAAATTTGGAAATCAGTAGCACTTCATGTCCAGCACAATCACCAATCACCATTTCCAGCCCGTGGAGCAATCCGATCCATGCCGGACAAGCCTCCATCATTCTTTCTTCTTCCTTCTTCTCCCCACATGAACTTGCCTTTAGAAGAGAGAGAGGGAGGAGAGAGAAAGACTGAAATCAGAGATCTCCAAAGAGGGCATCATTGCGCGAGCGAAGGGCGGCAATAGAGTCAGCATACAGAGGGAAATGAAGCCCCATAATCATTGTGGGGGGTTGTTTGCAGGCTGCCATCTCCATTGATCAACAATGGGGCGCAATTTTCGGCGCCATGTTGATCACGCTTCCTCATCTCTTCTCTCTCCATGATTTGGTTGTTGCATTTCATGTGGCATTTCATTTTGGGCCCCAAGGGTCACTTACCCATTTGGCCAAACTTTGGTCCACCTTTTCAAATCTTGACCACTTTGTGGCCTTTTCCCCGTCCGGACTCGGAATCGAGCTCTGAAAAATCCTGGGCGTCCGGCTTAGCATCCCGCATTGGCCAGTAGCTCGTGTCAACCCGCACGACTGTCTGAAAAATTATGAAAAATCAACAAGTGTCAGTCGGGCGCCTTTAAAGTACTTTGACGCTTAAAATCGTCCTAGATCGAGCCGCCGCCTTCGACGATGAATATTTTTCCCTTGACATTCATAATTTTTTGCTATTTTTAAGCACTTTCCGTCACCTAAATTCCGCTCTCAGGTGGCATCTTGCTAGAAAGGAAAAATAAGGAAGGTTGGAGCGAAAATAAAAGTGAGCGTCAAAAAAGGATTAAGTGTCGCCTTGCGAGGGCTTGGTAGGTTCTTGGGTACCGAGACAGGTCCTGAGGCCGATGCCCTGTTCTCCCTGGGTAACTATGCTCAGCTCCCTCCTTTTTACATGCCCGAGTATGAAAATCATAAAACCCTAAAAGACGAAATGTGCTACAAGAAAATACTTCTTGATCAAGCTATAGGAGTCCTCGCCTAATAGGAGCTCCTGGTTGTGTTGTCCTTAGTTAGGTAGGTAGTTCAGACCACCACGTAGGGCAACCTCTATGATAGTTTTTTTTTAGTTTGGCCATGTTGGAGCAGTTGTTTAGTGATTAGCATCGAACCTTTTATCAAATTATGCTAGGCCTACTCCTTGTGGATGTCATACCTTGGTTATGTCAGGGGGTAGGGTGAGCATTGTGCTGTGTTTAATATGTATCTATTTTGTATCAGCTTGATGCTTCCTTTGGTTGTTTTGTGCAGATCTATTATGGGATTCGACGAGCTGAGTCGCCCTATCCCGTGGTCGCCAATGAGAGCGGAATTTTGATGCCGAAAAGTGCTTAAAAATAGCTAAAAATTACGAATATCAAGGGAAAAATATTCAACGTCAAAGGCGGCAGCTCGATCTAGGATGATTTTAAGCGTCAAAGTGCTCTAAGGACGCTCGTGCAACACTTGAAGATTTTTAGTAATTTTTCCATGCACTTGTGCAAGTGACCGAAGTTGCTGGTTAGTTTGTGGTCTCAAGACAGTCGCGCAGGATTTTTCCGGGCTTGAATCGAAAGCCGGACATAGGAGATATGGCAAAACCCGGGAGGGTGTCCAAAAAAAGGGCCAAGAATGAAAGGGTGGCCAAGTAGGGGGCCAAAGGGGGTGCCTCTTAGTACCCCCCACCCCCAAAAAAAACATGAAAGGAGGAGGGCGGTGTGCAACAGCGCACGCCGAAAAAAACGCCCCCCCCCCCCCAATGGATGAGATCTTGGGCTGAAAGTAAGCCATAATACTGATGAGCCAAGGCTGATCTACTCCTTCTCCGCTCCGTATCGCCATCTCTCGCGCGTCCAATGGTGGACTGTAGAGAGAGAGAAAATCAGTCTTTCTCTCTCCTTCCTCTCTCTCTTCTAAGGGCAGATTCATGTGGTGAAGAAGAAGAAGAAGAATGGATGACAGATGCTTATCCAATGAAGACCGGATTGCTCCGTGGTTCAAGAGGAATGAAGATTGCTGATTGTGCACTGTCATGAGCATTAATGGCTGCTGGAAATCAGTCCCGAGACATGGCAAATAAAAACCCGCAACTCGCAAAGAATGGTAATCTCATTTTTACAAAGGACATTGATGTTTTATGCAATTTGCTTCATGAATATTTGCTCCCATGGGATGATTATGCATTATGTTGTTGTTTGCTATGAGTTTGATCAGTTTATGCCTAGAAAATCAAAAAATCATAAGTGTTGTGAGACTGAAATTAATAGTGTAAAACCCGTAAAACACGCGAAATATGGGAAAATTGGGTGTTTTTGATATATAAATGGAAAATATAATAAGACACACCAACTAAATTTGTGTTTTTGCTGCAAATGAACCTAAGGGCCACAACCCACAACTCATTTTGTATTTTTAGTTATTTAATATTGCAAAAAATACAAGAAAAACAGGGAAAATGGGAAAATTTAGGGAAAAAATAGATTTTGAGTGCCGAAAATTAAGGAAAAATAAGAATCATGTTTGTGAATGTTTGGGGGGTCTGAAGTATGAGGTTTAGCCTCATTTCAGCCCTACCTTTATGTTTTAGTGAGTTTTTATTACTTTTCATACAATAAAAAACATGAAAAATATTACCCTAAACTGATCAATAATGCACAACCTAAACGGATGAGGGGGTAGAGTGTATAAAAGGTGTTTAAATGCTGAATGAAATGATGAAAAGCTTGTTGGTTTCTATGCATACCATTTAGGTTGGTTGTTAATTAAAAATTAAGAACCTAGTAGCACAAGGGTTTCTCGGTGCTAGGTTCATGCAACACCGCATACGAGCGATAGTCAAAATCATTGAAAGAAATGTTTTCCACATGTGCACAATGCTAATTTTTCTTTGTTTTGGCACATGGACATTCACAATTTGCATGAAGCATAAAATGATAAAAGGTATCAAACAATACCTCCTGGATGCACAGCACCTGTATTCTCTAGATCGTGACCAACGTTGAGTGAGTAAGGTTGTCCAAGCTATAGGCTAGGCGTTCGGTCCTAGGGGAAAGAAAGTGAGGTATGGTACATTCCTGGATACGATCAATTGGTACCTTGAGTGGAAATATGTGCGATACTGTGTTATATAAGCGACGCATCGAGGGGCCAATCCCCAAGATGTAGGAGAGTCGCAATGAGGTAGCAGCAGTTAGCCGTGGGAGGACCTCCTACGTTTGTACTTCGTGCTATTTGGCAATGTGTTGGGACTCCCTCTGAGGAGTGTTAATTGGGTTAGAGTTGGACTACGAGACGTGATACAATAGCAAGATATTAAGGAAGATGATGTATGTGTCATCAATGCTCCTGGTTGCGAGGCCATGGGGTTGTTGAGCGCGTGATAGAGGTCCGGCTAGTGCATGAGCCAGTGCCGGCCTGATCAAGTCTTTATAGGTCATTGTGTCAAGCACTATCACTTCCAGGGTACATGAGTAAGAAGCTTTTCCATTCTTCCAAGGTACATGGTTATGTTGACTGAAAGTGGGTATACATGTTACATATTTCAAATCTATTAATTTTAAGGTGTTTGCAAAGAAGAAAATACAAGTTTTATCTACAAATAGGTTGCAAATTACATGCACTATTGAGTAGTTAGTAAAAAAATGCTACTTAGTGCATTGATGTACACTTGTTGTGAAAGGTTGCAGAACACTTGCTTGTTGTTTTGTATCAATTTTATGATAACGGTAGAGAATAGTGAAATCACATTATTGAGAAGTTGGAAAAGAATAACTACCCTTCATGGAAGTTTCATGTGACGTAATTTCTTATTAGAAAAGGCCTCTTCAAGTTTGTTTCAAGTTTAAAAAAGGAGCAAGAGTCGAGTGACCCTATGACTGTAGATAAATTAAAGGTGTGGAAAGAGTGGAATGCAGAGGGCTATTTGTAGTCATTGATAATACTATACTAGGATATATTAGAAATACAAAAACTTCACATGCATCTTGGACAATTTTTGAGAACATACTCTCAGTAATACAAAGGCACAAAAGATTCAACTCAAGCAAGAGTGAATCCTTTGAAGAAAGGATATTTTGAAAGTAAGAAGCATTATAGATGCCTTAGTAGCTATTAATACAATGCTTGATGATCAATATTTGGATTTCATAAATCCTTAGTCTGCTACTGGGAAAAAGTGTTGTACTCCATGAACCAAGGGTAATGGTAGTCACTCCTTTTGAATAAGAAGCCTCTCAAAGGACACCACCGGATGTGAACTAGTTGTTGATAGGTGATTGTTAGATCAATTAGGAGCCTTCACATCGGTCTTCCATGGGTAACAATAGGACACTTCCAATCATTCTGGTTAGAGTATGGATGGCAACAGCTGGAAGGTAACTCTAGGTGACTACTAAAACATTACTCATCACGTAATTTAGGCAGGTACATTACAAATGGTATTAGAGCCAAAAGAAAATCAAAAACTTGGTAATTCTAGCATGAGATGTGAGTTGTTTTTCCCTTCTCTTGCTGATATGTGTTTTTATCTTACTCAAAGAGACAAAGATTGGAAGTGATTCCTAGTCTTCCGAGCAATGTTTACATCGGAAATGCATTCTACGGATTATGGATGGAGAATGCAAGTAATGCAGATTTTGGATCGCATCTAGGATTCTTCTCCACTATACCGAAAAATATGTTGGATAATAAGTGATGGATATTGTTATATCGATGCAAACCGTCTTGCCTTCCTTCAGACCAATTTGACGAGGATAAGATGGATGGAAAACCTGAAAGTTGTGAAGGTTTATTTATTCCATGAAGCCAGAGTGAATTCAACTTTATTCACTAAAGTCCATGAGGTTAAACTAAATTGATATATTACAAGGAAGTGACAAAGGTCATTCCAACAGACCGAATTATAGTTGGTTGCTCTAAACACCCAACTACATCAAAGATGGACTTCTTGAACTTCCTTTAAAGTACCAATATTTAGATATCCATTGTTCAAAGCCAGATTATTACCCAATGGATGCATCCAAATGCCATTCTTAGATTGTGTTAGGGAAATCTTCTCTCCCAAATAACCAGCCATCCCAAAATAAGTCATGTATTTTTCCCCTATAGCAAAATAAATTATTTTGTCTATCCATTGAATATGAAATTGTTTACTATTCTAGCAATTAAGAATTACGAGTTAGTAGATATATTTGAAATCCATGGTTAAATTCTTTAAGTTAATTCAGAAAACTCTATCATGATGTAACACTTCTCAAGTATGCAGCATCTATGGATATTGCGCAGCAAGTATCCAAGTTTTGCCACAGATTAGATGATCCCTTGAACACATGGCTTGAAGCAATGCATCCATCTGACTTCCAAGATGCATTGATAAGGGCAATACCGATTGTATAGGAACTCTAGTCCAAACCAAGAAACAATAAGCCTTGGAATAATAAGTTCCAAAAAAAAAAAAACTAGAGCCTAATGTCAATTCCAACCTGCTAATAGCAAGAAGGCTAAGATCTCGGTGGTGGAGAACTTTACTGGTAGTAACAAGGATACTTTCAAGTGCTATTATTGTAATGAACCTGGCCACATCCAAAGTCGATGCCCAAAACTTGGACAGAATGAATGCCAAAGCAAGTTCCGTAACAACCAAATTCGGTAGATAGCCACAACTAGAGGAAGAGTTTCCGGTATAACCCTCAAGGAAGTAGAAGATGATGAAGATCCCACTTTGAAAACTGACATGGAGAGAGCAAGAAATCACGCTGCCCATGGTTCAAAGAGAATGGGAAACGAGAGGGATGCGTTGCCCAACCTCTTTTCCCGTAGGGCATAGTCCCATTCCGGTCCCCTAAAACGGCATGAGTCCGGTTCTAACTTAACGATTCCTAAAGTTCTAATTCCGGTAGAATCCTGTGAGAAGCCTCCCAGTTCTTTGGAACCACCCTGCTATAGGACGAACCCATCGAGGATTTCACCCACCCGCTTCCCTCAATGGCGTTCTTTAGTTACCTAATTAGGTCCTATCACATTTATGTGGGACATTTAAAAATAACTTCCTTAATTAAGCCCTTTAGGAAACAGGTTCATTTGCGTAACTTATGGCACTGACACAAAAACAATCTAGGCAAGTTCTTTGGAAGTAAACTTTATATTATCATCTTAACTGAAATACAAGTCTCATCCAAAAAGAACGGATTTCGCAATCCGTGGGGATGTATCTTATTTCCTCCAAGTTTTTGCCCTTGCACTAGTAACAAGGCCTCAAGAATCCATCTCGAGTCACATAGATTGTTTGAGTAGGGCCCGGAGGCAGGAAATTTACATCCAGAGCCCCTAGAGCCCCCTTGGCATCCAAGCGCCCTCCTACATTCAAACTAACCCATGGAGAGACCTCTCATGGTGGGTTCTGTCCACGTTCCCATCACTGTTATTTAGAACCCCCTTGGCTAGGGTTGGGGGCCAGCTAGGGGTAGCTTGGCATGCCCTCCTTGATTTCAACCTAAATCATTAAACAAATTTTCTTTTGTGAGCTTGAGTCATACATTCCTTTTGCAGACATTGAGTCTAGATTTAGAGGCACAAACAATCAATGAAGGCGAGTACTCAGGCCATCTGCTAAGGTGGAGTCCTCATCTTAAATGCCTAGTGTTACCCTTCTTGGGTCTTTCTTGACTTGTCATGATTTTTCATCATTTTCCAAGGGATAGAGAATACCCTCTTTCTGACTTCACTTCTATGTACTAGGATAGAGCAATTACGCTATAGTTTCAGATGATGGCTTCCTTAGGTTACTATCCTTTGGTTCCTATCTTAAGATCTTGGTCTAGGGTTTTGTTTGGTCAATTGGTAAATCTTTTTTTTTTCACCTTAGAAATCTATCGGGTTCTAAGTTCACCCTAGGGTCTCGTCCCTTCAAGATAACGAGAACTTGTGTTTACTCGTCTTGCAAGTCAAGCATAAACCAAGTCTATTTACCATGCTGAAATAGTTGTGAGCATCAAATGTAGCTTGGCGAATAGTAATTCTCCGTGTGGCTACTACATTCGAGCTTCCTTGTGTTAGCTTCAGGATGTTTCATATTCTGAAAATGATATACCAAAGAGTGTTTCGGGTCCATTGCGGTTGGCTATTGGGGTAGAGACCAAAGAGTGTGTTGAATCCAAGTCAAAATATGGTCGTAAGGACAAGTTAATCTATTTGTGACTAAGGTCCTAGCTAGGTCGAGTTGAATCTTGGCTTCACTTATTAACCAGGACTTCATTTACCAAACCATTCCTTTCAGTTAAGCTCAACATTTCACATGCGTATCTTAATCTACATTTTTAGATGCATATTTTATTATGTGGTGCAATTCAAGCTATTCATGATGCCATGCAAGTCCCAATGCAAGTCTTCCCTAAGTTGTCGATGCGATGCGAGGTCCCTATTCATGAAAATCCCTTCTAGGACATTTATGCAACTCAAAAGACATGACCTAATTACTCAAATGCGAGTGTACATGCATTCATTATAAGTGCAAGTTAATTCTCAATGATGGTCTATGGTGTGCAATTGATCTATACAGAATACCTACATACCTCGGTAATCTATGATACATCTACGAAAGTTAGATCCTAATACTTGACTTGTTTCTGCAATAACCATAGATACTCAATCTATTTTTGACAACTCATGATTATTAAACCCTTTTCAGCTACCTTTCAAAATATTGAAATTACCCGATGCAAGGTAGGACTTTTTCCTAATGATGCTCATGCTTAAATATTTGACATGGTAGTCGTCCTTCTCCCGTAGTCGTGGCTTTTCCAGTTACTTGGGAGAGCTTACGCTTTGGGGCCATTTCAGAGTTGGAAAGTGACCTTCACTTTTTTCGAAGGGCTCCTTGGTGTGCTGACGTTCCCTACACTCGAGCCTTTTCCCAATTAGGACTTGCAGTGGGGAGAAGAGTTACTTGAGCCTTTGCCCAATTAGGAAGCTATTCTTGAACCACTTCTCTCCCTCTGTTACTCTTCTTTACTCTAGATTTCCCTTCCCTCTCCTCTATCTCTCATTCTCTCCTTCACTACCTCTCCCTCTCCTTCTCACAATCTTGGTGGCAAAAGGGGGGGGGGGGAGAAGAATAACGGT